>NC_052060.1:40164422-40820047 GCF_903992535.2 Arvicola amphibius | reverse complement strand
CTACACTATGGGAAATCCAAGGTCCTCCCAATTCCCCCCAGGTCCAGGAAGGTGAGCATCCAAACTGACAAGGCTCCCACAGAGCCCGTCCATGCAGTAGAATCAAAGCCCAGTGCCATTTTCCTTGGCTTCTCAGTCAGCCTCCACCATCAGCCACATTCAAAGAGTTCGGTTTTATCACATGCTCCATCAGTCCCATTCCAACTGGCCTTGGTGATCTCCCATTAGAACTGTCCCACCATCTCAGTGGGTGAACGCACCCCTCGCGGTCCTGACTTCCTTGCTCATGTTCTCCCTTCTTCTGCTCCTCATTTGGACCTTGGGAGCTCAGTCTGGTGCTCCAATGTGGGTCTCTGTCTCTATCTCCATCCATCACCAGATGAAGGTTCTATGGTGATATGCAAGATATTCATCAGTGTGGCTATAGGTCAAGGCCAGTTCAGGCACACTTTCCTCTGTTGCCCAAGGAACAAGCTGGGGACATCTCCTTGGACACCTGGGAACCCCTCTAGAGTCAAGTCTCTTGCCAACCCTAAAATGGCTCTTTTAATCTGTGTATTACCATATTGTTGTGGCCTATGGGTAAGATTCCATCCGATGTCCAGCATCTGTCTCCCACAGCGGCTACATGGATGGCTTCTCTTTGACTCCACCTACTCTTTCCTCCTCTATCTGCTTGGAATTCCTGCCTTGCCCTATTCTGCACTGCAATAGGCCCAAAGCAGCTTCTTTATTAACCAATGTATTCACAGCATACAGAGAGGAATCCCACATTAACTCTATAGACCAGGCTGACCCTAAACTCAGAGATCTTCCTGTTTCTGCCTCCTGAGGGCTGGGATTAAAGGCTTTCATCACCACTGTCTGGCTCATATTTGCTTGTCTTGCAAATCTCAGGAAGCCATTAACACTGTGTGATACAATGTTTTCTAGTACAGAAAACAACCTGATGCATCATGATTTGACTTTATAAGAATTCAGCTATTCACAGTGATGCTGAGTGATAAGAATGCAGGAAAAGAAACTTTCCCAGGCTTGCAATCTGTGACACGACATTCTCTCAAGGTGCTCAGGAGTTCAGTCCTTGATGATGACAAAGTAAGTGTGCCATTCTGGAGTACAGTTTGTTGCTGAAATAGACAGAGTAGCTATAGTAAATGCACTTTCTTATAATATCTACAATCTATAATGAGTTGATCAGAGCAAAACCCCAGACCCTAGCTGGATTAGTTTTCCCAAAGAACAAAAAGATAACCCTGAAGCTATGCATTTGCAGCAAATATATCCTTAATTGAGACTCACTGTTGCGTCTGCCTTCCAAAACCACAATCACAAACCCAAAGGATCCAAACAGAAGAGGCAATTAATTTCTACAGATTCCCCAGAGATCCCAAGGAAGTTGAAGTGTAACATCTTGGTCTCAAGGAAAGAAAAGCATATGGTGTGAGCATCTCAATAATTGGGAGGGGATTTAGGTGCTTTCAGTAATGACGTCTGATGTACCTCATGGTAGCATTGCTGTTCTCAAATATGGATCCAAAAACTCTTGTTAAATAGGTGAACACAAGGTGTTTTTTATCTATTTCCCTCTGCTTTTTGGGCTAATTTCTTCTACCAAGAACATATTGCCAGTTAAATTGGAGCCAGCATAGACATGTCTAATCTCCCTCTCCTAACACGCACGCACGCGCACACACACACACACACACACACACACACACACACACACACACACCACACACACACAGCATCTAACAACACGCATGACTCAGGGTGAAAAACTGACTTAGTGCAAACCTGTCACCAGCCATGTTATTAAACACAGGCCTCTAGCCATGTCTGTCTTGCTCTTTGCCCGCTGTCTTACCTCCCACTGACCTGGCAACCTTTTCTTTTGAATTGAAGTCCTCATTAAGGGAATCTAAGAGGGCTCTTTCTACCCTGTGCTCTCTGGTTGGTTGCCTCTGTGCATCTTATCTTTGCAGCCATCACACAAAATCACACATGGAACATCTGTCCACAAATACACATTAAAATGTGGGTGGAGGGCTTCTCATCAATTCGAATGGCAGTGGAGACAGACATGGTAAATTCTACAGGTCAGCATTTCATGATTCTTTAACTGATGTTAAAGATTTGCTAACAATCCTGTCTTGAAAACGTGCATCTGAGATTTTCTCTTATTCAGTGGACTTTCACCTTCCAGAAACACAGCTAATAATTTGGCTTATTGAGACACATAACCAATAATTTTATCATCCATGCTGTGGACTGGCAATTCTTAGAGAAACACAGCCAACAGTATTGGAACCAGACATCACCGAAACCTGTCACAGCTACTACAGGTCAAAGGTTTCCCTACTTTTAAGATAGCTGACTTTCTCCCAAAACTATGTTCTGCAATATTGTGAAAGAAAGAAAGAAAGAAAGAAAGAAAGGAAGGAAGAAAGGAAGAAAGAAAGAAAGCTTCTGATATAAAATAAATAACTTCACAACTTTCTTTCACATACCACTTTCAGGGTCTATTGTTTTGTTTATGCTCTTAGGAAATTCTGTGATGGTTTGCTTTAATGTAAAAATATGGAATAATCTTGAAAGGACAAGTCCCATGTGTATTTGATGTTGGTTGCAGGGTCATGGGAAATTTTCATCTATTTCTTTAAATAAGCTAGTGTACAAAGTAATAAGTCTCATTTCAACATTTTCAGACCTGTGATTCATTATATTTTTGTCCTGATTTCTTACTCCCTGCTTTCACCCACCTCCATTCCCCAGTTTTTCTCCTAGGCAGTATCCCCTCATCCTCATGTCACGTGAAGCCCATTACTTTATTGTTCTCCATCCTCCTTTAAGATCCCTTCATGGTCCCATGGTCTTCTTTCTACTTGCATGATCTACACACACACACACACTTTACGAATGAGAAGAAATATTCAATATTTTTCTGAGTTTGACTTATTTCACCTAACATAACAATCCCAGCTCCATCTATTGTCCTGAAAAATCTCATGGTTTACTTTTTCTTTATGATGGAAGAAAATATCTTTGTGTATGTGTACTGCATTTTATTTACCCATTCATCTTTTTATGGGTATGAAGATGGTTCTATTTCTTAGTTATTATGAATCACTAAGTTACTGAGTGCCTCAGTAAACATGGATGTACAGGTATCTATCTCTGTGTTGAGATGGAACCCTTGTGTTATGTACCGAGGAGTGGTGGTGCTGGATCATATGACAGTTCTATTTTTAGTTTCGAAAGGACATTGACAGTGAGAAAGACCAAGTCACACACAAAGGCAGACTCATCAGAATAACACCTAACTTTTAATGGAAATTTTGGAAGCTGGACAGGTTGATGTTTTACAAAATCTGATAGACCACAGATGCCAGCTCAAACTACTATACCCAAAAACATGTCATAATTAAAGGAGAAAGAGAAACTACTCATAATCAAAAGAGATTTAGGGAATTAATGTCTAAAATATACAGTTCCAAGGAGGATATTAAAAGAAAACTTTAGGTCTAAAGCGAACATTAAGCTTATCCAAGAGAACCCAGAAATATATAATCTCAGAACAGGTAAAAGAAGTCTAAGAAACACCACCACAACAACAAAATAGCAGGAATAAATAATACTAAACTATAATTCTCAAAATTAATATTACTGGATTAATTTCCCCCAATAAAAAGATACAGACTAAATGGGCTGGTTTAAGAAACAGATTTCATCATTTTGTTGTTTCCAAGAAACATGCCTCACCATAAATAATAGGCATCACCTTAGAGTAATCAGACAGAAAGAGGTGTTCCAAGGTGTGCTGGCTTGGATGGAAATGACCTTCCTAGACTCATATTTGCATGCTTTGTCTCCAGTTGATGAATATTTTGGAAAGGACTAGGAGGTGTAGCCTTGTTGGAGATGTGTTAACCAGCATGCTCTATGAGATTTCAAAACTCCACACCAAGCCCACTGTCACTCTCTCTGCCTGCTGCCTGTGGATCAGAATGTAAAGCTCTCAGCTTCTTCTCCAGCATCATTGCCTGCTTGCATGCTACCAGGCTTCCTACCATGTTGATCACCGACTAACCTTCCGAAACTGTGAGTAAGTCCTCTATTAAATGCTTTCTTTATAAAGATTGCCCTGATCATAGTATTTGATTACAGTAATAGTAATCATAATTTTCAAGGAAATGAGAGAGAAATAAAGTAGGTGTAGCTATTCTAATATCTGGCACAATAGACCAAAACTAGTCAGAAGAGAAAGGGAAGGGTGGACATTCCATGTTCATTAAAGGGAAAATCCATTGAGTGGATATTACATTAATATTTACACACCTATGCAGGGGGCACCCATTTTCATAAAATAAACATTATTGGATCCAAAGTCATACACTGAGTTAGCTGTAATGCATGCCTTTAATACCAGCACTTGAGAAGCAGAACCAGGTGGATCTTTGTGAATTCAAAGTCAGCCTGTTCTAGACGGTGAGTTCCAGACCAGCCAGGAATACACGATATGACTCCGTCTCAAAATAAATATAGAATCATAAGTCACCCCAATACAAGTATGAGTGTGTGACTTAAATTCTCAACTCTTACCAATAGAGAGGTCATCCAGACAAAAGTTGAACAGAGAAACTTCAGAGCTAAATGACATCATAAATCAAATGGAATTAATATATTTAAAAGGAACAAAACAAGGATGCTTACTCCTTCCATTACTCTTAAATATAATAGAGTGCTTGAAGTCTTAGCTAAGACAATAAGATAAGTAGAGGAAATAAAAATAGGACAAAAAGTCACATTGTCTTTATTTGTAGACATATGATTCTCTCTATATAATAAATCCTAAAGACACCACCAGAAAATTCCTACAGTTGATCTATTCAGCAGAGTATCAGAACACAAAACTAACACACAAAAAATTAGAAGCCTTACAATACACAAATGATAAGCGTGTTTAGAAAAAATTAGGAAAACAATCACATTCATAATAGACTGGAAAATAGATTTAAAAAGTAGGACTTACATATTAAAAATGCTAAGACATTCATGGAAGAAATTGAAGGAGATGCCTGCAGATAGAAAAAATCTCTCATGTTCGTGGATTAATAGAAAAATATTGCACAAATTAGTGATTTATTTGGTTAGCCATCTAACCAAAAGCAGTTTGAAGATTTAACACAATTCCCATCAAATTTTCAATTCTTCAGAGAAATTTTTTTTAAGTGAAGAGCTGGAAAGATGGTTCAAATAGTTAAGTTCACTTATTGCTCTTTCAGAGGCCCTGGGCCAAATTTCCAGAATCCACATGGTAGCTCACAATCACCTGTAACTCTAGTTCCAGGGGATCTGATGTTCTTCTGAGTTCTGTGGGCACCAGGTACAGGTGGTATATATACAAGCAAATCACTCGTGTACATAAAATAACAAATCTTTAAAAAAGAAAAAAGAAAGAAAAATTTATTTCATTAGGGAACACAAGCTACCCAAGACAGCCCAAACAATCCCAAACAATCCCAAACAGTAAAAGAACTGTCTGTTACCAGTATCACCATACCTGATTTTAAATAATACTATAGAGCGATGGTAATAAAATCAGCACAGATTTGGCATATGCATGGATACACTGATCGATGGAATACGATAGCCGTAAGGCCACACACCTACAGACACTTGAGAATTTTTTCAAAGAAGCCAAAAATACAACTAGAGAAAGGACAACATTTTCAATAAATCATGTGTCAAACTGGATTGGCTGCATGTAGAAAATGAATATCAAACTGCTCAAACTCAACTACAAATGGGTCAAGGACCTCAACAAAAGGCCAGATACCTTGAATCTGACTGAAGATAAAGTAAGGAACAGTATTAACTCATTGTCACAGGAAAGGGCTTTCTGAACGGGACACTGATAGCACAGGCACTAAGACCAACAGCTAATAACTGGGACCTCATGAAGCTGAAAAGCTACTGTCTGGCATAGAACACCATCATTTGGGTAAAAAGGCTGACCATGGAACTGGAGGAAAGTCTTTACCAGCTATGCATCTAACAGAACTAGAATCTAGAATATACAAAGAACTAAAAAAGGAATCTAAACAGATTTCTCAAAAGATAAAATACAAATAACTGAGAGACATTTTTCAAAATATTTAACATCTTTAGTCATAAGGGAAATTGAAACTGCTTTGTGATTTCATCTTACCCCAGCTAGAATGGGCAAGATTTAAAAAAAAAAAAAAAAGACAGAAGAAGATGCTCCTGAGGTTGCAGGAAAGGGATCACTTGACTTATTCACTGCTGCTAAGAGTGCAAACTAGAACAACTTCTAGGGAAATCTGTATGGAGGTTCCTCAAAAAGATGGAATTATGCTCTTGAACACATACCCAAAGGACGCTACATCTTGCCATAGAGATACTTGCTCATCGTGTTCATTGCTGCTTCATTCACAATGGCCAGGAACTGGAAACACCCTTGATTTCCATCAATTAGTGAATGCATAATAAAACAGTATACAGAATGGAACATCACTCAACTGGTTAGAAAAATAAAATTATAAAATTTACAGGTAAATGGATAAGGCTTTAAAAACGACCCAGAAACATAAGGACAAAGTGCACGTTTTCTCTCATTTCTGGAGGTGAGCTTTAAATTTTCAGATAAGTGTATTTCATTTGGAATGCTCATGGAAATCGGGAATTTAGTATGGGGCCAAAGGAAATGGGATTTTCAAGAAGAGGAAACCGAACACAATTACTTTCAAAGGATAAGGGGAACGACAGGACAGCGTGGATTAAGTGGGGTGGAGGATGGGAGAGCAAAGTAGAGGAAGAAACAGCAGGGAGGGGTAACACTGCTTTTTGACAAAGCCAAGTATAAATCTGCTGCAATAGAGGCTCCCTAAAGTATATGCACACACACATAGTTTTAAAAAGAGTTTAATGGAGCTGTCATTCTGCAGGGAAACAACATCACACTAGGTAACTCATGCTAGCAAAGAAAACTTCAGTACTAAGAATGAATTACCGTTTTGGAGTTGTTGGCCAATTGATTCCCATAGATTACCCAAGCATTAAACTTTATTACCAACATTCTTGGATACCATAAAGAATTTGGCAGATGATTATTGGTGAATATACCACGTATTTTTTTTCACAAAACATGAGGAAATTGCATCCTACCAGCTAACTTTTACAGTACTGAAAAGTGTTATGAATCTGACTGGAGATGAAAAGGAATCATCAATGTCACACGGTTTGTAAACCCCTAAAATTGTAAAGATGACTCTCATTGTCTGCAAAGATATGCCCATTGGGGCAGCCATGGCAAAATGTTATAGGAATACGCAATCACTTCTTGATTAAAACTAAGGCCCAATCCATGAAATGGAACCCATACTTGGCATTGTTGATGGAGGCTACTTGTTTGTCCAGTCCCAGCTGCTCAGCCCCAAAATAATCACACAGAAACTGTATTAATTAAATCACTGCTTGGCCTAGTAGCTCTAGCTTCTTATTAGCTAGCTTATATATATTTGGTTAACCCGTTTCTATTATTTTATGTTTTACCATGAGACTCGTGGCCTACTGGCTAGGTTCCAGCTACCAGCTCGCATCTTTCCCTTCTGGTGGCTCCATGGCTTCTCTCTGACTCTGCTTTTTTTCCCAGCATTCAGTTTAGTTTTCCATGCCTACCTCTATTCTGTCCTGCCAGGCTCAAGAGAGTTTCTTTATTAACCAATGGTATTCACAGCACACAGAGGGGAATCCTACATCATGGCACTCTTAATGGAGCCAAGAACCTGTGGCTAGATAGCCTTAGGATAGAACCCAACACTATTATTCTGATAAAATGGATATGTGATTAAAATTATCTCTTTTTTTTCTTTTTGAGCTTTCAGGACAGGGGTTCTCTGTGTAGCCTTGGCTGTCCTGGAATTGGATTTATAGACTAGGTTAATAAATGCCTGCTATACTCATGTATCAGTGCATCTCTCCACCCTCATTAGAATAACATCTCCCTGCAGTAGATAACAATTAACCCAGAGACCTTCAACTAGGTCAATATGCAACAATAGAGATGGCAGAATGCTCAGTTCGAAATAGGATGTACCAATTATGCCCTTCCCCACAAAGGCTCGAAATCTTCTCAAAAGAGGGAAAAGAAAGATTGTAAGAGCCAGAGGGGATGAAAAACATCAAGGAAACCATTTTCCAGATATGACAAGGTATTTACAAATATGAATTCACAGTTCTTACAACAGCAAGACCTGTGCAAGCTCAAACCAGACAAAATCTCAGCACGGAGGGGAGAAGGTGGGTATAAACTCCTGCCACTAGTGGTGGGGCTATAAGGGGCTTAGATAGCTGCTCGGATAGGGAGAGTCAATTTTCTTTAATGATGTGACCCCTGGTGGGTTGACCACACTCCAGGGTAAGCCCCACTTCTAGGAGTAGTTTGGGAAAACAAACTGGACTTGATGGGGGGAATCATAAAGGAGAAAACTCGGTTAGGTAAGTGGAGAGGAAAGAGTAGAGAAGTTGGATATGAAAGGAGTTGGGGAAAATAGATTTATATGATAAAAATATACCATATATCATTCTCAGACAATAAAATATTAGTGTTTAAAACTTAGGCAGCTGTTGCTTTATGAGAATGCTTCTGGATTTTCTTTGCTGTTGGTCTATATGTCTGCTCTTGTGCCATTGTTATGCTGTTTTTATTACCATGGCTCTATCCTGTAGTTTGAGACAAGGTATTATAATGCCTCCAGAATTCTTTCTTTTTAGGATTACACTGGCTATTTAGGGACTTTTGTGCTTCCATGTAAATTTTAGGATTGCCTTTTTTAATTCTGTGCTGAGTGTACTTGCAATTTTGGTGAAAATTGCCTTAAATTTTTAGATAGCTTTTGACTAGACAATTATTTTTACAATATTAATTCTGCCAGTCCTCAAACATGGAAGTTCTTCCCATCTTCTAGTGTCTTCTTCAGAGTCTTCAAGTTTTTTTTTTTTTTCATAGAGGTCACTCACCTATTTGATTAGGTTTATTTCCATATATTTCAAAAAAAACTATTGTGGGTGAATTTTCCCCTTATTTTTCTCTCACTGAGTTCATTTACTGGTATAGCCACCACGTTTGCTAAAAAGCACTTATCTCTCATCAGAACGAAGAGCTTTCTGGTGGGGTCTTTACGGTCTTTTAACCACAGGACCATGTTGCATGCAAACTTCCTTTCCGGTTTGTGTCCCCTTTGTCTCATTTTATTGCTCTAGATAAAAATTCAAGCACAATATTGAGTAATAAGAGTAATACTGGTCACTCTTGTCTTGCTCTATATCTCAGAGGAAATCCTTTCAGTTACCCCATTTTATATTATGTTGGTTATGCTTTTGTTAATATAGCCTTTATTATGTTGAGATATGCTTATACTGAAACAATCTTGTAGCCC
Source organism: Arvicola amphibius (assembly GCF_903992535.2). Classification (NCBI taxonomy): domain Eukaryota; kingdom Metazoa; phylum Chordata; class Mammalia; order Rodentia; family Cricetidae; genus Arvicola; species Arvicola amphibius. The sequence continues at coordinate 40,810,586 of NC_052060.1, read as the reverse complement.
TAAAATGAAAGCAATTGGGTCACGCTGTGTGATTTCCTTAATGTGCTCTTGAACATGACTAGAAAGAATTTTATTGAGAATCTTTGAAAGTATGTTCAACAAGGAAATTCGTTTATAGTATTTTTTTCTTTGTAATGATTTTCTGTATCAGAATAATACTGACTTCATGGAATGAGTTTGGTAGTGAACTTTCCTTTTCAATTTAGAAGAAAGTTTTGAAGGATATTGTTAGCTCTCCTTTAAAGGTTCAGGAGAACTCAGCAGTAAGCCCATCAGGCTCTGGGATCCCTACCCCTTTTTAAGGTATATTTTATTTAAGTTATATGGTGTTTATGTGCATATAAGTGCAGTCCATGGAGTCCAGAAGTGTCAGATACCTCCAGAACTGGAATTTCATACAGTTGTGAGCCTCCCAATTGGGGAGCAAGCTTGGGTTTTTCCACAAGAGCAGTATGAGGTCTTAACTGCTCAGCCATCTTTCCAGCTGCCTGGGCTCTTGTAGGGAGCTATACATATATAACAATGTATTTGATTATATTTTCCTCTAATTCTTTCTTTCAGTCTTCCAAAGCCCCAGTATATACCCTTTCCACCCTCATCTTCTTTTTGTGTTACTATTTTTTAAATAGCCCACTGAATCAAATTTGTGCTTATGCAGGAGTATGGACAACACATCAGTGGCCACGTCTCTGGGGAAAAATGATGCTCCTCTCCCAGCAGCCATCAGTTGCTAAGAACTCCTGGCTAGGGGTGGAGTCTCATGATCAACTCCTCCACCCATTCTGGAATTACTGATTGGCTTGATTGGATGCAGGTCTCATGCAGGAAACCACAACTAGAGTATCCCATCTTTGAGAGTCTCCTACCACCTACCACTCTAGCAGAGCTCAGAGACAATACCTTCTCTTCTCATCTTGAAATGTTTTCGTCAAGAAAGGGAGAGAATTAAGGGACTATATAGCAAAAAGAACTCTTTGAAAAAAATAAAGGTAGTTTTTTAATTATATATACGCACATTACCTCTCCTTCATCCTTCACACGTGTCAAAACTTTACATGTGACACCAGGAAAATGCTAGCAGATCAAAGGAAATCAATGAGCATTAATTAAGACACATTCAAACTTGCCCAGACATCTACTAGTTTTTACATTTTAGGCAGATGGATTAAATTCTGGATAACCCAAATGCCCATGTCCTTTAGGAAATTTATAGGATCTAAAACATTTTATTGGTTATTTTCAATTGTACACACAGAGATCTGGTTGGTCTTATGAGTACAATCCCAGTTGGTGGTTTCTGATAAATTTCCCACATTATCCCCTTCCATCCTTTCCAGTTCACTCTTCCCTTGGTAGAAGAGAGTTTTGTTTTCAACGTCCAAGTCTGCTTATTGCACACAAAGGAAGCAAAGGATTTCTTTCTCAGGGCATCTTCAGGCAGGAACAAACTGCACAGCATTTGTGGGACATGGTTTTCTTAGAGGGATGGAGAGCACAGATTCAGTCTAGTAAACAAGAGAGCTGTGCTTCGCCCTTGCTGCCCAGCATGAGCAAGGAAAGGGGGAGAATCCTCAGGGTACATAAAAGCAAGGAAGGAAAGCACAATTACTCCCTGAAGATTGCTCACCAGGCCAGTAATTGGACATTAATCACAATGGTGAAGAGCTAGCACTGAGCTCACAGGACACGTTCTGGAGTTTGGAACCTGGGTGATTTTGGAATTGATTTTCCATCATATAATCAGTAGGATGCTTCATTACGACTTACCAAACCCCATAGACATTACCCAGAGACATGAGTGATGCCTTGCCTGAAACTCATTTCCACAAAACAGAGGATGCAACTGCATGATGTCACCATATACTATAAACCCGGAGACAGGAAAAAACAAACAAGCAAAAGCAACTCCTCATCCCAGTTAGTACTTCTTCTTTAGTACAGAAAAACATATTATTGCTCATCTTTCTAAACCTGACTTTCATCTGATGGATCATGCTCCATCATTCATACCTCCTTTAAATCTTGTTTTAAGTTTGGATCAAGTGGAAGAATCATCAACAAACAGAAAATCAGGAACTGTAGCTATGTTCGCGTACAGCACGAGAGGAGGAAATCAAACATGTCTGGTGCTTTAGACAGACTCTGCCTAGTTAAATCTCAAATATTACACATACATACTCACTATGAGGATATGAATGTCATGCCAAAAGACCAGAAGATATGCTTAAGACAGAAAGTAAAGCTTATCATTCAAAAACATGAACATAAAAAAGGGAACTCAGATTATAGATCAAAGCTTGTGGACCTTTATAGAAACAGAAAACCGTGTTCTTCTATTGAGGAGAGGGCTAAAAGTTAGGTCAGTCATGACTTCTATCACGTTGAGTTGATTAACAAAAATTAGAATTGAACCCAATGAAATAGAGTCACAAGAATATGTGGTGCAAAACTTATTGAATCAATAGCATGGAGGTGAGTACAAGGATGGGAAGATGAACTGTGGAGAGCTGGACTCCAGCGCATCATTGATTACTGATGAAACCATTTAAGCTCAGAAAAAGATATTAAAAGGACAATTCTCAGTTTCATATTGAAAGACAAAAAACTCAGACTAGTTACCACAATCTTGAATAATAAGAGAACTGCTGGTGGTATCATCAGCCCTGGTTACAAATGGTTCTACAGAGCTATAGTAATAAGAGCTGCGTGGTATTGGCATAAAAATAGACATGTTGATCAATGAAAGAGAATTGAAGACTCAGACCTAAATCCACACACCTATAGATACCCGATTTTTGATAAGGAAGTCAGAAATATACAATGGAACAAAGAAAGCATCATCAATACATGTTGTAGAACAAACGATATTTCCATGTAGAAGAATGCAAATAGATCCTTATGTATTTCCCTCAAACTCAAGTCCAAGTGGATCAAAGACCTCAACATAAAACCAGATACACTGAACCTGATAGATGAGAAAGTGAGGAATAACCTTGAACTCACTGGCACAGGAGACAACTTCCTGGATAGAACACCAATAGTACAGGAACTAAGACTGACAATTAATAATTAAATGGGACCTCATAAAATTGAAGAGCATCTGGAAGGCAGAGGACATTGCTGAAAGGACAAAACAGAAGCCTACAGAATGGGACAGTATTTTTACCAACTTCATATCTGACAGAGGTCAGATATATATTTAAAACTCAAGAAATTAGGTATCAAACACTAAAATCCAATTAGAAATGGGGCACAGATCTAAGCAGAGAATTACCAATAGAGGAGTTTTAAATAATTAAGAAACACTCAAAAAATGTTCACTATCTTTAACCACTCCACAAGAAGGAACTCCTACCCAAACATTGCTTGGTTAATCAAGAACCAAAGACTAGATACCCCAAAGTCCCAGAATTAAACCAAATGTGACTGGTCAAAAAGAAGGAAGAGGAAAAGGAGTAGGAGGAGGAGGAGGAGGAGGAGGAGGAGGAGGAGGAGGAGGAAGAGGAGGAGGAGGAAGAGGAGGAGGAGGAGGAGGAGGAGGAGGAGGAGGAGGAGGAGAAAGAGCAAAACAAGAAAAAATAATTAAGTGGTCCCTAATGATATTCTGCTGAACTCATAGATCAGTACCTTATTCAGTCATCATCAAAGAAGCTTTCTCTGGCATCAGATGGGAACAGATGTAGAGGCACACAGTCAGACATTATGCAGAGAGAGTCTAAATGAAAAGTCTCCTCTCAGAGCTGAGAGAACCCTGTGGAAGAGGAGGCAGGAAGATTATGAGTCAGAGGGAATGGAGGATACCAGGAGAACAAGAACCTCTAAATCAATTAAGCATCACACATGAGCTTACAGAGACTGAAGCAGCAAACACAGGGCCTACAGGCATCTACACCAGGTTTTCTCTGTGTGTGTGTGTGTGTGTGCGTGTGTGTGTGTGTGTGTGTGTATCTTTCAGTGTCACATTTTTACGAGATGCCTAACTGTGAGAATGGTAAGAGAGTCTCTGGCTCTTTTGCCTGCTCATGGGACATTTTATTCTGTTGGTTGCTGTGTCCATCTTCAACCAAACAAGGTTTTTGCTTCATCTTATTATAACTTATTGTCTCATGTTTTGTTGTTATCTTAGAAGCCTGTTATTTTCTGATGAGAGACAGAAAGGGAGAGGAAGTGAGGAGGAACTGGAAGGAGTGGGGGGGGGCTATCACCAGGACATAGTCTATGAGAGATGCATCTATTTCCAATTATAAAACCAGAAGTCATGATGAAAAGAGCATGCAGACTTAATTAACAGAAGAAGCAGTTCCCTTTGCAAAGGCTCAACTCTAGTTTCTCCATGGCATTGCTTTGTTTTGTTTTCTATTTGTAAATGCCCACCTTCCAGTTTAGCTTATGGAGACTTTAATTTATTGCATGTAATAATCCTTTCAGAAAACAGGTTATAATCCACCCAAGTTATCAATGCACATGCAAAGACTTTTACATATCAGGTTGATAAGAGACATACAAGAGAACTAGCAGTCACATGCTCTCATGATGGGTGTTTCTCTACTTAAACACATTAGAGAATAAAACATTTCCATCTTTTTTTTGCCAGTACTGGGGACTGAACCCAGATCTCACTCATGCTAGGCTCCAAAACTGAGCTGTATCTCAGTCCCATCTTCTCTTTATCACTCCTCAAACCATTGTGGGGATGTATAAGTTCTACACAAGAGAAATCCATATTGTGTCTGCAGACCGCATTCCTGGATTAACCCCACTGTACTTAGTTTTGTTACTTTGTGCTATTCAGTCTACACCAGTAATTCTGATGAAGCTTCTCAGTTAAAAAAAATCTCTTTTTTTGTTATTCACTTTATTCTCCTAGACCTTAGGACTCCTAAATAGTCTTAGTTCCCCCAAATTTATCAATTATTACTATCATAGCACAAAAGTGACATCAAAAGAAATTTGGGGTGCAATCAAGGTGAAGCATTACCAGGTATGGGAAAGAGTGATATTTTATTTCTCCCTTTACCTTATCTGTGAACACATACATTTAGGTTCATTCCCTCTGGAACTCACTTAAGTTTGCTGATAAACAACTCGTCTTAAAGGAGCTAAATGTTGGCATGGAGCTTAGGCTGTCATTTTTCACTTCCTACTTCCGTTATTTCTTTCTTCTCTGAGTACCCCTGACAAAGCCCACCTATACTACTTCTCCAACACAACTCACTTATGCCTTCAGCTTGATTAGCATCCTTCATGATCAGCGTGCACAGGAACTAGACCAAGACTGAAGTCCTGAGAATCCCAGCTCTGCTCCTCATCAGTGTCCACACTTATCTCTTCGTTTTCTTATCTGGATACAGATGAAGAATTCAACTAAATAATTTCCAAGAGCATCCCAACTCTATAACATTACAGTATTCTTTCCATATGGCAAAGTCTTGCAAGGGCTCATGTCCCATTCCTCTGTCTTACATTTGCATTCTTAATATAATAATTGGAACTCAGGAGGAGGCATTTAATAAATTGGGACTACCACTGCCTCCTGTATGAATATCAATAATGTTATACTGTCACCGTGTAGTGAAATGAAAAGATTGATTTCTCCATGATTCTAGGTAACAGGAGATAGAATTACATGGAAAGAACATTCCCTATACAAGGAGTTGAACCAACAGGACCATACTACTTTTAGGTGCCTGAAGATCAAAAGACACTCTTGCGTTAGAGGACTGGACCCCTAGAAAGTGGCAGCTTACAAACTGGGTGGTGGTGGTGCACACCTTTAATCCCAGCACTTGGGAAGGAGAAGCAGGTGGATCTCTGTGAGTTTCAGGTCAGCCTGATCTACAGAGAGAGTTCCAGGACAGCCAGGGCTGTTACACAGAGAAACTCTGTCTTGAAAAAAAAATAGAAGAGGAAGGAAGGAAGGAAGGAAGGAAGGAAGGGGGGGGAAGGAAGTAATAAGGAGGAAAAGAGGGAGTTATTAAAAGAATGGAGGGAGGAAAAGATTAGTGAGGGAGGGAGGGATGGAGGGATTTTCCGGCTTTCTGAATGACAACCCTCCTCCGTCTCCTCCGCACTCCACCCCCCCCACACCCTCCCCCCCCGCCCTCCCTCCCGTTCCCTCACAGAAAGAAAGGCCTCCAGACAATAAGAGTGTACATGGAAGCTAGACGAGGCCAAGCCTGGATTTCTTTCACATCTCTTCCCATCCTCAGTAACATTCCTATCTACCTGGACTTTACACAGGGGGATGGAGGTGTGAAGTAGGGAAAGATTTCCAAACACACAGATGTGAACAGCTTATAATGGCTTGCTAAGTCTGATAAATATGGGTGACTGTAAGAAAATAATTTTTGGAAGCCACTGTAATTCTGTAGAGAATCTGAACGCACACCAGCTGGCAAATGAGAATTTGAATCAAATTCACTTGAACCTTCAAAAAATGAGCCCCAACTGTCACTTATCATTTATAATCAATTGGTAACTGGGACTCAGATGCATCCCTTGTCTACTAAAAGATAAGCATGATGAGATATAGAGAGTTAATGTGTTGAAGCTAAGCCAACATCTAGTAAAATGGACGTTTTTCCTTTAAAGCAGATAGTGACACAGGTCTTGAGACAAACTTCTCTGTGCATGAAGATAATTTGCCTTAATGAGCTCAGTAGGGAGGTGTTTGACTTTATACCCACACAAAGGATTAACTATATAAAAGTTTATAAAAACTCAACCCATCAATAACCTGTAAAACATATATGTAAAGAAGAGAAAACCTAAAAACATCATTATTTTGAGCAGGATATAGAGTAGGGTGAAAGTAATTCCACCCACGTAGTAATAGAGCAGTTGTGCAGCTACAGGAGTTCGTTCAATAAGGTGGAACAAGCCCTGTAGAACTGGCAGTCTCTTAAGTTCTCAGCTACTATTGCCTCAGGAACCACTTTCCATAACATCATCTCAGAACACGCTTAACTTAGCAGTGAAATCATTAAGTGAAAACCAACCCACCCACACAGTGTGGGAAGTGGCACACTTTAGAAAGCTAAAGAGAAATGAAGTTGTACCAAGGTTAGCTTCCAAAGGTACATCTTGACCCCAAATAAAAACTTGATCATGTTTTCCACTGATTATAAAAGAAGTAAATTTTGTTCTAGAATATTAACCAATATAGAAGAGGTATTCTGAGGTCTCCTCTTATATCTTATAAGAATGCAAGTCCTACAGAAAGGATACCACCCTTACGGAATCATGTAACGTCATCAACAAAAATGCTTTATCATCAAACAGTATAGTTGCATTAAAGGTTAACCCTTCAAAGAAGAAGTCCACAACACTTTTCTAGTAAAGATTAGTAGACCTTCACGTTTATTTTCATGTAGGTCTATATGATCATTAATAGTTACACAATGCTGTTGTCATTTATTATCCATGTGAGATTGCTTCCAGGACCTCAAATACTAAAATATGCATATTCTCAAGTCCTGTATTTAAACTGGCATAAGATTTGTATGTAGCCTAGGCATACGTGCCACATGCTCTATATCCCTAGAGTGCCAGAAACACCTAACGCAGTGTGTTGAGCAATGGGAATGGATATGTAAAACTCCCAGGTAGTTTCCATCACACCCTAGGAACATTCCGCGGCTGCTGCTGCTGCCCCAGTCACTGTCACTGCATGCAGAACAGCACGGCAGAGGCACAGCAGCTCTCTGCTACTCCCATACCTTTAAATGGAGACTGTACTTTCATTTATTTCCCGCCTTCCCAGACCTGAAATAATCATGAAGAAACTGGTGTGGGAAGTCCTTCTGTCTATGTGTTGCTTTTATTGATTAATGAATAAATCTGTTTCGGCCTGTGGCTTAGCAGAATATAGCCAGGCTGGAAAAGATATAAAGAGAAAGTGGGTGGAGTCAGTGAGAAGCCCTGTGGCCCCACACAAACATAGACAGGCGCCAGCTGTTGTTAGTCAGACGGTACTGCAAATAATATAGTTTCTGAAAGATTATTTCGTGGTTTGGGCAGCCGGGAACAAATAAGCAGTCTCCACCAATAAGAAACTATATTAATTACAGCACTGCTTGGCCTATTAGCTCGGGCTTCTTGTTAAGTAACTCTTACATGTTAAATTAACCCATTTCTATTAATTTGTGTATCATCATAAAGTTGTGGCTTACCGGAAAAGTTCCAGGTGTCTTTCTCCTTTAGCAGCTACATGCCATCTCCTTGACTCTGCCTACTCTCTCCATATCCCTTCCAGTCTGGCTACACTCTGCCCTACATAGGCCAAAGCAGTTTCTTTATTAACCAATGGCAAGAAAATATATTCATAATATACAGAAGGGAATCCCATATCACATACCACCTCAGGGGTATAGCCACTGTGGCTGTCACTAACTGTAGCCAGCTGTACACAGGGTGACTTCCACTCACAATGCATGTCCAGCAGGTCATCCTTCCAAAGAAGGGTTGCTGAACAGTAAAAATGGCTCAAGGAAATAAATGGATATGGTTTCTCTAAACAGGAATGGCATCAAGGGAAATGTATTTTTACATCAGATGGTCCAGCGAAAGATACCCAAGAAGTACCTTTGTAACATAGGCGCTAGAGGGACCCATGTTGATAAAGGAGAAAGAGACAGGTGAGGGCTCCAGTTCAAGAAGTAACTATGCAGCCAACCTCAACCACTGCGGACAATTATTGTTCCTGGGGCGCATGTGCCAGGAGATGACCAGAACGGTGATGGGAAAGAGGGGGTGTTGAGATTCCCTGAAGCAAAGTGCAGCAAAGCCAGCCCTATTGCTGGTGAAGGTTCCCACTTGACTACATATGGGAACCCTGTGGTTGCCTCTCAGGGTTTGCAAACCTACCTGTCCAGGGAGAAGAGAGAGCTGGTGCTGACAGTGGGGGTGCACAATGAGGTAGCAACAGCTAGGTCAATTCTGTGGGGCTACAGAGCATGATGCCACAAACCCTCCTCACCAAAAAGGCCTAGAGAGAATGGCAATGAAAGGACAAGGGAGTTGAGATAAGACCCAAGGTCATCGGCCACCTCAAGGACCATAGGTACCTCTGCACCTTCATTTTTACACAGTTGCCAAGGGAAACCCAATCACAAGAAGCAAAGGGAAGTGCAGATCTGCCAGTTGAGAAAGCCAATGCTGCTAGGAGGCTGATCAGAGTGGGCCCCAGTAAATGAAGCTTACCCACTCTATCATCATCTACTGTAGTGATTGAACGAGGAGAAATAAATACACAATTACAGCAATAAGAAATGAACAAGGGGCCAGGGAATTGGTTCAATGGGCTACCAAGAAGTGAGTTTAATACCCTGGACCTATGTGGTGGATGGAGAGAGCCTGTTCTCTGGCCTCCACAAGCATTCATCCCCCAAACACACACACACATATACACACAATGAAATCCAAATTTTTAATGTATCTGTACATGTTTTCAAGAATCCTCCCACATCTGTCACATCTCGTGGTTTTCCCACATATTAAGACATGCATTTCTGAGCAAGTTTCATCGCTATATTTAATTGATATCTGGTTCATTATATTTTATAATGAGCTTCATTCAATAGCTGTAAAACCTATAGAGTGCTAGATATTTTCCTGCTTTTTGCAAAATTACTTTAATCGGATTCAGGTTCCTATTTAATGCTTTATATGATCAGCAATATTGCACGTATAAAGCAATTATTTATCCCTTACATTCAAGCTATTTACAAACTACTTTCTTAATTGAAAAATTTAATAACATGACTCTTTATTGATTCTCTGGGAATTTCATATCATATACCCCAATCCTGCTCACCTCCCAGTTCCTCCATAAATGCTGCTCACCCCTGCAGCACTGCCCCAAAAGAAAATGCCTCAAAATTAATTAAAAACAAAATAAAACAAACAAAAGACTCACCTTGCTCCTCTGTCTTTCCAGTACCTCTTCATTTGTCCTAGTGGCATTGGGAGCTCCCGTGTGTCGCACAGAATACCCTTTTGTCCAATCAGCCCCACCCACAAAGTGTTTATTATAGTGAGTCATTGCCCTGGTTCAAGGCCTCCTGCACACCATCCTCACTGGACCCTCATCAAAATGCCTCTCCAATATCCTGCTGCTGTCCCGACTCATGGAGATCCTGTGGCTATTCTGCAGGACCGGTCCCTTCATATGCTCCAGCAGGTTATAGATGGAGTAGATGCTAGGGTTGGCCAACCCAAAGCCCAAAGGATGTAGGCCTGGGTTATAGCTGAGCTGGTTAGTCTGGGCCACTGGAACTGGACACCTCAAGCAAGGGAGGAGCCAGCTCTCTTAAGCCCATGCCAGGGAAGCCAACTCTCCTATGCCCATGGTAAGGGTTGGGGCCACCTCTCCTGAATGTAGGGTTAGCTCTCCCATCAGGAGCAAGGCCAGGTCTCCTGCTACAGTGTCCAGCAAGGGGCAGGGCAAGTTATCCAAGGGCCAATGAGGGGCAGGTTCAGCTCAGCATGGCTCTCAGATTTCGACGTACATAGCTCTTATGACCCACTGTGGTAATACAGGCCATAGCCATCAACACAGACCCTGGCTACTGTAGGAAAATGGACCCAGACATAGCTCTCAGCAGCAGCCCCAGACTGAATGACACTATGGCCCCAGGTGACAGCACAGGCCACTCAGATCAGCATGAACCTGAGAGTGTCATGGCCTTTGGACACAAAGATGACTGCAGATTGTGGCCTAGGCACCGGGCATCTGTGGCCTTTGTTGGCACCATGCACCATGGATATCAACACAGCTCCCTGCTGTGGTAGGACCATGGACCCAGACATGGTCCTTAGATTTTGATCATGTTTTCCCCTCCTTCAGTTCCTCCCAGGTCCTCCTCAAGTCTCTACCCACCCACTTTATGCTCTTTTTTTCCCTCTCTCTCTCAAAAAAAAAAAACAAACAAACCAAACCTAAGATACACTCAAGCAAAGATTACATTTTGTAGTCAGTCATTTAACTTAAGTTTTACTGAACTTTGTCAGTTAATTAGTTACAAACGATAGCCATATTTTTAATGTTTTATTGGTTGGGATGTCTGTCTCACTATGTACCCCTGGTTTGCCTTGAACTCATAGAACCCCATCTGTTTCTGTCTCCAAGACTGAGATGAAAGGAGTGTGTCACTAGCACTACACCGGGCTGAATCTTGGCTTTTATTTAGCCACATTTAGGGTAGCCAAATAAGACAACTGAAAAGGTTTTGTTCAGTTAGCTGGATAACATTTCAATACAATTTATGTGCAATATTTTAAAATGTACCAATATTGAAAATTTCTTGTTTATCTGATATCCAAACTGAATTTTGATAGGATATATCCATGCACTCTGTCTTTCAACTCTAACATTGCAAGGATCAAGCCAAATAATGATCCTGGGGATGCAATGCTAGCTCAGATTTTACTAGCAATTACTTTATGGAGTATCATTCTGTAAATCAAATAAAACCAGAAATTATTGTAAGGGCAGTCCTAGAACAGCATCTGACACACAGTATAAACTCAATGGCTATCAACTACATAAGCAGTTATGATTTATGAACAAAATTCCTTAAATTTTGGCAAAATTATATTGCTTACATTATGCTATTTTGGTAAAGTATGATGGGTGTTTAACTCAATAGGAAAAATAAGATGACCAGATATTTAAAGTAATATAGGATGTTAATAGCAATGAGTCTAGATTGAACAGGGCATGTACCTGTGGTTCTAACTACTCAGGGAGCTGAGGCGGGAGAATCAATTCAGTTCAGATATTTCAGACCAGCCTGGATAATGCAGTGAAACCTGTCTCAATGCATCAGTAGAACCCAGCCATTTAGGTTCACATCTAGCCTCTACTGTTAAAAATGTCTTTCTGCTTCTAAATGTTTCTGTTGAGTCTCACTTTCAACATCTATAAAACGAGAAAAATGATTGTGTCTACCTCACAAGGTTGCTATTGACACTGATGGGGGCAGTTAAAAAATAATTAGCACAATACCTGGCATACGGCATTTTAGTAAATGATAGCTCCTACGAGAACTCAAGATACCTGCTGTGAACACTTAGTAAGAGTCCCAAGTATTCTTATATATTTTAAACACTGATAACACCATCCACCTCTTTCTTTACTTCAGAAAATCAAAATCAAGAAAATAATTAGACTTTTCCATAAGTTTGTAAATAGGTAATGACAGAGAACTTGCAAGAGTCTTAATCAGGCAATTATTTTCAAATTGGATGCCAAGCACAGGAGTTTCCCCAGGTGAGCGGATTTTCTGTTCCTGTCTTATCTTAACAGATCAACACAAGCACAAATGGCCTCAACAATACAAAGGGTTACCTCTCAGCTTCCAGAAGTCACCTGGGTCTCCGCTTAGCATCACCAGGCTGACGTCCTCTGTGCAGGACAGTGCTCTTTTCCAGATGCTTAGTAGATGAATACACATCCAAGCTCATTCGGGTCATCAGAGCTCCTTCAGTCTTAGAGCCAAGGTCCCTGTTTCCTTGAATCCCAAGGAAGTCACTCTTGGCATCTAGGGCCCACTGTACTTCTTGGCTTGTCACCTTCTCCTCCATCTTCAACGCCAGCAAGAGCAAAGTGACCCCTTCTCCTCTGCCACATCTCCTTGATCTATCCTCATGCTCACTCCAGCCTGCCTTTCCTGTTTCTAAAGACCTAGTGATGTCATTGGGCTCACCTGCACAGCCAGGGTGAGCGCTTAATTTTATAGCCAGCTGATAAATGCCTTAATGCCATCTGCAAAATCCCTTCATAGCAGCACTTAATTGATGTTTAATTATGTGTATTCTTGATATGATATCTTTAAAATTCTGCCTCTTACACATGGGAACTTTCAGACATTCACTATCAATTATTATTAATTTTAGTGTTAGCGGTGATGAGACTCAGTTGGGTTTTTTTATTGACACTAGTAAGAAAGTTTTATTTCTAAAAAAAATTATTTATTTTCATTTTATGTGTGGATGTTTAGCTCGCGTGTGTGTCTCTGTACCACATGTGTATCTAATGTCCGTGTACAGACCAGGAGAGGGTACCAGATCATCTAGAACTGGAGTTGTAGACAGTTGTGAGCTACCGTATGGGTCCTGGCAATCAAACCCTAGTTTTCTGGAAGAGCAACCAGTGCATTTACCTCCAAATCATCTCTCCAAACCTCAGTTTTGCTTTTAAAAGCAAAAATAATTATATGTGTGATTATATAATAAGCAGTGTGAATAATGTGAATATATATATACATATATATGCAGAGTGTGGGCATATGGGTGACTGTTATCATCCCTCCCCCCATAAAATCTTCATTTTAGATCAAACACCAAATCCATTGTCACATTATCAGCCTTATTGGCTCACACATAAATTAAACTAGCCTATTGTCGAGTTTTACGTCACTGAGGTTTCAAGACACTCATTTTGGGTTAGATAATTATGAAAATTACTTTTGGGTATAGTAGTGGAGGGCGTGTCCCTCCAATAAGTATTTAAATATATCTATTGAAGCAATCTGGCTGCTAAAGCTGTTTTTTGAGACTAGTTTGAATAGTATGAAATGGTCTTTGCTAACCGTTTTCTCTCCCTGTGTATTTCTGCAGCTAAAAGGTTTGTTTTTATTTCAAGCCAGTGATGCACATCAGAGAATGTGTCTTAGGCCCCCAGCCTTGGACCTGGGTTACCCCTGTATCTATTATTTACCCCAGAGGCTCAGTGCCAGTGTGGGATGTCAGTAAGTTGTGAATCTCAGAGCAAAGGGTTATCAAAAACAATTTAGGCGATGGCAGTTAGCTCTCCAGAGGAGTCTCAGGTCTCCTCCGGAAGCTGCTGTATGTGAGACGAGAAAATATGGAAAAAGCCAGGACTCTTTGTGCAGAAATCTCTAGGTCTCATCGGGTCATGCTGGCTCGATTACCGGCTTTTTAGCTCAGTGGAAAGTCAAGCCCCTAACCTCTAGCCCCAGCCTGCGGTGCCCCAGGCGTTTTATTGGCTCATTAAATAGAGGCTTTTGCTTCACTGGCTAAGCCAAACCTGATGTGTTATCCAAACAGAAAGTATGATGAGACCTAAAATACCAGATGTTGGTGCTTCTCTTTCCCTTGCCTGAGTAGCTCAGGTCTCGAATGTCCCCTCTGATTACAGTCCAGGACCCCTTCAGAGAGGACCCGCGAGGCAACCCCTGTAGGCTGCTCCAGCTCATTCCTTTTCTTAGCAATGTTTCCACACCTGTGTCGCATAGATGGATCTGTCACCGCAAATGACTGACAGAGCAGATGACGGCGAAGAGCTGTAGAGGACTTAACCGACTGAGACAACCGCCTACGATGGGTAGCAACTGCCCTCAACCAGAAGCCAGCGGTCAGCAAACTGAGAAGCTGCTTGATAACCTCAAGGCAAGTCTAGAAATTTCCACCTCGGTTATCTGTCCAAGGAAGAGTACGTTGTTCCCCGGATTGAACTTCTCTGTGAAAAACATTTGGCTCAGTTTATGCCGGAGACTGACTCTTTTCACATATAACCAGGAACCAGCGGATCGAATGGTTCCAAGTGAGCCTGGCACGAAAGAGCTGGCGGCCAGTCCCAGGAGGCCCGGGACTTCCTTCCTCTACACCCAGATTTCTCCTTCCTTCTTTCAAAGTAGCAGTTTAGAGAAGGTGAGAAAACATGTCTTAAAGCAACGTGCTCCAACGTTTTGTATATTTGGCATATACAAAATCCTGCTGGGTTACTTAGAAATAATGAGTGCTTGAACGGTGTGACTACCGCGAGGACGGAGGGAAGTCAAACACATTCACAGGCTCCTGCAACTCTGCAGCATCGCACTGAAAAGCTGGAGCCCCAAGAGCAAGAGTGTGTCATCAACGAAAAGGATGTTTGTACATTTGACTGAGGGATTCCCATCTTGTGGAATCTGTCCAATAATAGGTAAATAAAAGAGAAAGCTATAGACTGAATTTCTGTAAGAGCTTGAAGGGCTGGGGAGATTGGCTCAGTGGTCAAGAGGACTTACTGTTCTTAGAGAAGACCTGGTTTGGCGCTCGCACCCACAATGGCTCAACCAAATGTTGAGTTCCAAGGGATCCAATGCCTTAGTCTGGTGTCTGCAAGCTTTTGCATGTATATGGTGCACATAAACCTATATGGGCAGGCGTGCTGTTTCACACACACACACACACACACACACACACACACACACAATCATCATCTTCATAACCACCACCATCATCATAATAAATTAAAAATTATTGAGCACTATTTCAGTCCTTTACTTCATATTCATCTTACAAATATGAAAAATAAATGTATTTACTTACAAATTTCAATCCCTCCACTACCTAGTGAAGAAAGATAGAGACCTAAATAATCACAATATAATAAAGCAAACACCTTAAGAGTACCACAGGAGGTGGAAGAAGAAATAAAGGATCATTTACTTATTCAATACAAGTTGCATAGCAACTTCTAAGGGCTGTGCTGGGTTCAGAGAGGAGGAGAAGGGAGAGGAAGAGAAGGAGGAAGAAGAGAAGGAGGAGAGGGGAAAATAAGACAGATTATGGCTACATTCATGGTGTCCACAGTGGTCTTGAGACTTCAGTTGAGGGTAACAGCCCATGTGCTGACCCACAGGAATGCAGATGGTTACTGTGAAGGACCTAAATGTACTACAGCATCTCTGGAGCACACAGTGAAGGGTTAGTGCCAACGGAGGAAAATGAGAAGAGAGGACTGGCTGTGAGAGAACTTGCTGGCCACACACAGAAAAGCCTGTGAGTGGGGTCCAGCCTCTGATCGTGGCATAGTCACAGACGAATATGACGTGTGAAGAGTCATTACCATGGAGGGTGATGGTTAATCTAATGGTCAACTTGACTGAATTTAGAATCACCATGGAAACATGCCTCTGTGTATCTATGGCAGTGCTGACAGGAGAAAGAAAAGGAATGCCTACCTTGAATGCGGGTGGCGCCACGTTGTGGGGTGGGGACCTGGAGTAAATACAAGGAGAAGGAAAACTGAAAATTTGCTTTGCTCCCTGAATGTGAATACGATGTGACTAGTGGCCTCGTGCTCCTGCCACCAGAAGGAATTATACTCTTGAGCTATGAGTTAAACCAAGTTCTCCCTTCCTAAAACTGCTTTCATCAGGTTTTCTCACACCAGCAAAGTAACCAATACACAGAGTCAGATCTGCATTTTAGATAGGGATTTTGTTACCACTGTGAACAGAGAATCGGGAGAGCCTGGACAGAGGTGAGCAGTGAGAAAGGGGTCAACAAGACCCACAGAGAGTCTGCTACAGCAGTCCAGATGAGACACAAGGACTCAAAGGAGGTAATTGACAGAGGGGACAGGCAGAAGGGAAGTTGCTGGAAAGTCTGATAAGGCAGATCTTCGGCTGTCACAGTGGACTTGCCCTGGCAACTCCTCACCTAAAGAAGATGGCTGTGACTACAGAAGTGCCTTCCTTTCTCCCAAACTCCTTTCCATTTAGAGAGTTCTGCCTGTGTCTGTCTGAAGCCATCAGTTAGGACGTCCTTTTCCACGTGAACATTTTTAGCGTTCTGTCACCGTGCTGAAGTTGGTGACAGGCTTACCTGAACCACTGTCAAATGTGACTCCTGTGTCACCCAGAGATGCTCTTCCAGGAACGCCAACCTGCAGCCGCTGGCCCTCACGCACCATGGCCCCCATGTGCAAAACTGTCAGCTTACTTAAAGCATTACGAAATTGTTGTGTATTTTCCCAGTAACAATTGTGTCATCCTTGAGCATGACGTTTGCAGTTGAGGACACCATATTGCAATGTCAAAAAGTTGTGCACAGCTGTTTATCCTTATGTCATTAACATCAGGTACTATCCAGTAAATTTCTTACAGGGTCACACTTATTAAGAAATAAATGTTTGTTTTTGACTTTGTAAAGATTAGGACACATAAGCCACTGTAAGCCCTAGAGTAAGGGCAGGATGAGTGACACTGTCAAATTACCTGAAATAACAGCCTAAAGAGAGGAATGTGTTGTAGCAGATTAGTTTAAAATGAGTTACATTCATTTGTTTAATGATGCAAAGATGTGTTACATTGGGTTTTTTTTTTTTTTTTTTTTTTTTTTTTGGTTTTTTGAGACAGGGTTTCTCTGTAGCTTTGGAGCCTGTTCTGGAACTAGCTCTTGTAGACCAGGCTGGCCTCAAACTCACAGAGATCCGCTTGCCTCTGCCTCCCAAGTGCTGGGATTAAAGGCGTGCGCCACCACCGCCCAGCCGCATTGCATTCTTTTATGTTGCATTTGTTTAACTCTGTAAAGCTATGTTACTGTGTCTGTCTAAAACACCAAATTGGTGTTTAGAGAATAGCAAGGCAGGAAAAGGGATAGGAGGGGCTGGCAGGCAGAGAGAATAAATGGAAGGAGAAGATGAGAGATCAAGGAGTAAGAAAAAAAGGGGCCAACCACCCAGTCACACACCCAGTCACAGAGTAAGAGTGAAAGAAAAAAAAAGAGAAAGTAATATACACAGAAGTAAGAAACGGAAAAAGCCCAGAGGCAAAAGGTAGAAGGGATAATTTAAGTTAAGGAAAGTTGGCTAGAAATAAGTCAAGCAAAGGCCGGTCATTTGTAAGAATAAGTTTCCGTGTGATTTATTTGGGAGTTGGGTGGCGGGTCCCCTGAAAGAGTAAAGAGCAATAAATAAATAAATAAATATATAAATAAATAAATAAAACAACCAATAGCAGGAATGGCTTACTTTGATTTGCGGTTTCAGGAAGTCCAGCCTATCATGGGCAGCTGCTTTAATCTATACCAGTAGTGAGCATTACAGCAGTGGGAACATGTAGCCAAAGCTACTGGTCTCATGGTCAAGAGGAAGCAGAAAGAGGGACAGGAAACTGTTGGCGATAATAGGGCCCAGGGAGCCTGCTTCCTCCAGCAAGGGCCTACATCCTGAAGCTTCCAATATTTTCTAAAATATCACCATAAGCTGAGAACCAAGCAAGCATTCAATTCAAGAGGTTATGGAGGGAACATTTCATGCTGAAATCATCATGCCACTATATTAAATTGTGTCCCAGGATATAATGAGATTATGCTTATTAAAGCAGTTTGTAACAGTATATAGACAGCATTTGAGAACTATTAGTCACACAGAATAACTTAAAGCCAGGCAGGTATCAGATTATTTATCTTCATTTTAATATTAATGAAACAATATATACACGCGGCACATGAAGAACCTCAGAACTACTGTCAAGTAAAAAGAAAAAGGTGAAGTCACACATTCATATCATCTTTTTCACATAAAGAAGTTCATGAATGGTTTTGTATAAGGAAAACAAATTCGGCAGCTCATGGGATATTTCTTTGCATTTTGAAAATCAAATGATGAAAAGAAGCTCAGTTGTTCTAGGAAAACAAATGCATTATTTCCAGGATAACGCAGTTAATATCGCCTGATCTTTTTGCTGTCCTTTGCTGGAGGTAAAAGCTCACATGCTAAGGGCCGCTAAGCATGAAACAACACGATTTTTCAGATGTTCGGAAGATGTTTTCAGGTTGCTATCCTGCATATGTGGATTTCCAGGGTGAGTTTGTCTCCTCCCCTTCCTTCTCTTCATCTAACCTTTCAAAAGTTTACATGTCTACCAAAGGTCATTTAATGTCACGGGGATTCTTGCAAATTGAAGTTTTACCTCTGCAATGAAAATAAAGGTTATCACCTACCATGAACAAACAAGGACGGCTCACCTCTCTGAAAGGTTGCTTCACTTCCTTCATCATCACAATGTGGTGAATAATTGTTTTTTAAAGGGCCAGATTTGAAACGTCTTTCAGGAAGAAAAGTTTTAGGGCAAAGGATCCTTGAGATGCAGATTAAGATGAGAGAGAACTCTTAAGTTAAAGCATTGCTCCTGAAAACATGGTCTTAAGATAGGCAACAGCAGCATCCATGGAGCTTGATAGAAACAGAGAACTCCAGTCCCATGGAAGAGACCAGCAACATCAGCATCCATGGACCTTGTTGGAAACACAAAGCAACAGTCTCCAGGGAAGAGACCAGCAACATCAGCATCCATGGACCTTGTTGGAAACACAGAGCAACAGTCTCCAGGGAAGAGACCAGCAACATCAGCATCTGTGGAGCTTGTTGGAAACACAGACCTCCAGTCCCCATGGAAGGTCAAGTGAGTGTGAGCCTGCATTCTAACAGATTGCATGGGGACTTCTAATCACATTGCAGTCTGAGTCTAATTACGCTTAAATCTATGGCATATTCCTATAGACTTTTACTTATTACTTCCATTACTACTATGTAGACATTAGCTTAACAATTTAAATGTACATATTATATATTCACTTTATGATAGAGTCTCATATAGTCAAGGCTGGCCTTGAACTCAATAAATAGCCAAAGATGACCTTGGATTTCTAATTTTTCCACCTCCATCTCAAAAATGTTTTGTTTGCAGATATGCCCCACCACGGCCAGTTTTATGGAGTGCTGGGAATTAAGCACATGGCATTTCATATGCTAGACAAGCCCTCTACCACATGAATTATATTCCACACCATTCGAGTGTGTACTTCTATCATTGCTTTCTCATATCTTGCTTTAACCCATATTTAGTAATCTGTGTAGCACCACAAGGTGGTGTCTTACCAAGAAGGATTCAGCATGTCTGACCTGGTGGCTGGCTTCATGGTGACTGTCTCAGAGAGGAGAATCATGGCAGCTGTCTAACTTCCCTTCTTCCCAGCATTCTGTTCTGTCTACTCCACCCACCTATGTTCTGACCTATCAGGCCAAGCAGTTTCTTTATTAATTAACCAATGAAATCATCAGATAGATAGAAGACCCACCTACATTAGTTTTTCTTTTCATTTGTTTGCACATTCATATGTTCGCATATATTTTTAACAATGGGGGAACCTAACTGCTGTGTTTTTGGTTATGAAATGTTCCCCTTAGGCTCATGTGTTTGAACACTTAAGCCCCATGGTGTTGTTAGGGAAAGATATGGAATCTACAGAAAGTTGAGTCTTGCTGGAGTAAGTACCTTACTAGGAGGGGACTTCCTGTTTGCGATCTTCCTGTTTTTTTTTTTTTTCTGTGTCCTGAGTAGCTATGAGATGGGATCAACTAGCTTCTTGGCACTGTGCCTTCCCTACCATGCTGTACTCCATCATTCTAGGACTGTAAGTCAAAACAAGCACCTTCTTCTTTAATTTTCTTTTTTCATATTTTATCACAGTCAACAGTAAGGAAATTAATACACTAACCATTGCTTGGATCAAGAGAGGAAAAGTCTGAGAAACACTGTTGGCCTTTCTAGGTGGTGAAGGAATAGTACAAACCACAAAGATTTGCAACAGGCACAGCTGACGTGATCCAATGGCACTGGACACACAGGGAAATGGAGCAGGAATTACTACACATGACTAAGATATTTCTGGCTCAAGCAGGAGAACACAGATGGAGCCCATGGAAGATACACAGTTTGGGAGGGAAAAGCTTTCAGTTTCATAGCAGAGATGCTGATTCCCATGCAGTCTGAAAGATAGCGGAACACAAGGGCTGTGCTAAGGAGAGAAATTTGAATTGAAAAGATGGTAAAATGGATAATGAACTCATGCTTATGTAAGGCCCATGTCCTCCAATATCTGCATTAAGATTGCCATCATCATGCTATTTCTACCCAACCCTTGCTATCCGGAAACTGGGCCCAGATGCTTAATATCTATGCAACTGACAGACGGGCACATCTCAATGAGAACTGATGTGTCTACCATGACTTCACAGCAGGAATAAAAGAGGATTTGGCCTCATTAAGGCAAATTTGGGCAATTTCATAAAGTCAGTAGCAGAGTTGATGGAATCCAGGACAGATGAATACAGATCCTTGACACTATGCTAAGTGAGGCTGGAGACTAGACTTTCCCAGTCCCAGTTCTCAAACCTAGTAGTACAGGTTCTCAGTCAACTCGCCAAAATGCAAGAACACTCCTTTCTTCTCATGGTGTCCCAAGCAGGGCTTTTTCCGTGAGACACTCTCCAGCCACAGCACGAGTCTGCTTACTGTTAAAGCAAATACTGATCAAAGTAGAGAGGGAATTTGGATTGGTATTTTTTTTAAGTAATAAAAAAACCCAAAATGTTCTTATCCACGTTTGTATTGACAAGGAAATAATAATCTATACAAGCAGGAAACAGAGAATCTATACAAGCAGTGTAAGGCAAATTAAAACTCATGCCTCTTTGACTGGTAGTTTGTGCTTTTCAACTACCTGAATGATGTAGATCCAAACTTTTCAAAACATGATGTCTGCTAAAGCCATCTCAGTCCTGCACCCTGCAAACCATGTGATTTTTCAGAAGTTTTTACTATCTTCTTAGTTAGAATTAAGATCCCAAACAATTGCTCCCTGGCAACAGGCATCAAGCATCTGTATTTGCAGTCTGAGACATGAAGCTTTCTGCTCTCCGGCTGAGTTGGCATAATTTCAAAAACCCCGAATCTAATGGCTTCTACAGTTCTGATCCATGTCTAGCTAGTTGGACTCATCTCTTCCCAAGGACAAATTTTAAGTTTTCCAGTCAATTCTCCATGCATAATTTATCATCACCAGACCATCCCTATTGTTTATCTTCCTGGACTTTTCCCCAGAAAAAAACGATGTGTGTCTTCTCTTCCTAAGTAGTCACAGGCCCAGAATAGCTCATGCAAATCCCTAATCGCTCAGTTGGAGAGTTCAGCTTTCAGCCTTCCTTATGGAGGAAACAAGTTCACTGATGTGATCTAGCTCTCATGGGTAAGCTCTCCTGGCTTTTGTCTTGGGATGTGAGGCCTTACCACTGTATCCCACTATCTAACATGACTCACATGAATCTGGATTTGGGCCAGTCTATTACGTATACAGCTTAGCTAAAATGTTTTCATTGTAACATAAGAAGAGAACTACCACTCTTTACATAAAGCACATCAATGTTAGTAAATTTATATATATATATATATATATATATATATATATATATATAACAATAATTTATAAAACAACAACAAAAACAAACTAGCTCCCAAAACATAACCAGCTGCTCTTTTACTACTAGGGATTCAATATGTATCCATCTTTCTTGGCAGAAATTTAGGCAGAAGATGAGGGGAGCTTCATGAATAGCATCCAAAGCAACAGAAAACTCTGCTGGGAATCACTAATGCAGCCTATCATACTGGGAACAATGCAGGCCATCAAGGGACATGCAGCACAAGTTGAAGCTAGCATTGTCTCTGGCTGCTCAAAATTGTATGTCTCCATGTTTTTACCAAATAGGCCCCAAACATCTTCCAGAGGAATCTATTCGGCACTATTTTCCTTTTTCTGACATAGGCTAAGACTCGGGAGTACTTTTGGGTCTTTCTGGTCCCAGGCATCTTATCGTTCTCTCAGATAGTCCATGGTACTTCTGGACCCAGGCATCTCTTGATAGCAATTTAAGCCCAGAGAAACGTAAATCTGGGCAACCAAAAATCTACTTCTTATTCTTAGAACACACATACTTTTTGACACAGGTGTTTGTTTTCTTATAAAATGCAAATACATTTTCTTATAAAAGTCAAATGCAAATACACCGCCCCTCAGAAAAATAAGACTAGCTAACAGAAGGTGTTGGGTGGGGTGGATGAGGGGATAAGAGGTACCCAGGGTTTATTATTGTGCTCTTCATCCTTCAGCCTTAAATTTCTAAATCAAGTTCTAGTGCATAAAAGCCTTGCCCTCCCCTACTTCATTACTGAACTTTCTAAAGCCACGGTAAACCCTGTCCACATGTTTAGAATGTTTTTTGACTCAAAAAAGACCACTTCTGATGGAATGTCTTCTTGGGACTTACTTTGTTCTGAGCTGGGCCCCCTCTCTGCGCAAAGTCCTTCCTGGAGCAGCACAAAGACATTCTTGCTTTTTATCATGACCACAATCAATTGTTGCTCAGGTATCTGGCTGAGATCCAGGGGCTAATAGTCACAATGATGTCATGCTCAACTGTTTCTGTGCCATTTCCTACACTCAAGACTAAGTGAATGATTCAGAGTTAGTCACCTTGCCATTAAGAGATTAGAGTATTTTTGAACCATACCTACCATCCATTTAACACAGCCGACACCTTTACCCAGCAGGTAAAAACTGTGTATGGGCACAGACCACACTTGTGCAGCAAACATTTACTAGGAAGGGGACTCAATGCCAAGCTTCAGTGAAGCGTTACAGATGGCAGTACAATTAGTCTATTGAGGATGGAACTCATCTTTAAAGCCCCCCTTCCGACAACTCAAGTCACCTGACCTCAGCAAGGAAGCTCTCTCTTTGCCCCGCCCCACTCCTGACACCCATACTTCCCATGCCTCTCACAGTGCCAGCCTGTTCTCTTCACAGCGGCTACTGTCTCCCGCTTCCTGAGGGCAGTCACAACACCCAAGTGTGAGTGCTACAGCCCTGAGGGAGAGGCTTCTCCATGCAGAGCATGTTATAGCTCTGGAGGAAAAGTATGCGGGCCGTCAGGAGCCAAGGGATATCACAAAGTCACACCGCACAACAGTCCTCACACCACAGAGTTATTGGGAAAAGACACAGGAGGGTGACTGCCTCTGCTCAGGCAAGAAGCAGCAATGACCTGAGCAGGAGACAGGTTTATATAAGGTTTCTCAGGGGAGGAGTTCTCAGGGGGGTGGAGATTTCCATGGTGAGGATTGGTGGGATTTTTAAGTCGAGCCCAGGTAGTGGCGGAATTTCAAGCTCCAGGACTGGTGGGTTTTGTTAGGTTTTCAAACCTGGATGTGGGTTCAGACCTTTTGCCCTACACCAAGCACCTACAATCCTCTATATGTGTCTTCTCGGTATTTCTTGGGACATATAAGTGATGGAAAATTAAGCTGAGATAGGATGACTTCTCACGGGACATTTAAAGATAGTGACCTTCAGATACACCCATAGAGCACTCAAAACATTAGGGTTCTGCAACTTTTTCTTCTTCTTCTTCTTCTTCTTCTTCTTCTTCTTCTTCTTCTTCTTCTTCTTCTTCTTCTTCTTCTTCTTCTTCTTCTTCTTCTTCTTCTTCTTCTCCTCCTCCTTCTCCTTCTCCTCCTCCTCCTCCTCTTCTCCTCCTCCTCCTCTCCTCCTCCTCCTTCTCCTCCTCCTCCTCCTCCTCCTCCTCCTCCTCCTCCTCCTCCTCCTCCTCCTCCTCCTCCCTCCTCCTCCTCCTCCTCCTCCTCCTCTTCTTCTTCTTCTTCTTCTTCTTCTTCTTCTTCTTCATCTTCTTCTTCTTCTTTTGCACATTTCATTTTCTTTTCTGTATACTTTGTTTTCCTTTGAATCGGCCTTCTTAAGTTTTTCTCTTTTGTTTACTTGATACTGTGCGACTTCAAACACTGGGCTTTGACTGTGCAGGGCAAGTGTCACATCCTGAGCCCTGAATTAGAGGTTACTAACCGAGGACAGTGACTGGCTCAGCTACCAGTCAGTTTTGGATACATCAGTCTTTCAGAGTGCTGGAATTGTAGACATTTGGCACCACATTCTACTGTGTTCAGACTTTTTCCTAAAAAAAAAAAAAAAAAAAAAAAAAAAAAAAAAAAAACGCAGGTGCAGTTCTAAATCACTCATTCCTGTCTATCTTATGCATATCTCATAACTCAAAAGAAACCTACAAAAATTCATGCTTTAGATGACGTAACTCCTTACCAAATGCCTTAACTACTCATAATTGTTCTGTGTTTTGGATGTAGCATATTTCCCCTTGATTAGACAGTCTTTACCTTAAGAATATTTAGAGAAAAGCATTCCCTATCATGTATCTCAGTTTTGACTGGTGAATTCCATGAATTTTTATCAAAACATGGTAACTGGCCTCTCTCCAAACACAACCTTCCGCAGACCCGCAGGTTCCTGTTCCAATGGGAATCCTACACTGGTGCCCAGAGCCCCTTGCCTTCTTGCTTCCAACCTTGTATAATTTCTTCCCTGGACTGTAGGCTAAACCTAGTGTTTTGTTTTTAAACAACAGAATACAAAGCAAAACTGATAGGAAATCATGCCCACAATTAGGATCCAAGGACTTCATTTACTCCCTTGCTGGGAGACTCTACCTTTCTTGGTTTCTACACTTTGGGAAAGCAAGCTGTTCCACAGTGGAGAGGACAGCGTGACAAGGAAATGAGCAACAAAGAGAAAGTTTCTTAATGGCTACCATGTAATCTGGGAGCCAAGGCCTTTGCCAGTCAAGCCTCGGTAGAACCTAAAATATGGAAATCCATTAAGCTCAGCCTAGATTTGAAAGGAGCGTTGCTTAGAGTTCTCACATTTTGTCTTAGTTTGTGACTCATCATTAGACAATATGATGACAAAAATTTAAAGGTAAAGTTAATGCAATTTTTATTAGAAAATTATTCTATTTTTATATGAGTCGGACTATTTGTGTTAATCCTAGAAGCAGTCCCAGTTGCAAATTCCTAGTGTCCCATGCTAGGAAGGGAAAACAGGCCAATTCAAGGTGACTATTTTTCCTTTTATAAAACTTTTAAAAAAAGTGTACAAAGTGTTTTGTCTGCATGTATGTCTTTGAACCATGTGTGTACCTGGAGCCCATGGAGGCCAGAAGAGGGCTTCAAATCAATCTCTCGTTCTCTTCAAAAATAGTAACCACCCTTAACCAATGAGTCGTCTCTCCACCTAGTTTTCTTTTTTTTCTCATTTTTTTAATTAAAGATTTCCATCTCCTCCCCTCCTCCTCCCCTAGTTTTCATTCTTAAACTTGTTACTTTTGTATTTTGAAAACTTCATTCATACGGCGTATCTTGGTCACATGGACTCCCCACTTCTTTCTTCCAGTTATGCTTCCCCAACTTATCTCCCATCTCCCCCTCCACTTCAAGCCCTGTGTTTGTTGTTTATAACACACTGAGTTCCACTGGTGTTGCCCATATATGCAGGTGTATATGGTTATCCATTGGGCATGGCAACCTGCCAGTGGCTCTCGCTCCCTCCCTCTGCAGCCACCAATTGCCATTAGCGCCTCAGCTATGTGTGGGGTATCAGGAGACCCTCCCACCTCAGTGCTGCAAGCTTTTTTTAAAAAAAATTTGTATTCATTTTACATACCAACCACAGTTCCTGTCCCCACTGCCCCCGCACCTCCCTCCAAACCCACCCACCCCCATCCACTCATCCAAAAGGGTAAGGCCTCCCATGGGGAAACAACAAAGCCTGGCACATTGAGTTGAGGCAGGACCAAGCCCCATTCCCCTGCATCAAGGCTGAACAAGGCATCCCGCCATAGCAAATGAGCTCCAAAAAGCCAGCCCCCAGTGTTGTAATTTTTAACTGGTTTGATCTTGTATAGATCGTGTGCCAGTAAGCACAGGTGCTGTGAGTTCTTGTGTGTATAACAGCTGCCTCATGTCCAGAAGACGGCCTTTTACAGCGTTCTTCCCTGGGCTCCGGCTTTTCCAGTCCTCTCCCCAGAAACCTCGAGCCATCCCTATAAGCACGCACACGTATAGGCTATCAGGTCTGCTGATGTGAGTTTGATGGTCGTTCTAGGGAAGTGAAAATGATGAGTGGCAAAT
This sequence comes from Arvicola amphibius, assembly GCF_903992535.2. NCBI lineage: Eukaryota > Metazoa > Chordata > Mammalia > Rodentia > Cricetidae > Arvicola > Arvicola amphibius. Next base: position 40,783,959 of record NC_052060.1, on the reverse strand, counting down.
GCCATCTGCACATACAAATCATCTGCTTCCTCCAAGTGTGAACATGCGCTTTAAAGCCTTTTAACAAACGTTTTTGTCTGTTGATAAGTCAATTCTTTGTCAAGTCCACCTCAGTTATTCAACTGAAGACCAACTCCAGACACCTGACAGGCTTAGTAATAAATGGCAAAAAGCTTTCGCGGGATGGACAAGAGGTCAGAGTGAATGAATCTACCACAGAGGATTTGGCTAACCCAGTTCAGCTCCCACATCCCTGCTTTTTCTGGAGCTTGGTCTGAAATCTTTCTTTCAATGTGCTCTAGGAAGAAAGCACTAAGGAATGGCAGGCTAATCTGTAGCACTTCTGGTTGTACACCATGGAAAAATACGCACACAAACAGATGTTAAAATACTGAAATTTAATGTTCCTCCACTTGCTTAAAGTACCAACACACTATTAAAATGGCAACTTAGGGTCAACACCCACTTTCATTGTCCATTTAGAGGAAAGAGAGACACAGGTTGGCATACATCAATTTCCTTTTGCAGCATAGGCCCCGGGGACCATGGTAAGCAATTTCAGAATGGCATAGGGACTACCAGTCTAAGACAAAGAAACTAATAACTCCCCTTCCCATAAGTTGCTGAACCATTCACAATTAGTATCTCCCTTTGAAAATGTTAAGCCACACACAAATCCTTGGATTTACATCAATCCTTAAACTCATAATCACAATGACAGGACATAGTACCAAATTGGTTCATATTAAAAAACTAAATGTTGGATGAGAGCCTACCAAGAAATTCTCATTACAGAAAGGAGTCTCCAGATGAAGAATATCATTTGATCCTAAGACAATCAGAGTTCTAAATAGATTTCAGTAGGGCCGAAACTAATAATAAGGAATGGAGAATGATACACAATGTGGGTCCAAGCAGGCCTTGAGCTTATCATCTTCCTGTCTTAGCCTCTGCAGTAGCTGTGAATATAGATCAGTACCACCATGCCTGGCTTAAAGTCTATGGAGTCCTGGCTGGTCTGGAACTTGTTGTGTATACAAGTTTATGGTGATTCCCTTATCTCTGCCTCGGAAATTCTAGAATTACATATACTAGAATTAAATGCTAGAAATACTACCACACTCAGAATTTATGTTTTAAAAAAACTAAGTCTCAATGTATTGCCCAGGGTAGCTATCAAGGTACCCTTCTGCCTCAGCCTTCTGAATAGTTTCTGGATAGGAACTATAGGCACGTAATATTGCATCTGGCCACTACACGATGCTGTTCACACACTACACAAGGGAGAGGAATAATAAGATAATAAGCCAAGATTGGGTTCAGAATGCTATGCTTCAAGCCAGTTCCGTCGCTGAATGCATGGCTCTAGGCAAGCAACCTTTGTGCATTCTATATTCCTCTGCACACAAGCAAAATCTCTGTTTAAAAAGGTTCTGTATCCCAAATCCTCTTTCAGATGTAGAAAAGCAGCCACAAGAGATGGGCCTAGTGGCACATGCCTATAATGGCAGCATTTAAGTGGAGGCCTGACGATCAAAGAATTCAAGGTCGTATTCAGTCACTTAGTGAATTCAAAACCAGCCCGAGCTGCATGATACCCTGTCTTCAAAAACCAAGCAGAAAAGGCAACTTACAGTCCACAGCTCCTGGGCCTATGCATGTCTGGGCATGAACACCCGTTCACGTGTGGGTGTGCTTCTCTGCACTACGGAGAATTTGTAACATCACAAACTTTAATGTTTAAACACATTCTAGAGACAATACTGATGTATTATTATAACTGTCATGCATAGGAGACTATTCTGAAAGGTGGGAGGTGGAAGGACTGAAAAATGAACCTGTGGTTTGAGAGCCAAGCGCTCTGAAATATTCCTGGGTAGAATTTTTAAGTATTTCTGTAAACGGAACAAAGATACCAGAGGAATGACATTTGATAGAGTGGGAAAGTGACTTTTCTGTGAGAAAGTGACTTTTGTGAAACAGAGTAGCTTGGAATAAGTAGCTCTAAGTAGAGCAGATGTCCTTTAAAACTACTTTTATGGGAATCTATCAATTGAGCTATTTCTATTAGATCCACATGGATTATGTTCCTCTCATGTCTTTCTTTCTTTCTTTCTTTTTTTTTTTTTTTTTTTTTTACTGTGAATTATTCTTAGTGCTGTGCCAGTCACTCTCTTTGGTTACTCATGGCCTCCTATTAGCACACTGTTTATGTTATTTCTGATCTGGAAATCTCCTTCAAGGCCAGGAGGTCACATTTTAAACATGGAAGTAATTATTGACAATTATACCCAAACTCATGAAGAAAGCCATTCTAGAAGAAGAATGTTGGCCTTTGAGCCCGAATCTATTTTTATTTGTCAAGGCTTGTGTGTGTATTTTTGTCCAATACACAAAAGGCAGCAGTAAGCATGTGATGATCAGGCTTGGACATTAGCTTTGTTCCCAGGGGCGTCCCAGGAATCTTGTGTGTGGACTCTCAGAATGCCTTGACTGTGAGACAAATTCCCAGAGTCAAACCCCAGTGGGTGGCACGAACTGACCACCATGCACACAGCATAGGTTCTAGATTGCATTAAGAAGGTCCAAGGGATGTGTCAAGGATGGAGGGGTGATGCTGTGTCTATCTTGGCACCAGGCAGGTGTTTACACATTCCCTTGGGCTCCCCAGCAAAGGAGGTCGTTTAGAAAGGGCTTTAAACCAGTGAATCAGATTTTAGATGAGAATAAGGCAACTTGGGGGGGGGAAGAAATACAATATTTAACACTGCGTCTTGAGATTAATGAGCTTCCTGACTCTAGGGATGGTATCCATGAACATTAAAATAAAACAGGCTCACTTGAAGCAACTGGTACATGGCTGGCAAGATGTTTCAGTGTGTAAAGATGCTTGCCACCACGCTGACAACCAGCATTTGATAACCCATCACACACACACACACACACACACACACACACACACACAAATACAACTGAAAACCCTGAAAAACTTAAACAGTTAAGATGATTCCATTTTGAATGCATTCTTCTATTTCAAAGTTCTAACATGGACTTTTGGAATGGAGAGATTCTTCTCAATGCTTTAATTAGGTGCCAAGGAACCAAGGGCCTGTGATTTCCAGCACTCTGCTTACCCTTTAGAAAGGTAATATGATATGTGAAACAGAAAAAGTATCCATCTTTCTCACAGGGCACCACATCAATGCTGCAATTCAACAAATCTTAACTGCTAATGTATAAATCAAATGCTCGAAAAACTGTCATAATCAGTCTCAGTGACTTTATAATTCAGTAGGAGTTGATTGAACAGTTCTCAAATGAGCCACAAGGACCTAAATACTATTCACCAATTAAAGAGCAAAAGAGAACTGCTCTCCTCCAGCAGAGATGAGGAAAAGATCTCCAAAGAGGCCACATTTTAGTTGAGTTTAAAGATCAGAACCAGCTCAAGCGGCAACATGGAGACACCATTGTAGGCGGAGTTTTTCTGCTACAGTCACTCTCAAATAATGACTCAGAGGCTAATTATGAATTATAAGTGCTTGGCCAATAGCTCAGGCTTGTTACTAGCTAACTCTTTAAATTAACCCATTTCTATTAATCTATGTATTGCTATGTGGCTTGTGGCTTTACCTGTCCTCTAGCATGTCTTGCTTTCTAGGTGGCTGACTGGTATCATCTGACTCCGCCCTCCTTCTTCCTATCATCCTCAGTTTGGCTTTCCCACCTAACTTCCTACCCAGCTACTGCCCTATGACCTTTTAATTAACCAATGAGAGTAATAGATATTCAGAGCGTAGAAAAGGATTGTTCCACAGCAGATGGTCTCCGTGTCTGCAACCAGAGCTCTGTTCCATGCCATCACTAGGGAACCTCTTAAACAGAGAGGCAGGGAGCAGTTTCTGCACTGCACAGATCAGTGTGGATCTGACTGAAAGGAGCAGCATGCTCAGTTGACTTGCTGGCTCCCCAGTGCGCTTGGTTGGTTTTGTCCTCTTGAAGATGGAGATCCACAGATGCTGATGCATGAGATTGGGATTTGACTCCCAGTCCTATGCTCTTCTCTACGACTGTGAACTCCTGCAGCAGGACGGTGACCCCTGACAGTTATCATATACAGGGCCACAGCTGAACATCTCCCACCCTGTGTCTGAGGCTTTAGCCAATTCATATTATATAGCATTCTTTGGTGGCCTCTTTCAAAACTGTTCCCATCTATTTTATTTATTTGTTTGTTCGTTTGTTTTTCAAGACAGGGTTTCTCTGTGTTGCTTTGGAGCCTGTCCTGGAACTAGCTCTTGTAGACCAGGCTGGCCTTGAACTCACAGAGATCCGCCTGCCTCTGCCCTTGAGTGCTGGGATTAAAAGTGTGCACCACCACCACCACCTGGCTATTATATTCACTTTTAATATGGTGTCTCACTGAAAAGCGTTACGACATTATCTTCATTTCAAACTTCAGCAGACGATGGGAAGGAATAACTTAGTCCTACGGCAGCTCTCCCTCAATTGAGGAGTTCCACCAGCCAGCTCAGCACACAGTTTCAGAGCCTTCATAGAAATTTGTTATTTGAAGGTGAGACTTGGATCTGGGTATTCAAATCTTAAAAGAAATCACAGAAATCAATAACGACATTAAGACCTAATAAAGAAGCAAAGAAAATAATAGAGAAAATGTAATCCATTATGAATAGTACCGATGAAATGAATGGTGATTCTGACAGAGAGCATCGCAGACCCCGCTAGCTGTCACTAACCCATACCTTGGACAGAACACTGATGGAGGATAGAAATAACAAAGGCTAAAAGAACATTTGCAATTGCTACATAATAACATGATAACGTAAGGCAAAGGGCTAGACATAGGCATGCCCTGACCTAGCTCACAGCCACCAACTCCTTTCTCAGGATAAATCATCAAAAAAATTTATGAGCATATGGACTCCTAAGAGCACATGTGTTCACAGAACAACATGTAGAACAACAGCGCTAATGGCAGCAGGCATGGGGCAGCCACACGCATGAAACAACTGACCACAAGCTGTTAAAGCCCTGACATTTCCATTTGGAGCAAGTTGGTGAACCTTGACCTTCTGAGTCATCCATTCATGGGAACTGACTTCGGGGTACTCCCTAACAGCCCACCCGAGGGTCAATTTCGGTTTTCTAATCCATTTTAGACAGTTTTAATAATAACACACTTGGCTATTTTCCAGTGGTTTTCCTTTCTAAGTACTCAGTACAAAATCTATTCAATTTAATTGTGCCACAGGACTGGGCTGGGGAAGATTAAATAATCTACAAGACATTCTAAAGTAATTACAAACTCAACCCAACAAAATGTGATTGTCACCATAATAATAGTGACAATCAGGGTTGGTGTGGCCACCCTTTGCAGAGCACAAGTGACCCCCTGCTCCACAACAGTAAGATTTTTTTTTTCAAGGCAGGGTCCTTCTGTGTAACACTGGTTGTCCCGGAACTCGCTCTGTAGCCCAGAATGGTCTCGAATAGAGAGCCATTTGCCTCTGCCTCCTAAATTCTGGGATTAAAGGCATGCATCACCACTGTCCAGCATAACAATGATTTGATTTAATTTTATATATTATTTATGAAAAACATTACGGTGTGAAGCAAACTTAGATCGGTGAAGTGTCATCTCTTGGAAAAGTTTTGATAAGCAGGTGACATCTGGGTATTGTCTGCCAGGGGAAGGGGACCAGACACACCTAGATATGCTTCTTTCAACACAGAGAAGATATTCTGCTCTAACAACTTTATTAATCTAGTCCCTCCCTTAAAAATTCAGTTTACTTTTTCTTTTTTTTTTTCAGTTTACTTTTTCAAATTGCAAAGCTAAAAGTTCTTTATTCTCCCTTTCCAAGCTTTATGTTCACAGGTCAAATCAGGGCCATGTTAGGGTTTCTATCACTGTACTCAACACCAGGACCAAAAGCGATTTACAGAGGGTTATTTTAGCTCATAACTCTCAGGCCACACCCATCAGTAAGGGAAGTCAGGGCAGGAACTCAATCAGGGGCTCACAGAAGAACACTGCTCAATGGCTCACTCTCATGGCCTGTTCAGCCTGCTCTCCTTTACTGCCCAGGACCACCTGCCAGGGGTAACATTGTACCCATGGCTGTCACCTGCTGTCTCACCACCATCAACTAGCAAATTAAGAAAATGTACCACAGACTTGCCTGCTGACAATCGGAGAGAGGCATTTTCTGAGGTTCCTTTTCCCATAGAATTCTAGCTTGTGTCAAGCTGACAAACAACAACAACAACAACAACAACAAACCCTACAAAATCCACCAACCATGACAGTTAGCATGGTATTGAACATAAATTCTTCCCTTGGGCTCTTGGTTGCCCATCAACAAAGTTTACGTATTCCCAAAGACTTCAAGAAAACATTGCTGGGGCTGGGGGTGACAATTATGTCGATAAGGTCCTTGCTGTGTGTCAGCGTGAGGACTCAAGTTCCATCTCCAGCACCCATGTAAAAAGCATAGCATGGTGGCATGTGATTGTGGTCCCAGAATTGGGGAGGCAGACACAGAAAGCGCCTGGGGCTCTTTGTCCCATTGAGTCCTGGATCCCAGCAACAGATTCTGTCTCCAAGAAAATGGCTAACGATGCCTGTGGAGCAATGGTACTTGAGGTTGGTCTGTGACCTCCACATGTACTCCACACACATGCACAGAAAATATTTACTCATGGTCTAACCAATAAACTCTGTCTCTATCTTCGTCTGTAAAAGAAGAATGCTCTTTGCCTTCATTATAAGTGAGATGTATCATGCCTAGCAGGCTGGAAAATCCATGTAGAGCTTGAGAGTCAATGGTTCTAATCCTGGCTCAGAAATTTATTAGCTAGGTAATGTTGGACAAGTTACAGAATATCTCAGGACTTCAAATACCAAGCAAGCAGTATCACTTTATATTGTGTATGCAGCATGATGCTTTCTAAAATGATTCTGAAACACAAAAGGAGCTCAGTAAATGGAAAACAGTATTGTAATGCAAAACAGTGTTTGGACAACCACAAAAACACATCAAGGAATACAATGATCATGAGACCAATAGAAAGGCAAAGGAAAAAAAAGCTACAGCCAGCATCACCTAGAGGGTAACACAATTGTGTGGTGTGAAAATGCATGTCTGCAGGGGAGAGAGAGGATGAATATTTGGAGAAAATGAGAATTTCGTTTTTATTCTCAGGAATACAAGAGCTACTGAAAGCATTTTGAGAAAAACTAAGGAAGTAACTTCTGGGAAATATGGAAGATGAGACTGAAGCAAAGCCAGAGACAGAACAATCGATCACTTGGTGAGGAGGCTTAAACACGAAGCAATGTGGGCAAGGCAGGGGCCCATAGAACAGACTGGAGTGGGGGTGGGGATGCCCAATGAATGAGGACAGTGAAGGTGTATAAAGGAGTACAGAGGAGGACATTCATGAATAAAGTGGGGCTCATTGTGATTTCAAGGGGAAACTTAATTCCAGCAGTTTGGACAAGAGAGGCATGTAAAGAGATGTCTAAGCAGAGTTCTTCCTCTATGGATCTGAAATCTTCATGGAGATGAGAATTAAAAATCAAAGGGATGGAGCGAAAGCTGGAAGGAGTAAGGGCCTCTGAAACAATAAATTAGAGGAAATTTTTATATTGTACATATAACACATTTTTGCAGAAAATGCTAAGAGAGGAGAGCTTGGTTAAAAGAGCCTTTATCAGTGATGGCCTTGAAAAGAGACAAGAAGATATGAACATAATAGTAATAGTATTGGAAAACATTTTATGTGTTAAAGTTTTGATTTTGACATTTAACCAATTAGACACAAAATCAAATAAAATCAATAGTCAAACAATGCCTTTTAGATTCTGCTACAAAGTTTGTTCTTTCTTGCATGAATAGACATCTAAAGGAGAGAGTTCAAAATGTAAGTGTTTATTTACAAGTTTATTCAAAAGTTTTAGAACAATGATGTTTTGACAGGAAGTCATCAAATGGAAATCAGCTTGTATCTAAGAGCACTAAGGGAAAAGGAGCCTTGGGGTCCTCAGAGGTTGACATCTTGATGCAGAACCTCCAGTGACCTGTCAGTCGAGGAAGTACCAACGTTCTTCTGTTTTCATGGGGAGGTGGAGGTGGAAGGAAAGAGAGGGAGGGAGGAAGAATAAGACATGTTTAATTTAGATCTGTAGGAAGCATTAGGCATCAGCACTAGAATTTTTAAAGTCTCTATAATCTCAGCATGCCATCCCGCCAACTTAGGTTTAGCCACTGTCTCCATTCTCCTATGTTCTCAGTCATATAATACTACACCAAAAGTTCTAGACCCTGCTCATGATATTTTCTGGGCCTCTTTGGGAGCACTTTAGTCACTAATGAACAGTGTAGAAGCTAGCCCTGTAATAATACAAAAGGCTTAGAAAAACTTATTTGCTGTAAAATTTGATGGTTCACTAAATACCCAAAAGGAGAGGTATGGCAAAGAAAGCTGGGCCAACTGGCAGATGGGAACCACACCTGCTTTCCCATAGGACTGAGTCTTGGGACACTCTCCTTCCTAAACATCACACAGCTGGATGAAGCCAACTGTTCTCATTTTCCCTCCAAATTCGTTAAGTTGAACATCCTAATATTTTTTATATTCAAAGGTCAAAAGCCTTGCATATTTTGAAAGAGACATGGTATATATATATATATATGTGTGTGTATGTATATACATGTATATGTATGTATATGTATATATATACATATATATGCTTACATTCTGAAATTGTTATTGAAGAACACTTTTACTTGCTTCTCAAAATGGCTTCAAATAATAAGAACCAAGGACATGGAACTTAGTTTTAACCCTATGATATATTTTGGCTTTAAGGCTTTCAGTTAAAATAAATGACTTATAAAATGCCTAGAGTTAATAAAAGTACATCTTTTAGACTGAGGTTTCTGGAGTCATCCTGCTTATCAGACTGGCTGGAACCTCTTGTTACTTTACTCACACACACGGAGCTGCAGTGTGAGGACCATGAAGTGGAAGCCACACTACAGCTCACTATGGCAGCAATGAGGAGGCCGAAGCAAGGCCGATATAGGTTGCTTAATCACCACATAACCGAATGATCTAGCCTCAAAATAACAAATGTGCTCCTCATTTCCTAAAGTTAGGGCAAATGATATTTTATCAGAGCAACTTAACGACCATCTGGAATCTACTTACTTAATTTACATAACTCTTAAACTAATTTTGTTTATTGATTGGTTTCCACTACTATACACAGATTTGCCCATTGTGCTCAAGAACTGTGACAAGGCCAGTGAGAAGGCTCAGGGTGAGGGCGCCTGCTGCCAGGCCTGACGACCTGAGTTCTACCCCAGAGTCTATGAAGGAAGGACAAAATTGACGCCTAAAGTACAAACTCCCACATTCTCTCTTAAAACAACAAATAACTTTTTTTAAAAAAAACATATTGTACCTTCTATATTGCCTTCTTTACTCATTGAAAGTGTTGGGACCTAAAAGATAAGAACAGTAAAGAGTTAATATATTTAATATTTATATATGGAAAATGATCTCATATTTTTTCATGTGATTATAGAATAAAACTGACATATAACTAAATTCTAACTTCAAAAAAGTAAAGATTCTTTCTGCTTTGTTGGGCTGTTCATTCTTCCTAAGGCACAAGCCCCATATATAATGTTAAATAAAAGAAATCATGCTCAGAAATATTTTCCATCAGTGGCCCAGGTGGCTGACTGAGCACCCTTGGCTGAGTGTGTGAAGACATTTTCTTCTGAGCCACACTCAGACAAAAGCACACAGGAACCACCTCTAAGCAGTGTGTGATGCCACCCTCACCCACACTGAACATGTTCACCATCTCTGCAATGGCACTACCCAAGCAAGGCTCTTGACCCTTCTAGAATTCCATCAGTGTTCTATGATCTTTGGTTAAAGCAGGGGCCAGACCAAAGGTCTTCTTCAGGCAGCAAGCCTTAAAAGTAGCTAGAATTCCCTGGTCTGTTGGATGGGGTCTGGAGACAGAAACAGCACTTTGATGTAGGGATGAATATCACTATTTAATGTACAGGAGAGGATCACCTACAGTTAGGGCAATCTTGGCAGCTGTGCCATCCCCTCATCTGTTCTGTTCCACTTCAGCACACAGCTTTGCTGGGGCACCCTGGGAGGGGATGTACCCTCTCTTTGGCTTGCTCAGGCCTCCTTGCTGGGGCAAGAGTATGCTACAGCATGTGCCTACTCACGTGACGGCGCTACTCTGGGGCTCGCAAGGGTTTCAGCCTGTGGCCTACAACACTGCTCTAGTTTGTTGGTAGCAATACGATACTGAGGATTTGAGAATGGCCTGTAGCGAATATGAAGTGGGTTTGGAGTGCCAGAATCAGGCAGAGAAGTATATCCCTGTATGCACTGCAATGACCACAGCCAAAGCCAAGCTTCTGACGTTGAGAGAAGGGGCCGGACTTGATAGCATTAGTAGCAGTCAGGCCCGGTGATTTAAACAGTTCCAGAGTTGTTCTTTACACAAACATGGAAGTGGTGATCCTGTAATACTGATGTGGGGCCACTGGAGAATCCGTGGAAACGGTGGGTGAGTGAAGGCAGAGGAAAACCACGTGCCACAGAAAATCTTTACTATGGATAAAATTCCCTACCCTTGAACCAGATGCCTGGGAGGCTGTGATGCCAGGTCCAGGATGTTTACTGAATGGTAAGTGCAACCAAGTTCTCTTAAAACATGTATCATGACATTACTTAAAAAAAAAAAATCTCAAGAATGTCATTTCTTTTTTTTCTTTGGAAGAATATATTCAGAACACATTAACCCCTACTTAGAAGAGAACCACCTCTACGGGAAGTCAGGTAATGGCGGAGTTTTGTCACGGGTAAGAAACATCTTTCTCACATTAGTGAAGAGAATGATATTTAATTTTGAGAGCGACAGCAGCGGCCGCACACAAAGCAGCAGATACCTCGTCACTGCTGGCAATAACTGCCTGCTGCCCTCCTCTCCCGCCCAACTGCACACCTGTCTGTCCGGATTTACAAACACGACATGCACACTAATGCCCAAGTACAGCTTATTCCCCGACTTCATCAACTGATATCCAGTTTCCAACTTTTCCTCCGTAGGAATTACTTAGCATTCTCTGAAGTAATCATAACCATTTATACTGCCAAGCTAATCATCGAATATGGGGCTTGAAAACATTGAGTATTATCAGACTTCTGAGACTGTTGGCAATCTGCTAGCTATGAAACCACACTGTATCTTGTTATTTACTGGTTTTGTGAGACACGGTCTCACTCCCAAGCCCAGGCTGCCTTGGAACTCAGGACAGGGCTTGAGTTAGCCCCACCTTCCCAACAATCCTCAGGGTCCCTGGCTGGACACAGCATCCTTCTGCCTTGGGCCTGCCTGGAAGGCGCTCCCTTCAGCTGTGCAGTTCTCTTGCTCCTTTGCCTTCTGCAGTCCTGTGCTCACAACCCCTCCCTTGTGGGGCTGACCTGGACCACTGCTTAAGGACTGCAGTCCCCACCCTCCTGCAGCTGTATCCGCTCCTGTGCTCACATTTCATCACAGTATTGATTATCTATTCAAAGTCTACTTCACTTCGACATTTATTATTTATCTTCCCAACTAAAATGTAACTTTCAAAAGGACATACGTTTTTGTATCTTTTTTAGTATGCACTCCGGCACTAATAAATGATGGCAAAGCAGGCTTTAATTGAATAACTGATGAATTGGTGGCGGGGAAAGCACACCAGATTAAAAGCCGCCATAATTTTAGTTGTTCATAAAGGCCTAAATTTACTAGTTTCTATTTCATAATTAGTTAAAAGTCCTTAATTTATAAGGGAGATTTTAAAGCCTGAGATCTCTGTTAAATACACTCTATATACCTAATTATACAAATATTAACTTTCATAATTAAGAATATACAGTTATATTAATTTACAATAAGTACAGCTGCCTACATGCAGCATTATCAATAAGGCAAAGAGCCTCTCTTAAAGAAAACCTTGTGAGGTAGGTGATCTACATGGAAATGACAAGGAGGGCTTAGGTACTTCAATCTCTTGAGCCAAAATGTACCTGCTCTAAGAAGATAACATGAGGACAAGCTACTGGGAGAGAAGAAATATAGATAGATGTCAGAGGACTTGGAACAGGAGAACAATCTCAACACCAAATAAAGAAATAAACTAGGAGGTTTTAATAGCCTCTGATTTAAATTGCCCAACTTAAAAAAAAATAATTAACTTCAATAGCATTACTTCATTTTATGCTTCCCAAAGGTCTCGACACGTTTCATTGCTAGATATTTCAGAACCACTGTCAGTGTTCTCATGAGATCCGCACGGTTAAAGGGATGCCTCGGACACTGTCTCCTTACCGATTCAACTAATGATCTTGCTTCCTCTGGTGTGCAACGGAAAGGGCTATCAGATACACACACATTTGTGCTGCAGAAGAAAAGAGAATGTTAGTTAACACAGCCAAAAATAAAGCAATTGCCAAAAGAAAACCAACTGCAAACTGTCCACACTGGCTGTATGTCAGCCAACAAACGAAGAACAGAACAAATCAGAACATCTAACAGATATGGAGCAATAGATGACACTGCACTCTCCACAAATAAAACAAGTTAAAATGATATACTATCAAAACCATTTCCTATTGTATACACAAACATCACAACTATACTAAACCTTTATTAGCCGTCATAGCCAACACACAGAATGAGACTACCTGGAGACATCCCCCTCTGTGGAAGAAGCACTGGAATCGGAAGACAGAGATTCTCCTTCTCAGGGAGATAATGAAGATTAAGAATAGGAAGAAACAACAACACAATAACTCTTCGTATAAGTGGGACAGCCCAGAAAGGCTTGTTCTCCAATCAGAGAGGGCTTGGAAACTCACATACTTCTTTGTCTGATAGACTCCAGAGCATGCTGTCACCGCCCTTCAGATGACAGTAGAGACCGTCATTGCTCTTACAGAGTAAGGCCAATCTCTGATAACTTCACAGAAAAGCGGGTAGCTTGAAATGGATGTAGGAAGCACCAGTAGAGAAGGGAGCTAAGACCCAGTTACTTTTTTCAGTCAGAGGGAAAAGTGACTAGCGATGGCTGTCCCCAAGAGGGAAATGGGGCAAACACAATCACTTATTTTCTCTCAAACAGGCCTGACAGATATACATTATCAAATTTATCTTCACAATTGCTTCATGAAATATGTTGGGAATCTGTGGTAAGGAGATCTGTCTATTTGTGTGTTTATTTTACACACTCAACCTACCTGTAACTGGCAACATTGTTTACAGCAGGTTTTCATTCTGGTTACCATCCTAACTTGGTGTGGGACTTCCTTTCATTTTGCCATGAATGACATTTAATTTTTAAAATGTCTATAAGCCTTTACCTCCTCAGCCATTGCGCTGGTCCAAATCTGATTTTTATTTCTGAGGTAGTCTCTTGCTATGTGCCCCATGTTGGGATACAACTTGCAATCCCCCTTCCTCAGCCTTTTCCACTCCGGGATTATAGGTGTGCACATCACACACAGTTCTGTGTGAAAAGACTTGGTGATGAGTGGCAGCTGTATTTTAAGACATAACTTCTTTATATTTTCTTCTTCATAACTCATGTTTGAATAAGTGGGAAATTGAAATCGGTAGTCTGAGGTCAGCTGTTTCTCTAGCAATCGTCAAGGTATTAATAAGAGGGCCGAAGAGATGGCTTAGTGGCTAAGAGCACTGGCTGCTCTTCCAGAGGAGCAGGATTGGATTCACAGCACCTACCATGAGGCTCAAAACCACTGAACTCCAGTTTGGGGGGATCCAATGGCCTCTGTTGGCCTCCATGGGCAATGCATGCATATGGTACAGAGATAAACATGGAGTCAAAACATACATACACATAAAAAGAATCAAAATTAAAATAAAACAAAAGGCAGCAGACAAAACAATTAGATCCTGCAAGGTCTTAAGTGCCAGCTGTCCAAAGAAAGCAAGGTGTGGTCTAAGTCCAGTCTACAAAATTGTTTACTATGACAAAGTCAAACGCCTTCCTTGCAACTGCGGGGGCAAACGGAAGTGAGGGCAGACAGACCAGCTTCCCTAAGTAGGACTGCCAGACAAAATGCAGAATACAGAATATACAACTACATTTGAACTTCACAGGACCTTAGTTTATTTTCAAAAATAAAAGTGAACATACATTATTTTTTTAAAACCAGTTCTAAAATTCAAAATGAACTGCATGCATTTTTAATCTGTTGAATCTGATACTTCCACTTGTAAAGTAACCCTCCGTCCCTATAATAGAAAACAGGAGCATCAGAAAGAACAATATTAAAGCCAGCATTTGGACATTCTAAAACACTGAATATTTTTATAAATTTCCAGTTAAATATTTTGACAAGTAGCTGCTAGAAGCCTCCTGGCTCTGCTTTTTCAGCGTGCATTTTAGTCAATAAAGCAGGCATCTGGCACAGGGGTTCTCAACCGTCCTGATGCGGGGACCCTTTAACACAGTGCCTCAAGGCTGTGCTGACCCCCAACCAGAAAATTATTTTCATTGCTACTTCATAACTGTAATTTTGCTACTTTTAAGAATCGTAATGTAAATGTCTGTGTTTTTCAATGGTCTTAGGTGACCCCTGTGAAAGGGTCATTGACCCCTCCCAAGGGTCATAACCCACAAATTGAGAACCACTGATCTAGAGTATAAGAACATAGGGGTGTGTGTGTGTGTGTGTGTGTGTGTGTGTGTGTGTGTGTGTGTGTGTGTGTGTGTGTGTGTGCGTGCGTGGATATTTTTCCTCTACCAGGATTTTATGAAGTATGTGGGAATCCTTGAAGGTATAACGTGTTACTGAACTGTTCCATGCTTGTTTAGCTCGGCTTGGTGGTTTAGCGGGCTCTAATTCCATCTACTGGGGAAATTGAGGAAGGAAGGCAATTTCAAGGTCTGCCCAGGACAATGTGGGCAATGAGAAAAGAAGGGAAAAGGTTATACAGCATTGATGTAGATCTATTTTTAAGTTCAATAGTTTACTGTGTGTCCAGTGCTTTTCCAGATGCTGGGAATAAACACTGAGCCAGTGAGTCCTCACAGAAGTTTAAATCCCTCAGACTTTTCAAGTCTCAAACTGGCGATGCCCTGCGGAGAAGCTGATAATGTGGGAGAAGCTGATAATCACTAAACAGCAAACTAGGGTACAGATACCTACTGCAAAAAAAAAAAAAAAGTGACTAAAAATAGCACTCAAGAATGTGCTTTCTTTCTCTTTTTAATTTTGAGACACTAAATATTTTGTCCTAAATTTACAAATGTCCTAGCACAACAAAAATAAACAAAGACAATTTATAAATGTCAGATGGTACACACACAATCTCACTAACCAAGCCACAAAAACATGGTAGTGGACTTAAAAAAAAAATCACCGATATAAAAAATGCTGTACATGACAAAAACTATACTTAGAAATTAAAAAGCCATATTAAAAATAGATTAACAGTATAAAACAACTGATTAAATAAAAAAAGATCACATTAATATAATAGATACAAAAGAAAATTTATAAAATCAAGAATATGGAATTTTAGTCTAAGAAAAATTGGTTTACTCAAGTCATCCTGAGTCCGGCAAAGGCTCACAGTCATGATCAGAGTCAATATCCAGTGTACACACTGTCAAGGCTTTTCACTTTAAAGCAACACAACCAAGAATAAAGAGGAAATAACACAAAAGTGTGAGGCTGCTGATAACTTTAGATTATGACCTCTAGAGTTTGCACTCTAGAAAATGGCACTGGGGCAAATGTATGCAGAACTAAGTAGAACTGGTACTACAGAATGGTGTATTAAAGAAATCATTTAAGAAACAGACGTGTGTGTGTGTGTGTGTGTGTGTGTGTGCGTGCATATGCGTGCACATGCAACCACATGTGTGTGCCCTTACTCCTGTGCATGCATGCCACAGTGGGCAACTCTGTGCAGTTGATTCTCTCCTCTATTTCATGTGGGCCCTGGGGATTGAGATGAGGTCACCAGGCTTCCAAAGGAAGCACTGTTGTCTGCCAAACCATTTCTTCCACTGGTGCTACAAAAGGATTTCCAATGAAATGAATCCAATGAATTCGATGCACCTTCCTTCAGGAAGTTGAAAATCAACCATAACAACGTCAAGCCGTAAATAATTTGGGATAATTGAAAATCTATTTATTTGGTCAAGACCACCTTCTGTGCCATGTTCTGCGATTATATGCTAAAGCTCAGATTCAGTATATAGCCTGGCAACTGACCCTCTAGCTGCCCACCAGGGAAGACACAGCAGTGGGCGAGAGCCCAGAGGATGTGAAGCCCAGAGGTGATGTTTAAGATGTTTCTGGAATGGAGACATTGACAACAGAAAGAGAGCTGGCAGTGGGAGAGAGATCATGAGGCTGGAGAAGCAGGCTTCCTGGTGTCAAAGAGCTGGGTTAAGCCCCAGAATTGAAGGTACCCACGAGAAGGCATTCTTAAGCATCCATATGACAGAGTCACATTTACACTCTTTGAAAGGTACTTCTGTTTAGTACTTGAGAAGTAGAGGCAGGAGGATTCAGATTTCAAGATCTTTATTTAGTATTTCACACAATGCTAGTAGATGTAGAGAAAAGTACACGTGGAATCTATGCAGAAAAGGTCTTAGCCCTATAGCCAAGGCTTGGTAAATGAGCACATATTTAGATGTTTCAAATTAAAATGCAATGTATGTATGTTGCTACTGTTTGATTCCTCTTAATCACTTCATGGTCCAAGTCATGTTGGAGATGAAGATGACCTGAGTTCCATCCCCTGAATCTACAAGGCGGAAAGAGAACAACGATGCTTGCGAGTTGTCCTCAGACTGCCACATCTGTGCCGTGCATGCACACAGACAGATGCACGCACAAAAATACAGGCAAAGGGGGGGAACAACAACAGCTTTTACTGCTTATAAGACATGATGTGGTAGATTTTAAGTAAACAAAGCAACCACATTCTTACATCTTGGAAACTGCTGTTCTTACTCTGTCTTTGCACCTATCACAGTGGCTTGCATTAAGCATTTGCTGACATGTCAGAACACCTTACTGAAATAAAAACCATTTGGAAAGAAACGAACCACGTTGGATTCCTAGCTGCAAACTGACAGACAGCACTCAGCAATGACCATTAACTACGTGCTCCACAAGCTAGGCGGTGGTGTCACACACCTTTAATCCCAGAACTCTGTGAGTTCAAGGCCAGCTTGTTCTACAGAGTGAGTTCCAGGACAGCCTGAGCTACCCAGAGAAACCTTGCCTTGGAAAGCCAAGAAAACGACATGCTTTTGTGAAACTCTGGGGTTTGAGCACTATTATGTGGATGCTGAGTAGAAACTGACAATAATTAACATTGTATCTGCAGAAGATAGGCTCTTACCAGTTGACAGTTCCGCTGTCACATTTCTTCATGAGCATTGCTTTCCAACATTCATGTGCGTTGTTAACAACTTCAAGAGCGAAAGCCTAATTCCAACCAAAAACAGACAGAGGTAGTTACAGCCTAGCTCCCAGCCAAAGCAGTGTTCCACCCACACAGAACCAGTGACTGTTAACAGCTTGAGCTCCGGAATGGGGGAAGGCTGAGCAGAAAGCCTTCCTTAGTTACCGGCTGAGATGTAGGCACTTAACTCCACCGAGCCTCGACTTCCTCCTATGAGGAAAAGCATATAACGGAGTTTGGGGGGGATGCAATCTATATAAGGGACAGGCAAATGGAAGTCTGTGGGTCAAATACAGGCTGCCACCTGCCTTTGGCCCGTGGATGCTTTAATGGGATGGCAGTGTTGAGAAGGTATTTGGGAACCATACGCTGTGTCGTAAGGCCTTAAACATTTACTATTTGTCCTGTACAGACACAGTCTGCCCATCTCAGATCTAAACTACAGAGCTAAGGGATGAACAAAGAAAATGCTGCACAGGAAAGTGCTTAGCCTGGTCCACAACTCGAGGAAGCAAGCATATATTCATTTCATCATTGCCACGAGGACACACAGTCTAACTGTAAGTTTGGACACTCGCTGTCTGAAAGCAATGCATCTTCTCAGAACGGCCCACTTTTTCATGGTAGTAATTCATAAAAGACCTAAAACTGCATAATCAGGAATAAACATCCGGCCAGGTATGCATCTAGAGACACTACCTAACAAAAATCTTCTTTAGTCGTCAAAGGAGAAAATGATTTTCACTTCTTTTTACAGATTAGTTTATGTGTGTGCATCTGTAAATGTATGTGCATCACATGTTTTATGTCTGTGCGTGTGTGTGTGCATATATGTATGTGCATCACATGTGTGCATGAGCGCTGGAGGTCAGAGAGGTAATCAGATGCCATGGAAGGGAGCTACAGGTAGATATGAACCACCGTGTGGATGCTGGAAGCCAAATCAGACTCCCCTGCAAAAGCAGTAACTAAGTATTTTTTCCCCTTTCTTTAAGGAGGTCCTTATTTATTAGCTAATTCTTACTAGCTTTATTCTCCTCAATTACAACTAGTTATTATCATACTGAAGATATAAAGACTCTTGGGCTCTGAGGTAGAATTGTAATGGAAAATTTAACTTGTGAAATAAAAGTTCTCTCACGACTACAGAGGGCTGAGCGCAGAGAATGACTCCATTCTCAACGAGGTGGTATTGGGGCCACTACTGTGACAGAGGATAAAAATGGAAATTATTCTGTGAATAATACAAGGGAGGATTTTTAGATAAAATTACTCAGGTAATTCTGTTTGTAATAAATTCGAGTGTCTGCTTAATGAACTGGGCAGGGAAACTCTAGAATTAAAAACGAGAGCCATTTTCAGGCACAGAGAAGAGGCACAGCTGAATGTTCTCGAGCTAGGCTCTGCATTTTAATGGCAATGGCAAAAACCAATGCATAAAATGATTATTTTTGGAAATGTTACAAGAATGACCCAGTAATCACATAGAAGAAAATGGATGTCCATCAAGTCACCAGAACACAGAAAACCCCTGACACTGTGAATTTAAAACTTGCCAGGCTGCCTTTGAGGCAATAAAGAAATGTGTGTGTGTGTGTGTGTGTGTGTGAGAGAGAGAGAGAGAGAGAGAGAGAGAGAGAGAGAGAGAAAGGAAGAAAGAGAGAGAGATTTGCGTAGTTTCAAATGATGAAATATAAAATATATTTTGAAAGAAAAGATAAGAATATTTCAAAAACATCCAACATTCCATTTCTAAGACAAACTTAAAATACTTTAAATCTCTAAACATAGCCCTTGTGGCATCAAGAATTCCTTTAATGAGCCTTTCAAGAAAACAGTAAGTCTAGCAATCAATTCTTGCAGAGAAATACTTGCTGTCAGTTTTGAATTTTGTTTCAGTTGTAGAACATACTTTCTGTATCCCCTTAGAAGCTGGCTAAGAGTGTGCAATTTATTTAGTGGTAACAGCTTTTAAAAAACATTCCATAGTTTAGACTTCAGCTTCTTGGCTGATTGTCTGCATTTGTGTCGTATTAGATTAGAGCTTTGTGGCACTCTAATGGAAAAATCCTCTATCAGCAGGATAATTCAAGAGTTCTCTTAATTGTGAAGCAACTTCATTCGGTCTGGAAAAATTCAGTGAGGAGGGAATCCTGGGAGGATTTACATGGAGGGAAAGCAGCCTCCTCGAACCAGGAAATGGAGCAATTTTCTTCATACACAACTTGCAAAGTTTAAACTAATTGCAGAATCCTCTTACTCTCTGGGATGAGCTATATGTAGGCTGACCTTGTTGATTCAGTTAAATATCTGGAAAACTGTTAGCACTAATGTCCTTAAATATGGAAGCCAGTACAGAGCGCCTTGTCTTCCTTCTCTATATGAATGTTCACATCAGACTGTCTACATGAAACATGCCATCAGATATTGAGAGGTACACTTTCAAATACAGATCCTTATCTTTACCTTGTTTTTGAATTCTCCATTAAAAGCAAACTTGTTTTCTGGTTTTCCGTCTGGTATCTTATAAAGTCTCAACCAATTAACAGTGGCTTCCAGGTAACCTGGTTTGAACTTCTTAACATCACCTATATCTGTGAAGGGAGAAACAAAAACGTTTTACTAAAAACCATGTATACTAAGCAATACCGTCAGCCGTGGTCTGAGGAAGGCAGGCAATGTGGGGCCAACACCAGCTCAGATCATTGCCAATTGTGCTAGCGATGCTTGACACGTCTCATATCACACGCGGACTTCTGTTTCCCTATGTAAAACACTGCTCCTTCATTCCACAAACATCAACTGAGTCCCCTCAGGACACAAGTTTCTTTCTGCCTGGAAGTTCACAGGGCTACGCAGGGAAACAGACAGATAGTAAATGGTGATAAAGTACATTAAGGTTGTCACACACAGAAGAGGATGGTGATATCAAATAAGGGAGTGCAAGAAAGCACCACAGAAGAGGGAGTCCCGCCAGCAGTCAGACAGGAGAAGTAGAGAGAAGGGCACAGAGGAAGCAAGGTAATAAAACAGGCTAGGCTAGGAGGGAGTGGACTCTGGGAAGGAAGGGCCACTGAGCAGTGCACGCCATGACAGGGATTGGCATCTTCTGAGAGGTAATGGGAGGGTTTCAGCGAGGAAAGTCACAGCATCGGGAGCCATGCTTTCAGAAGCACGGGTCTAAAAAGGATGAGAGTCGTGCCTGAAAACAGTGCCCTGACACTGGCCGAGAAGGCTGTGTGATTGGATTTGATCTTCTAAGCAAAATAAGTAGATGGCAACACATGCCTGCAACTGTCATGGCTGACACTGTAGGAAGAAGCAGACAGCAAAGAAGTAAATGTGTTCACCAGCAAAAGTCCCATAAAGAAAAGTGAAGCCGAATAAGGAAAACAAAAATGAGTCGGGGGATTTAAACGGGACGGTACCTAAATAGCACACACATGAAAAAAAATCTCATCCTAATTCAGCCACGGTTCTCAGGATGTGCTTTTGAGGACACTCGCTAGAATATACTCGGAAGTAAAGTTACTGTATTGAGATTGATAAATCCCTTGTTCAATGAGGTTCCCAGGGAAGCAGCCTTTCCAATATACAACTTAAAAGTATAATAAATCCTTGCCAAAATACTGTAACTAATGGAGAAGTTTAGAATCATCCTGTGATGTACAATATCTCTCAACAAAGAGCACACAGACTTGGTCAAACCTGAAAGATTAGGAAGTTCTAACTAAAATCCAGGCAATGAAGTACACACGGGATAGTCCAGAAACTACCTGACTCCAAGTCTTATCAAAACCCTCATCCTCTCACCTGACAGGGAGAGGCCAGGGTCATACAGCCCAGCATCATTCCCTTGCTTTTCCCAACTTGCCCCTCCAGGGCTGGAGGCCTCATATAAGTGAGATGAATTCAGTGGAGTAGAACCCAGGGCAAGGGCAAGGTTCAGTTTGCTGACAAACAGTCTTCTGATTTAAAGTCTGAAAATGCCACCTAAGGCCACAACCTATCCAAAACATTTTTAAACAAAAAAGCATCAATGTTACAATTAATCAAAGGAAAAAAAAGAGAGAGATTTGCTTGAAAGGGAACACAAGTTACAGCTGCTTCATTAACAAGAGTCAATATACACTTACAGAGCAGTTGTAACTGACCGCAGATCTTAAGACAAGGAATTCCACAGAGTACACCCTTTAAGGAATGCACACTGTGTCCTGGGTTATAGAGTCCTTTGTAATCCCCCGGACTCCAGAATCCAATAAACCCTTCACCTAACACAGCACTGTTTCCTCCTCAAACTCTATTTCTCTTCATATTGTTCTGCTTATCTGGGAGGTTATTTCTAAGGTGAATTTTCCATCGATCGTTTTCTTATATCCTCCTATCCTTACAAAGCATTCCTTTAAATTGATTAACTCCAGGTTTTTCCAACTTAATGTTACCTTATTAACATGGGAAAATGTGTTAGTATACTAAACTCAAAAAACTAGAAATGTACTTTAATTTCCAAAATAATTTCTTATACTTCAATCTTATTGATGACTCTATCCCTGTACCTTACACAATCCACTGGTATTTACCTCACTGTGTAAAACCTTTGTGATGAGGGATTTCCCTCTGTATGCTTTGATTACTATTAAAGAACTGCTTTGCGCCTGTTAGGCGGCGAGGACTGCACTGAATGCTGGGAAAAAGAAGGGCAGAGTCAGAGAAAAGCCATGCAGCCCTCCCACTGGAGACGGATGCTGGAAACTTTACCTGGTAAGCCACAGCCACGTGGTGGTACACAGATTAATGGAGATGGGTTAAATTAATATGTAAGAGTTAGCTAATAAGAAGCTAGAGCTAATGGGCCAAGCAGTGATTGAATTAATACAGTTTCTGTGTTATTATTCCGGGGCTGAACGGCCGGGAACAAACAAGCGACTTCCTTACTACACATTTGTTTGGTTATTTTTATTTGACTCACCAACTTCAAAGAAAGACACTAATTATCCAATACCCTTTCAGCCTAGGAAGCTCTTTGCTCAGAATTCATGGAGGGGACCTTTAAGATACCAGGGATTAAAAATGTCAAACATTTAATAATGCCAAAAAGAAGCACAAACTTCTAGAAGAAGCTAACCTTGCCAATTCTCAATTAATTACATCCCAGGAGAAAACAGCTGCATTTTTATAAACAACAAAAAACTCAAAGTCAGAAGCATGCAATTTTAACATTTTAAAAACCTCCATAGTAAATGTCCAACCAGAAATCCAAGTTAATGAACTCCTTTTCTGAAAGCATAAAACACTGCATCTACAATTGATAAACTGATCCACGGTTTACAGAATAAATATGAGTTAAACGTAAGGAAACTATGGCAAAGAGAGCATAACACGTTGGCTAAAATGATGGCAGAGCTGCATTATAAAAACCATGAGATGTTTAACCCTTAACCTGTTTTCCTTCTCGTTGCTTTGTTACATTGTCCAGCCAAAGGGTGTTAAAAACAAATGCAGGTGTGTTTATACCTTTTCTTCCACTGCAGCAAAAATCCGCACAGCATAGTGCTGTCCCCTGTAGTCCCTTAGGGACGTAGCTCGGTGATGCTGTGCTCGTCTATAATGTCTAATCGGCGCCACAACCCACCCGCAGCACTTCTCCGCCACACGCGCCTTTGTGATTTATGCCGCTTTTTAAGAAGTGCAGCGATTTCCTGGCACCCATTCACTTTCACTCTTAGGGTTCTATGTGGAACTTTATAACGTGGACAGTTATGGCATTTAGTGAAATGATGTAGGTGTGTCTTCTATCTATCTGATGATTTCATTGGATAATTAATAAAGAAACTGCCTGGCCCATCTGATAGACCGGCCCTTAGGTGGGTGGAGTAGACAGAACAGGAAGAAGGAAGTGAGGTAGATGGCTCAGTCAGATGCCACGCCTCTCTTAAGTTAGGCAGACCGCCGTGCCTCTCCTCAGAGAGATGCCAGATGCGATGAAGCTCCAGCCCAAGATGGACACACGCTAGAAACTAAACGGTAAGGCACCACTTCATGGTGCTACACAGATTATTAGAAATGGGTTAAAGCAAGATGTGAGAATTAGACAATAAGAGGCTAGAAATAATGGGCCAGGCAGTGTATAAAAGAATACAGTTTCTGTGTAATTATTTTGGGGCATAAGCTAGTCAGGAGGCCGAAAGCAGGGCAGTGGGAATGCAGCCCACAGCTCATCACTACAGTGAAAAGATGGACCACTCCATCAATGAGCGAGGAGAACCTGAAGTACCAATTTGTAAGATCCAGCTGAATATATCTCAGTTTCTCTTCTGGACCAATTACGCTCTTTTAATTGAACTTCAACTTATCGCTTTACTGAACTATTAACAAAGGTTCTGCAGTGTGTAAGGTTCTGAGTGTAGTGTGTGCTGAGTCTGGTGGACCCTCTAGAAGGAGGCATGCACCTCTCCCACCGCCGGTGGGGCTTTACCTTTGCCAGGTGTCAGGAGCCCTCATTCCCAAGGTATTTTGCAATGGCATCAGTGAGGGATTTAACTGAGTAGCATGTAAGCAGGTGAATTTATTAATACAAAAGTGTTGGCTGCTGTGAAATTAATTTTGAATGTTCAGAAAGAATCCAATAAAACTGGTTACTAAAAACATCTGTCATCAATTTAGGGCTGGGTAATAAAACAGCTGAGTTAGAGGAAAAATTAAGCATCTCCAGCGCAGGCAGATTTCTGTGCCAGTGAAGTGGGAAAGCATCTTACATAACAGAGGTTGAGCTCACGTAAAATGCACTTCAGTGAACTCCTTTAAAAAAAAAAGATTTTTAATTTTCAATTTTATTTTAGGTGTGTAAGAGTTTACCCACATGTGAACTATATGCATGCCTAGTGTCTGGGGCGGCAAGAAAAGGGCATTTTGGGTCCCCTGGAACTGGGGTTGCAAATGGTTGTGAGCTGCCACGCGGGTGCTGGGACTTGAACCATGGTCCCCTTGCAGAGCATCCAGTGCTCTTACCCACTGAGTCACATCCTCAGCCACTTCAGTAGTCTCATATGAACTGTACCAACAACTCTCCAGATTTCTTCCATTCGTGTTTTCAGGGGGAAGACAGAAAGGAAAAATGCCTTGAGGTCTAAGTGTGCCTTAATATTTGAGGATGGGAAGAACAAAGTCCGTGGCTAGAACTCAGTGAACCATGGAGCTCGTAAGAAGGGAAGGACAGTCACATACTTGTCACATGGAAATGGTGCAGGCGGGGCATACATGTTGGAGGGAAACATCTCCACATGCCCAGTGGAGAAACAACCACCCTATACAAAGGAGAAAATGAAGCTAGAGGCCCAGTAAGATACTTAAAAGGTGGGGTACAGTAGAGCACACATTTAATCCCAGCAGTAGTGGGGCAGGCAGAGGCAGGTGGTTCTCTGTGAGTTGGAGGCCAGCCTGATCTACATGGGAGTTCTCGGACAGTTCGGACCATTTAGAGACTCTACCTCAGATAGAGAGAGAGAGAGAAAGAGAGAAAGAGAGAGAGAGAGAGAGAGAGAGAGAGAGTTAAAGAATATCTATACCCATTTAAGAAAGAAAGTGAAGAAGATATCAAAAGATGGAAAGATCTCCCACGCTCATAGACAAGTTAGGGAGAGAGCAAGCAAGCAGGTGAGAGGGGAGGATCTCTCTAGGAAGGGGAAATAGAATAGTCAAAATATCAAAACTCCATAACATGAAGTAATAATCTAAAATACAGAAAAGCAAAAAGAGTTTACCAAAGAGGTTTTTGCTTGTTTGTCTTCTGTTTTGTTTTGTTTTTGAGGTAGGGTCTTTCTATGTAGCCCCAGCTAACCTGAAATTCACTACTTAGACCAAGCTGGCCTTGAACTTAATGTCTGCCTCTGCCTCCTGAGTGTTGGGGCTAAAGGCCTGTGCCAGCATGCCTGGCTCACCCCAGGTTTTTAAACACAGTTTTTATAGGATGTCATAATTTTTAACAGTATAAAACTATAGTTATTTTATAACAGAGATATGTCCAAATTTAAAACTTTAATAAGTAAAGTCCTTGTAGAATTTTTACACTAAAATTATAAACCAGTGATTTCCAAAGGCCCATACAATCTACATAAAGTAACAAAACTGCAGAATGTTTCGAGACGCCAGCTAAAGGCAGAAGAGACGATAACAACTGTAATGACAGACAGAGCCAAAGCGGCTCCTTCTGAGTCCAAGTTCTTCATTTTATTCTCCTAACTTGATTTATGTTTTTACAAAAACAAAGAAATAAATCTAAAATACCTCAATTAAAATCTACCATTCTATCTTTGCAGACAACAGAGAACGAGAAAAGAGCTTTTCTCTTGGAGGGTTGTTATTTATCAGCTTCTGTACTGATTTAAGTTTTTTTGAAACAAAAAAATATGTCAGTTGCCAAATATGAATTATCGTCTCTTCAACATCCTAAAATTTTACCTATGAATGCAGCCATACTCAGAAGAAAATTTATAGACTTATACTTTGTTATCTTTTGAAATAAGAACATGAATTAATGATTTAGAAAGAAATTATAAACATTTTAACTGATATTAACAGTTATTTCATTCAGTCTACACTGCTACTGAGAAATCAATGTAGCCAGGCACTGGTCTAAAAATAGGCTAAAAATAACACATATAAAAAGGGATGTGGACACATATAACACACATACGCATGCATACAGTTATTCAAAATGTTTTTTATAGACATGGTTTTACTTGTTGACACTGAAGAACGAACACAGAATGCATTTTTAAGCTAAAAAGACAGTGCTGGAGACTGAACCGAGGACCTCCTGTACACACGCTAGACAGATACTCTTCATCATTAACTGTGCGTGTGCGCGCACATGCCATGGTGGCAGGTATACGGAAGGCAGATGACAGCTAATGAGTCACTGTTTTCCTTCCACATGGGCCATGAGGAGTGGATTCAGGTCACCAAGCTTGCT
Organism: Arvicola amphibius; assembly: GCF_903992535.2. NCBI lineage: Eukaryota > Metazoa > Chordata > Mammalia > Rodentia > Cricetidae > Arvicola > Arvicola amphibius. The sequence continues at coordinate 40,757,422 of NC_052060.1, read as the reverse complement.
GGGGAAACACCTTCACCCGGAGGCATCTCACTGGCCCCAATTTAGTTCTTATAACTTTTCCTTTGCGTGCGGCTGAACCAAACAAGCATCTAAAACACACATTTAGAACAAAGGGCATATCTTTTTATGTAAGCAAAGCAGATGAGATGTTCACTCAGCTCCAGTACTTGAACTAAACCGCCAACAATCACGAACCTCCTCACTGAGAACTGAAAAGATTCTGAAATCATATCTGAACGCATTGCTGCAGTGAGTTCAGAGGACAACAAAGAACGTGTGAGAAGAGAAAGCCAAACCAACAAGCAAACAGTAGCAAAGACATGGCGTCCTCCAGAACTCAGTCTAACAGAAACAAAACAATGGGCATGGGGTATGACTCCATGCCTGTAACTCGACACAGGGCTCTCCTGTACACATTGGAGATTTCTGAGGTCTGCATCAAGTAAAAAGCAGCTGACAGAAATTAATCCTAAAATGACCCAGATAATCTGACACCATAGTAAATCCATCCACAGTGGAACCTGTGGTCCCCAGAACCCCCATCCATCCCATATGCTTTAGTTACATATTGTTTTAAAATATTAGGTAGCTGTTAGGAATATGCTCAATGACCTTCAGGAAATATGATAATACTGTATGAAGGCAAAGAAATCTTAGCTGAGGAAAAGGAACTGTAAAACAATAAAAATAAAGAAGAACCAGGTTGAGAGAGGATCTGAAATGAAAACCCAGCTCTTTGACAAACTCGGATATGCAGATATAAGTGTCAGGGGCCCACAGGACACAGCAGTAGAAATGGCTTGGTCTGAGAAACAGCAGAGACAAAAGGTGATGTAATGAAAATGGCTTTAGTCGTCTGGGAAATGGCAGACGGTGATGTAAAGTACAGGTAACACAAGGCTCAGGAGGAAGGTAAGAGGATAGGCGAAAACCGTGTAAATTTCTCAAAGCCAACAAGACCCGGCAAGTTCAGTACAGCCTAAGCAAGGGAACCACAGACAAAAGGACGCTGTAGCAGCGCACAGAAAAAAACATGCTGGACTCCAAAAGCAAGAAGAAAGTCTTTAAATCGGTGAGAAAAACAATACAAATCGAATACAAATGGCTATTGACATGTTAGAAACATCAGAGAGAAGAAACAGAGAGAGAGCTGGGGAAGGGGGAAGGAAGGCACATGTTTATGGAACTTAAAAATTAATACTATATCCACTGAAACTACACTTGCAAAATAAACAAAAATGTAAATTTAGATAAATTAAGATGATGAAAATTTACCACCAGTAGCACTGGGCTCCAAGAAACAGAAGGGAAATGAGATGGGATGGGGATTGGACCTGAGGAACCTTCCAGAAGGGAGTGAGTGGGTAAGGAAATGGAACCTACGTGAATACAAAATAATCCTTACATATGTGCATATTTCTCCTAATTTATTATCAGCATCATCATCATTGTTATTGGTTTATTAAGACAGGGTTTCTCTGTGTAGCTCTGGGCGTGTGCCACCCACCATCCAGTAGGTCTCCCAATTTTTAAAGGATATCTAATTCTTATTCTTATTATTTATTTTTTGGTTTTGCAAGACACGGTTTCTCTGTGGCTTTGGAGCCTGTCCTGGAACTAGCTCTTGTAGACCAGGGTGGCCTCGAACTCACAGAGATCCTCCTGCCTCTGCCTCCCGAGTGCTGGGATTAAAAGCATGCGTCACCACTGCCCGGCATATATTTTATTATTTTTAGAGCCATATAACAAAAGTACACTTGTTCTTTCATACGCTGGTAGAAAGGCATCAGTACAACTGGTCAGAAAACTGTAAAGATAGTTGGACAGACAGCTGGACAGACAGCTCAACAGCAACTTACAATACTTGTCTTATAATTACAACTGACCCAACAGTCATGGGAAATGAAAACATAGTTCCCCATCGTGGCTTCAATGTCCATATCAGTCCCCAAAAAGGACTCACTGGCTATAAACAGGGAGAGGGAGTTTGTGGGTGTTAGGACGATCATAATATCATTGTCAGAACCCCTCCAACTCCATATTTAATGTGCAGCAACTATATGTAAATATATGCGGGGCTATGGATGCAGCTCAACTACTCACGCAGCATGCACAAGCGAGCTTGAGTTTCATAAACGGGGTGTGGTAGTGAACTCCCATAATCCTGGCATTTGGGAGGGAGAAGCCAGAGAACCACAAGTTCAAGGTCATCCTCAGCTACATAGCAAGTTTGAGGCTGCCCGGGGATATGTGGGACTCTGTCTCAAGTAATCAAAGAAAGCAAATGACAGTCCTACCCTTCAAGGAGTTCCCGATTTCGAAAGGTGGGAAGACACAGAAACAAATTACAAATGTAAAATCAAACATTCCACTGAACTGAACAAAATGGTGTTTGTGGGGAAAAGACCATGCTTGCCTTATAGAATTAAAGTCACACGGAGGGAGATGTCCTTTATTTAGACTGACGCTTGAAGGCGTTTTCAGGTAGACAAAGAACATTTCAGTGACGGGGATACATCTTCTAAGTCACGGGCTACAGAAGAGCCTGGTGTGCACAGATGGGAGATGCCAGATGTCGTGGGGACTTCACAGAGTAAAGGTCAGGAAAGAGTGGAAAGTTACCAAGTGACTTTTACCAAGGTAGAGAATTCAGATGTCTTTGTAAAGAGAGAGAGGGAAGGTTTTCTACCTTCCTTCAAAGTTAAGATTTCTCTAAAATCAGTCTGATAAACAATGCAGAAGACAAATTCTGGTTTCAGGATGCTGAGCCAAGAGAAATGTTAACACTGCTTCAACAGAAAAGCAAGACAGGGCCGTTCAAAGCAATGCAAAGGCAAGAATAGATTCCATACACTTCTGAGGTCAAAATGAGAAAATCAGTAATAGATTGTATGTTGGTGACTAAAGTTTACAAATGTCACAGATATAAAAACAAGCTATATACACATGACACTAAAGAAAGAACTATAAGTCAGGTGGTGGTGGCGCACGCCTTTATTCCCAGCACTCAGGAGACAGAGGCAGGCGGATCTCTGTGAGTTCGAGGCCAGCCTGGTCTACAAGAGCTAGTTCCAGGACAGGCTCCAAAGCTACAGAGAAACCTGGTCTTGAAAAACAAAACAAAAAGAACTATAATCAGTTATAATGTTAAAAATCCAAGTATAAAATGAATGGTTTTCTGTTGGAAATATATCTATTTTGAAGATATTTTCAGATTTCACTCAAAATGTCAAAATGTCTATTTTTGTTTCTTCATACATATCCATCCCCTTATATATTAATTCAAAAATTAAGAAATTTGTGTACTTATGCTATACCGGACAGCACACACACAGAGGCAGCAACAGAATGTAACACCCAATCTTACTGCTCACCCTCACCAACTAAGAACCACCTGCAGTTCCAGGGGCTCGAAGTGGAAACAATGCTGCTTTTATCTGGATTATTCATGCCAAACCTTAACATGCAGAGATGAATGTATATATCCCACTGAGGAATTTTCATAGTTAGACAAAACCTAGCACTGTAAGTGTAATGCCATCTCTTTGCTTCTGTTATGTAAAAGAAAAGAATTTACAAAGGAAGAGAGACATCAGGAAATTGAGCTAGACATGTGTACAACCAGTCCCTCTAAACAAAATCCACGGGAGGCGAGAACATATGTTTTTAATGCTGCTCATGAATATTCACTAGGAACACCAGCCAATTCCTAATACTCACGGCATCTTCTGCACCACAAGTAGTGGTTCCTACTCAAGGAACAATTCCTTAATTGTCCTTGCTTACCCAGGACCTTTGAAGATGCTCCTGTTGCCAGGCCTTTCTACACGCTTACATCTAATGCACACGGCTATGTGCGATGCCATCACTGGGCTTTCCTCTCATTCTCCATTCTCCACCCTGCCCCACAAATTCGTCTCTTGCCAAGTCAAAACCTATACTAAAAAAAATTACACTTACCCCATAGAAATAGAAATCAATACCATCCCAAGTCTCTCTATAAATCTAAATATAATAGAAAACAATCTCAAAAAGCTAATAGATTTTTTTCCAGAAATATAAATATTCATTACTAGTTAATAAGAAACTTTGCATGACCCCACAAATGAAAACCATACCAGGGCCTTGTGCGAGGACATTTAAGTGCTTTTCTAATATAACTTTATTGGAAGCATATTGCGAAGTGGCTACAAGGACGGGCAGGCGTGGTACCGAGACTGCCCCTGAACCTGCCACTCTTACGCATAAGAGTCTTCCTGAGACGAATTAAAAGTGTGCTGTGGTGCATGCGTTTGGATTTATGGCAGACCCGTTTCCCTGGGCCTGTCATAGTGTCCCGTGCTAGAGCAACTTGTGGCCCGGAACCATTGCCTGGCCTCTGCCTGTAGGCTACTGGCACTGAAGTGGGTTGCACAGTAGAAAAAAAAAGTAAATAAAAGTGTGCTGTGATCCCAAGAAATCGCTCAGGATCCCACAGTGGAAGCTATAATTCTGCAATGTATACGGGTGTGAAAACCCCACAGCAAACACCATCGGTGCATATAATTGATATGCTGATAATTACAGCAAACTTCCTTTCAGCAGTGACCCTGAGGATGCTCTTTGACTCGGAGGAAGGCAGGTGATAGGTACTGCTGGGAAGGAACTTAGAATTGGGGAAGAGGTCAACCCACAGCTGTGGAATGGAGGCACTAGGGCTTGGGGGAGGGGCGGCACACAGGACTTTCACGCGAACGGAGACATTTTAGAACGCAGACCTCCCCCATGTTACGGTATCATCGATCATAGGAAAATGACTAAAGCCTTAAAAGCTACAGAGGTCAGGGTTCAAAAAAGAAGCAACAGAGTCCCAGTAATTAATTCCTAGTGATGTGCACCACACCCTCTCCCCCCACACCCAAGCCTCTACACCATTAATGAAATCACAAGGACAGACATCAAAAGCGCAGGCTTCTGATTATCACCAGTTCGTTACTGCCCCGGGGAAAATGGTCTCCCCTCCTCCACAGGTTACAAACACCCTTGCCCAACTCCATGCTGAAGAAGAGCAAGAAGACACAGCAGTGAAGTTCCTGGGGTCTGGAGGAAGACTGGATTTGAATGGCTGGAGCTTTATTTTTGTTTGTTTAAGCTACTAATTCTCCCTTCCCCTGGCCAGTCAGTTTCCTCATCAAAAAAAAAAAAAAAAAAAAAAAAAAAAAAAAAAAAAAAAAAAAGACAAGGTTGGGAGGACATAGCACACACACACACACACACACACACACACACACACACACACCTTGATTGAAGCTGGAAAAGTGTAAAAGAAGTGTTCGGCATTGTTCCTAGACACATGGTGATTCAGCTCTGCACACACTAGGGCTCCAAAAACACAGCAGGGATGTGATGTCCCTTCCCCTGTCCCTTCCTGAGCCAGGGAGCACACTCCACTGTCTTTCCACATTGTGGGGAGGAGACAGAGCACTGCCTCAGGACTGCTATACTAAGTCCTCTCCCCTCCCTCTCTCCTTCTACTTTGTCTTCCAATGACAATAGTAAATTATGCTCTAGGAAGACAAATTCAAACAGATAGTAATTTCATTGTTTTTTAAATAGTAGGGGCACTAGAGATGTTTACATAGAAAGTGAAATTATAGCCAAACGATAAACTTTCCATATTTTCTCTCTTGTCCTGAAAGACAATAAAAGGGCATAAGAAGTTTATTATGTTTACCGAAATGTATTCCCAAATTCTACACATTTGAAACACTTCAAAACTATTAGCTTGATGCTGGCCTTTGAAAACGTGCCAACTTCCTATTGTAAAATACGTTCCTCATCACTCAGCTCATGTAAATTGCCGATTCATAATGGACTAAAATTCAGCATAATTGTTCTGATTTTAAGTTTTGGTTTTTAAGCTTACATTTTTCAAAAGTATAAAATCACCTCACAGGCAAAAGTTCTTACAGGACGAAAGACAACAGTTTTCATTTGGTTAAAGGCAAAACCGGAAGCAAGGTGTGGGCTGCCCAGTGCAGAGACTTCCATTACCCAGGCCACTAAGACCCTCACATGGACAATCAAACTCAGGCTTCTTAAGAAGCTTTCAACTTGGTTATTTCTTAACCCAGCACTATTATCTCTAATGGACCAATCATCTCCAGTACAATTAGGTGCCCAGGGAGCCTTATTAACTCTTTCGGGCCATTAGGGTACCATTATGAAGCATTAAGGACTAGAATCTAATTACAGTTGATTAAATGGTCTCAGGGCTCCCCAAGTAATAATGAGCCAAAAAAAAAAAAAAAAAAAAAGACATTTTCTAGCAGGAAGCACAGGGTATTTTATTTCAAACTTTATTTAGACTTCAAAAATTTCAGTGTCCCATACATCTACAGAATGTAAAAGTTGACAGTAAGGTCAATTTTTTAAATGTTTTGAGACAGGTTCTCACTATGTAGTCCATGTTGACTGGAACTCACGGTGATGTTCTTGTTTCAGCCTCTCAAGTGTTGGGGTTTATAGATGTAAGCTATTCCTTCCAGTTCTGTCATGTCAAAGCTAAAATCTATAAACACGAAGTGGCCCACTATAACCTACCAAAGTCTGCACATGTTTTTCATTGGACAAAATAAAAGAAGCAATTTCATTATAACTCCAAAATTTCCTTAGGAAGCTCACAAACATGTCTATATTAATATAGTAAGAGATACATAAATAAAAACATTGTGGTCAGGTTGTAGCTTTAAATTACTCTGGGTTGTACAGGGCAACAGCTTTTGGGCTGCCTCTTCGACTAAGTGAACCCAATTTACAATACAGCTCTTGGCTCCACTGTGAGAGCAAGAGCTAAGGCAAATGATTCTTCATCATCCTCCTACAGGGAATCCACCAGTGCCTGTCCAACACACAGCACAAGGCACAGAACAGTCATCAACTTACACCAGTAAAAAGTGCCACCATTGGCCAGCTGGTGGGAGTGTCTGCCACTGTGAAAATTATAATAGAAGTCCCTCTAAGAACTACAAATAGAACTAACAAATCCCCAGGATACTCTCTCCGCCCCCCCCCTCCCCAAAAGAGAAACCTGGCCCATGAACTTATCAAACGCTAGAACAAAGGATGTAGAAACCTCACCTTGGTCATATAGAAGCTATATATAACAACAAATGCTGACCCATCATTAGACAAATGGGTGAGAAGAGCACAGGATGGTCCAAAACTCTACCTGCCAAGGATCCCATGCGCTGTGATGATGCCCTGGCTGTATGTAGCCCATTGAAACTGCAGTGAGCCGCATCCTCAGACAGCTCTGTCTGGAATGGCGTTCCTTTAAGTTACCATCTAGCCTGACCACCTGCAATGACTGCATCTATATCAGCTCCCTGCCTTTGCCTTGATAGGTAGAGAAAATGGCAGGGTATTTAAAAAAGCTTCCAGATAATTGCCCTTCCCTAATAAAAAAAAAAAATCCATTCCTCCTATTTTTGTCTATGAAAAGTTTCAAAAACTCACAAAAGACCAAAGATAGTCAAGCAACCCTGAAGAAAAAGAATTCTACAGAAGGTATCACCAAACCTGGTTTCAACCTGTATCTCAGAGCTACAGTAACTAAACACAGATGCACAGATTAAGGAAGGAGAACTGAGTACCCGGATTAAGTCCCCAATCAGATGTCAAAATCATACATTAGAGAAAAGACAGCGCCTTAACACATGGTGCTGGCAAATGAGACGTCAAACCTACTGAACGATGGAACCAGGTCCTCATCTCCCACTCAGCCACAAATGATCAAAGGCAAGTGTGGTGTCTGACGGAGAAATGGCTCCATAATCTCGGGCATGTGAACACTCGGTCCCCAGTTGGTGGCACTGTTTGAGAGGTTTAGGAGGTATGGCCTTGCTGGAGAAAGTGTGTCATTAGGGTGGGCTATGAGATTAAAAGCCTCTTGCTATTTCCAGTTCTCTCTTTCATGCTTGCGTTTGAAAAGGAAGCTCTCAGCTTCCTCCTCCTGCTGCCACACCTCCCCATTTCCCCATCATGATGGACTCTTATCCTCCCCTGGAACCTTAAGCCAAAAGAAACCCTTCTGTAAGCTGCCTTGGTTGTGCTGTGTTAGCAAAACAAAAGTAACTAATGTAATAAGACAAGAAACTCTGAAACCACTAGAGGAAAAAATAGGAAGCACACTTTAACTTCCAGGCAAAGGTGGGGTGCTCTGAACAGGACCTCGGTAGCACAGGAGGTAATACCAGCCACCAACAAACGAGATGATCTCATGAAACTGGAAAGCTTCTGGACAGCAAAGGGGCTATCAACAGACTGAGGCGACGGCCCACAGGAGGTAGAAAAACCTTTCATAGTAATAAACGGGACAGATTAGTGTCTAGAATATGCAAATAACTAAAAAAAAAGCTCAATTGCCCAATTAAAAAATGGACTGCTAATCTGAACAGAAAGTTATCAAAAGAAATACACTGCCTAGTAAACAATTTTAAAAAGTGCTCAACATCCTTAGCCGGGGAGAAATGCAAATTAAAAGTATTTCAAGAGTCCATCTCAACTGAGTCAAAGGGCATCATCAGGAACACAAAGGGTAACAGATGCTGGTGTGGCCCCAGCCAAGGAACAGCTTCTGTCAGCTGTAAGCTTGTGCACCAGTGTGGAAATCAGCCTAGGGTTTCTCAAAAACTTAGCAACAGAACTGTAGTATGACCCAGCTAGAATACTCGTGGGTACACACCCAATGGACTGTATATCCTACTGCATAAACATTTGCACATGCATGCTCATGGAACCTCTACACACAACTTCTAGGAAAAAGATGCCCATTGTTAGATGAATGGATAAGGAAAATGTGGTACATATAACAATGGAATATTACTCAGCTGTGAAGAAGAGTGAGGTCACAAAATCTGCAAGTAAATGGGTAGAACTGGACACTAACTTAGTGAAATCACCCAGACCAGTCCAGAAACTCTGCACGCTCTCTCTCAGGTGCAGACCCTGGCTTTCAAGCTTTTGTTTTGTGTGCAGAAGCCAGGAAACTAGAAAGGGGCCACTGAGTGTGTCCAGGGGTATTTCTCAAGGATGAGTAGTAGGCAATAGGTAAACCTGGTCGGCAGCCCATGACTTGAGAGGGCACAGGCCCTGAGGAAGCTGCTACTGTTCTTTTGCTATGTTGTCAAACTGCCTTCAAGATATTTGTGTCTACACACAGAGGCATGGGTTGCTCTCAACCGTGGTCAGAAGAGTCTCTGCAGCAGGCAGCAGTCCAGGCAGAGGCTCACAACTGGTTATGAGTAAGTGACTGGGAATGCCCAGCCCTAAGTGGACCATCTCTGTCAGTGCCCACCTTCTTCTGCTCCCCAGGGTCTCAGCAAACATCAAAGAAAGGAGAAGCAGGAAGGATATAAAAGCTGGAGAAGGCAGAGCGGTGTTGTGAAACACTGTCTTCTGAACAGGACGCACCTGAACTTACACAGCTGTCCTTACCGTCACAAGACCTGCAAGGTTAATTAAGGCACCTGAACACTGAAAGGAGCACTTGAGGCTCCGCCTCTTGCTCAGGAGCTTTGGGCAGTTCACACAAAAATATAGTAAACTGACCTTTGTGGTCTATAGATAAAGAGTTTTACAATGTTGCTTAACACCTAAGTAAACAAATTGTGTTTTACATTGTTTACCTTTTCAGCTCTAAGAATTCCAATGACACCTTGAGTTAATTCTGTTTTCTGGAAAGATCCAGACTTACCATGAAATTTTTCGGCGTCAGGATCATTCACATTGATAGTAATGATTTTCCAATCTGTGACACCCTGATCGATAAGTGCCAAAGCCCCAAGGATCTTCACCTGGATCACATCTCCACGGGAAAAAACCTTCACAGAGAAAAGGCGCGGTCATTTGCAAGGCTTAGGAGGGTTTAACCATAAAACCACACTCACATGACGGAAATGTAACAGTGTTAGTAACTATAAACCATGTGAAAATGGTCAGAGAGCCTGCCCTGCAGTCTCTTTCCTAAAAATGAGAATCTCTATCTACTAGGGATGAGAAGATTTCTACTTCCACCCATTTAAAGGATTGGTGGTTAAATAACCAAAATAAACAAACACAAAAGCCTTATATTAAACAACAGTATAGGACCATGACTCAAGAGGGAAGTTACCCAAGCAGGAGGGTTGGGCTTTCTGCCCAGAGAGCAGTGGTCACAGAAGAGAAGGCCAGCAGGTGTCCCAGACTTCCACATCTGTTCATGGCAGGAGCACATGTGCATGAGCACGCGCGCGCGCACACACACACACACACACACACACACACACACCAAAAAAAACAAATAAAACACGGTTTAAAAGGAAGAAGAAAAACCACCACCGCCACCAGGGACGTCGAGGCAGCTGCGGTCACTGCGTCATTGACTGGAGATAAGAGTTTACTGCAGTGTCCTCAAGGAAAGGTTACTTCAGAGCAGCCCCATCCGATATTACGTTCTTAAGGCTAAGGACTGTCAAGAGACAGCGAGTGACAGAGAAACAGGTGTCAATGCTACGGAGACAAAGCAGGTTCTGTACGATGCTCAGGAGGAAGTTTATGATAACTTCCAACCCGAGTCAGCAAGAGCCTGAGGTCCACGAGAAACTGTCTCCAAAAACAGGAGATGGCACCCGAGGAGGAATGACACCAGAGGCTGACCTCTGGCCCCCACATCATGTTCCATATATGCAATGCCCTCTCCCTTGTACACACACATCTACACACAGGTACGTACACACGCTATATCAGAAGTTGACACCAATGTTCCACTGCTTGGGAAAGTGATTTCAGTGCCTTGGGTTGCCAGCACCTCAAATTTTTCTACATTCTTTTATTGTCATAGGTCTGGTAGGCTAACGAATTCCCCTGTAAGCTTACACCCTAAACACGTTTCAGAAAACAAATTGCCTCTTGGTCCAAAATGCAGCTTTACATTTAGAAAATTAGGTATGCAAAACAAAGTCATTTATGTGCCCCCAAAGTGTTTTAGAGAAAATGATGTTAAATCATAAAATCAAGTAAATTCATTCAAAACATGTGCAAAATGGCAAATCTTGATCTAAGTGGACGTGAAGTGATTATCACATGGCAGATTGGTATGTGACTGTAGGAATGGCACTGGAGCCTGGTTCTCGAGAGAGACACAATCACATTAGGGTCTCCTCTGGCTTATCTATTATCTATTAAAACCTGCTACTGTGTAGCACAGTGAAGGAAAGGATGAAAGTGGGTGGGGCGGGGGTAGGGGAGAGGATAATCTCTGTATGCAAAGATTCACTACCTTGTTTGGGACACTTAGTGCAGGTGAGGATAGAAAAACAAAACCAGACAGCGGATCTCATCTCACATCTCAACCATTTTGACAGCATGGCCCAACCTGCAATTGTACAGGACAGGGATGGGATGGACGCGGACGCACAGGGATGGGATGGATGCAGATGTGCGTCAGTCTTCACAAACACCAGCCCTGGAGGCAGAACCCTGTGGAAGCCAGAAACAGCCTCCAGAGTCACATGTCAAGATTTGAGGCTGCTCTGACAATCTCCAGTCATGGCAGGCAAAAGGGAGACAATGGGAGAGGCCTTGTAGTTTTCCACCTATAATTTTCCCCAATCGTCAACAAGAAGTTTTGGGTTCCTAAAGGAGTTATAATTTATTTCCGCCTTCTCATTCATAGTAGATAAAAACATTAGGGAGGATTTAAAAAAAAAACTGGTAAGAAAACAAATAAAAGCTTGTCCCTTAAGTCTAACCAAAAGACAAGGATTTAAGTGGTATGTGAAGTTACTTCATACAATGCTCTAATTCAACAAAGAGCATGAATCTACCATTCTTGCTATTCTTAAGGAAAAAGGAAATACCAAAAGCTCGATTTTGCCTCCTTTTTTATAAGAAGCAGCCCATCTTCAGTCACAACACTTGAGTTTCTTCCACTCTAACGTCAGATTCCCAACCAAGCCCACCAAGCCCGTGGAAAGCTTTGGGATGCCCAGAGGCTCTTGGTCCTAGGGCTAGGCAAAGGGAGACAAGGGATTAACTGGAGGCCTCGATGATCTGACCTTGCCCTGTTTGGTCAGCAATGATGCTCTTTTCAGAAGCCTATAGGGCTAAAAGTATCCCAGTCTGTGAAGGAGATACAAGAGCAATCTTATGCTCCCTTCTACAGTTCACCTGCCAACTGGATGTTGCCTCTTACCGCCCCACCCCCACCACGAGTTTTCCCTAGCTGCAAATTTCCAAGTATTTCAGGTATTTATCCTCAGGTCTAGACTGTTGTTTCTTAAGTTCTCAATCCCCAAGTCTGAAAGGAAGATGTATAGATACTTCTGAGAGAGGGTGGTGATAGTTACAACTCTGAGCGTGCTTGCTTTCAAACCTGAAGCACTTCACAGAAAGACTGCAGCTGGTGGGTAAGGCCAACACAGGCCAGGTCCTGTAGTGCCCACTGGTGGCGGTCCACCATTCTAAAGAGGAGGTGGGTAGAGAAGACCTGAAGAACAGAAACAGGCAGAACGATCTAGGACCCTGTCAGGAGAAGCGATCACAGCATCTAGAGTACAAAGCCTTGAGGACAAGACTTCAGGAAGACACGGTCCACAAGACCAAAGGAATTGTAAGGGCTTCAAAAAAGAGCTTGAGTTTGAAGTTACTGTGCAGTTGTGTTAGGTAACTCACAAGCACACGGATTGAGTGGGTCTCAAGCAATGCACTTCTAACCTCTAGAAGACACTGGATGTCAGGAGACATTTTTGGTTTACTAGCATCTCCATGGAAGAGGGCGGGCATGTTCCCGAGGCATATCGCGCTAACGAAGATTTAGCCATCTCACACATGAGCCGTGCTGCAGAAGTGGGCAGCAGACAAGTTCTCGAGGACTTCCATTCTCAACTATTTTGTTTTCTTACTCATAAACCGTATTTCCCAACAATATAACAACCAGTGAGTCTATTCTGTAGACTTTGAGGCTAGCAAGAAGCAAGTTCAGCCGACTGTCAAGTTTCATCAGATGAAACAGCTTTTGATCTCAGAAAAACACAGAGAGGGAGTCTTATTGCAAACCATTGCTTGGCAGCAATACCTTCAAAACAGAGAGGAAATCTCAAACCCCAAACTGTAAAGGATGCTTAGGAACAAATGGTAAAATCCTGATGAAGCTGCTATACTCCAGGTTAAAGCAATTCAACAAATTTCTGCTGACTGGACGTGTAGTCTTCTCATAAACACTAAATGAATAATACACAATCCCTTAAGAAACTCACAAATGTTGAACACTGTCTGTGGCCCTCAGCCTAGGAGCAACTTACAGACGTTGTTTCTTTGCTTCACCCATGAGCTATGTGTGTTCAAAGACTTCCACCGCTGCTTCTCTTACAACTGACTTGAGGTCACTAATCACACACACCTTTGCTCAAAGGTGACTGTATTTACTTCTCACTCAGAACGCTCTGCCACAGCTCATGCTGGCTAAAGGAATCAGTTGCTTTAGCTGTCTGAGGACTTCTACTTTCCCAGCAGGACTGCCACTCTGCCCTTCCAAGGAAATGACTGAACGCAGGAGATGTGACCACGTCCGTGGGAACAACACAACTCAGTACGTAAACCAGGTTGAGTTTCTCAAGCCAGAGTTTGAGAATTTTTTGTCCCCAAGTTTCAGGGACTACCAGACAGAGGCCTTCCTAGCTGTTGTGGGGACATTTCAAAAGGCAGGTCATAAATGGTCAGTCATAAATGTTGGGTTGACTTTGTCATCCACAATCGTGAGAGATAATGTTAGGCAATGCTTTAGGTTTTAGTTTCTCAATCGTAAAGTGAAGATGATTTATTAGTTCTTCATACTGTTGAAGAGTCAAGGAAAAATACATCTATGAGCTCCAGACCAAGAGGTCTTCTGTAGAGAGTATTTGCCTCTCTGGGATCTACATGGACTTGTTAACCTATCCCTACCAAGAGCTCAATTCTCAGGCGACTGGAATAAGCGTATGTAAGAGGGGCCTATACACGTAGCTGTGCTGACTCAGTTCTGAGGGAGGCAAACTTCAACCATGCCCAGGTAACAACAGAAAATAATGGGGAGTATGGTGTTTAAAGCATATTAACTTGTCAATTGGGCTTTCTACTGTTGTGTAGTAAGTTATTGCAACTTAAAGGCTTAAATGATAAGTTTTCATGAACCGAGAAGAGTCCATGTCAAGCCTAGGTGGATTTTCTGCTTAGAGTTTAAACAGCAGTCAGGCCTACAATACTGCAAATTTTAGAACAAACTAGCAAAATATAACAATAATTAGTTAATATGCTCTTCAACAATTACACATTAAAAATAATTCCGTAAATTGGAACCCTCTATATTATGGAGTTTTCTTAGTTATCCTTGCTTACAATGAGTGTGACTGTGTCACGACGTTTATCAGCCACAAATGTCGCTGACATTTCTTCCAGCCACAGCCTCACTAATTACATGTTCAATGACACGTTACATGGGTCAAAAGAAGATGCCTTTGTTTAAGCTTCTTCCTTATATCAGGTTTAAACTGACTGAATATTTTGCACTAAATATGAACTGGCTACTCTCTAAGATACACTCCAAGAATAAGAGAGCTGTTTAAACACATAATCTTCCCAGCAATGGGAAGTCACTTAACTTAGCCATCTTCACTTATGAAATGAGATATGGGCAGGAAACCAAAGAGCCTAGCATGGAATCTAAGCACAGCAGGTATTCATTCAGATATTTTATTCCTTTTTTTTTCTTGCAGCCTATTTAATCTTACAGACATCATTTAATCCCTCTTAGAGGAAATTTAAAAAAAAAAATAAGTTCGGAAAATTATAGCTTAAATTTGAAGAAAGTTATAATTTGTTCATATTTCTGTTGAAGACATGTATAACAACATCATACACACGAATTCTAACAAATCTGAGTAAAAAAATCAGAATTGTGAGGTAGAGTAAGGATTTACCGCCTCCCAAAACGAGGAAGGATGAGGGGCAAAAGGACAAGAGGGGGAGAGAAAGAAATGACACTGTGGGGGAGGGGCAATGCTGAAGACAGAAAGGGGAAAGAAAGTAAAAATTCAGGAAGGGAAAAAGCAATAAATGACAAGAAATATTAAGAGGGGACGAAGAGGGGAAATCCGGATGATGATGAATATTAAAAATGAGAAGAGAAAACCATAAATAGATAAAAAATAAATAGAGATAACTATTACCTGAAGATGCTAATGTAAGTTTCTAAGGTCTGATTTCAACTATGTCAGAGGAACACAACGACTAGCCAGGAGAGGAGGTGGAAGTCAGGTCCCAAAGGGAGCGTGGCTACAGAGTTGGCAGGGATGGCAACTCAGCGAGGAGACTGGTTAGTGGAAGGGATACGCCAAGCGAGACATTAATGGTGAACTAGATGAAGCTACTGGCAGCAAGAAGGGAAAATAAATTAGTTTTGAAAGCTCTTTTGGACACAAAATCAATATTGCATCATTAACAGGTGACGAGAAGCAAGCAGTCGAGATGACCCCTCTGCTCCCAGTGGCAGAGTATGGCCCTGTGCACTTTCTGTTGCTCTCCTCGCCCATAACCCCCTCCCACCCCGCCCGGAAAATACTGAGAGCTGAGAATTAGCAAAAAGGAAAAAGTGAATATAGCTTGGTACACAAACGTGAGAGGCCCGAGAGATCTCTGAGTACAGATACAGGAGCTGAAAGCAAGGGCGTGAGCTGATGTCAATTTTAAGAAGAAAACTAGAGACTCCTGGGACTGGCTCACTGGGAGAGCACGGGAGCACAGGAACTGACAAGGGCTCTTCCTCCTGCTCCCGGGGACTAAGGAGCAGGCAGGAGGAAAAGCGCTAACAAATGAAACCATGGGGTGAGAGCCAGACTGCTGGGCGTGATGTAATTGACTGTGCCTCAGACGAGGAAGAGGGAATGACAGGTACTGAAGGAAACGCAAAGGCCTCTGCTGCAGCCTCGGGAACCCCATGATGGCAGGTTGACTGCAATGATGGTGCAGGGGAAGAAGCAACCTCACAATGGAGTGAAGAGGACGGGAGCAGGGGACGGAGATGGGTGCTGTGTGCAGAGGGTCGGAGAGGGTGCCTGCCGTAAGCCCTCAAAAATGACAGAGAACAACTAAAGAGAAAGACGAAGAAAGTGCCCCTCACAGGTAGGAGGTGTGACCTCTAGAGCAGTTGTGGGGGTGGCACAGACCTCTTATATGGTTCTGGGGCAATGATGAGGGAGCTCGCCCCTGCTGAGGTCTACGAGAGATTTACCTCAGAGACTGCAGGCTTTTCTGGGAAAATAAAAAGCTCTAGATAGGAACAGCAGGGAACAACAAGCTAGTAGGGAGTGTAGTAGAAACAGGAACAGAAGGGAGTTACTGAGCAGTACCAGCCCGCAGGCTCGAGAACTTTATCTCCCTCCACAGGGCTTGGCAGCCTGGAAGCAGATATGAGAAGAAAAAGAAGGAGGGTTTTCTGTCTCTTGATTTCAAGTGTGTGCACACCTGTATACACACGTGCGAGGGCAGGCATCCGTGTTTGTGGTCAGAGGATAATCTCTTCTTATTTGGGACAGGGTCTTCCAGCTGCCTGAGCTTCACTGAACAGGCCCAGCTAGCTGGCCAGCAAGGTCCAGGCATCTGCTTGTCTTTGCCTCCCCAGAACTGGCATTACAGGTGTGTGTCACTGTGCTAGGCTTCCCTTCCCCGGGTTCTGGGGATCCAAACTCAGATGATCACACTCTCTAGGCCATGCATCTTACCACCGAAGCCACTTCTCCGCCCCAGCAGGTGGTTCCCATTAGTACTGAAGTTTTTGTCTAGACAATGGCAAGGAATTTAAAGACAGGGCTTGGCAAACCTCCAATAAAGGGTCAGGTGGCAAATATTTTAGGCCTTGCGGTCCCTGTTACAAGGCCTCAGCTCTGCTGCTGTGAGGTAAAAGCAGCCGCACACAAGGCACACACGAGTGCAGCTGTACTGTGTACGAAAATCAGAACCAGGCAGTGGCTGGACTCCACCTGCCATGGCTCCTCAAGCCCAGACTTAGGACAAAGTAAGGATCTCTGAAAAGTCTGAATATCAGAGGGATGGATACGCTCTGACTCTGAAGAGTGGAAGAACTGGAGGCCAAAATGAGATTGTAAAATGTGAATAAGCCAGAATACGTGTGAGGATTCGCGCAGTCTACGGAACAAACCTTGGAGCCTATTTCACAAATGTCAACAGGGTCGTTATCTCCATAGAAGTCTGTGTTCTTATCCTTCTGACACGGATCTTCCCAGGTCTGAAAAAACAAAACAAAAACAAAATCAAAAACTGAAGCAGAAATGTAGGTTAACACTCTCTGCGGTACATGCTAATCTTTCCCCATGATCATGAAGTTTTATAGCTAGCCATGATTCAAAGGAAAAATTACCCAAAGTCACGCAGGCTCTGGGCTAACACAGCAGCACACGGTACACCCACAAGCACTGTAATAATTAAGAGAGATTTACAGCACTTCCTCCTTCTGTCTAATTTGTCTGTCCTCACATCTGAAAGTGGGCGGTGTTTCTAGAATATTCATCCTCCAAGCTTAGTCAGCGGCTGAATTCACATTCACAAATCTCAGAGTTTCACTGTTTCTCTCTCTACCAACTGTCTCGTCTGTGGCTCCAGTCACTCGCTGCTCCATCGGACACGGTGTCAGCCTCTAGGCCTAGCTTTTCCTGTCTGAAATGAACTTCCTATTGGTTAAATGTCTCCACTGCTAGAAAGAGCTCTCCCCCCAGAAACAAAGGACAAGGTATGATTTACGCCAATGAAGAAAAACCCATTTTTTTGTCTCGTTTCCCACCCTTAAAAATCTTCTCTGCCTTTGTCACTAAATTTCAGGATCTTGACAAAAATCACACAAATAATTCAACCCTTCCTTCTACTGGGAAGATGATAACCCACTGGCTACAAAATATATGTTACAGTTTTGGCGATGAATAATGTAATTGGAATTTGCCATCAATTTAAAAATCTCTCCCAGGCATTGCCTCCCTCCAGGAGCTTCTTAACTGCTTGACTCTGAATCAAGTTACAGAAACTGACTACAATGGTTTGTCTTAAACTGACATTAGAAGGGATGAGAAACTGCCAACTCAAGATTCAGCCACCGCTCTTATCCTGGCGTTTACATTATCCGAGTTTACTTTCTCAATGTTGTGTCAGTAACTAAAAATACATACTGATTTATAGGCAACCCCAGAAGAACTTAAGACTTCTAGTCTTAATCACAATACATCTATTGTTCCATCCTTATTTTAAAATAAACAAAAAAAAAAAAACAACAAAAAATCTGGTCCAGCAAGTTTGCCCTAATACTAAAACTATTAAAAAACAAGAATAAAAACCATTACAATTGTTAACCTTATTATACACTAGCCATAGGTGACAGATACTTTCTAACACACACACGCACATTCTCACACACACACACATGTGCACACATGCACATGCACAGACACATGCACAGACACACACACATGCTCACATACACACACAGCTTGTAAGGAGTACATCATTATTCACCCGATTGTACAAATCAACTGAAAGGGTCTACAGTGTCAAAGCTCACCAAGTTTCTAAGTAGCAGAGGCAGGGTTCGACTCCATAATGTGAGCCAGAACTTAAGATGCTCGCATTTCAGCGGCCACAGCAAATTCTGCTTCCTAGTTCTCCTCTTGCCACGCTGTTCCTTACTCTCAGAATGGCTGTGCATTTCTGCACATTGCACGTTCATGCAATCCTGCAGCATCTCCGTTCTCTCCCGGTCCTCCCATCAATGCCCCTCCTCTCCTATACTGACTACCAGGCACTGGCATCCACTCACAAGACTGAATACTGAGATCCACTGTGGGCCAAGAGCAGCCATGAATAAGGCAGGCTCCATAACCAAGAGAGAGCTGCTAATAAATGGAGGAACATTTGTCTCAATGTGTGGGGGAACCAACATGGGACCAAACTAAAACCCACAATCTAGACCATAAAGTTGGAAATACCCATGAGTTTCCTCTTCCCTAAGGCATGAGTCCCACTTCCATGCAGTTGAACCAGAAGTCACACTGGCCGAAAGAAGACAGCTACATACCAGTCCTGCCTCAGCCACAACAACTTTGACTGAGCATCCAGACCTCAGTTCCTTCAACTATATAAGGAATGCCACAAATAAGATAATGCTTGGATACATCCCAGCCCTAGTCCTGATGTCTTGTGTTTATTCACATTCTCCATGCACACTACCAGTGACTAGGAAGCGCGTACTCACGGGATAACTTAGCCCACACTGAGCAACATTAATTTTAAGAAACTCTTTCCTTATATTGCCATTTTGGTTGTGAGCTGAGCCTATATCAGCCGAGCCATCTCTACAGCCCTTGTCCCTTATATTGAGGCAAAAGCGTCTTCTCATAACATGCACGCAATATGGCTCTGGAGAATTTTTTCCTATTTTTTTAGACTTATTTGTTAATGTGTATGAATGTTCGCATGCACATATATTTGTGCACCACACTTGTGCCTGGTGACTGTGGCGGCCAGAAGAGGGCACTGGATCCCTTAGAGCTGGAGTTACAGATGACTGGGAACCTTTGTGTGGACTGGGAAGAGAACCTGGGTCCTCTGCAAGAGCAACAGTGCTCCTAATCACTGGGCCATCTCTCCAGCCCTTCGGTGAATCTTTCTGACTGAATTCACCCTCATTTCCAATGTTATCTAGCAAGTTAGTTTCTAATGCTGAGGAATTAAAAATATAATGAAATAGTCTTAAGCTGTTCAAGACTGTGACTTCAGGCCATTTCTTCTTCTTCATGATGTTCTGTGCCAGGGGGGGAAAAAAACCCAAACACGGACTGGTTCCTTCCCTATTTGTGCCTTTAGCATTTCACCTCTTCAATCTTCAGTTGTATTCCAAAGTTTTAATGTCACTTTTAACTAGAAAATACAGTGTAATTTCAACAGGCGAGGAAACCTTCAACTATGTAAAAATTTGAGAATGCCCTCTAGTGGAAATTTAGGTGAATAACAGGGCAGAGAAAAGAAAAAGCTCAGACCAGTGAAAAAGGCTCAAGAAGAGAACATTCAAACTCAACTAAGAAAAAAGGCAAATGGGACAAATGGGCTAAATACACAAACAGATAATTTGAGGAAAAAATAAATACAGATGATTTATACATTTAATAAAAGTTATTTTATTTGAGAACCACAAATTAAAAGTACATTCCAACACAATTTCTCTAAGAATTTAGAGATCTGATTACCCAAAATAGTAGACAGGCTACAGGCCACCTGGAACCCTAGATAATGCTTGTAAGAGTGTAAATTGTTATAACTTCTAATATGACTAATTGAAGAATATTTAATAAAGCAGGATGAGTATATAACTCACAATTGACTCATAAATGTCTCTCTAGTGCAGTGGTTCTCAACCCTCCTAATGCTGTGACCCTTTAATGCAGTTCCTCATGCTATGGGGATCCCCAACCATAAAACTAGCTTTGTTGCTACTTCATAACTTAATATTGCTATTGTAATGAATCATAATGTTAATATCTGTGTTTTCTGACGGCCTTAGGTGACCCCTGTGAAAGGGTTGTTTGGCCCTCAAAGGGGTTGCGACCTGTAAGTTGAGAACCACTGCCTGATCCAGTAGATAATCTAAAAATAAAAAGAAACCAAGAAAAGGATAACAGAAAGCTACAAACAACCTATCAAGAAATGATTATAAACCTACAAATATGAAATCAGAATAAATATTGACATGGCCTAAAACAAATCCTGCTTTGTACAGGAATTGGAGATCATTACCTTACAATCTATATCAACCAATATGCTTGTAATCACCACCCTTGGGTCTCCTGGAAAATCACTGAAAATGAGAAGAAACAGCTGTCCACAGGGGCGGGTGTTGACAAATTCTTGCTGATCATCTAGGGTTCTTAATTCCAAATTAGAGGGAGTGAGAGCTACTCATCCCAATCTGCATCAAAACAGATCAAACTGTCTGACAGTCTGCCGCCTTTATCCTCAGCAGCTACCTCAGTGGCAACAGCCACACTGATGAGCTAGCAGTACTGAGAACTAACTACAGAGCCTACCCTAGACCACCTCCTTTCTTACAGTAGCCTTTCCAGGTAGGAGCTAAGACCATACAGATGAATAAACAGGCCTCTTCTCAGGCTCTAAACCTAACAAATAACACTATCTAATGCTTGTGGCCAATGACTCAAATTTGTAATGAAGTTTAAAATAATAAGCATGCCAATATTGTGTTCAGACTGAAGGCTGAATTGTAAAGTGAGACTAATTCCTTAATATTATTTAGGCTAGTGTTCTAAATATGCTCTCAGAGAAAGGGATTGCTGGGATGACCCTGTTAAACGTGGGCAAACATAAATGTTAAGTGGAAAGATGATTTTCATTCAAGTCAGAGTCAAAGTCAGAGGAAAGCCCTGTGTGGGAGAACACAGACGCTAAAGGTCTGAGACGATGATGTCGTACTGATGAGCTTGTGACTCTTCAATGACTCATCAATATGACTTCTACTTAGCGTTCTGCTGCTTAAATGTCCTTCCAAGCAGTTGGCTTGGTAACTGTTCTCAACAAATTTCCTGCTTGATCAAGATAAAACATTGGTGAGCAAATAAACTTCATGTCCACAGGAGCTGGACCGGCTGAGAGGAAGGAGCCGCGGTTGAGGAGATGCCTCCGTGAGATGCAGCTGTCAGGCATTTTCTCAATCACTGATGAATGGAGGTTGGTGGACCCAGCCCATGGTGAGTTGTGCCATCCCTGGGCTAGCAGGCCCGGGTTCTATATAAAAGCAGACTGAACCTGCAGCCACAGTGTGGTGTCGTCAGGTCCTGGGTTGCTGCCAAGGGCCAAGACCCTACTGCAGTCGCAGTCCGGGTTGGTGTCCGTGGCTCCAGTTACCATTGAAGACGGCGAGGATAGGGCTGCAGAGTTGGCTCTGCCCCTCACTGGCTGTAGCCCTAGGGAGAACTGGCCTTCCCTTCACCAGCTGTGCCGCACTCAGGAGAGCGGACCCTACACCTCACCTGGGCAAAACAGTAGAGCTGTCCCTGTGGGCAGGGGTGTGGATGAGCCAGCCCTGAAGGCGGGAGAGCGGGAGAACGAGCCACTGTCTGCTGTCTGCCATGTTGTAGCACAGACAAGGGAGAGATACTGCCCTCACCCATCACCACCTACTGCTGAGTGAAGAGGCACTGGGGAGGCCAGAGATCAAAACACTGGGCAACCTGCAGGGGGGAGGAAGGAAGGGGGTACAGAGATCAGAACACTGGGCAACCTGCAGGGGGAAGAGGGAAGCAGGGGGAAGGACAGAGACCAGAACACTGGGCAACCTGCAGGGGGAAGGATAGGGGGCAGAGATCAGAACACTGGGCAACCTGCAGGGGAAAGTGGAGGGGCAGAGATCAGAACACTGGACAACCTGCAGGTGGAAGGGGGAGGAGAAGGGGGCTTCCAATGAGTCTTAGGATCGCGGAGGGCAAGGGGTGGGCTGAGAACTTCAGACTTTACTCTCTTACCAATATGAAACCACCGAAAGGTTCTTGTATGGGAACATTACCAGGCTTTGTTGTAGAGATGGCTGTCCTACAATTCCCTATTGTAGACCAGGCTGGCCTCAAACTTACAGATTCCCCTGCATCTGCCTCCTAAGAGCTGGCTAGATCTTTATTTTTAAAACATCATTTTAGATGTTGATTGGACTGTGAAAATTAGGTAATGTAGAAGGCACAGTACACGGTAAATTATGAGACGGCTCCAGCTTAATTCAGTTGAATTAAGGAAGAACACGCCTTGCGTCTCAGCCTTTAGTCGAGAGGCAGAGGCTGGTAGATCTCTATGTTTAAGGCCAGCCTGGTCTACAGAGGAAGTTCCAGGACAGCCTGGCCTACAGAGAAAAACCCTGTCTCGAAACCACCACCGAGAGAGAGAGAGAGAGAGAGAGAACAACTGTACCTCACAGACTAAGCCTGGGCAGGTAGGAACACCCTGAAACTCACACCCAGAGCGGCACAAAAATGCACCTGTTCTTACACAGAAAACCACAAAAGGTTCTTTCATTTTCCGTCATCATCTCACACCCCTTCCCTTCTCATTAGCAGATCTCTTTTTGGTTCATTTGCTAATTTTAGCGGGGGTAGGTGGGGGTGTAAGGTTGAGACGGGGCCTTACTATATATAACCTGGGCCGGCTCAAACTGGCAATAATCCTCTTGCCTTAGCCTCCCAAATGCTGAGATTACAGGTATGGGCTGTAATCTTTTTAATTTTTTATTAAAATTTAATTTTTAATAAAATAAATAGAATCAGTACGAGTTAATAGTACTATTTGTGCTACATTGTAACCAGTGACTTAGTTATCAGTACCTCTAATCCAATGCTTCTCAGCCAGAAAGTTGGGCCCCCTTGAAAACCTCTTATCTCCAAAAATATTTACATTATGATTCATAGCAGTAGCAAAATTATATGAAGTAGCAACAGAAATAACTTTATGGTTGGGGGTCACCACAGCACGAGGTGTCCCAAGCATTAGGAAGTTAAAGTGTCCCAAGCATTAGGAAGGTTGAAACTATTGTACCAAGCACTGATTACCAAGATAAAGTGACTGCTCCGGCTAACGCTTGTCTAATGGACCAGTTCCGTGCACCTCAGCACAGCAACGGGCAGGAGAGCTCCATGTTCGCTACGGGTGAAGAGAGAGGCGGACACACAGAGGACCCTGGTCAAGGTCACACTGCTGGGGTGACAGCCCAGCTCTCAAGGCCACCAACTCAGTCACCCATTACTCTGCTGGGCTACCTCACGCCTACTTCTCCTCTTTTCACACCCGTGAGTCCTAGCACGTCATCCCTAAGAAGTGGCTGAAGAAATGAAGAGTAGTTGACTCCCAAACTGCTCAACTTGGCCACCTCTGTTTCTGCCTCTGGCTGGTGGCTGCTCTGGCCCTCCTTTCACACATACACATCATCCCCTCCACAATCCCCTAAACTCGACGA
Source organism: Arvicola amphibius (assembly GCF_903992535.2). Lineage (NCBI taxonomy): Eukaryota > Metazoa > Chordata > Mammalia > Rodentia > Cricetidae > Arvicola > Arvicola amphibius. The sequence continues at coordinate 40,733,358 of NC_052060.1, read as the reverse complement.
AACTATTTCTAACCCTTCTCTGTTAAGCCCAGCAGAATCATCTACGTAGGCATCTAAGGAGTTAAGACAATTGCCTTGACAGCGTGAGCATACACTCTCGGTTCTAGCCGTCATTTCAAGAGGGCCAGCTTTAACTAAGAGTGCACCCCAGTGGGTGGTCTGGTGACATCACAGGGAAACTGGCTCTCCAAAGAACAACTTTCCTCTCTCTTTTCATGTGAGGGTTTATCCAACAGGAAGTCTGTGTTTCTCAGCTGTCCTCTTCCTACACAGTCCTTCATGTGAAATTTCATATAATTAAAAATTAATACATAAAATTACAAATATTAAATTTCCACACAGCTGATGACTGAACGGGGTTTATGATCATAAAGAAAAAAAATGCTTCTCTAGGCCTCCAAAACCCAGACTTTGGGTCAGACATACTGAGTTTTACTCACTACAGAACCAGGAAGAGCGTGAGGAACTGAGAGGTAAGGACAAAGTGGCAAGAATGGCGGCATGGTTCTGCGTCAGGAACGAGGACTGCCATCACACAGGCCTTGACCTCCTTGTTTTTCCCGTCACAATCCCAGACTTCCAACAGTGAGTTCCGTAAGCAATGTAATTCAACTTACCTGTTAGATTTATTAAAAATAAAACACATCCTGTCATATAGAAACATATATAAAAGCACATGAAAGGATTGGTGAGATAAAGATTTGCTGAGGGTTTTCAGACAATGGCTAAGCCCACAAAGAGATGCATTCAAAGGTCAACTGTCAACCTTCTACATGCCTGGCTCTAAGAACCTGAGTAATGACTACATACATGGTTTGAAGTAAAGTTTACTGAAACAATTGAATGCCACATTAAAGGTTTTAAATTCACAAATCTTGAAACTGGTATGTTCTAGGAACTAATTTAAATCCGGGGAGTTCGCAGGATTTACCAGGTGATTTCTTTAGAAGTTGAGCATTGTAACAGGAATGTTACCTGAGGGAAGGCCCCGTAATTCCATATATAGCCCTTGTAAGGGAAGAGATTTGGTACAAAGCGTAGCTTTCCAGACTTTACATCTTGCTTAATGGGATTCAGTGGCTCCTCGGTGGCAATCTAGGCAGATCACAAGGGGGGTGGGGGGACAACGATTAGCCCTGTGTACAATGAACAGATTTTTACATCTATCATAGTACGACCAAACATTCACATCCCAACTTTATGATCAAAGGCTTTAACGTGAATTAAGGCAATTCTTATTACCAATTAATAAGTATCATGTAAGGAAAAATGTCTGGGAAGAAGATACCCGATTACATATTTAGGCTCAAATTATTTGCACACTGCATTGTTTCCAACAAGAACAGTAAGATGGAAGGCAAGACAGGAGTGTAAAAGTTAATATTTTTGTTGGCATTGCTGCTAATCTTGGGGCTTTTACTGTCAACAGTTTTATGACATTATAGTTAACTCAAAGGTGTTTACCTAAATGGTGAAATCTAGAAAGATGGCCTCCAGGCTAAGGGAGCTTGCTCTCCAATTCTATGAACCAGAGTTCAGAAACCAAGCCATGCAATAAGCCAGTTATCTGTGCAAACACTGAGAACCCAGCTCTGTGTGCAGTGGAGACAGGAAGGCCACTGGGGTTCGCTGACTCCCAGTGTAAGGAAACACCGCCTCAGGGCACACGTGGGATATGATAGAGCAGCACACCCAACACCCTCTCTGTCCTCTGTAGCTCCTAAACTCTGACACCCAAGGACACGGACACAGATACACACACAGGAATGCATGTGCGTACACACCCTCACAGGCATGCATGCAAACAAGACGGAAAGCTTTTCGGATAGACATGACATGAGTCAAGGATTGTGGTCTTGCCACTTGATTCAGCATAATGTTGGAGGATGTTGGAGGTCATTGCCAGAGTAGTTAGGCAAGGGGGACAAAAAAGGGCATCCAAACAGGAAAAAAAGGACAAAAGTCGTCAAAGTCGTCAGTGCTTAATGGCAATATAAATAATACAAATATGTATGTAGAAAGCACTGAAGATTTTACATACACACACATACACACACACACACACAGAGAGAGAGAGAGAGAGAGAGAAAGAGAGAGAGAGAGAGATTACTAAATGAATATAGTAAATTTGCAGGATATAAAACTAACACAGAAACCCCACAGCATTTCTGTATACCACCAATGAACTTTTCAAAGCAGAAATAGAGACTATACTATTTACAACAAAACAATATAACTCAGAGCACTTGGGAATAAACTTAATGGAGGAAGAAAAAGATTTGTTTCTACTGAAAACTATAAGTTGATGATGGAAAAAAAATCAAAGGAGACACAAATAAAGGGAAAGATATCCAGCACTGGATTGAAGGAGCATGATTCAGGGTCACTGCCATCCACAGTGAAGGCCCAAAGCCATTTAAAAAGAACAGAAATAGGAAGAGGAAACCTTGAGGTTTCCATGGAAACACACACACATACACACAAATCATAAACAGCTATGGCAAATATGAACAAAAAGAAAAAGCAGCACACTGTTGATTCCCAACCACACTAGAAAGCCACAGTAATACAGTGAGATGGAATTTGCAAAAGCCAAGCTCGGACACAGAGACAGGAGAGATCAAGTCCAAGCGATTTTCAGCAGAGGGGCCAGTCACAGGCGACAGGAAAAGAGCACTCTCCTTAAGAAACTGTTCTGGGCAAACAGCACAAGCATGTGTGGGAAGCCACAGGAAAATGGACTCCTGAAATATAAGGCGGAAGCTGCAAAATGGCTACCAGAAAACAGGAGAAAAAAACAAACTGGACAACTCTGGGATCTGACTACAAAACCACAGGCAATAAAAGCAAAAGGAGACAAATGGGATTATATCACATTAAATGGCTTCTGCAGAGCAAGGGATACAACAAAATAAAGACACGATATACATCATGGGAGAAAATGTGTTTCAAATCGTGTATCTGACAAGGGTTTAAAAGTCAAAATATATAAGAAACTAAATATAATAGCGAAACAGAAAAACAAAAACTACAATTAATTGGGCAGTAGACTTATTTATCAAGAAGATACACAAACGATCAATGAAAATAAGAAAAAGAAACACAGTCAGCGTAACTATCAGGAATATTCTAGTACAGAAAACAATGAGGAGGTCAGCAAGATGGGTCAGACAGCGAAGGCCTGTGATGCTGAAGCCTAAGCTTGGGTACCAGGTACATCACACCGTGGAGGGAAAGAACCAACTCCCTTGGTTGCCTAACCATTTACACACACATGAATGCGCGATAACAACAACAGAATACCACAGTGGGGGGTTCACCGCACTCTAGTAAGAAAGACTATTTACCCAAAAGACTACAGGTACTAAATGCTAGTGGAGAAATGGAGAAGGAAAGCCTTGTAACTGTTGACAGAGGAAAGCTTTGTATACTGTTGAGGGAGTATAGTCTGGCACACTGCTGAGGGAACAGAAATTAGTACAGCCATCTTGGAAAACGACATGAAAGTTGTCTGGGAAACTGGAAACAGAACTGACCGAGCAAGCATCCAAATACACAGCCATAGGAGAGGACGTCAGTGGGCTAACTCGGCACCTCGCTGTTCACAACAGCCAAGGGATGGACACAGGGCCCACCCACTGATGAATGGGCAAAAAAAACAGGCTCTGCAGTTGACCTCTGAGAGCTGGAGAGCGAAACAGTGGCTACCAAAGGCGCAAGAGAGCAGGAGGCGAGAAAGGATGGAGAAGCTTGGCCTGTGGGTAGAGGAGAGAGTGGGGACAACTGCCAACAACACCGTGTGTTTGAGGTAGAAGGGACCTGGACAGTGGCCACTGTGGAAATGATGCATTTTTTACATACAGATTAAGTTTAACATGATTCAAACATATATCTATCTATTTAAGCATAACATGGCATCATGTTTATGTTTTTATGTTATAGTTAATAATTAAATAGAATTAAAATAAATTTTAAAAACAGAACAAAATAATGATGAGGATCAAAGAGTATACAAGTTTTAGACAATAGTTTGTTGTGTTTCGTTTTGAGAGCTGCTGTGCAAGGCGGAGAACACACTTACCAGTGTATTATACATTTAAGAACTGCGAAGGAAGTAGAGCTTTCATATGACCTCACCAGAGACTTCCGATTGTATGTTCACTTGACTTAATTTTTTATGTTATATTCTTAAATCACTTTGTACTCTACAAATATATATTGCCCATTTATGGTAATTTTTTTTTTTTTAGAAATCAAGCTCAGATCTTTGTCAAGTGACTCCATTTTACAGCAATTTTCTATCAAACATATATTCACATTAGTATTGAAAAAGGACAAAAACCAATCTGATACAAAATAAACAAACTAAACAATGAAATAAAGAAACCAAGCACCCACTTGAGAATGCACTCCAAACTGTAAAGAACCCATCCGATGGGAGAAGACAGCGAGCACGGACAAGAAGAGGGATTCTCGACAGCTTTGTCTTCCGTGGAAATGATTAAAATAAAGTTTTTTAAAAAGACTTAACAAGGGCAGAAGTAGGTGCTCTCAGATAAGATCCACAAACTCGGGAGAAGGCACTGTTCCCAGGCAACATAAAACTCTGAAGGACTAAGTCCCTAGAAACCGAAATTGCCACCAGCACCAGACAAAGTGTTTCCTTTGTGTCTGTGAACTAAAAGCAGAGCGGAGTCTGAGTGAGACTTGAAAGTGTTCGCCATCATGTCAAGGAAGGGCAAAGAAAATTACATGAATCCGTGCCTAAAAAACAGGGAAACACTCTTTAAAGTGAATCCGCAGTTCAAACCATTTTCTTCTTAAAATTAAGGTCTGTCTGAGTTCACAAGAATATTTTAAATTATCTCCTACAAAGAGAAGTCTTTCAACCCTCCTCCAAATACACCATGTAGCTTGAAAAGATGCTTTCATATAATTAAGTTAGCATTTCAATTTTGCGCTAATAGAATATATCTGTACCTCCATTTTGGCATTTGTCCACCGAGGTATTTCCACAACCATATTAAACAAATTCTGTTGGGAAAAAAAGGAATATTAACATATTTATTATATTTATTTACATTTTATTTTCTTTTCACGTGGCACTGGGGGACTGCATGCTTGTATGTTAATGAAAATCAGCACTAGACATCTAGTCTAATGAAAGACTAGCACAAACTTCCATCCCACAGATAAAATGCTTAGGGCCTGCCTTCTATATCCACCCATCTACCCATGCTATAAACCCCTTCTTACTGTTAGAGAGGCCACCTAACCCTCAGAGGTGCCACGCATCTGGCCACTGCTGCACAGCACAGAAGGGCACTGAACATCTGGAAGCACTTTTCACAGCGGTTGACGACACTGGGAGTCAGGAGACAAGCTCTCTCTCATTTATTTCTTTTGAGGCCGAGACTTACCGTGTAACTCTGGCTAGCCTGAACTTGATATCCAGGCTGGCCTTAAATAGAAGGGATCTACCCGCCTCTGTCACTGAAGTATGAGGATTAACAGCATGCACCACCATACCCAGAAGAAAATGAGTTTTGATAGTTATTGTACAGCTAAAATAGTACAACACACCTCTTCTGCTCTACTCATGGCAATGTGGTCAAAATATTGTTATATGATTTACAGGAATGCATACAGAAAGTTAAGCAGTCAAAATGTTGAAAATGATTAAAAGAATATTTGTATCCATGCTATGATCATAACATAAAAATCAAAGATATCACTATAGGCAGTCAGAAAGTATACAAGGAGTTAGACATGCCTTTCTAAAACGAGGCTAGTGATTTCAGATTCCTTAACTTTAAAAAGGCTTCTTTTTTCACTTCTATGCTTTGTAGACTGCTTAACTAGGTCAGCGGTAGGTAATACAATTCCCACAGCCTTCCTCCCAAAGAGAAAGTCTTACTGTTTAAAGGTGGCTTACAAAAAGGTAAGGATACTATGTTTACATCAATAATGAATCACAGCTCCTGGAGAAACAATGGTTTAAAACACCACTAGACAAAGCATGGCCCAGGTCCCAGACCAGCCTGCAACTCTTAGCCCATCATTTAGAAACAGGTGTAGTTAACTAACAATACTTTGTAGATCTACTGAATCTAATAATAAAAAACATGGGTATTGTAAATGTGTCCACCCACAAGATACTCCCACATCCCACACAGAAGGCTTGGGGACAACCACAGATGAGCGAAGAGGAAGACTGGAAGCAGCAGAGAATCGGGGAGCTTGCTGTGTGATGTTGTCCCCTAGTAACGTTTGAAGCTACGCACATATAAAGTTTCACCAACATAACCACCCAAATGTGAGCTGAACAGGAGCTACACCAATGGATATAGCAAAGAGGTCTGTGGGGCGGGGGGAAGGTGGGGTGCCACAAGGCCTCAACCCTACATAAAGAACTACAGGCAAACAAGAAAAGCTGGGCACAGGACAGGTGTCACGCCCCAGGGAAGAGCACACCAATTGGTTGTCCAATGTCAAATGGTCAGCCCTGAACACAAACACACACGTAATATTAGATGGACTGAACAGGTTATATTTAGAATTATGCATGGATATACATATACACAGATGTATACAACAGCAATCAATGAAAGAAGAAGCTATAACTTTGAAGTGGAGTGTGGAATAGGAGTAACGGAGGGTTTGGAGGAAGAAAAAGGGAAGAAGAAATGTTAACTATACTCTCAAAAATTAACAAAAGGGTAAAAATAATTAGAGCTTGAATTATACATGTCCTCACTCATTTTGAGTGTGTGTTTTTTTTTAAAGTATCCAGCTACAATGGATACAAACAAAAAGATAGTCTTGTACTACAGAGTATTAGGAAAGTAAAAGTTTAATATACCTCCCCACACACATATAAAAATCACTAGCTGAGCTTTAACAAACAAACCCACAAAAACAAAACCATGAAAGACTCCTTAGGGCCCCACTGCCCACCTTTTCAATTCGACTGGTCTGGGGTGAAGCCAGGGAATTGCTAACTTTTAAAAGTTCTCTGAGTAATTTTAATATAAAGTCCTAGCGGGCGTAGAGCATTGCTTGCCCACATTCTGGGAATTTCTTGGCGAAACAAACACCAGTACTACTAACTCAAAGAATGCCACTCAGAAGCCATGGCTTTTTTATTTTCTAGAGAAGGCAAGGGTTTTGTGAAAGGTAAGTGTGAGGTAAACAAAGCTGAGCAGGACACCTCACACCTGCAGGACGACCCCCACAGCTCTGCTGCTGCATCATCCCCTGTGCTCCTTCGTGAGAGACCCCGTACCTGTTTAAACAAGTCTGAGAAGGCGTGGAAGAGCAAAGCCTAAGCATATGGCTGATGTTCACACAAGTCATTCATCTTTGAAAGCCTGGCTGTAAGAGCACAAACGCGGACGGACGAATACAAGGTGATGACAGAGGGGACCACACTAGTTAACGCTGCACAGCGACACGGCCAAAGCCTCTGGCACAGATCAGAACCGGGCCCAAAGAGCAAAAGATGAGGGACCGGCATGAAACCTTAGCTTGCAAGCCACGTGCACAGTCACCGTTTGGACTTGATGACCAGGGGCTCACGCTCCCTCGCCCTTCTTCTCTCCCGCTGCAGTGTGCTCTAGCTGGAGTTGACCAAAGCCAGTACCAGTCTTATTTTCCTAAGATTACGTTTAGTAATAACGCAACAATTGCCTACCAGCATTTATCAGAAAATCAAAGATATATATTTCAAATCAGAAAAGTGGCAGGAAAGTCTAATCCCTCTTTTAGTCCTTTTCTTTTTATTTTTCCCCTTAGGGGGATAAGATAATAGATAAATATAAATCAGTCCCCAACATATAATTATAAGCATTAAATTTTAAGGTGACATTCAGAACTTGGAATATATCTTTCCCCATTGAAAAGGGGTTTTTTCAGACTAAAATACCATGTCTCTGGGAACTACAAAGCCGTGCGTGCCTGCATGCTGCCTCCCATGAAGAGCAGGGGTTCTTCGTCACACTGGAACTGTGCTTGCTAAGACACAGACTGACCAAACCCCATCGAGCAGAGACTCTGATCAGTAGAGACAGAGAAGGATCCAGAATCTAAATTCCCAAGGAGGAGCACTACAAGGGGTTCCAGTGTGGACAGTTCATCTGACAGCTGTTTTAGCTAAACAAACTGGACGGCAGGCCATCGCTACAGGAATTTACCAGCCTTCGTAGCTACGCATGAAAGTGGACTCAAAGGCTGGGGACAATGATCTCAGCTATTGGAGTGAGACCACAGGGGCGAAGGGGAGCAGGGAAACCGTCACCTGGAGCAGGAGATGGGCAAAGAGCCAATCAAATGCTTTGGTCCTAAGTGGTAAAACACAGCTGCTGGAACTTGTCCTTCTGCAGCTGCTGTGCCCTAATTCTAAAACCGCCTCTGAAGCTACAGCCTCTGTTTTGATCTAAAAAGCAAACAAACTGGGGCAGGAAAGATGGCTTAGTGGGAAAGAGCACACTTACATACATGTTAGGAAAGGATAAAAAGGTAAATTTTATGTTATGAATAGTTTAACACAATAAAAAGGGTTAAATGATGATATTGCCCCAGATGCCTTAAAGAGAGGCTAGAAGAAAAACAGCAGGATCTACATGAAAGTCTTGCAGGGGGAGAATTAGAAGCAGTTTAGAAACACAAACTATCACCAAGGTCATTAACAGACGGTTTGAAAGTGACTCAAGAGACTGGAAAAAATGGTTCTGCAGTTAAAAGTCTTGCTGCTGTCCCAGAGGACCCAAGTGGGGTTCCGAGCACCCAAGCCAGATGGCTCACAGCCACCTGAAGTGCCAGCTGAACGGGATCTGGCATCCTCTCTGGCCCCTGCGCGTACCCACCTGCATGCATGTGCACATGCAGACACAAGCACGCACACATACATAAAATAAAATTTTAAAAATTATTCTGGCAATGAAAACTTCAAAAGATACCTTATATTCATCATTTCGTGCTTTCTTTCTGGGAATGCCATTTTCCTGTAAGAGCAAAGATGGTAATTATGATTGGAACATCTCATAAAAGAACGCAGGGTGCAGAGCCCAGCAACAGAAACCTGCGTACGGCCTACAAGTCCTACTTGCTGCTGTCCAGAAATCAGACTGAGCAGACAACCTGCCAGTAACCCTGTCCCTCAGCACGCCCAGCCTCGAACGAACAGGACCAAAGTGTTTTAAGAATAACTTATCCAAAAATCCGGAGCTCTTTCACGGCGCTTCCCAAGTCTGCCTGATGCAAGCACAGACCCTGCCGAATGTGTAGGGAGAGCCTGCCGGGTTCCAGTGACTGCACCTCCAACAGTCATTTCATTATCGGAATGAAACTCCCGGGAGCTTGACTAACAAGCTGTGAAAGTGCTTGGTTGTACCTCCTGCCTGTGAATTCTATCAAGGTGTGATTACTAGGCCCCCACTAAGCATTTCCGAGTTAAGCCAGACTGCGTGGTGGGAAAAAAGACTATGCCGGTAACAAACGTTCACTGGGTGTATGCAACACACACCAAGATGACTGCTAAGGAAGAAACAAAATAAAGAGACAATTATGATTCCAAGTCATGCTGTCCTGAAACATTGTTCTTGTTCTGAAAACTCTACATCCCCAGATACGAGATGCAAATAGCCTAACCATGATTGGCTCCAAAGTAGGGAAACCTGTCTGTCTCCATCTTTGCCCCTCTGGAACTCACTGGCCTTTTGCCTTATACTATGTCCTGCCTCATCCTCAAATCCCAGAGGCAGAACATCACAGCCACAGATGTGTGATGTTGTTATGAGTAGTGAACCCCGGATGAGACACTACACATCCGGCCATTCCTCTTCCTACATTCTCCTTCACAATATTAAACACTATCTGACTGACTCATCCTGTGGCTGCCTGTGTCCTCCCACTGAGTGGGACCTACATCTGACTTCTTCACCATTGCACACCCAGGGCCACAAACAGCATGGGGCAGAGAATAAGCATGCAAGGCTTATATTTATCGAATGGATGAACAAACGCAAGCACACCTTTGGTCAAAAGTAAGGTGTTGGGAAGGCAAGAGGGATTTGATAGTTCACAACTCCTTGAACTTCTGATGTGCACTGAAGCAAGAGGCTGAACACTAGATCTAACCTTAAGCCCATCTCACAACAGTCGACATTTGAGACCAAGGGACTTCGGCAAGAAGGAAGTTAGTAACGGTAGGCGCCATCAGAATTACAGTAACACATGGCAAACACTGAGTGCTTGCCTAGAGGCACCCCAACTTCAGGCCCCTCACCCCCCCTTCAGCAGTGGTTCTCACTGCCCCACTTCACCAACATCCTTCCGACGGTCAAGTGGTTTTCCAGAGAAAAGCTCATGAAACACGAGGTTTTTCTAGATTTACAGTTCTGTCTCATGGAGTGGTAACGGGTAGGACCTCTGTGGTCAGGAAGGCCAGATTCAGACTTGGCTCTGGCACCTGCCAGCAGTGCGCTGCTGTGTAAACCAATGCAGTGCCTGCTGCCTCCCGGCCCTTGGACAGCTTCTGGCAACTAAGTATGAGTTAAAGAAAATAAAACGCTCACATAGCGGCTAGCACACAGAAGTCACCCGCAAACATTAACTGTTTTATGATTCAAAATAAGCAGGTTAATTTCCCACATCACTACTCTTGAATCTTCGGTTCCACCAAAGTCTAAACTTCAGAGACCGCAAATAGCCCCCTTTCCCTAGCTCCTCACAAAGTTTAACTCACACAAGAAGCTCACAGCCCTGTTCCAGCTCCTTGGTTTCTCTTCCTGCCCACCCAGCACATCTCTATTTTCAGGACATTTCTCCACAGGAATTTTCAGGCCAAAAGTGGAGCATCATTTTCATCTTGTCATGTACAAGAAGTTTCCCAACCCCCCCCCTCAAACAAGTAAAAGTGATACCTTAGGAGAATCCACCTTCAGAGGAATGTCATGGAAAGGGGAAATGTAGTGACCAGCTACATTCTCTGCAAGGGAAAAGCAACAGAATTACAGCCGTGCACACCTGATCTACTGTGGAACTTGTATGCTTTTAGCAATGCTAACTTTACACCTTAAAATTTTAATCCAACTTTCAAAACTTGGTCTGGCCTGAAGAGAAAAAAATAAATGCCAATTACCCACACTCGGTTGCTGAAATCATTTAATTCAACATTGTGCTTGGCTTCAAATATCCAGAGTAGAAAATATCTAAGGTAGACCTAACACTGCAAGCAGGAGAAATCTGACTTCTGAAATGAGACTCATTATTAAGTGAATTAGCCTAGACGGATAATCATTTCCGTAGGAGAAAACTAACAGTATAATCCACAGTTTCCACCCACAACCCATAGGAAGAAAGGTCCAGCCAGAGCTGGCAAGATGCTGGATCGAAAGGCCAAAATAACGATGAATAAAATGATCACAAAACAGCTGACTGAACAACACGTAGCTAAGTTCTGCGTTCAGCTCACTAAAAGCAGAGGTGTACAGCTTAGCAATGATGCTATCGTATTAAACTGCGGCTCCCTCTTCTACCCTCCAGGCCAGGAGCACTCTGCACCAGGCTAAATTCCGAGGGAAAGGGTTTTCGTTGCCTCTTGGTTTTGTCTGTTTTGTTATACTTTCTAGCATCTGGCGTTCAGCAGTTATCAAATAAAAAACTCGTTACCGTTCCACTTTTCCCCCTTTCCAAGCGCTTGATTTCCTTTCCCTCCCAGGCACCAAGGTACCTGCAGCAAGACATGTGACACGATGTGGGCAGAGCTGGGGAGGAGCGGGACGGGAAAGAGAACACTCATCAGTGTTTGCTTGGGGTTGTGCTGTTTTTACTTTTCTGACGCTGCAGTTTTCCGTGCAGTCTATATGTATACCATGTGTGTTCTTGGTGCCTGCAGAGCCCGTCGGATCCCCTGAACTGGAGTTATGGATACTTGTGAGCTACCAAACGAGTGCTAAGAAATAAACCTGGGTCCTCTGCAAGAGCAACAAGTGTTTCTAACCAATGAGTCATCTCCCCACCACCCCTTAATGTTAAAATAGTCAAATTCTCATGTTTCTGATTTCTGCTTTTCCTGTTTACGAGTCTCCTTACATTAATCCATTTGGTAATTATTCATGGAACACATGTGCTTTTCCAAACACCATTCTATGTGCCAGGAATGCATACTCTAATTTCCTGGTCTTGTGCACATTATATTCTAGTGGGAGACAGACGTGATGAATATGTATAAGCTATAGCAGGAAGGGTAAGCACTAGAAAGCACATCAGGGCAAGGAAAGAGAGGATGCTGGTGACTTTGGACAGCCAGGAGGTGTCTCTCACACAAGCAGTGTGCCAGCAGCAACTTAAAGGAAGCAAGGAAGAGGGTCTTCTTCCTCCAGGAAGAGGAAGGTGCCGAGGAGAACATCACATGAGATGATGAAAAACACCAATGAAGTCAGGCAGGCAGGGAGGCAACAATCGAAGGCAAAAGGACAGTTGGCAGTGAAGTGAGGGGCAATAGCTGTGGTCACTAATTTCCACATCTGATCATAAAGAACCGTGCATCCTAGCTTAGATTTTCAATTTCTTTTGAGTAAAATAGCAAGAACACTTTGCTTGAACTGAGCTTTTTAAAAGGGACAATGTATCTTTTGGTACATAAAGCAGGCCAAAGGGAAGGAATCAGAAGGCTTCTGCAACCGACCAGCTGCAGTGGATGGTGACATGGTGATGTGGCAAGCATGGAGGTGATCAGGAAAAAAAAATTATTCTAGGTGCATTTCAAAAGTTGAGCTGAATATGTCCCAAGTGGATAGGATGTGATTGCCCCAGACGTGGGACAAAGGTAAGAGAAGGAACAAGTAGGTTATAGGGGAAGGGGAGCGGAGGGAGGAGCTAAAGACACATCACTGCAGTTACACCAGGCACCACAAAGCACTAGAGCCACAGCCAAGAAAATGGAGCACATACTTCCCGACAGCTACACAAGAGGTTCCCAATGTTCTTGCTGCAAGCAAAAAAAAAAAATATTTGAGGCAATGAATATGCTAATTCCATTTACTTGATCAAAACAGATAAACATGTTAAGCATAGGCAAGTGACCAAGATTTCATGTGTGGCGAATGTAATATGCTTCGTAGTAAAGGAGAAATACAGGGTGCAAAGCTGGCCATGAGACTAATGGCGCAAGCCTAGGACTTACAGATGACCCCAACGCTGAGGCACATAGTAGGTTCGTCCAAAGCCATAGCATAGTCAGTTGACTCTGGCTGCCAATGGCTGCGTGCCAAAACACAGCGCTGAGCAGTTATGACAGAGATGGATAGTTTACGTGGCCTAAAATAGCTCCCTCTGGTCCTTTACCAACTCCTGGGGAGACAATGTAGAGACATGGGCTAAGCATTAACTCCTGAGGCTTTTAAAGGTCAGTTCAGAAATAAGAGAAGGGTCACACAAAGGACAATATAAAGGAAGTTATCAAAATACCTGTTACCAGTTTTGAGAGTCACATTCTCTCTCCCCCCACCCCACCTATCTCAGTGTGCCCACAATGCCCAAAGCTCTATGAAACAGCTTAGCATCCTCCCAACTCCAAACCCTGACATACTCACTTAAGCTACTTCATCACAGACACACTTCTCTGGAAAAAACAACGCTGTGCACTCTAGAGCTCTGGAGGCTTCTCTGCTGTCTACTGGCTGCTCTTTCTTGCTATGACGTTAATATGGTGTTTATCAGGAAGCCGACAAGATCAATGGCCGCAGCCACCACATTTAATCTTGGTGTAGGGCAGGCTGCAGCCCTAGACAAAACAAACGAATCCCATTGGGCTCATCATTGTGCCAGGCCCTCCAGCCTCACAACTTCCCCTCCGAAGGCTCTAGAACTACTGTTCATCTTATCATTCTGGAAGTTTCTACAGTTTTGCTGTCTCCGTTGCTGAACATGTACTTGCAATTGAGAAAACCAAATAGACTGTGGGACCCTTACCTAATAGTGATAACATTATGATAGCATATATTATATACCACAATGTTCTATAACATGTTATAGAATTATGTAATATATTATTCATGCCTTATAATTATATATCATAACATTATGCTATATTATAACATTTATACACCAAATAGCTATATTCATACCAAACACCAACATACACAATATCACTGACCCATTTACAGAGATTCTCACTGGAAGCTTAATAACTAATAAAACAAAAATGAGTTTTGCACTACTTTTAATAAGATTAAAGAACTTGAAAGGTGAGTTTCAATGAAAATATACCCTCTTCTTCATATAAATCGCACGATTTCTATTTTACAGCTCTGCACTCAGAAAAACTGAACTGTCTTAAGGTTCTAAAGACTTAACGTCAAATAAATATAATTTTTAAATGTTTACCTAGAAGCTATTATTTAAATGTACTGATTCAAGTTTACAGGAACTCATTTGTAGGACGCTTTCCCAAGCTCAAACATGTACCCACCCACTACTCACACGATGTGATAAGAAACGTACAATAATTTCCGTCGTTATTTATGAAAAAAAGAAAGAAAATGAGAAAGCAATCACATTAACGAACATCTGTATGACTCGATCCTAGAATAAATAAAAGTAACTTGAATTACGTCCAACGCTGTTTCCTCAAGTGAATCGCCTTCTACCACATGCCAACAAGAGTCCAAATTACGGAAGTATGGGTTTTCCCCTGTTCTTTAAGAAAACCTTAAAATCTAAAATAAGTAACTTCAAGATACCACCACCAACAAAAACCACCCGCAGTACCAAAGTGAGCAGACAGGCGGGGCTACGCTTGTAAATCCTGTGTAAGCAGCTGACTCGGTATCCACGGTGACCGTGAGACTGCAAGGCTACACCCACGACAATCGGAAAGCTCCAGGTTTCCAAATATTCAGTCTTATTGCTCTATTTCCCCATGGAATGGAACAGAAAGAACGTGCCCCTCATCACTCTGCAGGACAGTGTGACGTCAGGTGTGGCGCCTCCCACTCACAATACTGTTTCCTTCAGTATCGCTTCGATAAGTCAGGGTCTTTGTTGTGTCTCCCCATAAATCTTTGGATTTTTTTTTTTTTGTAAGTCGGGTGTAGAATAACATTGGAATACTGACTGGAATGACACTGAATGTAGTTTGCTTTTGGTAGGGTGGTTATTTTCACGGTTTCTTTTTCTGCCAATCCTTGAGCATAGGCTCTCTTTCCATCTTCTTGTGGCTCAATTTCCTTCTTCAGTGTCCTAAAATTTTGACTACAGAGGCCTTTTGTCTCCGTGGTTAGGTTAATTTCCAGGTGTGTGTGTGTGTGTGTGTGTGTGTGTGTGTGTGTGCAGGCGCACATGTGTGTGTATGTGTGTGTGTGTGTGTGTGTGTCTACTGCAAATAGAATTGTTTCTCTAATTGTTTTTCTTTTTTGGTATGTTTGTTATTGGTAACTAAGAAGGCTACTTATTTTTGTGTGTTAATTTTGTATCTAACCACTTTGCTAAAATTATTTATTAGCTCTTAAAAATTTTGAATTAAGAGCAGCATGGCACTGACTCAAAACAGACAAACGGATCAAGGGAATAGAATCAAGGACTCAGATATAAGTACACACAACTATATTTACCTGATTTTTGACAAAGATGCCAACTATACACATTGAGCAAATGCAAGATCTTCAACTAATGATGCTAGGAGAACTGGATTTAACATACAGAAAGATGAAACTAGATCCGTATCTCTCATCATGCACAAAACGGGACTAGGACCTCGGCATTCAGACCTGAACTGCTGCAGGAAAAAGTCGGGGGTGAACTTCAACTCACAGGCACGGGGGGGGGGGGGGGGGGGGGGGACACACGTGCTGAAGACAGTTTCAGCAACACAAAAAATAAGACCACTAGGAAATGGAATCAAACGAGTTGTCTATCACCAGATGAATGGGTTAAAAAAAAAAAAAAACATGGTGCATATACACAATGGAATATTACTTAGTTGTGAATTATCTAAAATATAAAAAATGAAATTTGCATGTAAATGAATGAGACTGGAAAAACTTTACACTTAGTGAGGTCAGGGCCAATACCACAAACTCTGCATTTTCCCTCTCAAGTGGGGATTCTGGCTTCTAACCTCTGTGTTCAATGTGGCCTTTGCGGGGAGGCATGTTCTGGTAGGATGATAGATTACAGGTAAATACATGAATGCAGTGAGGTGGAATACTGGGGGTCGAGGGGATGAAGGAGGGAGGGGCTCCAGAGGGAAGAGCTAACGGTGTGTGAAAAAAAAAAACATAGGAAAACCCACTATTTCTCAACTTATTTAAAAAAAATATAACTGGAGGGATGGTCAAATACTTGGGCTATGAAAGAAGACGAAGACGGGGAAGTAATGGGTTAAGTGACGTTCAGAAACGAAGTGACAAATGTTCACTAAGTCACTAGCAAGGCCACAAGGCAGGGAGGAGCCGGCTGTCCGAGATGTGCTTGCCCACTATCATCAGTTTCGTGTCTACTTCTACAAAGTTCAGCACCAGTTCTTAAAAGGCATTTCATCAATCAATTACCTCATTAATTATGATGGGGGCAAAGAAAACCCACCGAAGTCCAAAACTGTCCTATGGCTATGTGTCAAATGCGGGCAGTGTTTCCGCTGTAACAACGCCGAGGGACAATTTTCAGACATAACTAACTCCCTTGAACTGCTCATCTGCACCCTGTACTGCCTGAGTCCAGGCTGGGACCATCCTGTCTTGATATTACAATGGAGTACTGTAGTATCAAATGTAACCAGGAGCTAGCATCCCCATCTTGTGTGACCCATCCCTTCAAACTCTCCATCAACTATTGTGACAATCTGGATCAAAAGCGACATGTTCCTCATGTCCCTGTCCTCAGCTCACCCTCAAGTAGATTCCCATCATTTCATCCGGCCCTTGCAGGAAGTAGAAAACAGTCCTGGGCCACGGGTGCCATCTGGTGGTAGGTTAGGGAACTGTTAAATTCAAGTTTTCCAGTAAGAGTCACGCCGTTGGAACCCTAGCCTATATAGCACCAGCTTTTATTCGGATTCTTGTCATTTATTTCAGTAAAACCTTTTGTTTTTCCTTCTTCTGTTCTACCCTATTAACTGAATAAAAATAAATATTACTTATGGCATCCAAGTTCCAAAATAATCTTAAGTACATTTGATGAAAAAAAAAAAAAAATACAGTCTAGCCGCAGAGATAACCAGCCAGAGAACTTTACTTGAACTGCTATTACTAATGCATTCAGAGCCTCGAAGGAACGATAATGCCTAAAGGACACCGAGGATCACGACAGGGTCAGCTCGAGGCAGAAGGGTCCCAGAAGAAACACTGCCACCACCTGCCCAGCAGCACACAACAGGAGGGCCAAGATCAAGACCCAGGCCAACTCATTCCAAACCCAGTGCTTGGGCCAGCTGTGCTGTAGACACCAGGGACCTGAAGAGCTCTGCTCTGTTTTCACAATCTTCACACTTACTGTGAAAGCAGGCTATGCGACTACATCCCCGTGCCACGCCCACTCCACTGCTCAGCACAGCTTTTGTTGTCCTATTACTCTGCTGAGACGGGAGTGTGCCCAGCTCTAGGGGCTATCTCACTGTAACAGCAGCTGGACTAGAGTGTGCCCAGCTCTAGGGGCTATCTCACTGTAACAGCAGCTGGACTAGAGTGTGCCCAGGTCTAGGGATATCTTATTCTATCTCATTGTAACAGTATTTTTTCAGCGGTGCTGCACCCTGAGAAACCTCATTTTACAAGCAGAATTTGAATCCATTTTTGAGCACAAATGCAGAGGCAGGAGGACTCACTCTGCACCTTGGCGAACATATAAACAACACTCCCTGGACAGCACCACCAGCAGAGACAAACAAACAAACAAACAAATAAATGAAAGAATGAATAAATGAATGAACAAATGCATACTATAGGTGAAGGATATGTAAGCAACACTCCATGGACAGTACTACCAGCATAGACAAACAAACAAACAAATAAATAAATAAACAATGATATACAGAAATAGATCATCCCCAAAAATTCCACAGAGTGATATTCTATCAAATTATCCAAGTAAATTGGGACCAAATGAGCAAGTGGCATATTAAAATCTTATCAAGCACTGGCGACACAACACTTGCTGCCAAACCCAATGACCTGCATTTGATCTCCAGGACCCACGTGTTGGAGGGTGAGAACCAACTCTCCCATGTAGCTGGCACCTGTGTGCATACACACACACACACACAGACACACACTCTCCCTCAATATTCACAAATACAATAAAATCCTATCAGGAAAGCCAGGCCCAAGAACTTATCAAACAAAACAAATGAATAAAAATTTATAGCATCCTCACCTGGATGCCATACAGAAAAGCATGGTCCCAGAAACTGTGGGGAGAACCCCACACTGGGAACCACCTATTACTGGGCAAATTAGGGTTTCCTCTTTGGGGTTCCTTGTCTTATTAATAAAAGAATTTAGAAACAGATTTGAAAGGAACGGTGACTGCAATTTTATTAGAAATAGAAAAATCTTCAGAGGTTGTGGCAGCTACCTGGAAGAAGACTGCAAAGAAGAAGAAAGAATACCATAGTTTGTAAGCAGTCACGTGGTGAAAGGGGCAGGCATAGCTTCAGAGACTGAGAAGCCCCAGAGAATCAGGAAAGTCATGTTTAAGCTTTGGAAAAAGGAAAGTTGTTTTCTAAGCAACTCAGAAAAGAAGGCAAGCTCAGCTGTGCTACAAGTTAGAAGCTCTACAAGCATCTATGCTTAGGGTGGGGTTTCTGGGGAGGATACATACATTATCCTTATTACTTATTAAAGGGATAATTATTCCTCCCACCTCCTTTGCGTGGCTTTAGGTGTACCAGGTGTATCCTTGAGGGCCACTCTTGGCAAGGTGATTGGCAGGCCCAGATAAATTAACTGTTGAGGGAGGAGACAACGCAATGTCATGCTCTAATCTTGGGAGCACGTCAGATTGTCTTGTCTCCACCCAGGGCCACAGGTAGATTCTTTTGGCCAGGACAAAATTGCTTCCCCTTACTGAGTCTCAACACAGCCACCCTCAATGGTTTCCAACACTACTACGTCATCCCCTGCCCCAACAATCTCTAAAATGATTTAGAAGGTGGGCAGAGAATAGGTAATAGAAATAGCCCATCTTCACCATGAAATTCATCATAAAAATCTAGAGACTCAGAAGGGATCAGTGTCTACAGTGGACTTTCAACCACACCTTCATACACACCTCCTAGGAGAAGAGACAAGGACCCAGAGCTCCCTACAGCACTCCTGGCACCTGGTCCAGACTGAACCCAGGGCATTTACACTAAGCTGCCTGTTCTATTTCTATCTCCTGTCCTTGAGGATGCCCAACACTGAAGGGTTATGATGACGGCCAACCTGCCATCCAATCATCAGCTGGTTCAAAGGACCAGTAGACAGAGAGCTCCAGAATTCTCCTGGCCTGCTCCTCTGACTGGACCTGGCTCTCTCGCCAGTTTCCACACATCACAGGGCCAACTTGACTTAATGCTGAAGCTCAGCTCAACTCTGAGATTCACACCTCTGGCTTATCCGATGTCCCAGCACCTTAAACACCTACAGGGATGCTCCAGTCATCTGCACCAGCCTGTTTTCAGGAAGGCATTTGGGACTCCGGGAAGAGCTACAACCTCTTCAGCACTTCGGCCCTCATTCTGAAACCTACACATACAGATGTACGTACTGCATGGTGTGTATGATGTGATCTCCGGAGTCGACGGTAACTAAGATCGTAATAAAAGAGCCTGTTTGAGTTGGGGCGCTACCAACGCTGGCTGTGCGAGCATTAAGGATCTGAGTTCACTCCCCAGAAGCCATGTAAGAAAGCCAGGCATGGTAGAACATGTTCGTCATCGCAGTGCTGGGAAGGCAGGGGCAGATCTCTGTGGCTCACCGTCCATCCAGCCTCACCTATCTATCGCCAGACCACTGAGGCTGTCTCCAAAACTACAGCAGACAGCGCCCAGGGAACAATTTAAAACCTCTGGTGTCCACACGCGTGTGCACGCACCTGTGCACAAAGAACCTGTTTGCCTGGGCCAGCAATCAGGGAAACCTGAGACTACTTGGCAAAGTGGGACCCCACAAAATCCCTGTTGCTTCTAAATTTACTGTACTTCAATCAATTCTGACGTTGTGGAAAGACTAATGTGTTTGTTGCTGACAGCACACATTCACTACATGTTACTGTACTGAAAACCTAGGACATTTTCACCATATTACACCCAAAGGCTTTTCTGCTTAGGAAGCTATTTGCCATTATATAACAGTTTCTTCATGGACAGCATGGAGAACTGTTACATTGTAACTTTGGGGACACAATCCATTCAGCAAAGCGTCTACTTACTAAGGGTTTCTCCTTGGGTTTTTGGTTTGTTTTTATTCTTGTTGTTTTTGTGACTGGTACATTACCCAGGCTCCCGATGTGTGCACAGGCCCTCTTTTAAAAAGACCTAGTCAGTCTTGCCTCAGCAAAATACGATGGAAAATCTGTAGCACAGAAACTAACTTTGAGAAAGCTATTTAGTTACCAGATGCATTACAACTACAGGCGTTTGCCAGTTGACGAGGCCCATGTGTTCATCAAAGCAAAAAAACAAAAGACAAGAGTTTAAGCTAGCTTTGCTCCTTTGTCATAAAACAATCCTCAAACTTAAGTTCCAGATAGGTAACTATAAACATCATAGCATAGTTATTAATGATTATAAGTTACACTGTAAGTTCCAGATAGGTAACTATAAACATCATAGCATAGTTATTAATGATTATAAGTTACACTGTAAGTCCTGTGACTACTTTGCGCACAGAGCAATTTCCGAAGCCCTATTTTACAAGGAAAAAAAAAAAAACTAATCTTAGCGCTTAGCAAGTTAAGAAATTAGCCCAGGATGGGGTGTAGGAGCACAAACTATGAACTTCCAAGATTCTAGCTTCAGCCCTTTCGGGTGGAACCTCCCAACAGGTGTGCACAAGACTTTAGGTCACTACAGCTCTCCTCAGGGCTCTGAAGTCAATGGGGCATGAATTTAAAAAAGAAAAATCTACACAGTGAAAATAAAAAGGGAGTAGCCAGGGGCTTTTCTGACTTTGGTGGCCCGCTCAGGGTAGCACCAGACACCTTCCTCTCAATGTTTGCTCAATGTGAAAGGCAAGAGGTCATGCCACCATTTTGCTAGAACGCCAAGTCAGTCTCCTGTTTGTGGATGGCATTCGGGGAGCAAACTTTTAGGTATAAACTCAGTTTATTATTGTTTTATTTTTTTTAAGTTACCCTACAAAATAACAGGGTTCACTACGGCATTTGCCCACAAGCCAATCGCAGTAGCTGGCTCACACTCCCCTCCCGCTTCCTCCCTTCAAATACGCAGGCGCTCTCAGTCCGCCAAACTCGGGTTTAGGAGTGTAGCCCCGGATCCCCAAAGTTCTGCGTCCGCCCGGAGGGGGATGGGCTTAGCTGCTCCCGAGAGGGCGGCGCGGGAGGACAGCGGGCCGCCACGCCGCGGAGGTCAGCGGGTGGAGCGCGGAGCCGCGGGCCGCCTGCGGTCGCTGCAGAGGGCGGTTGGCCCCGCGCCGCCCTGCGTGTCCGCGCTGCGTGCCGACACCTGTCCCCCGTCACCCCGGGCTGGGCGCGGGCTGCGGACCCCGCCGGGCACAGCACGGCGGCGCGGCTGCTCCTCGGGCCGGCGCGGAACTCGGCGAGCCACTTACTGAAGAACAGGCGGTAGTCCTCCGAGTGGGGATGGCCGCGCTCCTCCGTGCGGTACAGGGACATGACGCGACGCGGAGGGCGGGCGGCGGCCCCCACGCGCCACCCTCGGCAGACGCTCAGCAGCGGTAGCAGCGCGCGCATGGCGGACGGACTGCGCTGGGCTGTGGTGGCGGCTCGGTACTTGGGTCGGCGCGGCCGCACGACGGCGCCCCCTGCCGCTCGGAGCCGGCACTGCCTCCCTCTCGGCTAACCTCAAATCCCACCCTCTTCTCATTCCCAGGGACGGCCCCCCTTCACCTTCCTCCTAGTGCCCTCAGACCCTTGCCCCAGGAATTCATCATAAGCACTCATTCATACACTGTCAATATTTACGATCAAACTTTCATTACTTTAATGAAGTATTGGTTGCATGGCTCTGGAAGCTGCTAAAGACTGTCCAGAGACGAGAGGACACGCGCGCGCGCGCGCGCACACACACACACACACACACACACACACACACACACACACACACGACTATAACACATGATGGAGCCTCCTAGTGAAGACCTTTGACACAGACTTAGCCCAAATCTGTAATACCTTCAAATGCCACTTCCTCCTTAAGGCCCTTTAATATTTAACCAAAGTAGAGGTAATTCCAATGTCCCAGCAATGATATATGTCACAAGCATTTATATCTAGTCTAGTGGCCACAGCTGGTTACAATAGCAGCCTTTATGACGAGGTCTTTGGTCCAGCTACCAGTGGGCGTTATGGTAGAGCAGAAGAAGCAAGAGACAGGGCCACAGATGGGATTATCCTGTTCTGTGGACCAGTGTTTTAGGGGACTCTTCATTGGAAAGATCTTCGACATCTCTACCAGCTTCTTCTCATCTGTGATCAGGGTTCTCGTCCTCACCTACTGGGCACTCGGGTTCTTTCTGCCCTTAAACTGTGACAGAATTAAAATAGGTTTTACTCAGGTCCCAGGAAGAACCTCTTGACTGAATATTTGATCAAAACAAATTCCTGCTGAATTTGTAAGCTGTTTAATGGCCTACATTATTAAAACTAACATCAGACTCTCCAAGTATGTGATTTAGGGACATATTTATTACTTCATGGCATTAAAAGAAATGACTTGGTTCTGAAACACATAAATTTCCATCTTTTGTGTTCTATATTTTGTTGAAATACATGTGCATCAAAATTCATACTTCCCTGATTCAGCAAATAGAAACAGGTTGAAGGATGAGAGATTAGTTTAATTCTTTCTGTCTGGGGAAAGAAAAGGAATTGTTAGCATTTTGAAATTCTTGCTAGAGTAATTTCAGCAGGATAAAAACAAGTCTATATCCTGAGGCTCTTAAAAATCTGAGGAGAATAGATAGGTTACTTCTACACACGACTCAATGATTTGCAGAATGTACTTGGTATTAAGCACTCAGCCTTTCTGACTCCTCACTAAATTGGACATAATAACATTTATCCATCATACAAGAGTCACATACGAACTAAGTACATACTGTTAAATGGCATGAGGAAAACAGAAAATTTTCCTTTATTAAGTATGACTGCTTTTAGACTAATATAAGCTTGAGAAATTTCAGCCCCTATGACACATTATAAATTCCTTATAATATTATACAGAAACCATAGGGATACTCTAATCCAATTCAAGGGTTGAGCCAGTAGATTGATAATAATAGGTCCTGAACAAAATTTAATGATACAACCCATCTTCACTACTCACTTTGGGAATTTTTCTCCTTTAGGCCTTGAGCAATGGGAATTAACTTTGTTTTTTAAGTGAATTAACTATAGAACTATTTTTTCCTTATGCATATTCTCATTACATGGGTTTCAAATTGGATTAAAAATAACCCTGGATTGTAAAGGTGGTTCTTGAAAAAATAAATTGTTAAGTAATCCATTACCAGAAAATATGAACAGGACTAATTTATAACAACCTCATGCTGACCCCAAAAGAATCTCGGCCTCCATCCCTGAAATGGTTTGAGATGGCTTAAGAATTTCAATTGTTGATTTTTAGTGATGAGAAAGCTTAAAAATCATGTGGCTGATTAAAAATTTTTTCTTCAAGACTTCATTTTCTTTCTTCTCATTTGTATTCAAACCTTCATTCATTTGACTAATATTTATTTTAAAAAATACTATTGGTCAGAAGTACAACAGCAACTGCATATAAAACAATGGAAAAATGAGAGAAGAAGAAGGAAGAGGAGGAGAGGGGAGGAGGAAGGGAGAAATCAAGGAAGGCAAGATAGCGTTATATTAGTGCTGATTGGCTGACCTTCTGCCTCCTCCTCCGGCTCTCCCTCTTCGTCTCCTGCTCTGCTTCTCTTGCCCTGCTTTGAGTGAGTGGCGTTCGTGATGAGGAACGAAGAAATTTCAGCCACGGTCGATCAAAGGTGATTTCAGCACTCTCAAAAACCACTTTGGCCTATAGATTAGAATTAAAAATAAGTAAATGCCACTGTGGAAAGTACGGACTTGTGACATAACGGCTGACAGACCCATTTTAAATGCTAAGGATGAATATAGACTCTGTATAAGACATGACCCCCCTCCCAAGGGTGACAGTCCAATTGAAAGGCACCCATAGCCAGAGAAGATACACAAGGTTCAGAGGCAATATGTATCTGAGAAATACTTCCTGATTCAGAAGAGAGTGTGACAGTAAATATGTATTGCCTCAGCTTGGGTTTTCCAGGGAGAAGATACTGAGATAGGATTGATTCCAAGGGAGCATCCTTGTGAACAACATCTGAGGAAAGCAGAATGAAGAATGCAGATTTAGTGGGTAGGGCTTGGAGAGATTTTATAATAGCAACACAGACCCCAAACCAGCTTTGATTGACTGAATGTGAGCATTAGAGGAAACATTGGCTGTTAGAAGAGTCTCCTGGTGGACCAGAATGGTGGGACCTTTATAAGCCCTCTCTTTCATATCAGTTGAGGATGTAAACACTTTGGAAGATGTTTCCAGACAGTCTGATGGTTGAAGGTGTTCCCTGAGACTAAGAAAACAAATCCTTCCTTGAAGTGGGTCTGAGCGGCACATCATCATGACCGCCACAATACTCAATTTTATAGAAGGCTTTTACAAGTAAGCAGGAAATAAACCAATAATACAATAGAAGACAACAGTAGAGAATTTGCACATTAGAAAAAAATCACAGATTATCAACAAAGAAATACTAAATTTGTTCATTGTTGGCAATAAGGAAGATGAAAGTTGGGAGAAATGTCTTTTGTGGTTTAGTTTCATTGTGTATTGTTTTGGCAACAGCATTTATGTTCATTGTACGATAGTTGATGACAGTCTCTCTGGATATGACATACTTCTTTGGGGAAGGGGTATTCCCAAAGATGGTTCATTAGAATATATTGTAACCAGGGGGAAATTCCTACAGTGTGTGTGGGCAGAATATAATACTATTAATTGATAAATACATGTGACTAAGTAAATTGGAAAGCAACCAAAATTCTTTAACCTTTTACAAGTGTTGATCAGAAATGCATCTCAAATTATATATATATATGTATGTATATGTGTATATACACACACATATATGTATATGCATACACACACAGTAGGTGACCTTTAAGGTTTGATGAGAAATGGTTGGGACTATCAATGGTCTCTAGTGATCATCTTAGAAGAGTTGGAATCAGCTAGAACATTGGTACAATGAACACATATAAAAGTTCTGACCTAATTCTAACGTACATACTAACAAAATATGACTGCCATTTATACCATAAAGTATGTGAAATATTTATTGTATATCATCTTAGGTTTTTATTTTCTCCTTAAAACGTTTGCATTAAACTTTATTCCAATTGTAAATTGTATTAATTTCCTAAAACCTGTCATTGATCAGACCTTTCCAGGCTAAATTTAAAGAGGAAGGAGATGACAGAACTGAATTTTTTTTTTGTAAGCTTTAGAAATCTATCTCTGGCCTTTGGCTGCAATTATTCTACTTTTCTAATCACCACTGTTGACTAATTCCTGTAAAACTTTAGCTTTCCCTACACTTCAAATGATGCTTGATTCTCCCTCCTCCCCAGACACTGGATAACGGAGAAGACGATAACTCAGTTTTGTTTCCAAGTGAACATCACTCAAGCATGTGTGCCGCGTTGAAAGACTGACTAGGCCATCTCAGTCATCCTCATTTTCCTCAGAACATTTTATCTAGTCTTTTCCTGGAAATGTCTCCCAGGCTAGGTTGTCAGTTACCTCAAGAGTTTCTGAAGCAGGAGGCAGAAGAGATGGTTCAGCAGTTGAGAGCACCCGTTTCATGTTCATGAAGAGGACCAGGTTCAATTCCCAGCACCCATGTCAGGCAGCTCACAACTGCTTGCAGCTCCAGCTCCAGGGAACCCAGCAACCACTCTTGGCTTCCATAGGCACTGCACTCATGTGCACAAACCCATTTATAGACACACACTGAAAAGTAAAAAGAAAATCTTAAAAGAATTTTTATAAATGCTTACAGGCAGCATACAGGAGCAGAACATTAGGCCTGTTTTGTGACCCAGACAACATAGTATCCAACCTGTCAATATTAGCTCCTAGTAAGCATCACATAAACACATATTAAATAAACAAAAGAGTGGTTGAGTTAATGTCTTCAGGTTTTGATTTCTTTCTTTGTAATAAACTAATAACACACGAAGAATAAAGGAGTTGAGAGGCTTTAAATTTCTTGGAAAACTTGAAATTGTAAGCTAATTGGTTTTCAACAAAGTTACAGAGGGGTCCAGGAAGATGAACTATTGTTTTTTTCTTTTAAATGACACCCATAGCCAACAGACACACATAGAAAAAAATAAAACCAAGTTTTATTTTTATTTTTATTTTTATTTTATTTATTCTTCAAAAAGTAGAAACTAAGCATCAACCCAAACTTGTGAGACATGGTTGAAGGATACCACAAACATAAACCATTAAAGGAAGTGATTATCAAGTGTGTATCAAGTAAAACATGCCAGTGCGTTATCATGAAAGTGAACAGGCAAGACAGAGACTGGAGACTATATGCACATTGCATGGGTTTGCCAAAGAACTGAATTTAAATAGAGAATTTTGCAAGTTATGAATCAAGAGTGACCACTACCTCTAGAAATATTAGTATAATGTTATTAAAACTTTAGTAAATATCAAATTAAGATGAGCAAAACAATGTAACAATAGGATAAATATTGAATTCATAAAGCCAATCTCTATTGTTCATATTAAAGAATATTAGTATCTACAGTAAGTATTATGGTATTTTTTCTCTGGTATAT
Source organism: Arvicola amphibius (assembly GCF_903992535.2). Taxonomy (NCBI): domain Eukaryota; kingdom Metazoa; phylum Chordata; class Mammalia; order Rodentia; family Cricetidae; genus Arvicola; species Arvicola amphibius. The sequence goes on along the minus strand of NC_052060.1, from coordinate 40,706,280 downwards.
TTTGTCAGCTATTAAAGATGTTTAGTAACATTGTAAAAATTGCAATTATTTATTTATTATTTATTTATTCACTTACTCATTTATTTGCTTCGAAATAGAGAATAAGTAATCCAGTCTCTCCTTGACTTACAGAATGCATATTTCTCCTGTTTTTGCCTTCCAAGTACTGGGATTAAAGACATGAACCACCATGCCCACCCTCCTGGAATTGCTTTTATCTATTAAAATATATTTATTTATCCATGTTTACTCCTAATTTAAATGCATGAGTTTAGAAAGTTCAGTACATGGATGTAAGATGGTAAAATAAATCAAGATACTTTCAATTTTTTTAATTATAGAGATACAAAGAAAGACACTTCATATTAAAAGGCATTCTATTAACTGCAACCATGGAAGCTTAACTCATCTTACGCTCAAGGCTGAACACCTAGCTTGTGGTCCAGGACAATAGGAAGTTAATAAACACTTCTCAAATGGTTGTTGCAAGGTCGGCTGTGGCAAGGAAAATGAACAACACAGTGTGAGGTCTACGAGGAATGACATGATTTACAAAAGAATAATTTTGAATGGCAACGCAGGCCCATAATGTAAAGGAAGCAAACCGAGAATCTTCATTATAAATGATGGATACATAACTAAAGCAAAAAGTGGCTAGACTATATAGGATCAGCCACAAGTTAGTTCTAATAATAGTTAGTAATCTCTAATTTAGAGATAGAGAGCTGGAGAGATGGCACAGTGGTTAAGAGCACTGGCTATTCTCTCTGAGGACCCGGGTTTAGTTCCCAGAACCCACATGGAAGCTCACAACTGTCTGTAACCTCCAAGATCAGACACCCTCACACTGATACACATGAGGGCAAAACACCAATACACATAAAATGAAAACAAATAAGTTATTAAAAATATCTAGAAATGGTTATTTTCCATGGGAAAACTAGATGTAAGATTCCTGATACCAAATCCAACACTTGAGAAGCTAAATAGAACGTGAATTTTTTTAAATCGGAAAACAAAAGAGTCACCAGGATTGCTTGAAAATATATTATCTTTGAGAACACCAACAGGCTACATTTTTCCACAGAGTTGTAAATTTGTTTTCTATTTTAGGAACCAGGAATAACAATGAATAAATGTGTATTTTAAGCTGACGATTATTTTCTTTACACGATAATAACCCGAGCACTGCATGTAGTTCTGACTTTGGAAAGTATGCAATTTTCTGAGATAGTTTTATGGTTCAAGAAATAAAAACTGTCATAAGAAATATAGTATTTTTGCATTTTAGACAATAACACCTTGATAAATGTTTTGTGTTCACTGAAATATCAGTTACTAAGTTTAATTTTCCCCAAAAGCTTATTTCTTGAATCCAGGCCTTGAACATGGGAAGTCGTTAATGTTTATTAGTAGGGCTGAACTTTGCCTCCTTGAGAGCTGGCAAGCTCTGCTGACAGGGATGGGAGCGATAACCACAATCCAACAGTTAAGCATGCCAGATTTGTGTGTGTGTGCTTACTTGGGTCAATAAAAAAAAACTCATTTCCATCATTTAGTATGGCTCCAGAATTAGCGAATGTTCCTAAAGTTGCTGGAAAGTCAGGTTTTGATATTTTTGTGTCTTTGGCCTTTTTTCTCTTGACTTATTTAAGTGAATTTCTCTTTACCATGGTTACTTATTTCACTTTAATTTTTTTAGAGTTCCTCAACAGGTACTTTTAAAGAAAGATTTATACTTAAATAAGCAAATGTTTCATTAAATCCAAATAGAGTTAATAAGGATAGGTTTCAGTGCAGAGGCTGCTGAGGAGGCAGCTCTGCCAGGCAGGCCCAGACTTATCAATCTCTCCCCTTTCCTCCTCCCACATTCTCAGGCTCTTTTATTGATTCTGTTATTCTGATGATTTCATGCATTATTATTATTATTGTTATTATTATTACTAATGTATCTTTTTGTCATACAGGGTTGATCTATGTTGCCCTGGCTGTCCTGGAACTCACTGTGAAGAACAGATTGACCTTGAACTCAAAGAGGTCCAACTGCCTCTGCCTCCCAAGTGCTGGGATTATATCTGTGCCCCACCATGCCTGGCTTATTTTATTAGTTTCAGTTGTGTGTGTGCATGCAGTGAGTAATGTCCAGTGACATTATCCTTGCTGCTGCCTTCAGAGGGAACGTATTGGCTGGTGTGTCAGCCTTAGAGGCTGGTTCTAATCAGTTCGGCCAAAAGTCCTGCCTGGAAGACTTTTTCCCATGGCACACATAATTATGGTTCCAGTCTTAAGGTCACTGACATTGCTTTAATAGACACTTTAAAAAGGTGGGCACAAGGCTACAGCAAATAAACAAGAGAGGGGGAAGGATCACACTCACAGCCAAGTGGCCAGTTCCTCTCAAGACTCAAGGAAGACAATAGTTCCGTTTGCTGCCTGAAGGCCTCTTAGGAGTCATGAACTTCCAGGAGGCCATCCTGAAAAAAATCAGCTTCCAGTAGCAGTAACTGTCCTCTTTCCTACCTGCTTTCATCCCTCCTTCTGTGTCCTTTATGTGATTATAAACTGAAGAGGAAAGGAAGCTGGTTTACACAATGCATAAAGCCACCCTCCAGGGGCATGAGTAGTGGACAGGAGAGAGAGAGAGAGAGAGACAGAGAGAGAGAGAGAGAGAGAGAGAGAGAGAGAGACAGAGAGAGAAAGAGAGAGAGAGAGAGAGAGAGAGAGAGAGAAAGAGAGAGACAGAGAGACAGAGACAGACAGAGACAGAGAGAAAGAGACAGACAGAGACAGAGAGAGAGAGAGAGAGAGAGAGAGAGAGAGAGAGCAGTAGTCAATGAAAATGTCTTGTGTAAAGGGCTTATTACCTTCTTGATTTTCGTGTATGCATGCATGCATGCGTGTGTGTATATGTGCATGTATCTCTGTGTATTTGTGTCTGAATGTGTGTGTGTTTGTGTGTGTGTCTGTGTGTGCACATGGTGAGTGCCACACGTGTGGATGTGGTATGAAGGCCAGAGGTCAGCATAGGTTGCCTTTGATCACTCTTTAGACTATTTTCTGAGAGTGAGAGTGACCCACAGACTGTGGAACTTTCTGATTGGCAAGGCTGCCACAGGTATCTTCCTGTCTCTGACCTCTCTATTTTTTCTTCCTCCCCAGTGAAAACCTCACTCACTCCAAAAGGCATGGCTAAAAACTCGCCTACTCCAAGGAAGCTTTCCTGTACCCCAAGAAAATTTAGTCCCCCATCTCTAAACATATGTACTGTGTTTCCACTACTTGGGAGTCATCTTTGGCACTTTTTACCTTCCCAGATACTGCTGCTCCCTGTTCTACATCCCCCAAGGGCTTTGCATGAAATTCATAGCCAAAGTCAAGGTATGCATGATATCCCACCCCGCCTCAAGACTTCTTATATCATTCTGTGTTGACAGAGGTTTCTGACCCACCCAGACCCACAACTGTTCAGTTCCAAAGAAACACCCAGAGGCTTATATTAATTATTAACTGGTTGGCCTATTAGCTTAGGCTTATTATTAACTCTTACATCTTACATTAACCCATAATTCTTGTCTATGTTAGCCATGTGGCTTCTGCATCTGGGAGACTCATGGACTTATCACATGTAGTTGCTCTCCTTATTATTGCTATATTTTGGTCTAATTATTGTACTATGTATTGTGTTATTTGTTATTACTCCTCCATGAAAAGTCTCAAACATTAGTTTCAAATATTTTCATTTTCATTTATATAACTTGGGTAATCATATTTAGGTATCTTGTCATAGAATAAAAATCTATCAAAAATGGCATATAATGTCTACTATTAAATATAGAAAAAAACACTAGCTTTATATTTAAGAACTGTGATCACACAGAATTGTATTTAAATTATGACCACATTCACATCTTATTTCAACATATAAATAATCTGTTTTGTTTCTTTGTTTATTCATTTGGCTTCTCAAGTTCCTTGAAGGCATGTCCCCTAACATTTATCACTAGGTTTCTAGACTTTTGAGTTAATTTTTGAAATGGGAGATAGAAGAAGATTTTGGGGGTCCAACTGCTTTAGGTTATCTGTTAAACCTACCATTAAGCTGAAGTTTTCATTTTATACAGAAATATGGACACTGTTCGTGATTACAGGGAGTTGCAAACTCTGATTGGTTCTCTCCTCTTGTACATGTTAAGCATCATCAACCATCATCTTTGTGCTTATAAACTAACATGTGCTATTTGAGTAGCAAGGCTACCCAATCGTCACATGCTCCAGCCATTTAGCTTCCCTACCATACTAATTTGCTTTCTGTTGCTGCAAACCACCACGACCAAACACAACTTGGATAGGGAAGGGATTCTATGTCCATGTCCATGTTACTGTCCATATTCAGGCATGTCAAGGCAGGAACTTAAGGCAGCAGAAATCTGGCGGCAGAAATGGAAACAGGGGTAATGGAGGAATGCTGTTTACTGGTTTGCTGTCCATGACTTGGTCATCCTGCTTTCTTATACAACCTAAGCTCTTCTGCCAAGGGTGCTACTCACTGCGAGCTGGGCCTTCCCACATCAATCATTCGTCAAGAAAATTGCCCCACAGGCTTCCCCAAGAGGTCAATGTGATGAGGGTGATTTCTCAGCCAAGGGTCCCTCTTCTCAGATGAGCTGAGTTTGTGTCAAGTTGACCAAAAAATACCTCCCTAAAAAAACCTAAAGTGTGACACCTAATTATGATGATTCTTCCAAATGCTGCATTCGTTGCCTATCCCTTCAGTAGAAGTTTCTCTAGTTGTTTAGGAATTACTAATACTCATCTTTACTAGTTATACAAAGTGAACTTAGTCTAGGGTTACTCTGTTATCAGTCAATATAACCTGACAAGTCTTTTTTTTTTTTTTTTTTTTTTTTGCTTTTTCGAGACAGGGTTTCCCTGTAGTTTCTAGAGCCTGTCCTGGAACTAGCTCTTGTAGACCAGGCTGGCCTCGAACTCAGAGATCCGCCTGCCTCTGCCTCCCGAGTGCTGGGATTAAAGGCGTGCGCCACCACCGCCCGGCTAACCTGACAAGTCTTAAAGAAGCAGAGCGATAAGAATTATCCACTCACATTAATGAACTATGTTTGAATATACAAAGTGATATAGTTTCTGGTAATCAAAATATTACACACTTTCTGCAAAATTTGGATGACACAGAATGTTGAAAGTAAAACACAGCACTCTTTCACATTCACACCTATAAGAGATAATCAAGTCTTAAAGTTTTCAATGCATCCTCAACCCCCTAGAATACATACTTTAGAGAAGCACAAAGAGTTTCGTCATCATTATTCCTGGTCAGTATGTACGGAAGTATGTAACTGTGTAAATAATCACACCACACACTCCGCACATAAAAAGCTCTGTGCCTTTAATTAGTTCTCAGCTGATGGACAATGAAGCGGTTTCCAAATTTGTTTTCACTAGAAAAAAAAAATAAATTTGCAATAAATCCTTCTTTTTATGTCTTTCTGCTTTTTGCAACTATTACTTCAGGGAAGTTCTTATTGATGGAATTTCTGATTCTTTCAAGTGTTCCAGCATTTTATTTCAAATGTGTCATGATTTTAAACAGATATTTCAAAATTATTTTAATGAGGTGTTACCTACCTGAATAGACATCCCTTAAGTGGTCTGTTTTGTTACTACAAAAATTCCTTATTTTAATTGTTTCTAGGGCAGCCATTTCATGGTTGGATGTCACGTGTTCCTCATTGGTAGCCAGCTGTAGTATCTTTCCACATGTTTCTTGGTACCCTGAACATTCCTTTAAAGTTGCTCTTTATAACATCTGTCCATTTTAATTTCAAAATAATTCTTGTAATAATTCCTAGAGTAGTATCAATGAATTTGTTGATCACAGGAATATCATTAAAGTACAACTTATTGCTTCTATTTCTGTCTTCTATATATTTTCATGTAGTCTATTTTAATTTCTAGACCATTGTCCTTTTCTTGAAAGTTTGTGGATTTTTGTCATGTATAAATAGAATTTTACCAACTATGGTGCAAATTATTACCCTATATTTTCTCCTGTATCTTATTCTTTCATTTTGCACTTATTGTACATTTATTTTTAATTAAATATGTAATATGTCATTTTGTATGTCAGAATAGAGAAATACTTAAAAGCTAGTAAAACTAATTCCAGACAATACTACTAAATTTAAAAAAACAAGGTACAAATTTTAGAGCTGAATTAATAGGTGTTTTCTGTTTTCTAGTATGCATGAAAATGAAGCTATTTTGCTCCTGCTAAGAATGCTGACTCGGGTCAGCTAAAGGTCCCCACACTGACTGCTTCTGGGAATGTTAAAAGTGAAAAAGCCTTGTGAAAGGCAGGTTAGCGGGGCTTTTGAAGAAAGAAGTGTCCTTTTTTTCTGCCAAGAATCTTTCTCATGCCCCCTTTTCTGATCCTAATAGCAAAAACACTTGAGAATTTGTTAACCATCTCAACACAAGGGGGCGCCAACAACAGATGGAAATAGAGCTGACCCCTCAGGGATGGCTGAACCAAGAAAGAGGATTTTGCTTTGGTTTTGGGTTTGGGGTTTTTTGTTTGTTTTCGTTTTCTTTTTGAGAGGGGGAAACTTGAAGGAGACAAATTCTGATCTATCTACAGTTATAACAATTATTTGGATGAATAAATCTTTGAATTTGTTTTAGCTAGCATCTTTTACCAACACTAAAACACATGAGCCTACACAATGTCCTTGGAGAACCGTGAGGATGGCATATGTCTTTCTATTGGATTCTTTCTCGTATATTTGAAGCATTTCACTTGCCTGTGTCTTCCTTTGATGTTAGAAGCAGTTGTATCTATCTTACGTGCCAACCTGTCTCCACCCAGTACAATGCCCCATGGAAACCAGACATCAGAGCAATTTGCTGAATGTGTAAAAAGAAATACGATCATTGATCCTTATATTATTTGAGTTAACTTCTATTTATTGCCCATCATTCTTTATAAAACATATTCTCTTTTTATAATAAAAACATAGGAAAATATCACATAGAGCCACACAATAAAAAAATGTTTACAGCACATAGCCAGTTGAAAACTCCAATTATAATTGCTTCTTTAAAAAAAAATCCCATCATGAATACCATTGACCTAGTAGCAGGCCAGGGTTTTATAGGTGACCTGTGTTTAGCCTCGGGAGAGGGACCTCTTGGCTGAATCATGATGTTGAAGATGGCATCATAGTAGGAGTGGATGTAAAATGGAGATACCACAACCAGGCATCCACCGAGGGGAAGAGGGGACTCTCCCTCTAGAGAACTGCCTTACCCTGGGAGTCCCACACTAATCCCTCCTAAGCATAGCAACTATTAGGATGTTTCTTAAAGGCTCTATTACCTTTTGATGCAATTGCACTGGGAACCAAGATTTCAATAAAGGAGCACATTAGGAGAACAGACTCGGGCCATAGCGTAGGACTGAACAAAAGATTCACCACCAAGTTCCATTCTTCCAAAGAGGGCTGTAAATTTATTATCTATGTATTATGAAATTCTTTCCAAAGTCATACCAACTTTTAATTCTACCAGCAGCCCAAGGACCGACCACTCATTCATCTCACCTGCTTTGTGTTTGGTATTAGCATTTTACACTTTGTTAGTCTGTTAAATGTGGATATTGCTCATTAGTTTTAAAAGTGTCCCATGTTTGCTGGGACATGGCTATCTGTCTTTGGAGTCCTTTAAGCCTTCTGGATTGCCTGTTTATGTCCATTGCTATGCTTATTGTAGTTGCAAGGAAGTTTTAAAAAAATTAAAACAATTTTATTACACTTTTGCTTGCATGTACATGTGTATATGTGTGTGCTGCGAAGGTCAGAGGACAACTTGAGTTGGTTCTCTCCTTTAATACTGATGTGCTTGCATGTCAAGTTAGCAAAGGAGCAATCGTGCTGGTTAGTTTTGTCAACCTGGCATAAACTAGAGTCACCTGAGAAGCAGGAACTTAACTGAGGAATTCCCTGTATCATATTGGCCTATGGGCTTGTCTGTGGGCTATTTTCTTAATTGCTAGTTAATATAGGCATGTTCAATTGTGGGCAGAGCCATCCCTGTTCAGGTGGGTTGGGCTCTCAAGAAATGTAGTTGAACACAAGCCTGGGAACAAGCCAGAAAGCAGCATTCCTCCATGGTTTCTACCTCAATTCCTGCTTCCAGGTTAGTGCTTGAGTTCCTGCCTTGGCTTCCCTCAGTGATGGTGTCTTAGTTAGTTCCTATTGCTGTGAAGAGGCACCATGACCACAACCATTCTTATAAAGGAAAAAAATTAATTGGGGTGGCCCACTTACAGTTCAGAGGTTCAATCCATTATTACCATGGTGGGGCATGGCACCATGCAGGCAAACATGGTGCTGGAGATGCAGCTGAGAGTTCTACATCTTGCAGGCAACAGGAAGCTATCTGTCTCAAAGGGCATAGCTTGAGCATATATGAGACCTCAAAGCCTGCCTCCACAGTGACACGCTTCCTCCAATAAGACCACACCTACTCCAACAAGCCCTACCTCCTAAGAGTATCACTCCCTTTGGGAGTCATTTTCTTTCAAACTACCACATTCCACTCCCTGGCCCCCAAGGGCTTGTAGCCATATCATACTGCAAAAATGTATCCAGTCCAACTTCAAAAGTCTGCATAGTCTATAACAATCTCACTAATTTAAATTCTAAAGTTAAGGCCGGGCGGTGGTGGCGCACGCCTTTAATCCCAGCACTCGGGAGGCAGAGGCAGGCGGATCTCTGTGAGTTCGAGACCAGCCTGGTCTACAAGAGCTAGTTCCAGGACAGGCTCTAAAAAAGCTGCAGAGAAACCCTGTCTCGAAAAACCAAAAAAAAAAAAAATAAATAAATAAATAAATAAATAAATAAATTCTAAAGTTCAAAATCTCTTCTGAGATTCATGCAATCTCTTAACTATAATTCCCCTAAAACCAAAATAAAAAAAAAGCAGATCATATACTTCCAACACATAATGCACAGGATATACATTATCATTCCAAAATGTAGGGAAGGGATCAGAGTGAGGAAATGCTAGACCAAAGCAAGACCAAAAACCAGCTGGGAGAATTCCAAACTCTGCATATCCGTGTCTGATGTCAAAACACTATTCAGATCTCCAACTTCATTCAGGTTTGTTGACGGCAAAGTGCTTTTTTTTCCTCCTGGGCTGGTTCCACTCCCTGTTAGCAGCTCTTCTTGGCAGGTATCCCACAGCTCTGGCATCTCCAACATCTTGGAGTCTCCAACGCAATCTAGGCTTCAACTTCACAACTTTACACAGTGACCTTTCTAAGCCTCCATTCAGAGACACTCCTCACATGAGTCTGGTCTCATAGACTTCCTTTAGTCATGGAGGCAAATTTCACAGTCTCTTTTGTATATCCTTAACTCTAAAGTCAGAACCATGTGGTTGAAGCTGCCAAGTTCTGCTGCTTACTGGGGCTAGAACATGGCCCATTTGTTCAATTACATCTTTTCAGTGTTCTGATATCCATGGCTTTTCCTTCCCTGCCTATGCTTGGCTATCCTGGAACTTGCTCTGTAGATCAGGATGAACTCAACTCAGAGATCTGTCAGCCTCTGCTTCAGAATGCTGGGATTAAAGGCATATGCCACTGATGTGGGATTCCTCTCTGTATGCTGTGAATACATTGGTTAATAAAGAAGCTGCTTTGGGCCTATTGCAGTGCAGAATAGGGCAAGGCGGGAACTCCAGCAGATAGAGGAGGAGAGAGTAGGTGGAGTCAGGGAGATGCCATGTAGCCAGCCACTGCAGAAGACAAATGCTGGACACCAGACAGGATCTTACAGGTAAGCAACAACCAACTGGCAATACACAGATTAATAGAAACGGGTTAATTTAAAATATAAGAATTAGCTAGAAATGTGATTAAGCTAATAAACCAAGCAGTGTTTTAATTAATACTGTTTTTGTGTGATTATTTCGGGTCTGGGCAGCCAGGAAGTGGAAAAGCAGTCTCTGCCAACACCACCACATCCAGCACTAAGCTTTGCTTTAATTCCTTTTCACAAGTTGGAAATTTAGCTGGGAGGGATCTTGCCCTGAGGTCACTGATGTGGGACAGTGGTCTATAGTCTGTCAATTATATTTTAAATAAATGTTGATTGGCCAATAGCCAGGCAGGAAGTATAGGCGGAACAACCAGACGGAAAGTAGAGGCAGGTCAATGAGAACAGGAGAATTCTGGAAAAAAGGAAGTTTTCGTCTGCAGTCCTGATCCAGCCACAGAACAAGCAAGATGTGACTGCCTCGCCAACAAAGGTACCAAGCCACGTGGCTAGCATAGACAAGAATAACGGGCTAATATAAGTTAAAAGAGTTAATAAGAAGCCTGAGCTAATAATCAGTTTATAACTAACTAGACCTCTGTGTGATTTCTTTGGGACTTCATGATTGGGAGAACCAGGCAGGACAGAAAACTCAGACAATGGGTCACCACTCCCTTTATTCTATTTCTTCATCTGTTTATTTCCTTGAATCCAGGATTTAGCTCCATTCTACCCCTCGTGCTCTTTTTCTCCTCAAATTTTACATTCCCTTGCTCAGCTTGCTCCTTTTCATTATAAAGTTTCATTACAGTGACCACTGACAACTACACAACAGAGTCTATACTAGGCTGTTTTACAATTTCCTCTGCTAATGGAACTAATCTCGATTTCTTCACTCTAGCCTCAGGCAGACTCTTCAGACAAGGAAAGAAGACAGCCACATTCTGCACCAAAATATCAAAAAACAATCTCTGGCTTACATATTAATATTCTCACCTGAAACCACTTAAGTGAGAGACCCTGACAGCTCAAATAACTCTTAGTGCCACTGTCTTCCATGGTCCTACTAGTATGGCCCATTAACCAGTGTTTAAAGCTTTCTACTGCTTCCTAACCCAAACTGCTAAAGTCCATATTATTCCAAACAAATACATGGTCAGGCCTATCACACCAATATTCCAGTCCTTTGGTAGCAACTTCTGCCTTAGGGTTTCTATTGCTATGAAGAGAAACCATGATCACAGCAACCCTTACAAAGGAAATCATTTAATTAGGGTAACTTGCTTACAGTTCAGAGGTTCAGTCCATTATCATCATGGTGGGACATAGAGGTGTGCAGGCAGACATGGTGTGAGAGAGATAATAGAGAGTTCTACATCTTATAGGCAACAGGAAATGGTCTATCTCAATGGACAGGCATGAAACCTCAACGCCTGCCTCCACAGTGACACACTTCCTCCAAGAAGATCACTTCCTAAGAGTGCCAATTTCTTTGGGGGCCATTTTCTTTCAAACTACCACAGATGGACTATATATTACCTCCAAACTGAATTAAATTCATTCTTGTCCAAGTTGATTTTGGTCAGCATTTTATCACAACAGAAAGAAAACTAGGGAACTCTGCAACTCTGGCTAACATGGACCTTGATGTGTAAACCAGCTGACCTAAAACTCCAGCAATTCCCTAGCTTCTATCTTGAACTCAAACCTGGATCTGAACCACATGAATAGCCATCTGTTGATGAATATCTAGCCTGGTTCCATTTTTTTGTTATTTTAACTATTGACTTAGTCATTGGGGTACACGTCTAGGAGCAGTATAGCTAGACTATGTATTAGTTGTACTTTTAGGTTTTGAAAGCCTTCCACACTGACTTTTCTAATGGCTCTGCAAGTTCACATTCCAACCAGCAATGGATAATGGGTTCTTTCCTCCAATATCCTTGCTAGAATTTGTTGCCATTTTTTTTCCTTGACGACAGAGGATGCTGACTACTTCCCCAAATATTTATTAGCTAGGTGTGAGGCTTCCTTAGGGAACTCTTAGCTCAGTTCATTTGCTCATTTATTGATTGGGTGTTTGGAAGTGGTATTTAATTTTGTAGTTATTTATATATTTTAGGTATTACCCCAATCTAATATATAGTTGACATTTTCCTGTAATGGGTCTTTCTTACATTGTTAGCGCTTAAGTAATGACATGGAGACTTCATATTAAGTATGAAAGCTTGACCTTAGCTTAGGTTTGTTCCCAACTAGCTCTTAAAACTCAAATTAACCTATTTATATTAATCTACATCTGCCATGTTCCTCATTACCTCTGCTCAGTACCATGCCCTACTTCCTCTGCTTCTGACTGGAGAATCTCTCATGCTTCAGATTCTTTCCCAGAGTTCCTCTCTCTCCCCAGAAGTCCCGCTTATCCTCTCCTGCCTAGCTACCAGCCACTCAGCTCTTTATTAAATCAATTAGAAGGTTGCTTAGGCAGCTGAGATTTAAACAGACACATCTTCACCGTGTACAAAAAGATTATCCCAACAGTTTCTCTCTTCTGTAGGCTGTTTATCACTTTGGTGATTTCCTTTGCTTTACGGAATATTTTAAGTTTATGTAATTCTATCAGTTCTTGAGATAATTTCCTGTGCTATTGGAGACTTTTTTTGGAAAGACCTTGCCTGTACCTCTATATTGAAGTGTTTTATCTGTTTTTGCTCCCCTAAGTGTTTCAAAAGTTCATGCCTTATTTTAAGGTCTCTGATCCATACTGAATTGATTTTTGTGCACCATGAGAGATATGAATCCAGTTTCATTCTACCTCAAGTGGACATCCTTTTGCAATTACAATATTGATTCAACAAATGTGAAGCCTGGGCGATCTTTCCATCTCATAGAGTCTTCTTTAATTTCTTCAGTGTTTTAATGCTTCCTTTATGGAGAGCTCTTACTTCTTTCGTTAGTTTTATTCCTTGGGAATTTAGTTAATTTTGAAGCTATTGAAAGTTGAAATTTTTAAAGTGATTTCTTTGCAGGCCACTTCACTATTGGTAGACAGAAAGGCTATTGACTTTTTTTTTCATACTGCATGAGGTTGTAGATTTAACAGGAGCTGCAGTTTTGTCTAGTGAATATCATAAAGGTAGACAGGCCCGAGAGTCAATGGCACAACCAATTGTAATAGCTGACAGTGGGATTTGAGGATTGAGGTTTCTCCTGGGCGTGCAGGATATTGAGATGGTAAAAGGGTTTTGTCAGTGCTGTGAGCCTTGTACGGCTAAAGCACTGTTGGAGTCAAGTTACAAAGGGGAGTTGAGCTGGAACCTGCAGACAGACTCAGTTCATCTTAAACAGGACACTGTCTATGGCAAGTCTGAGGGATGAGGCCTGGAGACATGGAATCCCACCAAGTATTTCACCCCCTTCTGCTTCATGAGTTTTGCTCCTCTGCTCTATCCATCCCCAATGTTATTTTCCAAATGGGAATAAATTCTAAGCCCAAATCAGCATGAAGGCAGACTAAGCTTCTCTTTCTCAAGGTTGTGGTTTTTTTTTTTTTAAAAAAAAATCTAATAAGGAATACAAACATCATGTATTTTAATCTGTCAACATGCTAGTGTGTTTTCCTAAGAATTAAGGACTGTTTCAGCACTACTGCAATGATATTACGAGAAAACAAAGCAATTAGCAACAATGTGTGAAGATCAACAAATATTTAGTGTTCAAATTTTCTCATATATGTCATAATTTTCAAAGTTAAGTGTATGTGTGTGCGCACGCGCGTGCGCTCTTGAACTTGTTCTTGTGGATGTACAAACACATACATGCCTGTTGTTCAGGGCCATCTCCCCACCCCTTCGTAGTTACTCTGGAGCAGGATGTAATAAAGCTATATACCACCGCCTCAGTTCATACAGCTCGGGATCTCTTTGAGTTCTAATGAGTTTCCCAGTTTCCCCCCCAAACTGTGCTTTCTTCTTACAAATAAATCAAGTACTTGAATTATTTCATGATTGTATGATGTTATATGTTTCTCTGCCATCTATAATTGCACTAGAATTTTTTTTCAAATATTTTGTGTATATGAACATTGCAGTTGATATCTGCTAGGAGAGGGAATGTAAATTCTCCCCAGAGGAGTGACACTGGGCATATCAACCACATTACAGAAAAGACCTTGTGCTGGAGTAGCTGGCCATGGTGGGGTAGCTGGTTATGGTAGAGTAGCTGGCAAACACAAACTGGACACACAAGGCAGACTCCATGGGTTTTTTTTTTTTTTTTTTTGGCTTCTTTTTCTTGGTTTGGTCATTCTTGCTTTTTTGTGGCTATTGGTGATGGTGGTGGCCATTTTTATTCATTTGGTTTTTAGAGAGAGAAAGAACATGAGGCTGAATGGGTAGCCTGAGAAGATCTGGGAGGAGTTATAGGAGGGGAAGACTATAATAAAAATGTGTTTACATAATTTTTAATTAAAGTTTTAAAAATTAAAATAGTTATTTTCTATTAAGAAGGTACACTCTTATATTTTTATATCACTAGCAGTCACTGATACTCTGTCTAAATCAATCATAAAATCTTATCACTTTTACTATATTTTATTTATTTATTTGTGTGTGATGGGAAAGAATGGAGGTCAAGGGACAACCTGCTGGCGTCAGTTCTCTCTACCATGTTGGTCCCAGGGTTGAACTCTGGTAGTCAGGCTTCGTCACCGTCACCTTTACCCACTCAGCTGTCTTGCCTGACCTCAAAAAACTTTTCTATTCGCAAGTTTGACACATATAAAGAACACATACAGAGGCCAGTTACTTTACCATATTTCACCCAGGAATTCATCTCTTTTATTATCCATTACCAAAGAAAAGTTGCTGCTGTGGATTGCCTTTTAGTCCCCTGCTTCTCACAGGAAGGCCACAAAAACACCTGAGCTGTCACAGGCCGCATCTTTGAGGTTTGCCGGAAAGCACCCCTGATGTCGTAATGCTTGCTGCAGTGGACCCATTAGCTACTGACTGTGTTCAGCCATTTATAGGACTCCGAGATCTATGCAAAATTAATAAGATAAGCACAGAAGAGCTGGGGAAATGCTGACTGTGGAAACATGAAGACCTAATTCTGATCACCCAAGACCCTCATAAGAAAACCAGGCATTCCATCACACTCACACACTGGCACACTCATACACAGTGGCACACTTGCACACTGGCACACTCACACACCGGTACACTCATACACAGTGGCACACTTGCACACTGGCACACTCGCACACTGGAACACTCACACACACTGGTACACTCTCACACTGGCATACTCACACACAATGACGCATACACACTGGTACACTCACACACAGTGGGACATACACACTAGCATACTCACACACCAGTACACTCACACACTGGCACACTCACTCACACACCAGCACACTCATACACTGGCACACTCACACAGTCGCACCCACACACAGGTACACTCACACTGGCAGACTCACACACTGACACATATACACACACTGGTAAACACACACAGTGGCACACTCACTCACACACTGGCACACTCACACACTGGCATGCGCACATAATCCCAGCACCAGAACAAGAGGGGCAGGAGAGTCAGGGTCTTATCACACAGTCCAGGTGAATCAGTGAGCTGCAGATTTAGTGAAAGACCACGTCTCAAAAACATAAGGTAGAGATCAATTGAGAAAGGCACCCAACATCAGCCTCTGGCTTACACATGTGCACATGTACCTGTACATAGATGTACACACACAGGAACACACACAAATGCATACAACTGAAGACATATACAGAACACTAAAAGCTTGCGGCATCTGTGAAAAAGGACCAATGTGTTTTGATTAAAGCCTGAAAAGTTACATTTCAACAAAGTGTTTTATGAGCATATGCCGTAGCATTCTGAGGGTGAGCCACTTTATTTTTTAAAAAGTTTAATTAAAGCACAATTCTTAAAAAAGAAAGCAATGTAAATAGAAGAAAATGGAGGAACGAAGACATGACTCAGCAGTTAAAAGTACTTCCTTCTCTGCTAGAGGACATGAGTTGGGTTTCTAGCACCTACAATGGGACATACACAACTTCCTGCAACTCCAGATCCAAGGGATCAAGTGTCCTCTCTGGCCACCTGCATACATACCGCATACACACACACACATACATACACACACACACACACACACACACACACACACACGCACGCACACACAAACACATAAATTAAAAATCATTTGAATAGATAATGCATATTCTACTTTGGAGGAAATAGGGAAGGTCAAAGGAAGATACTGGCTTCCTAATGCTATGCTTATATTGGAACCAAGAAACTAGTGATGGAATGTTTAATTAGAAATAAGGGCAACACAGCAGGAAGACTGACGAAAAGCTGAAAGTAGGAAGATTATGAGAGAAATGAGATAAGTAATAAGCCTAAAGTAAGAAAGATAGCAAGGTGAAAAATGATCCAACCTCCCCGAGAAGCAGCTTTGTAATATTTATCAAGTAATTAAAATATTAATATCCTTTGACCCAGTTATTTTACATCTCAGAAGATAACCTAAGGGGGAAATGCTGAAATCTTAAAAATAACCATGCTTGACTCACTGGGTATGTCGTTTATAAGTAAAAAAAATCAGAAATGGCTACCTCAATGTATAATCTTGGAAATGATAAAATAGCAGCTTACAGGATGAAAGCTGTTTGCAAAAAGCTAATTTTTTTAAAAAAAAAAGATATTTTTTTAAAAAAATATTTCTTGTAAAATATGCGATGGCATGAAAATCTGGTGATGCTGTAGGGCCAGTTATCCGGATATTCATGGAGCAAAACGTGTGTAATGTGGGATCAGTGGATATTTATAATGATATGCTGCGATGGGAAATACATTCCTAAAATTAAGAATTTGCTTCTGAGCAAACATCACTCAGTTTTCACTCAGTAGAGTTTGTTCTGGGGATCAAGCTGAGGGTGCCTGCAAAGACTGAAGAAGACACTAGGGATATGGTCCCTTAGCTAGCTTTCCTCAAACATCCTCATTAGAACCTTAGGGATAAAAGGTGGTTTGGTTTTGTTTTAAATCTGCGTATGGGTTTTGTCTAATGAGCAAGCTCCAATAAAATTCATATATGACAAAACAATAAGGAGAATTCTATTGTAGAACTATTAAACGTTTGGACTGAAAATTATAGAAATAACATAAAATTTGTATAGATAAATATAACTAACATCCAATCATATAAAAATGTGGCCCGTAAGCGGTACAGGCAGAGAATTCTCTAAAAGGCCGCCTGCTTCTGGGTAACAATCTTAGAGTGATAGATATTGCTCTTCCCTCCATTTTCCGTACACTTACCTGTAGAGTAAGATTTTTCTGTGAACCTGGAGATCATTATGTTAAATGAGATAAACGAGACACAAAAGGACAAATCTTATACGTCACAGATGTGGCCTCTTAAAGTTGATAGAAATTAAAGGTAGAATGGTAGTTACTACAGGTCAGGAGAAAATGAGGGAAATTAGACATGGTGGTGCATGCTTTTAATCCCAGCACTTGGGAGGCAGAAGCAGGTGGATCTCTGTGAGTTCAAGGCCAGCCTGGTCTACATTGTGAGTTTCAGGTTGGCCAGGTTTCTTTACAAAAACAAAAAGCAAGCAAACAGAAAAAGAAAGCGAAGAGAAAGGTGATGGGCACAAAGTTACTGCCAGGAACAAGAAATTCCACTGTGCTGCTCCTCAGCGGGATGACTGTGGGTTCTGTGATGATAGCAGTTTGGACATTTGTTCGTAAGCTTTCGTACATGTAGATACTGTGTGTTGAACATATTTTCCCTCACCCCTCCACTCTTCCTTTCCTCAGCCCTCCCTGCTCTGGTCAGCCTCCTTTATGATAGGTGAACTAACTAGAAAAGCCACACTCATCCTGACTTCTTAAACATTATACCAAACATACATGGACCCAAGCATCACAAACACCCCATCGATATGCACACTTTTTCTGTGCAGAGGATTGCGTTGGTTCTTATCTTTACGTTTTAAAATTTCCACAAATGTTAATTATGTTGATGATCTCTTTCTCTCTCTCAAGAAGAAGAAGAAGAAGAAGAAGAAGAGGAAGAGGAAGAGGAAGAGGAAGAGGAAGAGGAAGAAGAAATCAAAAGGAATCTGCCCCTGGTTTGTGTTAGGGGCATCTTCTAGCTACTGTGAGGGCTCGCTCTCTGGAATTCTTGACTGAACACTGCAATGTAAACTTTGGTGATTTCCCCAAATGATCTCTTTTATCTCCACACATCTGATTAGCGGGAGTGACTCTTCAGAAAAAGCTTTTCTGTTGTCATCAATGTAGACCATGCAGTTCTGAGTCCAGCTTCCTTCTTAAGCGCACAGGAACAGAGAAGGGCCAGAGAGGCAACACTTGGGTTCCACTCTTCTAAAATGCCTACCTATAGCAGGAAAACCACTTCCACTTTCTTTTTTGTAAAATAGCTGTTCATGACCTTCGCCATGGTTTGTGATTGAGCTATTCACATTGTCTTCTTCAGCTGTCTTGTTCCTTGTTGTTTTTCTACCAAGGCAATACCAAGGTTACAACTTTTCACAGTTGCGATTAACTTTCTCAGTGTACTGCTTACCTGTAATTTTGTTTTCCTATCTTTCTTTTTGCTTACATATTCTTTATGCATATTGCTCATAGCAATCTCAAAATCAACACAGACATTCATAAAGTGCAAAAATCTGGTTTTATAAGATGGATAACTTGATTTCTAAAAAAAAAAATCACTCCAAAATGCAGTAATAAAATACCTCATGGTGTTAATATACATATACGTGTTCTTAAAGTTTTGATCTCACAGAAGTTCAGAGTAGAATGATGTCCATCAGAAGCTGGCAGTACAGGCTAGAAGGAGGAGGGGAACAATTAAATAGTGGGTGTAAGCTACCATTACATAGATACAAGAACCTCTGATGTGCTAGTGCCCAGTAAGCTCAGTACAGCCCATGGTTATGTATTGCACTTCCTGCGAACTGTTAGACTGAACGTTTTCTCTATGAAGAAATAATAAATGTTCAATGAGACAAATAACTCAACCTCATTTGAACATCTCTCAACCATGTGTGTATATACATATATATGGGACTTTATTAATATGTATAACCTTTTTGGTTTTTCAAGACAGGTTTTTCTGTGTAACAGCCCTAGCTGTCCTGGAACCAGTGCTTGTGGACCAGGCTGGCCTTGAAGTCACAGAGATCCTCCTGCCTCTGCCTCCCGAGTGTTGGGATTAAAGGGGAGTACCACCACCAGCCGGCTAATGTGTGTGAATTTTATGTTTCTATAAAATTGCATTATTATTGATCAGAGAAGTGAAACTGGAATGCAGATGTGAATATCTTTGCTTGCACTCAAAACTTCAAATATTTTCTACCCTCAACTGTGAGTCAACTTTTTTTTTTTTAAAGTAACACATACCACAAATTTAAAATGTTCACTTTTGGATGAACTTTAAGAGATTGCTGTGATGGATAATTTAGATGAATGACTATTGGTTTAAGGATTACTTTTGAACTGCAGCTTAGCAGCTAGGCACAGTTAAGCATTAATCAATGAAGAACACTTTTGCCCTGTCAATCACACTGCTTCAATACAAGTTCTTAAAATCTGAATTTGTTAGTATTGGTGCCTCGTCTGAGTTTCTATGTTAAGTTTAGGCATTTAATAATTGCTCTTTTCTTTCAGTTCCAGAAACAGTCAGTGAGAACGTGACTTACTTGTCTCTGAAAAGCCACAGTAACCATACGGTATTTACTCAATGTTTACTACAGATGGCTTCACACAGTGAGAAAGATGCCACAATTATGAAGAGCTAATTAAGCCAATACAAGGAGAAAGAAAACATGTTTAGTGATGATGAAACATATATCTGGCATCACAATTTGAAATTGCATGGAAGCTTAGATTCTAACTTTACTATCTAGACTTCATGATGTTTGGCAACTTTTAAAAACCTGTAACTGAAAACTAAAAATATTTTAAATAATCTCTCTCTCTTTCTCTTTCTCTTTCTCTTTCTCTCCTTTTTTTTCTCTGTGCATGTGTGTGTGTGTCTATCTACATGTGAGTGCAGTGCCCACAGAGGCCAGAAGAGGTCGTCTGATCCCCTGGAACTAGAGCTAAAGAAACTTGTGAACTACCATATGTAGGTCCTGTGGACTGCATGCAGTAAGTGCCTCCGCAGGAGCATATGACAAAGCAGTGGAGGCCAGTGGACAGCTTTGAGAAGATGCTTCTCTCCTTCTACCTTTGTGGGGGTCCGGAGGTTCAAACTCAAGTCACCAGGTTTGCATTGCAAGTGCCTTTACCTACGGACCCATTGTGACAGACTCTGTGTGTGTATGTGTGTGTGTGTGTGTGTGTGTGTGTGCGTGCGTGCGTGCGTGCGTGCGTGTGTGTGTGTGTGTGTGTGTGTGTGTGTATTCCCTTGGAGGAAAAAGAAGTCTCATAAAATATGGACTTAGAATCTTAAACATTTGTGCTGTATGAAAGGTATTTGGGGGAAATAAGCCATTAAGCTAAGAATTCCTGTCTATTTTTTTAATAAGGACTTGCAAAATACAGATAATAGAAAAACTTGAAATGAGATAACAATAAGTAAACTTAAAATAATTAAAACTATTTAAGAGGACTCAGAACACAGAAAAGAGACACAGTGTGTCTGCTGCTGAGATAAGCACCATGACCAAAAGCTACTTGGGGAAGAAAGGGCTTGTTTCAACTTAAAGGTTACATACAGTGCATCACTGAAGAAATCCAAAGCAGGAACTCAAGGCAGGAATGCAGAGGCAGAAGCTGAGATAGAGATCACTGCAAAGAAACACTGCAGACTGGCTGGCTTAACCACTTTTTAAATACAGCCCAGACTCACCTGCCCAGGGCTAGCACCATCTGCAATAGGCTGAGTTCTCTTACATAAACCAGAAATTAAGAAACTATGCCATAGGTATGCCCTCAGGCAAATCCAATGTAGGCAATTCTTCAATTGAAGGCCCCTTTTCCCAGGTCAAGTGTTAAGTGGTCAAGCTCAGCCGTCACACCATATTAATTAAAGGACGGCATACTTGAAAAGTGTCAAAATTATCTTTTTAGGAATAAAAATGGCTACTGAAAGCTCAAGGGATATACTTAATAGCAAAATAGATATGTCTGAAGAACTCATGATCTGGAAGCCAGGGTGGGAGAAATTAGCTGTAGGACCACTCCATTAGAAATTGAGATGAGATACTGTAGTTAGAAAAGGAGAAAGAAGAGGATGAAGCACATTCCAAGGGATGATGTTGGAGACATTTGTCCAACAGATGAAAATGGTGGTTCTTCAAACTCAAGAAGCACAGGAGGAATCAAAGTTTGCCCCACTCAGGAGCTTCAGACTTAGTCTCTCTGGGAGAAGGGTCCCATGCAGTTCCTTGGAGGTGTCAGCGGGGGTCAGGTACCACAAAGCTGGGCACTGATCAGGGTTTGATGCCCTTTTGGTTGCTGCTGTTGTTAATTTGAGCTTTGAGCAGGGTCTCCAGGTAGCCCTGACTTTTCTGGACTCTCTATGTAGATAAGGCTGGCCTTGAACTCACAGAGATTCATTTGCCTCTGCCTCGTGAGTGCAGGAACTAAAACCATACTTTCCGGAATTTATATTTTGGTACATTTTCCCCACAAATCTGGGAGAAGTGAATCGAAAAGAAACTTTTTTCTTTATGAGCAATTATCTCAGGCGTCCTGTTATAGTAATGTAAAGACACCTAGTATGTTGTCTGAAGCAAACATGAGAAATCAGTAGGAAATGGATATGAAAGTAAGATTATTTTCATTTAACAGTCCATAAGTAAGTTGGTTGCTATTGAGAAACACTAAAAATTGTAATCAAAATATAAGCCATAGCATAAAATAGTAGACAAATGTAAGATAATATTATTAAAATCATTTACAGAAAATTTTACAGAGCAAATAGCATTTTTAGAAAACCTTGAAATTTTCCTGTGAGTAGAACAGAGGGATCCGGAATGAGAAAATTTAGTGTGGACACTCCTTGGACTGTTCCTGAAAAAGTTGGGGGCTCTTTAAATGATAATGTGAAAGTCATCACCTCTTCATCAGCTCTGCTACATTTTCATGGGAATTAATGCTTGTCAGGGGAGGAAGCACCCAATCTCCAGGAGAGGCTCTTGGTTGTCTGCTCCCTGATGCATGAAGGACAGAAAGAGATGAGAGAGGATGTTATAGTAGTAAATTGCACATTTTCAATGCACATTGTTCAGGAACGATGCTGGAATCCTCACGCGAGGCTTAATTTATGGAAAATGATGAAAGCCCAGCCTTGTTATGGTCTGGATCCAATTTGCTTTTGACAGATTATACATTCTGCCTTGAAAAACAATGTGAACAATGCCAGTAAGGTCACAGCACTCGCCACATGTCACCAAGGTCAGCATAAATCCAGATTATTCTGCCACGTTGTCTGCTGAAGTCATTCTGCCAGCTCCTGATGAGGTCAGAATTCTGAGAAGCGATTGTTTATTCCATTCCTGGGAGAGAGCACAACTGTTCACAGAAAGCATCAGGCAGTGGATAAATATTTTAACTGATTGGTGCCAGCTCTTGACACCTTGGTATGCCTTCTGGATGAATTACTTAAGTGACATAACCCCCTCCCCCACCACATACACACTTAGGTTTTTCAAGCTCAGAGCTCCACCTGCCTCTGCTTGAGAACTCGGACTATAAGCATGCAGCTCCACTGCACAGCAAATCTTCTCTTAAGGCTCAGGTTCAAAGGACTTTCCAGAAAAGTGATAATTCAAGTCCATAGACACATGTTGGCTAATTCTCCTTGCCAGGAGTTGCAACCCATCAAGCCTCTCGGGCTGAAACTTTTGTTGATTAAAAAACAGGGTTCTCAAGCTCAAGGGGAATAAGAAAGAGTTCATGCTGGGGACAGAACATATGAGTGACCATGACCCAGGAACATATAGATTTGTTACCTTAACTCCATGTTTCCCAATGTGGAAGCAATTTCATAGAGTTTCATAATAACAGAACAAAGAGAATTGCAAGTCAAGTTATTTTTAAATACACTGGTAGAAACAATAAGAAGGTCAAGTTATTTTTAAATACATTGGTGGAAACAGTAAGAAGGTGGTTACAGCAAAGCAGAGGAATCTCAACTAAAGGCCTCAGAGAAAGGCTGCCTGAGAGCATTATCAGCCCTTTGATTGGTGGAGTCAGTGCTCATTAGATGAGGGCCAGTCTCAGTGCTTAATACTGTTGTCTAACTTGTTGACTTAAAGAGATTGTAGCATTGTCACAGGTTTTTTGAAGAGTTCAGTGCTATAAAGAACTCCAAGAGTCTGGGGACATGATTTGTAGATAAGATACTTAGCACACATGCATCAGAGCCTGAGGTCAGATCCCAAGTATCTCCACAAAAAAAATCTGGGTGTGGCCATATGCACACTTGTTACCCCTGTGCTGAGGGAGTGGAGACAGGAGGATTGTTGGGGCTTGATGGCCAGTCTTTCAGAGAGCGTGTGAGTGGAATTAAGTGGAGAGTGATGGAGCAGGACCCCTGGCATCCCTGCTGGGGTCTGCATGCATGGAGACATGTTGGGGACCCCTCAGCCTCACGGCTGGCAGGAACTCAGGTCAGCACCGCTTCAACAGGTGCTGCATCAAAACTTTCAGAGTCTGACTTCAGGACCTATGTTCCTTACACACTTAAACAGCAAAACGTTGGGGGAAAGGTTTCCAGGTGACGATCATCACAACCATGCTTTAGGCAGGGCTACATAGCAAAGTCTGTAGCTCCCTAGCAAAGTAGCAAAGCACCTGTGATCTTTGCAGCAAGAATCAGTTCTACTGGCTGACAGAGCTCAGAGCTAGGGCCCAAGGACGAAGGATTTGTGATAAACGTAAGGATAGATTCAACTGGTGGAGGGTACAAGGCAAACGGGACCTCATTCACAAGGACAAGTTATACTCACTGAGAGACTAAGCTTGGAATAAGGTCCTAAAATAGGCTCAGGATACTGGGGGGATCCACGAAGGCTCAATCCATAGAATAGCAAAAAAAATCACCAGGTTATCAGACAACATCCACTCCAGCGTTCTGGGGTCCAGTTGTCAGTCATTTTCTTTTCTTTGAAGAAACTAAGCCCACATGTTTAACAAGTATGGTTCTTCCATGTAGGAGGAGGGCCCGCTTGTTTGTCCCGGCCGCCCAGCTAGCTTAGCACCAAAATAATCACACAGAAATTGTATTAATTAAATTACTACTTGGCCCATTAGCTCTAGTTTCTTACTGGCTAACTCTTAGATCTTAATTTAACCCATTTCTATTAATCTGTATATCACCACGAGATCGTGACTTCCCAAAAAATTTCCGGCATGTCTAACTCTGGCAGCGGCTCCATAGCATCCCCCAACCCCGCCTTCTTCCTGCCAGCATTCTATTTAGTTTTCCCCCGCCTACCTAAGTTCTGCCCCATCAACAGGCCCAAAGCAGTTTCTTTATTCATTAATGGTAATCACAGCATACAGAAGTAAATCCCACATCGCTTCCAATTCTTTCTGTAAGCTGTGCTTCCTACAGAAAACACACACACATACACACACACATGCACACTCATGCATGCTCACACACAGCCATATACTCCACTTGTATACCACATGCATACACCACACACACATTCATTCACAAACACATCACACACACACACACATAAGAGAACTTAGTAACTGCTTAGTTATTTATGTTATATACAAATATATATAACATATGTTATGTATAACTTGAAATGTATATGTGAGTTATATATAAGCTATTTATAAGTTACATAGAAATGTTGGAATTTAAAGAGCAAATTTTCTACATCTTTTCTGTTGTTCTGCTGTTCATATTTGCTCTATGATAGTTTGATATTTGTGGGTACAGGGGTTGAAATAGGTCTTACTAAGTAGTCTTAGCCAACCTGGAACTGGCTATATAAACCAGGCTGGTCTCAAATTCATAGAAATCTGCCTGCCTCTGCCTCCCAAGTACTGGAATTAAAGGTGTACATACCATCACAACCATCAATCTATGACCGTTTGTGATTACCTATGTATGTGAAGTTATATGTACATGAATATAATTGATTTTATTAAAAAAGAGGTTATGAAGTATACACTATTAGATAAAGATATTCAGGAGAAAAGAACAATGAAGAGTATTTAGTTTAACAAGACAATGGTATCTCTGCTACGGGAAAAAGTGACTGCCACCAAAGTGGAAGGCGGTCTCATCAAAACTGCTGTTTTTTTTCATAGAACTCCTTGGGTTTTAATTTTATTGAGGACTAATCATAATATTTTAAAAGAAATAACTGCACCTTGACTATTAAAAGCTGTTTCTCAAATTCACTATTGGAAGTAAAATCACATATGCATTATCTAATTTGCATGAAGGTTCATGAGTGTGTGGAGCAAAGGAATAAGAATGCCAGTTCTCTGGCTGCTGCTGGGCCCCTTTCTTGCAAAGCCACTTTCCACAGCATAACAAGGTTTGCAGGCATAGAGGACGGTTGAAAAAAAAGGCTACAGAATCTTCAGTGTTGTTCCTCTAAGTACAAACTGACCTAGTTATGGTTGCCATGGAGACGGTAATTTTGAATTTAATAGTATTCTCTAAAGGAGTAGCAATACAGCTGCACAAAACACTGAGATCACTCTGAAGCTCAACTTTGAAGGGTGAAGAAACTGAGTCAGAGGGGCTTCTTGTGTTTTCATCCTGCACCGACAGGGATGCTGGGAGAGTCCTAGGGAAATCTCAGAAGTAATGAAGCCTCGGTCGGTGTGTTTTTCAAAGTCACTCAAGCTGTAAAAAAAGAAAGAAAAAGCTTCTTAGTGTAAGTGACTTACATGGGTCCTTGCTACACTTATTAAAAGCACCCCCTTTCTCCCTGTTTTCCCTAACTATGACTTTTCACCTCCCAGCTAAAGACACACAGACGTCTACTTGAAGTCACTCCACTGAGTTCCCACGATGGGCAGTTTTCTGAACAGAAGAAAGATAAAAAAGGAACTGCCTGGGAAGTAGGAGAATGATCACTTGTTTTATTTTGAGTTCCTAGGTCATTTGGTGACTATATTTTCAAGTCTACAGCATCCAATCTTGCATATAATGGCTGTGCTACAATTTGCACAGTTAACACTCAATTGTAATATTAATATTTTCCTCTATAATAGATACTTCTGGTTTACTCATACTTGCAATAAAAAGAAGTTGGCTGTTTACAGATAGAAAAGTGCCTATGTTTTTATCTCCCACCTCGAAGCCAGATACTCTAACAACTGGGCACAGTATTTAGAGAATGCAGATTGGAGAAACTGGAAAGAGGGGAAATAACAACATCTTAAATGCTCCCTGGAAATGAGACTACATCTCCCATTTCATTTCTTTTTGCCCAAGTCACTGTTCTGCTGAGCAACTTTTATTAGTGAATGGATTCTGGAATATCATCTACAACAGGAAATTGAATCCAACGATCTGTCTAAGATCCCGGCAATTCCTAACTAGTTTTCAATGATCCCTGTGGCATATTTTCTTGCTTATGTGACTGGTTTGGCTCACAGACCATTCCCTACATTTGCAAAGACGTTACCCCATCCATGATAAATCTCACCCACGTCCCCTCAGCACAACCTTGAAAATCTGGAAATGGATGATTCATTACATCCGAGACAAAGGCCCAGCTCCGCTCATATGTCATTGCTGAAGTGACTTCGGTCAAGAGGATGAGAACGTTCGAAGGCTTCCCTCCATCCTGTCCGCTGTTCCATCCATTGCTGCTGACAGGGTGATTATGCCGCTGCCTGGCCAGTGCATTAACAGAAGTGTTGGCTTTCAGGAAGCATACAGGAGGATATAAAGACATAGCTACAAGACAGTAGGGCCACTGTGAACAACTGATAGTTGAACAGGGAGCTCTCAGAGCTGGCTTTATCACTACACACCCCCACAGATGCATTAATGACCTCATCTTTGAAGAAATAATATTCTCCAATTTTTGATTTTGTTTCAGATCTACCCTTCCGTTTTCTGGGAATGAGAGAACCGACATAGAGGACAAGCAGCAAAAGCCCTTCTCCATATGTTGGTAGATGGCGTGTGATCTTAAGCTATACGACCTGATCTCCAACAATATCTATTGATCTTGTGTTGCTAGGCAGGAGGGGAGCCAAGGCAAATTGCTTTGAAAGCTCGAACCCCAACTGGAGTTGGAGGGTATTAAGATAAGCAGGGCATCCACTGAGAAGGGAGTGCTGAGGAGTGAGTTCAGAGAAAGAAGGACGTGGTCATTTTCAGAGGACAGGAGGGACCATTACAGTGCAAGACATCTTGCAGCTGAGTTTCGAAGGATGTGTAAGACTTCATCAGAATGGGGAAGGGGATTCCTGGCCTTCTAAGAAGTGGCTTGAATATAATCAATCCCCAAAGTGAATGAGAATCCGGGGCGTGTCAGGGTGTGTGGATCAGACTGTTTCTCAAAGACAGTCACAGAAACGTCTCTCCTAGACCAGGTAGGATTTGCATTAGAGGCCTTGTGAGAAGTGACGCTAGGTGACCTCCCTTTGGGAGCCCCGAGCCTCTGCATTAGTAGCGGCAAAAGTCAGCATCAGAGATAAGCCCTCATGAGGTTCAAAAGAAGAGGTCTCAGCTCAACAGAGAAGGAAGCTCTGGTCAAGCCAAGGCTGCTTTGCCTACAACCACAGGGGATGTGTGCGTTAGGCCTGCTGAGCTGAGTGAGCCTTCCCCAAGTTCCTGAGCCCCTAAACTGTGAAGTGATCATCACTATTAGGAACCTCTAATGCTTAGGGAGCAGCTTGTTATTCAGCAGTCAATAATTAGACCGGTAACTAAACTAGGTCGTTCCTAGATTATAAGAATTGCTCCTGGATGCCTGGCATAGAGAACAGGAAGGAAAACTGTTGAACATTCAGCCAGAAGTTTGCGGGGCACGGTATGTGCAGCTGCATGTCAAAGGGCACAGCCTTCTCTGCAGGGTGGGGATGGATTTGAGTCTCTCCCTCCATTGTTTATCAGCAGTGTGCTCATTTCTCACGTTTTCTAAATCTGTCCCCGTGTCTTGAAAAACATGAATATCGGGTTGTCAGTCCCACAGAGAAGCCCAACAACCTGAGTGTGATCCCAGAGACCCACATGGTAGAAGAGGAGAATGTAACTAAAAAAAATTAAAAGAGAACAGGTATGATTCTGCTTTCTTCACTCTTTCACTTTGTCATAATCCTTACATATAATATCCACTCAACAATAAAAAAATTATTGAGCACTGTTTTTTCAGCCCACCCCCGTAACCCGTTGCCATGAGTAGTACATGAGCTTATATTTGCTTATTTTCTTTCAAAAGTGTCATTGTCACAGTTTTCTTTCTTTCTATTTATTTATTTATTTATTTATTTATTTATTTATTTATTTATTTATTTATTGTATTTTTGAAACAGTATCATGGAGCCCTGGCTGGCTCTAGGCCAAGGGTGACACTGAATTCCTAAGGCTTCTGACCCCACCTCTTTAGTTCCGGAGTTAGAGCTCTGAGCCACCACCCCAGCTGCAGCACTCTTACACGTTGGGCTGTGAGCTCAGCAGCTGAACCATCTTTCCAGCCCTACTCTGACCTTTTTAAACGGAATCTGTTTCTGGCCTCCACATCTGCCACTTGATCCCGTTCCATCTGGAAATCTCACAGACGCTTGAAATGATGGGAAATTAAAGGGATTGGGTGATTTCCATCTCATTTTGTCGTTGGAGGACTAAGTATTCTTGAGTTTGGAGAAAATTTGCTTCCGTGCTGTTCCAAAGTGACATTTGATTGCTTTTCTCTGACTTTAAGTATTTTTTTTTCTTCCATTTCCTTTGAATCCTCCCTCTAGACTTAAAGATACTAAGGATTTGTTTTGATCTTTCTCTTCTGAATAGATCTCCTCAATCCATGCATTATATTGACTCCCCAGTTTTAAAATCCAAATACTGGCCCCAAACTTGTCAATCCACAGCTTGTCTGTCACAGCTGTCATTTCTTCACACAGCCCGTGGCTGCCTTAAACAGAATTCTTGGAACACCACCAAACTTCCTTTGTTCCTCTCTCCACCAAATTATCCGGTCTTCACATGTGAACTCACCCTTCTCGCGGTTTCCTCATCCGTCGCAGTCAAAGCAGCTGAAAGTTCTGTCATTTGAGCTTTCATAATGTACCCGACTTCCTCAGCTACCCCCACTACGCCAGTCCAAGCACGCCTTGCCTTGCTTTCTGTAATAAAGTTCTTTCCTTTCCCCCTCCTCTGCCCAATTATTTATAACAGTACCCAAGAGATGCTTTTTTCATTTTAGAATTGGGATGTGCCACCTAATTGTACCCAGGCTAGAATCCTGAATTCCCATAACGCTTGACCTAAAAAAAAAAAAAAAAAAAAAAAAAAAAAAAAAAAAAAAAAAAAAAAAAAAAATTAAGTATCATTTGACCAATACTCTGCATTCCTAAGTATAGTCTAGGTTATGCTACAGTGATTAGAATTTTTTTTTAAAGGCTCTGCAGGGTGTGGTGGTGCATACCTCTAATTTAAGCACGTGGGAAACTGAGGCCGGAGAATCACAAGTTCAAGGTCTGTATGGGCTACATAATGAGTTGCAGACCAACTTGAAATAAGTAGAGGGAGTCCATCTCAAAACAGCAACACAAACCCTACATTTTAGCAGCGAAGGCAACCGGAATTATTTCATGCTCAAATACATTACTTGGGGCTTTCTTCCTGAGTTACCTATGTTCTAGAGTCAACAGAGAGGGAGAAACCATTATCCCATAGATGACAGAAAGTAATCCATAGCAAACCAGAATGTTTTTAACATTTGTCCAGGTGTGAGACACATCTCTTTCAAACAGTTTGTTGTTGTTGTTGTTGTTGTTGTTAACCAAAAACGAGATACTTTTGCAATGATAAATTCAAAGGAGACAGGGCAGTGCAATACTCCCATGTGCCTCAGGCAAGAACCAAAGCTGCTTGGTAAATAGCACCAATGACTAACTCATTCTTTCATTTTTCAAATGAAGAATTTGGGACCTGTAGCAACTGGAAAACAATGGATTCTGATGCCATGGATGGAGACTGTCTTGGGTCTACTCCCCAATGCTGCTTCTAACAGTGAACCCGGATCCGTCCTGTATTAAATGAAATTACAATTAGACATCTCAGAGTCATCATTTTATCCACGTGATATAAACTCCTTGTGTTGAAATACCTTTGTATGTAGATAGATTAGAGGGAGGCCTTGCTCTCGCCTGGTTGATGAGCCAATAAAAAGCCCACTCAAAATTTTTCTGACCCAGTCATTTTCATTTCTGGAAAAACTAAAGCATCTTTTAGGCTGGAGATTCTAAATACACTGGCTTAGTAAATGTCCAGGAGATAAGCAAGAGAAACGTACTTTCCTTGTATACGATCTGCTAAAAAACACTTCAAATATGCTCACAAGCACCCCAACAGTGGTCTGAAGAAAATAAGTCTATATTTCACCCGAATAGCAGTCTAAGGCAAGTGGCTTCTAGTGCTGGTTCAATAGTGTAACAGTATAAGAATTCATCAATCTTGGGCTCTCAGATACAGGGTGGCTGTGACTGCTCCACACATACAATTGAGTCCGGAGGAAGTAATTGGAGCCAGCTGCGCATGCTCCTTTTGTTAGGCAATGGAAAAGCTTCTTTAAAATCAATACCTTGCCCTTTATTCTGGATTAACCCTGAGATGCTCAGGGTTAATTAACTCAGGCTCTAAGACCAGAGCAGCATGATCACTTTTTGTAAAAAGAAAGAAAGAAAGAAATTAAGATTGATTGGTCTAGCCTGGTCCGGGTGCTACCTTGAATAAAACGATGGTTCTGGTTCTTCTAAGAATGGCAACAGGGAGTGGGTGTGAGGATAAAAACAGTAAACCACTGGCAATGTCTGCCCCAGTCGCTGACGGCATGAACTACGGTTAGCAAGTCTGTAACACTGCGGTACAATCCTGAGAAAAGCCGGCCTAAGGGAGGGGTTGTTTATCTTATCTCGCCTCACAGAGGTTTCAGTCCAGGCTAGCAGCCTACAAATCCCTGGACCTGTGCGAGGCCGAGTATCTTGGGGAAAGGAGGTGATGGAGAGGAAGTCAGCAATCAGAGAAAGAGAAGAGTCGGGGAGAAAAGAAATCCTCTCAGAGCATGCCGCAGTGGCTGCTTCCTCCCACCAGGTCCCAGTTCCTATTTCCCACCACCCCCTGGTAATACCATCTTGTTATGCATTGATCCCTGAAGGGGTTGATCCATGGCTTAGTCAGAACCCTCTGCATCCATCCACTTTCCGAATTCTATCACTTGGTAGCTAGCATTGCCCTAACCCAATATGTGGTCTGGAGAGCATCTCAGATTTAAACAACAGCAGCAGTTTTGACTGTTTCTAAGCTTAATTAGAAAACGTTTAAGGGGCCAGGGAGATGGCTCGGTAGGGAAAGGTGCCTGCCACCAATCCCTAAGGCCTGACTTCTTCCTTTGGTCCCAGAGAGAGGAAAGAGAGAACAGAATCCTGCAAACTGTCTTTTGGCCTCCACTTGCAAGTCAACACAAAGGCAATTAATGAAATATAATTTTTAAAATCTAAAATAAAACATCATGAATACATGAAGCATACATTTGCCACAGAATCTATAGAACCTGTGTGTGTGTGTCCATCGTTAAAAATAAAATCAATGAATCTACCAGATTACTGAAGCTGATGTTTGTTTAGAAAGAGAAATTCGTTCCAGAAATATTGGCAGATCAAGGAACTGTTCGAACATATTCCACATTTGCCTGTGTGTGTGGATGGGTCCACTTGAAACATTTAGGTTAATGCAAACAATAGCATATCTAGATTTGCCTGTGTGAGTGGTTAGGGTCCATTTGAAACACTTATGTTAATGCAAAAAAATCCTATTGAGATAAAATGATGACTTAGGAAACCACAAAAGTCAGCTGTGTATCCTTTAAACATTACCAGCAACCTCATCCCTGACCGTGTCATGGG
This sequence comes from Arvicola amphibius, assembly GCF_903992535.2. NCBI lineage: Eukaryota > Metazoa > Chordata > Mammalia > Rodentia > Cricetidae > Arvicola > Arvicola amphibius. Next base: position 40,674,295 of record NC_052060.1, on the reverse strand, counting down.
CCACATCTATCATCGATGTTATATATGTCTGTGATTTTGAATGCTTCTGTCATTTTCAAAGTCACATACAGCAGCCTTTCTAAAATGCACAGCCACAAGCAAAGGGCAGAACTTTACCGACATAAAGGGCTATATCTACTGCAGAAGTCACACGTTTCTTAGATGTTTAACCTGGGTGACACAGTGGCCCACCCTGAAACCCAGGGTCCAGGAAGATGAGCCAGGAAGAGAACAAATGCATCATTGTGAGTTCTAGATCGGCCTGTATAAAAACAGCAAAGATCTTGTATCAAAAACCAGAGCCATGCCAGCTATGGTGATATATGCCTTTAATTCCAGCACTCAAAAGGGAGAGGCAGGCAGATCTCTGTGTGTTCAAGGCCCCTGTCCTCCACATAGTGAGTGCCAGGCCCAGCAAGGCTACATAGTGAGATTATCTAAGCAAGCAAGCAAACAAACAAACCCTGAAGTAATATGAGATCTGGAGGTGACTCAGTGGGCAAAGAACTTGCTGCCCAAGCAAAGGAAGCAGAGTTCTGATCCCCAGAGCTCATGCAAATGCCAGCAAGGCATGACTGGCAAGCAGAACTAGCCACAGAGGCCTGCCCTGGGTTTGACTAAGAGGCTTGCCTCCATGAGGCGGGGGGGGGGGGGGGTGAGTCAGAGTGATTTCTGACAACAAACCACCTTGTTCTTCACGCTCATGTACACAAGTGCGCACACACAAATGCAGACATGTATGCAAACACATATGCATATCACACACTCACAAAAATAAAATAAAGCAAGCATATAAAAACTCTATCGTGCAAAAACATAAAATGTTTTATCCGTTTTTACTCATTTTCTGTTCTTTTAGGGACCACTGACAGGATTTCTAAGTGTTTGATCTCTAGACTTCTTATTCCCCAAAATTCTTGCAGTTTTAATGACATGATTTTTCAATTATAACATTATACTGAAGAGTATACCTCTGATAGTCACTAGGTGAACAAGTGAAATATTTTAATAAATAATAAACTTCATTTTACAGTTTTAAAAGTCACCTTAAAGGTATTTATTCAATATACTTAGGAGAGCTTGTAAAAAAAAAAAAAAAAACAACTCTCAATTATCTTAAATAAAAGCCATTCAGTATGCCAATCTATATATGGATGTCACTATCGTGAGGATTTATCATTTATCTTTTGAGGTAATTATGCAAATTACATTCAGCCTACATATCCTGAGTTGGGAAGATGGTTTTTGTCTTTCTCCTCATTTGCAATCACGTCAAGATGGAGTGGAACAAGATTCACACTGGGCAGAGGGAAGCTGGTGGTCCCTTTACAGAAGAGAAGCTAGCTTTCTCCTTGGGGTCTCTCTTTTCCTTAACAAGGCTGTGCACAATACAATCAGCACATTCCCAGAGCTTCTGCGATCTCTCCCTTGGGAGATCTCAACACATACGAGGAAAAACAACTTCAAACAATGAAAAGCCCGTGCTGCTTTGTTCTATTTCTTCTTCTTCATGCTTCCTCATTTTCAAACCTGTATTCGCCTCTCATGTTTCCAAAGGACACTGCCTTTTCCCTCGCACTTCATTGGTGAAGTTACACAAGACAGATCCTGAAGAAATTAACCTTGAACCATCTATTATTTTCCTAAGGACCAAGACATAGGAGGGCAAGGCTGGGGCCAGAAAAAGATGAACCCCCGACAAAGGCAGCATACGGAGAATAAACAACAGAGAAGATTCTGGGCTGGTGGCAGGGGTGGTGGGTTTCATTCTTCTCCAGTTCTTGACCCTTTTGGGGGTGGGGGGAATCATTCTCAAATGTCAATCTTTAGTTCTTAGGGGATCTGATCAGGGTTTAGCCAGTCGGATCGTAGTAGATAAACGCTGGATGCCAGCACCTGAGGGCACATACTCCAAATAAAAAATAACCCTGTCTCCTTTGTCGCTCAAATGCAAACTGTCATTGCGGCAAGTCGACTTCCACAGGTGGAAGACCGGAGGAAAGCGGCCCAGGGCTCCCAGTGGCCGGTCACAACACAGTTCTCAGAGTGCACCTGCACACACCCATGGGCACGCATTCAAGCCACAGGCTGTGGGTTCTGCTAATGTCCTTCCCTGCCTTCCTCCCTGCCCCACCTCGCTGGCTTTCCCTTTCCCCACCCCCAGCCCTTGCCCCACACAATGAGATTTTTGTTTGCTTCAGTAGCATGTGACAGTAGAGTACCTGCTTTGCCTAACTCAGCGAGGCAAGTCTCTAGGATAACAGGTGGCAACTTCCCCTGTTGGATGGTAGGTATAAAAAAAAAAAAGAATGACCTCATAGGGGTGGAGCTCGGGGACTCCAGGTAGCAGTCACAGACAGGTAACCCTGCAGTGAAGCTGTGTCGTTAGAAGGGGGTCAGTTCATGCCGACTTTCACCCTGAGGCGCTTAAGCAACCAGCCATTGCCTGCAAACCTCAAAAGTTTGTCTCAGGGCCTCAGATGGAGCCCAGGGAAGCCGCTGGGAAGGAAACCATGGGAAGCAAGAGAAAGAACCTGACCTTCTTGAGACCCAGGCTGTACATGCGGGAGAGGAGGAAGACAGACACTGTGGTGGACAGCAGTGTTCCTGGGGACCACTCTGGCACCTTGAGGAGGAGCCAGTCTGACAGGACCGAATACAACCAGAAACTGCAAGGTAACCAGAGGAAAGGAAGCTGCCACAGGTGGCTCCCCTCCAGGTCTAGGTTGGCGCGTTCCTATTTGCAGGGACACTTGAGGCAGAGTAGAAAATCAGATCCAACTTTCCCTTCTTACAAAACAAGAAAATGAAATTGAAAAAGGGACTCATGAGACACAGAGACGATTTCTATGATGAGAATCAATGGTTAAAGAGCCGCCACTGAATTTTTCTTAACACTGTTCAATTTTCTCTGGTGAGAGCAATATTTTTTCCCTCTACCTTCCTTGTTCCTCCTCCTTCCCCCATCCAACGTAAAAAGGGGGAAGGACTGATACACATGTGATTTAAAACCCCCAAGAGGCAGTTTATCCCGGTAGGTGTCTCTAAGATGTCACACCGTGAGGAAACTGTACTAAGCCATGATTGGAGTTACCTTAAACAGGGATGTGGAACTATAATTATGTCTGTGGAAACTAAGTAATGTTATAGTCAGTGGGATGCTCTGAAAGAATTCCTGAAAAATCACTTCAACGAGCATGCCATCAGAGTGGACTGAATAGCCTCCAAACGGGGCAGAGCTGTTCCGCACACTTAACGCTGAGTGACCACGTAGGAAATAACCACTTTACTTCTGTGATTGTGGTAAGATAATTTGGCACCATTATTATAACACGTCTTCCATATCTGGCCCTGGAGTCCTCTCTCCTCTCGACTCCCCTCTAAAGGTCATTTGCTCCAGTAAGACTTCATTTGGTGTGACAGCAGGCAGGGATTTGTCTCCACCGCTGCACCTGCCATGTGAGCCTCCAGATCCTGTCTCTCCTGTGCTGTGCACAAAGTGAGCATGAACTCCCCCCTGCCCACTGCGACTTGTCATTTTAGACTTCAAAACTGCAGCAGCACTAAAGGACCAATGGGACACACTTGTTAGCGGAGTGCTTTCCTCGGAAACAAGCATAGACTTGGTTATGCAAATTAATCAACTCAAAGGCATTTAAATTAAATGTTTAAAAACTCTAACTGGGGCATAATGCTTTGTGAAAATTCTGCATGGCTCAACACTAACTTGTAGTGTCAGTCTTTATCCATAAAGAAGCTATGTTTAATGAGGAATAGTATTTGATCCTTCCAGGCAACGTTGGGAAGAATGCAAATTTTAGTCACGCACACTTGGTTTTCTAATTATGACTTTTCAATTTACTACATACAAGATTTTGAAGAAATATGTCTTAAAATTTCTGAGCTCAAGCTTTCTTATTTTTGAACGTGAGATTAATGATATCTGTCATACAGTGTTGAAGATTGAATTAGACAATTACACAAACCTCTAGGACCTTGGCTGACAGATATTATACGCTCTGTAAATAAGAACAATAGTTATTTTCAATTTCAAGAACATTGGGTACCATACTAAAGGCCAAGCAGGGTATTTATCCAAACTTTTATGTCTTATGTTTTCTAACTTCTTTTGTGCTCCTTGATAAAGATAGGCCATACAGGCATTCAGAAGTCCCCCACATTGTTCTTAGCAATGCCTCTTCCATTACTTTCACTAATCCAGCATCTTTCTGCCTCAGACTTTCCATCAGAAAAATAAGTTAGGAATAATTTTGGAACTTATTAAGTTTTGCTCTTCTCTTCCTGACTGTATTCAACAAAGTAGGCCGACGGCCACAAAACCCAGTGGGCATTTGTTAGACACTCTGTCAAAGTCCGCAAGCTGCTTGCACACTTCATTTGGTTTGTGAGTTTTGTCTGTTCTGCTGCATGTTGTCTTTGAAAATGGAAAGAAGACTCAGAGTTCACCCATTTCCTAGAAGTACTTGTGTGTGTGGGGGATCACCAGGGAGTGTAGAGGTCACATCAGAGCTGTAATTTAGCTAGACTTCTGAGAAGAAACATGTTTAGCCGTAATCCGGTGAAACCTAAATTCTAATGCCTAAGGGGACATTCAGGATTCATTTACAGCAGATGCTTCGGCAGCCGTGGGAGGCGTTTCCTCTGCTATGTTCAAGGCAGGCAGCTCTGTGCATTTTCTGTCTGGTTTGTTCAATGCCCACAGTGGACTGTGGTCAGGTGACTCCTACATCTCTCCCTTATTGAAATGGCAAAGGTTTGGCCTCCATCTTTGCTGGAACTGGTAGTCCCCGGGAGGAATTTTAAAAAAGACAACCTGGGCTGGATAGTGCCCTAGAAAGATGGTTCAAAACGATTTTGAGGTCAGGATGCTTTCGAAGACTGGAGTTTCCAGTACTTGTACAGATCTCAATTCATTCAGGCCGTTGTTTAGAGTGGTGTGTGTTATTTGAGTAATTCACTGTTCCAGTTCTGTGCGGGAGCCAACTCGTTGGTCCTGAGAAACGGACCTTTCTCCAGTGTCTGTGAGCTTACCTTTTAATTCACACGAGGCAGTCTTCCTGTTATTGTTCTTTTTTAATTTTTATAACGTTTTAGCTGATTAAATTTTAAGTTGCAATAATAATTTTTTTTAAATGAAGCTTTTCATAAAAGCTACAGAATCAGTGCCACAGAAAACATCTCTAAAGGTGATATTCTAACGACGTTGTAGAAGGTCGTCTTCCCAGCCCTTCCTCCTGATACACTTTGGCTGTGCAGGGATAGCTGGATGCTAAACCCAGCACTGGGTTTCTTTACTCCTACACCAGACTATTCAGTGAATCGGTTGGTCATATATGTTATATGTCAGGTCTTGTCTTAATGTTGAGCCAAAGCACAAGGATAATGCCATTTTAAAAAAAAAAAAAGGAACATATTTTACTCCTCAAAGCCTTGTAGTCTGCATGAAAAAGATAAGAAAGGCAAACAAACAGATGCAAAACAGCAGCTTGGTGGAAGGAGGGGCTGGATCAAAGGTTCCGAACAACCACTGGGTGGAGGAAGTTATTAGGTCTCTAAGACGTGATAAGCTGGAGATACGGAGAAAGTACAGATGGGAAGCAGGGGCATTTTAACTTCTTCACTATACTTCATCTGAAATCTACTGTTCTTCCTTATTGCTTATATCGACTCTCCTTCCCTCTCCAATCTCTCCCCCTACCCATACTCCATGAAACAGACTCGCTTTGTTAACTGTCCCATTTCTGCATGTAGAGTCAGGCCCAGCACAAATAACTACTCGATCGTATTGACCTATTCAGTAACTATTCAATAGAACAAATGATTCGAATGCTCTGACCCATGCAGGCAAAGGACGTGAGCAGACACCAACCAAAGCCTGAATAACGCTTAGGCGTCGGCATGCGCCTTCATACGGGAGGGTTCATACCTCCAGCGATCAACCTGATTGTGCATTCAAACAAAACACGTGAATGTACAGAATTGCACACACAATGACTGCATTTTGGTGGCGGCCTATCTCATGTCTCACTCTGCATGGTAGCATGCAGTGACTATACTTTGTTCACCCTTCTCCCATTCCTCACAGTCATCCATCCCACCTTTCCGATTAGCTAGCTTCCTTATTCCCATCCCACTGAGGGCCTTTGTAGATGAAATATCAGGGGGAGCTTAAAGGTTGAGCCATAAAAATTTAGGATTTCATATATCACTACCCGTATTAACCGTATTTGAATTAAGCATGACTTGGTTCTATACACCTGTATATGTAGCTATCTATGTAAAGAATACACTGACATGTGTGTGCCCTCGAGATATTTCTGCGCCGCTTAAGCTTTTTATTAAAATGTTAGTGATTGAGGTGCTGCGGTCTTGTCTGAAACCATAACAACGGATGTTACCCATGCAGTTTCTGCCCCTCAGACCTTATGTTTTTGCACATAAATCCAAACTTTTACAGTAATACTTAGTCCAAAAAACGATATTTAGAAATGAGACCTTTGGGAAGTAATCAGATCCTGGACAAAAACCCTAATAAATGGAACTGGTGGCTTTGAAAGACACTCAAGAAGCTTTCTTTTCTCTTTGCTGCCACTGGTAAAGACACCTGTAAACCAGGAAGGAGGCCCTCATCGGAAATCGGGTCTGCTAGGAACTTGATCTTGGATTTCACAGCCGGTAGAATGGTGAGGAACAATAGCTTGTCCCTTATGCCACACAATCTATAATACAAACTTAGAAAAGCTAGAACTGACCAACAGTGTTTTCACCCTCTGGTTAGTTTTTATAGTTGGTAAATATTTTTGCTAGTGAAGCAGTCTCTGAGAACGGGAGTAAATAGAAAAAAAATGCCATTGTCTCTGATAACAGGAGTCAAAACTTATACTCTTAGCAGGGCCAGTGGAATCTTATTCCCGTCCTTCTTTTATTATATTTCATTACTTCCTCAGAAAAGAAAGTTCTCTTACCACCGAGCAGGAACTAGTGGGTTTTCCTATAAAATCCTAAGGTTTTGGTACTCTAATGCTAAAAAAACAAATTTCCCTAAGGCACACACTTCAGACAGATTGCATAATACGAGGACCATGGCTCAACTGAAAAGTTGAACTTGGCCAAATTATGAGTCCATTCAATGTATCATGTTTCTAAAGAATAATCTGGAAGTGAGTGGGAACTACTTGCAAGGAAAGACTTGTGACTGTTTTTCTCCAGGCCTCGTGGAGGAGGCCCTGAAAGGAAAGGCTAAACTACCTATGTGTTTCTAAGCTGGAGCTGTCCCCGTTCCTGTCAGATCCTTCTGCTGCCTCCAAACACCATTTGCTAAAGACAAGGCTATAGAACTAGGAACCTGACACCTGCCAAAAGAGGTGTGTGATTGTTTGGAGAACAAACCCTGAAATGAAAGTCTAACTGCTTTTAGTAGTTTCTGTCTCATTCATGCATAACAACCAAATGGAAGTGTATTCCAATGCCTCCTTTTTCAGCAGAGAGTCAAGGTGTCCTGCAGGTGTTAGAAAATTGGTTTGAAATCACCAGCCACATAAAGCAGTGGCTCCAACACATCTCCAGCGAGATGGGCAAAACCACTCCTCCTGTGTTGGTCAGGACTGGCTTTTTTGTAACTTTCCTAAAGATGGAAGGTATTATTTCTAGTTGTGTGGTTTTTCTTATCCATAAAAATCAGAATTTGACCAGTGCGTGAAATGTGGAATCAAGTGGTGAGAGCGAATGAAAGGAAAGAAGAGAGACGCTGGGGGAAGGGATGCCAGGTATCAAAATATATGTATCTAAAAATAGGGACAGAACTGGGGAAAAGACCAGTAAGAGAGAAAGACTCGATTAACGTTCATCTTTTGTAGTTTCCCATGGGGGCCGGCAGCCGGTAAACAATGACACACAGACTTATTAATTATGAAAGTACGGCCTTAGCTTACGCTTTTTCTAACTAGCTCTTAAAACTTAATTAGCCTATTTCTATTACTCTACGTTCTATCACATGGCTCAGTTACCTTTCCTCTGTTCCAATGTCTGAACAGCTTTGCATCACACTGGCGCCTCCCACGTGCCTAGATTCATCCTGCTGACTTCCGCTCTCTGCCCAGAAGTCCCGCCTATTCTCTTCCTGCCTAGCTGTTGGTCATTTAGCTCTTTGTTAAACCAATCAGAAGGTGCCTTGGCAAAGACACATCTTCACAATGTAAACAGATATTCCACGACAATCTTTACCTCTGCTAGTATAGAAGTTTTTTGTTTTTGTTTTTGTTTTTTAAAAAAAGTCTGTTTATAGAATTCTATTTCCAAGCTGGCACCATCATATTAACGTCAGTTCTTTTGTAAGGGTTGGTTTTCTAGGGAAAGTGGGATTAACATAATAACACTGAACACGTATGGTCTCAGGTGAAATTTGAGTGTCGCTGGCTGCCCTCTCCTGACCAAGTAAGTGGAGAGTCCTTGGAATCAAGGTTACTGCCTGTTAGGCTGCCTTATTCTCCCATGGAGACTTCATCTGGAACCTTGGAATTTTCTGATGCACAGCCTTCAGTGTTGGCTGTAGGCTTGCTTTGGCCTGTTTCTAACCATTTTCCTATGGGTGGATTTATGCTGTGTTTTCATTTAGTCCTGAGAGGTGACTGATTATGGGAAAATTCTTGAACGGATCAAACTGGAGTGTTTGTACCACGCCTAGGATGCCCCTAGTAGATGGGAGGCCTAATAGCGCAAGATTAAGTTTGCAAGCCTTAAGGCTAAGTAGGAGTCCGTGTGCCCCTGCATTGAGCTGAATTCTGGCAAGACACTCTTACCGATCTGAGAAATCTAAGCTTGAACTTAGCTTTCAGATTGTTATGAAGATAGCTTTGTCAAAAAAAAAAAAATGCTACATCACTTTTCACTTGACAGTTGGCCAGCTCTGTTTATAACTTTTAGATATGTAGGCATAGCATGCCAGAAGCATTTGTACCCTTGCACCGGGTAGCTGGAGAAGGGCAGGCATGAATTGGGGCTGTGATATACCTCCTGAATGTGATCTTCCGTCTATGCAGGATCCTGCAATTCAAAAGGAAAGTGAAATGTAGGGAATAGAGAAAAAGTGAGCGCCATCACCCACCAGGGTGTTGCCAGCAAAGGACTTCCATACAGCAGCACATAATCCCGAATCTTTGCACTTCTGGCTTTGTAGTTGAAAATGTAGATGGTAAAACTTGGAATATTGGAAAACAGAATACAGTCAGTTAAGTAACTTGCCAGATATTTTACTGATACCAAGTTAAAGCAATTTGGCGTTCGCTGCATGCCTTTTACAATGTGGTGACATTCTTCTACTCTTGTGACATAGCTTGACTGGCCCGCTATTGCCTGGAAACACACATTCTTTCCTTCACAATGTGGCCTAGCCAGTGTTGCTGTTTTTAAAAATAATTCTTATTGCTGCTGTTTTTCAGGGACTGAAATTGTGAAATTAGGCCAAGCAAATCTTCCCTCTAGTAGTGGGAGCTTAATGGCCTCCATTTTCTGCTTCGTTGAGCACCTTAAGGCGCCTCTTTATTTTTTATGCCTGTTATCCTTTATTTTCCTCTTCATAAAATGCATCATACATCTGAGAGGCTGAAAGCCCTAGTCTATAGCAAAGGTGGAGAAGACACCACCGTTACAAATGAAAGTATACAGCTAGCAGGATATGGCAGGCGGCACATCTTTAATCCCAGCCCTCACGGGGCAGAAGCAGGCAGATCTCTATGAGTTCAACACCAAGCTGCTCTACATGGCTGTCTAGGACATCCAGGGCTGCACAGAGAGGTCCTGTCTCACGAAACAAAACAAAATAAAGCAAGCAAACAAACAAAACTATGGAGCTGTCATTCAGAAATCAGCAGTTCTGTGTACGGGTGGGTGAGACTGTAATAGAATTCTACAAAGTCAGCCTGAATCCTGAGCTGTAAACGTGAATGCAGCAGGAAAAATAGAGCCTGTGATTAAAAGCCTGTGTACGAGGGTATCTGAAGCAATTTCTCCCTTGATTAGTGAATCAGAGAAGAGCAATTGGCAAAGAATGCTGGGAGCTCTGGCTACCTCAGGGAGCTGTGACCTGGGGAGGCTGAAAGGCCATCTTGCTCTGGTCTAGGTGTCTGAGTAAGAAATTGTTTCCCTTGAATGCTTCTTGATGTTAGGTCTCTAATGTCAGGAGAGAGAGAGAGAGAGAGAGAGAGAGAGAGAGAGAGAGAGAGAGAGAGAGAGAGAGAGAGAGAGAGAGAGAGAGAGAGAGCTGTCACGGACTTCTGCTTCTGTGTTGGTTATGAAATGGCTGATTGAAGGCATTGTTTACCTTCAGTGCAGCCCTGATTTTACTCGGGGAAAAACAGCGAGTCCCTTGAAGAATTAGAAGGTGTCTCCTCCCACACAAGTGCCAGCAATTTTCTATGATCAGCAATCAGAAGTGTAGAGTTAAACACGCACCTGCTTCCTGCCTGGGAATGAGGCCTTGGCTCAAGCTGAAAGTTTCTTTCCTTAAATCCCTGGAGGTCTGGATCCTCCTCACTGAGGTCTCTGCACCCTCCACAATCCTTCCCCCAAGGTCCCTGCCTACAGTGGCATGGAAAGGAAGTACCATTCCCCCATTCCTCTACCCTCTTAGAGTCTGTGGATGGGGACGGTGAGATGAATTTACAAAAGGCAGATTAAGTGGGAGAAAAGCGACAAATTTTATTTGAAATCTTTTTTTTTAAATTTGACTCAAAGCACTTTATAGAGAAAAGCAACAATCCCAAAGACACAGATGAACCTGGAGTTCTGTACTGTAGAAAAGCAGGATTGGAGGCTCAGCCGCCGGCAAGAAATTGAGGAAGGCTGTAGTTTTTTTAAGAAGGGATGTTGTGCAGATTCATCAGATGGCAGCTGTCCACCTCCAGTGACAGGAGCTCTGCTCTTCCTGACCCAGCCAGCCCCTCTCTTCATGGAGATTCGTGCTTTACTTGTAGAATAAAAAAAAAAAAAAATAGGCACAGACAGAGCCCGTCCTGCTGCTGCCCTTCCCAGACACCTTCAGCTCAGAATAATCCATACAGGAAATCATGTGTGGAGGGGTGTGTTCTGCTACTTCAGTGGTCTTTATCTCTGAATTCACACAAGTATTCCAACCCCCTCTCTTTTTCTTATTTAGATATAATTCCTTTCAGGAGTAGAAACTTAGGCCTACTTCAGTATTTAAGGGATGCCTGATATTTGGTGCACACTCCCCTGAATTGTTGCCCCTTTAATGATTTAAAAGTATTTAATGGTTAACTGCAGCTGTATTGATTCATATGGCGGGTATATTTCTATAATTCCAATTTTCCTAGTATTTAATGGTAGCCAACTTTTGTGACTATGTTATTTTGTTTTTCTGTAGCAGAGGAAAGAACAGAAATCAGCAGATTGAAGAAGAAAATACAATTTACTGCTATCATAACCTTTGCCTCCACTAAGTCTCTATGACATCAGAGGCACACAAAGAGCAATACAGAAGCTGTGATAAGAAAAAGTTTAATTGCATCTCTAAAATGTAGGTGGGGTGGGTGCAGAGCAAAACAGCAAAATAAGAAGCCTTTTGGGATTTTCAGGGGTGGGTCACTCAGAGTGATTAAATATGTTCTATGATTTGAAACAAAGTCATAAATACATACTGACTTTTTTTCTTTGAGTGTTGAAAATGGAAGGTACCCAGACACCAGCTGAACATTTGTGTTTGTCAGTTGGCTGGTCACACAACTAGTAAGTGGTGAAATCAGTTCTTCGGAGTGCCCTGTGTTCAGGTCACTCACTGTGTGTGTGTGTGTGTGTGTGTGTGTGTGTGTGTGTGTGTGTAAACAGACAAACTGCATTCTTTGTTCTCTCCTTAGTCTTCAGTAGCCATGCCTGTTTTCTGTTTTTTTCTTAAGGGATTGACCAATCTTGACAATGTTTTGAAAAATGCTCAAAAGCCCTTAGATACCCTGATTTACAAGGACATTTACCACACCTTTAAGCAAACCATGAGCATGTATTCTCGAGGACTGTATCATTCTACACTTGCAAGAAAATGTTTTACATGTATGTAAATAAGGAAGATCTGCACGCACAGGGAATAAAGTTAGCGGTTCCTAGAATAACCGGAATAGCCTACTTTAAAAACCTAACATGAACTATTGGAGCTGGTCTTACCTGCTGATCATCACTAACCCCACAGAACACAGCTCAAGGAGAATGCTTGCTGGAAGACAGCCAGGATGTCTACTCATGGTGCTTCTATCCAAAGAGTCCACATTGGTTTTGTTAATTAGCCCCAAAGAGGGGCAAGAGCCAGGCCCTGGGTTCAGTCCTCAGCTCAGAAAAAAAATAAAAATAAAAATAAACCATTCAAAACTAAATATTTCTAAAAGTATAAGTTGACATTATGCTTTAACCTTTCAACTTTTAATATTTATATACATGTCAAATAAGAAGATAAATTTAGATTCTTTTTGATGAAGGAATATTTGGTGAAAAATCGATATTCTCTGAGAAAAGTGAAGTTTTCCCATATTGCAGTTACAAGAAATAACTTACACATTTTATTTTTTCTGGTCTGGGGACTGAATCTAGGGCTTATGTATCTGAGGCTAATGCTCTACTCTGAGCTGTATCCACATTTGCTTTTTAGTATGCAAAATATAACTTACACATCACGACATAAATTTGCATTAAAATTGTATTAATACAATTTTTGAATGAGGAAAAACTAATCACAAAATTTCAAGTCCTTAAAGTTTTTTTGCTGTATGTTCTAAGTTGTTTAAATTAGAAAACTAAAAATTTATTTTAAGATATTCAAACTGTAGTTTGACTTTTCTATATTTTTAGATTATATTAAAGTCTGTATGATAGCCGAGGACCTCATAATAGATCATGATAGGGAATATAACCCACAATATGTAGACATTTATGTACATGTGCACCACATACATATACTGATGTGTGGATCATTGTTTGTAGATGATGCTTAGAATCTGCAATCTACAATAAATGAGTAAATAGAACTTTTTAAAAACTCTATTTCAGTTAGTTGAAAGGAAAACAAATTGTTTTTTATTTCTCTGAACTCTATTACAATGATAATAGAATTATTTATTAAATATATAAATAGATGTATTTATTAAATAGATAATGAAAGGCTAAGGATGTAGCTCAGTGACAAAATGTTTGTCTAACATATGTGTAGCCCTGAGTTCAGTCCCCAGGACAACACAAAGAATGGGGAGGAAAGAGAGAGAGAATGGAAAGAGAGGAAAATGGTATACCTCTGTCTGATACTTTGACAACGAGAAAGAGCAGGGTTGTGAAATGCTGGTTCTTTGGCATGACCGTGTTTGCAACCATGAAGACACAGCAGCTGTGGTCACCTGCACTGGGCCAGTACAGGAAAGGGCGTGTCATCAGTCAGACGTGGACTGGGGAGGCACTCACAGAGCCCCGCCTCTCTGAGCTGAACATTAGCTCCTGGTTCTTGGGGAGGAGCAGTCATTGTCTCCAGTTGTGTAGCTCAGGTGAGCCCAGCAGGCTCCACTGGGCAGTTCCAAACACATTGTAAGACAAATGGTCCTGGCTAAACTCAGTGGGCCACAAAAACCCAAGGACATGAATGCAGAAATAGGCCTTGTGTGGAATTGAGAGCAGAGGTAGGAAAGGGACATGACAGGAAGGGGTTGAGAATAACCAGAATGCGTTGTGCACATGTATGAAGCAGCCAAAACCAAATTTCACAAAAATTAGAAGTTAAAAAAAAAAAGAGGGAATAAGAAATGATCCTCAAAATGATTTTCTCACAGTTTATTCAGATAATTTTTGCAGTGAATTTATTCAGGCATGATAGGCAAAAGCAGAGGAAGGAGGGAAGGGAAGAGAGAAAAAAAGAAAGGAAAGGAAAAAGGAAGGAAGGAAAGAAAAGAATAGTTGATATCAATCCTGTGACTGTTACGGAAACCTTGTCTTGCTTCTCTGGAAGTTTCTACTTGAAACTCTGCTCCTAAGTGGCCCTCCGGTGACCTCTCTCTCTCCAGTGGCAGCTGTGACCGTGACCAGTTCCTGATCACCTTCCGTCCCAGCGGTCCACCTCGCACTATCCGGCGTGCCTTATTTCTCACGGGTAACTGTCTCCACTATTCCTCGTTCCTAACTAAAAGATGTTTCAAAAGACCGAGGCTTGCGCTTTGTGTTTCACTGCTGCTACAATCAGAACCAAGTTCTCAGCAGTGCCGCAGCTCACATTTGGGGACGGAATATTCTCAGTCATCCTGTGAGGCCCCGTGCACTGTGGGACATAAACAGCATCCTCATCTTCTGTAGACCAGCTGCTAGCAGCTCTTCTTCACACCTCTCTGTTATGACAACAAAAGCAGACGACAGTAATTGTTCACAAATGTTTCCTAAGAGGCCATGTAGAATTGTCAGGCTATGAGCCACTCACAGGCACCATGGGTACTCAATAAATATTTGTCGAATAAATGACTATGTGGATAAAAAAGCAGTGCCCCATCCAGTCAAAACTCTATACACTCAACAATAAGATACATACGATGGGAAAAACTGAACATGGCAAAACTTACCTACCCACATTCTCACTCTGTCCAGAACTTAGAGCCTCCTTTTTCATTCATCTTTTTCTACTAAGGACATGAAATAAAGGCGTTTCCAGAAAGTGCCCACGCATTTTCAGCTCCTAATTATCCTGGCTGTGCTATGATGTTCACTGTGAGGGCCTCTAAATTCACACCAATACGACTTCGGTATTTTTTTCAAGCCTGGAAGTGTTGCTGAATTCCTTTTAGAAAGCCACATTGCTACCTTCTGCAGCAATTAGCAGTCAGAGGAAATAAATCAGAAGCCTTGTGAGTGAGGATAAACTATTTTCCTCCCCCAGTAGTTGAGCTTTCAAATTTGGAGCAGTGGAGGTTCATCTCCTCCATATTTTCTCTGAATACCTCCCTGGCTTCCCTCCAAAACCTGCCTGACATGCAATTATTTTCAACCTATTTCACAGAAGGCTCACTCCATTCATCTTCCTGTGGGTCAGATTTCCATTAGCTGATAAAAGAGTTTTACCGTGTGAAAATTATGTCCATAGGGTTCAATAGCATCCTGCCCAGTGCTTTTTGTTTATTTTGCTTCTGTTTTTCTTGGGGTGTGGCAAGCATGGGAAAAGGTTTGAAATAAGACCTGGGTTAAAGAGCATTTATAATCATATCTGGGGAGGTGGCAAGGATCTAGTGAGAATAAAACTCTAGATTCAATAATGAGTGGATGTTTGCTCTGTATGGACAACGAGAATTAGACTGATGCTGATGTTGATGATGCTGATGTTGATGATGCTGATGTTGATGATGCTGATGCCGATGGAGAAGACGATGGTCTGACCTCCTTTTCTGCCTTTGTTGCTTACGTGGCTTGCTTTGCTTTCTTTCTAAAAAATGCGTTTATTTTTGTTTTATATGTATAAGTGAGTGTCTGCATATATGTATACCACACGTGTTTCTGGTGTCCAGGGTGGCCAGAAGAGAGCACCGGAGTCCCTGGAACTGGAGTTGCAGATAGTTATGAGGTAGCTGATACATGTACTGGGAATGAAACTCTGGTTCTCTATTACAACAGCAAATACCCTTAACCACTGAGCCATCTCTCCAGCCTAGACTTAGATTTCCTAGAAATTAGTTTTGTTCTCTAAGTAAAGCATAGAACTAGGTACAACTATCATCTTGTCTTCTCCTCGTTATTTTCCTGTTTTTCCTTATTTGGTTTTATGGTCACACTACCTAGTCAACCAACTCAGAAATCTAAGCTTGGGCTTCACCCCTCTGTTAGCCTGCGTTGATTGACAGGCCATGCTAATTTCTTTCCAAGTTTCTCTTGATTTGTTCACTTCTTATCATTGTCAAGGAAATAGACTAAGCAGACTATTTAGCTGTGCAGTTAAATGGCTGCCTTTGCTTCCTTGCCTTAAGGCTTGATTGGAAACCTCTCCTACCAAATATGGTCTTATGCAGACCAAAGAGACCTTGCCAAAAACAAAAAACAAAAACAACAAAAAAAAACCTTAATTGCATCATTGTTTTTTTCAACAATTTCCTATTGTTATGGTTTGGGTATAAAGTGCCTATCCAAAAAAAATAAATAAAGTGCCTATCCAAAGGGTATGGTGTTAAAGACGAGGTCCCCAGCTAGTAGAACCAGTCACTAAGAGGCTACCAGATCCTGGATGCTCTGACTTCCCTGAGGAATTAATCCACTGATCGATTCATAATCTGATGATATTACTAATAGGAGGTGAGGTGAGCCTGGTGGCTGGTAGGTGTGTGTCACAGGGCATCTTGGTCCTTGGCTTTTTCTAGTCCCTCTCTCTGTTTCCTGGCTGTCCTGGGATGAGCTTCTCTGCCCTACTATGTTCTTCTGCCATTGTGCTTGGTCTACAGTCCCAGAGAGGATGGAGTCATCTAATTATGAACGGAGATAAACACATAGTCATGATGAATATTTCCACTTTAAATTGTTTTTCTTACGTATTTTGGCACAGAAACCAACACTAGAGAGCACTTGCAGTATTTAAAAATCTGAGATTTTTTTTAAGGATTCCTTTAGAATCTGTACCGTAACAGTCTCTGTAAACGTAGTGTCTTCTTGTGCCCCTAACAACTATACTTCCCTCACGTGAAGGTGTTTTTCCTCTCGATTTTCTGTCAAGCTCTATATATCCTGCTCCTTTGGTTAATGCCATCTCTTCCCTCCTAGCTACCTCTCAAGAGCCTGGCTTCGAGACTGTGCTAGGCTTTTTAGCCCAGGCCACAGCGAATGACAATTATTAATCTGTATGCTGTCTTTTCCCCCGATATTGACTGATGTTTCTAAATTGCAAAATGATTGGTTTGCAGGCTCATTCTAGAATTGTTTTCTTCTTAATCTTTTTCATTTGTCTCATCCAAATGCTAATATAGCAGTAACGGCTTGGCAACTTGACTTTTTAAAATTGTTTCAAAGCATTAAATCAGTTTTTATAGAAACACGCATGTTCTATCGCTCACATATTTTGCCAATTTATGTGTGTTTAGTTAAGCTAATGTAATTACAATAAAAATGCAGCCACGCTGTCAGGTTTGCTGCTGTACGCAACTAATTTTTGGGAAATGCAAAAAATTGACTATTAAGGGAAGTGCATAGACATCCCCATATGTTTTAGGGAGCGGAGAGAAAATGCTGACTTACCCAGTGACTTTAATAGCCCATCATTACCTCTAGTTACCCAGTCTCCTGACAGCAAGGGCTGTTGCATTATTCATTACTACATTTATAACAGAACCTACTCAAATCCAATAGATAGTTTTAAATTGATATTGAATGAGATGCAAAATTTTTAACTCTCCAAGTAAGTAATTTATAAAATTATTAACTTCAAACTCTAATACTTACTGATTTCATTTAGCTCTGAATACATTTGTGGTTATGATAAAATTATAAATTAATTTGAGCCTAGATACTTTTGATATATTACGCTTCTGTTCTGCAATCAAGTGACTGGAGAAGTTGTCTGATAAATAACTGTGAGAGGCATGCATGTACCTGCCATCTCTGGGATCAGGGGGCCAGAGGCTAAGAGCAGCTGTTATTACATAAGGCATCGAAAAAAACCTCAAGGTCAGAATGCGAAGTTTCCACTTACAGTTCTTTACTAAGAGACAAGTAACACAATTATGACCATTAAAGTCCATAATGATTTGTTAGCAACCACTAATAATTAATACCAGCAGGAGTATTAATTCATCAAAATGAATTACCACCTATATGTCCCAGAGTAATAATCAATGATACCCCAGCAGGGGCAGCCTTCTTCCTCATCTTGCTGTTAAGCTTTCTTGAGAAGCAGGACATTCTCGGTGAAACCTCAGAAACTTCTTAGCACCATGACTGGGCCTTGAGATAAATGGGAGATAATTGGGCTTTAAGAAGTCAGTCATTATTACACTATAGCAAATGGCAAGTCAAGGCAAATTCCCACCTCATTTGGATTCTGTCTGAATGATTAGGCCTGCCGTGGAACTGGCTTTGTAGTTGTCCATAATAATTCTGCTTTTCCCAGCTGACAGGGAAATGTCCTTACAGATTTACAATCTGTGCCCCCTATCTTTGGGTTATTTCCCAGGTGGAGGTAGGCAGAAGGGCTATAGGGGCCATTCAGAACCAATGACAGGTAATTCTTGATAAGATGAAGAGCAAGCGACTCTTTTTGGAGGGCCGTCTATGAGTCAGACACAGGCAATGTGACTGCCATGCTTCCTCTCACCTCCCACACGTCCCAGGCAGTGAGTTGTGGTTAAAATGAAGGTTTTGAAGCCAGATGAAAAAAAAAAAAAAAAAAAAAAACGGAGGTTCAGCCTGGCCCCACCACTGAAAGCAGTAAGATGCTTGACAAATGATTTAACCACCATGTGTTTCCACTTCTGTCTGTTAAAAGGTAAGGAGCAAGCACGTCCATCTTGAGCGGCAGAGCTGGTACTTAAAAATGACATCTCGCTATTATTGCCGTTGCCAGTTTTTCTTAGTTCTCTTCTAGAGATGAAACAATTTAGTGGCACCATATGGTTTGGCTGGTGTCACTAGCAGTGAGTGGCACCGCCAGCACTGACCTGTACATACTTCTGTCCAGCAAGATCCTATTGCATATGCACAGAATACCATGATAGCAGCATTGCCAGACAGGGGTTCGAGCGAGAGAGTTCCAGCTGCAGAGCCCAGCACATCTGGTTAAAACCCCAGTTCTTCAGTGTCACCTGTGATTATTGGAGAAATTCTACTTATAATTCATATGCTGTTTCTTCATCACTAAAATTAGCATATTAATCCACTTTTAGGTTGTAAGGAAGATTGTAGATAATGAATATTAGTTCTTAACAAATACTAGAAAATTGTTGTGCGCATTACAGGCATATACAGTATATTATAAAAAATAATAAGGGAATAACAATGTACAATGATTTCATATAATGAAAGCAATTTTACCTTGCTTTCATAAATAAAATATAGTGTATACATGCAATGAAATATTACTAAAACTTAAAAATTAGGGCTTTTGATACACACTATGGCATAGTTGAGCCTTCAGGACATTATGATCAGTGAAATAAGCCAGGTACCAAACAAAAAATACTGTATAATTCCACTAAATTGGCGTACCCAGAGCAGTTCAATATGTAGAGACAAAAAGCAGTATGGTGGAGGAGAAGAGAGAAAGAGGAATTGTGAGTTTCACCTTGGGAAGATGGACACGCTCTGGACTCATACAGCAGTAATGACTGCACACAATGGAATGCATTTGCTGCTGCCAAACTGCACACTTCAAAACAGCACAGCGCCTTTTATATCATCCACATGTTGCTGCGATGAAAGAGACGGGATAAAGACATGTAACACTGGGAGGGGGAGAAACCATAGGAAGTATTAAAATTACCATCACTCCCAGGCTCAAGTTATCCTCCTTTAGCAACTTATTGATGCTTTGTGTTGAGTCTCACCCAAGAAGCCACACTCATCCTAACATTTTGTAAGGACAAAATGGTCCTCTTGCCCAGGAAGCATGACTCTGAGTTGGCTGGTGAGTGTCAATCAATGTGGCTCTCATTCCGACAGTACAGTCACAAGTCATGCTGCTGGACACCAAGGGAATGGCTTTATTATACACATTACCTTGAAATAACAGTTTTGCCAGGGAATCTGACGCAGCACACACAGTGCATGATAGAAGGCAGCCAGGCTCAAGGCTGTCAGTCAAGTGCGCGGCACATGAGGTACCGTGGAATGTAATTAACTATGAAGGTCGTTCTTCACCAGGGTGCTGTCTGGAACAAAGCTGCGTTCGGTTATAAGGCTTACTCTATTTATACCTCACGTCTCCACTTTTATAAGCCGCGCTCTCTGTGTGGTGTTTAGAAATCCTTTAAGACATTATTTTTAAAGATACAGTTTATTCTGTTTAAATCGCTGTGCTCCAAACTCAACCCAGCATCGTTTTGCATTTTGAAACAGTTTCTGACATTGAAAACTCTTCCTTTTCAATTACTATAATAAATGTTTAATTGTGAGGAAATTTTAATATATCCAGAAAGCTTTGGATGCCTCTGTTCTCCTTCTGTTTTATGATCTCATTATGTGGTACGTCCCTCAATTAAAAAAATTCTTGCAATGCCTATAAAGAGTAACATCATAACCATTTTAAATATGTAGTTCAATGATGTTAAATATATCCACAATATTATAATGTCACCACCACCCACGTCCAAAACCATTTTCATCTTGTGAAAGTGTAACCCTCTGGGTAGAGTGACAGGATGACTCAGGGGTTAAGAGAACTTGCTGCTCCTCCAGAGGACCTGACTTTGGTTTCCAGTGCTTATAGCCTTAGCACAGAACCATATGCAGAGCTCCAGGGGACCCAGTGCCATCTCCTGCCATCCACAGGCATCTGCAGATGTACCGACCCACACTGTACACGAAAGATAAAAATACTTTTTAAAAAGTGCAAAGAGAATGCTTCACTGATCCTGGCAACTAGTCTCTTTCTATCTCTGTGATTTCTGTTTGGTTTTGTGAGACAAGAGTCTCACTGGATATCTGGGGGTGCCCTCAAACTTCCACCTCTGCCTCCTGAGTGGTGCCACCATACCAGCTGTCTCTGGGGTCTTTGACTGCTTTGAGAACCTCAATTAGGTGACATCATATGCAGTCAACCTTTTCTGCCTGGTGTGTTCCTCTACACACAGTGTTCCCAAGAGTCATGCATGTTGTAATGAATGCCAGCATTTCCTTCTATCTGAAGACTTAATAGTGTTCTGTTTAATGTGTTTGCTACAGTCTGCTTATCCATTATCCATTGCTGACCACTGACGTGACCAGTGCTGCTGTAAGCACGTGTACACAGACCTCTTGCTCGTTGGGCTTTCCGTTAAGGTAGAAACACACTCACAAGTGGAATTGCCGCACTGCATAGTAACCCATTGTTGATTGCTGGAGGAATCATCACACTGTTCACAGTGTCTGGATCATTTTTGCGTTCCCACCAGTTGTGTGGAAGAGTTCTAGATTCTCCACATCATTGCAGGACTTGCTTGTGGTTTGTCTTTATTAGCAATCCAGAACTCCATTGAGTGGTGTCTTACTGTGTTTGGTTTGCATTCCCTTCTCGACTAATAATGTTGGGAGTCTTTTCAGACACACACTGAGCACTCTACAATCACTGAGCTTTGACCAGCTGTGCATCTCTGTGTCAATCATCAGTTATGGAAAAAGGAAGCTTCTAGAACAGGAATTGAGAGATGTGCTAATCTATGAGTAAAACACTGTTATACAGCCAGGCATACTGGTGCATGTCTTTAATCCCAGCAACCTGGGAGGCAGAGGCAGGTGGCTTTCTGTGAATTCCAGGACAGGATGCTCTACATAGTGAGTTCCAGGACAATCAGAGTTCTATAGTGAAACCTTGGTTTAGAAAAATAATTATAACAATGATGATGATGATAGTCACGAGGAGCCAGTTTAATTCTATGTCCATTTAGCAGAATAAAAGTAGTCAGTTCTCTCCTGGAGCCTAGAACCTCTATAGCCACAGGTTCTTGGCCATGATAACACTGTGAGTTTGTGGGTTTCATCTTGTGGAACTGGCCTTAAATCCAATCAAAAAGTTGTGGGTTACTCCCATGACATTCATGCTATTGTTGCACCAGTGTGCATATCTTAATAGGCTGGTCATTATTGTAGCCCCCGTGGTTCACACAGATGAATGAGATTGATGATTACTGTACTGACTGGTTTTGTGTATCAACTTGACACAAGCTAGTTGTGAGAGAGGAAGGAGCCTCAGTTGAGGAAAATCATCCATAAGATCCAGATGTAAGGCATTTTCTCAATTAGTGATCAGTAAAGGAAGACCCAGCCCATAGTGGTCAGTGCCATCTCTGGGTTGGTGGTCCTGGGTTCTATTAAAAATAAGCAGGCCGAGCAAGCCAGTAAGTAGCTCTCCTTCCTGAGCTCTGCATCAGCTCATGCCTTCAGGTTCTAGCCCTGTATGAGTTCCGGCCCTGACTTCCTTCAATGAAGGACTAGGATCTGAAAATATAAGTCAAACAAACCTTTTTCTCACCAACTTGTTCTTAATCATGGTATTTCCTCACAGTAATAGAAACCCCAACTAAGACAATTACTTCCAGCCTGGATTCTGGCCAATCAGCATTTTATTAAACCAAGACAAGTGACAAATCTTTTCAGGGGACAAGATCATTGTTCCACAGTAGGGGCAGTTCTTTATCCTTACAATTTTGGCAATTTCTTCATAATATGTTTCAGCATGCCATATTCTTGTATGGTATTGCTGTATGGAAAAAATAAATATTTTGGGATGAGAAATGTTGTCAGTTTATTTGTAATTTATCTAGCTGTTTTCTGCTTCCAAGCGCTCTCTATGTAAACCAGGCTGGACTTGAATTTGTTGAGATATACCTGCCTCTGCCTCCAGAGTGTTGGCATTAAAGGTGTGTGCACCATGACATTTGACTTTTTCTTAGTCTCTATGCTGGGTAGTTTTATGTCAACTTGACATAACCTAGTCTTTTGAAAGGAGGGAGCCTCAATTGAGAAAATGCATCCATAAAGTCGGCTGTGGGCAAGCCTCTAGAGCATTTTCTTAATTAATGACTCATGTGGGAGAGACAAGTCCATTGTGAGTGCCCCTCAGCTGGTGGTTCTGGGTTCAGAAAGCAGTCTGTCCATGTGTAGCAAGCCAGTAAGCAGCACCCCTACATGGCCTCTGCATCAGCTCCTGACTCCAGGTTCCTGCCCTCTTTAGGTTCTTGTCAATACTTCCGTCGGTGATGAAATATGATGTGGAAGCTTAAGTCAAATGAAGCCTTTCCTCCCCAAGTTGACTTTGTCCTGATGTTTCATCCCAGCAATAGTAACCCGGACCAAGAGCCTCTTATCCCCCTCCCCCCCCGTTCTTGTTCTGTCTCCCTCAGCTTCCTTTCTCATTTCAACATTCCCTGTGAGAACATTTGTTCTTTGAGAGGAAAACCTGTCAAATTTCCTTTAATGGGGATATTTGTTGATAAAATGAATACTTATTGGCTCTTCATCCTTGAGAGAATGTTGCTAAGCACAATTCTATCACAGTAATTCTTTTCTCTTGGCCCTCTCTGAAGGACTTGCCTCACGATTGGGGTGACTGCTGTATACTTGCTCCTGTCTGTCTGTTTCGTCTCTTCCTCTGAATTGTTTGTTTCCCCTCATTCCATTTTGTCTCTATGGGTTTTGAAATGTCACATATTTAAGTGGTCAGCCTCAGTGTTTTAAAGTACATGCTTCACTTCAAAACATTTGATATGCATTAATGCCTTTGAGTTATAGTATGAAGATGTGTCCATGCTTAAAACCCTTTCAAGCCAGCTCCGTCTCCCACATGCTATCCTTTCCTACAGTTCTCTGATCTCCTTTCCTGGCCACTGACCTTCCTCAGCCTAAATGAAGCTTACGCCCTTGGGCCCCAGATTTCCACTAACCGGTTTCTCCACTTACCTGTGTTTCCAGACCTTCAGATTCTTGCTCAATATTAAACCCTTCTTGGTCTCTCATTTAAAACCATGATGCTGCCTGAGCTCTTGCTAGCCGTGCTCCTTGCTTCACTTCCTCATCACTCCTCACCTTGGAGGATCTTAAACAGGATATTGCAACTGTGTGTGCTCCTCCCCCACTAGAGTGAAGAGCCGTGAGAAATGAGACTTGTTACTTGATGTTTTGAAGTAGACGTGTCCCAGTTCCAAGGACAGTTTCAGGGGTTTAATAATTAATTGTTAAACATTCAATAAATTCAGATCCAAAACTCAGTAGAAGTCAGAGTTTTATCAGAGGAAACTTCTCTGCCTTCACCCAGAGCAAAGGCTGGGGAGGGGTAGTGAGAGTAACGTGTTTCTTTTGAAGCATTTTTGATGGTTTCGTTTCTACTCGAACTCCCACCTAGACTTTGGCGCTCTCTCTCTCTCTCTCTCTCTCTCTCTCCCTCTCCCTCTCCCTCTCCCTCTCCCTCTCCCTCTCCCTCTCTCCCTCCCTCCCTCCCTCCCTCCCTTTCTCTCCCTCTCTCTCTCTCTCTCTCTCTCTCTCTCTTCCCTCTCTCTCTCTCACACACACACAAAATAGCAATAAATATAAGTCAAAACTATTTTAAAAGAAAATTGTTTAAAAATAAAGTTCACTTTTAAAGTCCAAAAGGTGGTTGCAGAAGATGCGTGTGAGCCCACTAGCACTGAAAATAAATAAATGAACTATTATAATTATATGTCCATCTATGCATGGAAACAGTTTATGATAGGTCATACACTAAACTATGAAACAGCTATTAATGCAGTGAAGGCCAGATTACAGCTACAAAAGAGAACACAACTTTGCAAATGTTTAATAAACACCTATTTATTTTCATTTCCCGAACCTGCTTTCTAATGTTTGCTGTCATTACTCTAATTTATAGATGAGGAATTTTACATATAAATTGTTAAAGAGTTTGCTGAAGATAACAGCTCTAATACATGGTAGAGGCAAAGTTTGGGCCCACATTTTCTGGCTCTGAAGTCTATATGCTTATCTTTGATAATAGTTATTATGGCAAATAGTTTGAAAAATCTTTTCTTAATCCACCCCCAAATACTAGTAGCAGCAGTAATAGCAGCAGCAGCAAGCGCATCACTAATTCTATGTAGAACCTGACTGTCAGTGAGGGAAGCCTTCCGTTCCCCACCCCACAGCCTCGCTTACCATTGGACATCTTTTCATACCCTTTGTATCCATAAAGAAACAGGGTCTTCCTCGTGCAAGTCCTACCCCAGCAAGTTCTCAGGACTCTAAAGCCCAGCTGGGTCTTCACACAGACTTCCCTATTTAGTTTCCTCTTTCTCTCCCATCTGATCTGTCCACATTAGGAATAAGCATTTTTCTTGACTGGTTATCAATCATAAAACAATGGGACAACTATTTGCCTTGGGTGGTGAAAAGCTGAGCCAGGAGTGTCTGTCTATAGGATGGATGATGTCCCAATAAAGCCTATCACAAATTGATGATCTGTGAAAGGAGAAGTCAAATAATAAGCAGAACGTTGCAGCTTATCTTAGGCTATTTATTAGGCATACCAAACTCTTGTGTTATCTTATATTTGGGGAAAAAACCCACTAACCAAAACTAACATGTGGCTGTTTCATGCCATGTGCTGAGTATACACAGGAAATGAAACACAGAAGAGACCATGTTTATGCTTTCACGTGTTCCAACACCAGTGATTTAAACGAGAACCAGTCTGAACACTATGGAATAAAGAATCTCATGGCGTCCTTGCCTAGGGGATGTTCGTCACCTGCATTTCTTTAAGAGCTCAGATCTCTGTGGCTGCCCTGTCTACAAGGAAGTTTAACATTTGTGTTGTTTTGAGGATCCCAAGGAGCCTCCACACAAGCTGCTCACTGATTCCCCTCTTCTGTACGGCACCGTGGCAGCTGTCATTCATCCAAGACTGGGAACGCTCACAAAATTTAACAATTAAATTTGATTAATAAAATAGTTCAAATCCATCACCAGAGCTGCAAGAAGGTCTGCAGGTTACAGAGGTGGAGGAAGGCAGAGAGAGTCGCCGCAATCACTCCTTTAACAGTCAGGGATATATTTTTTGGTTATAAGAATTTAAATGTTCTTTTAGTCTTAGCTGCATGCTGATTTCATAACTGCCTGCTGACTGTGATGGTAGCCGCCGGTGATGCTGTGCTATAAATACATTTCTATGTAAAACTCACTGTAAATCAAGTATACAAAACGTTTTCAAAGGCGTGAAGGGGCTTGTTAAAACAAAGCCTGGTGTCCCCAACACATCGTGGAGAGGTTGTTAGTTTAAGAATGCAAGCAAACGTCAAAATGTTTGGAGGCCTGACCATAAAAGGATGAGATTTGAGTCTTTGTTCCTGTAGTAAACTTGAGTCAGAAGAACAAACAAAGACATCTAGAAGGTTGCTCAACTCTGAGTTCTATGAGTTTTTGCTCCTGAAAAACACCACAGAAATTGAATATCTTGACCAACATCTTATAGCAACCGAATGGCACCCAGGGTCCACTGTTGTGGCCAAGATGCTAAATAGAACTAGAAAAAAAAAACTATGTCATTTTTAATTTTTTTTAAAAAAAAGGTTGTAGTATGTTTTGAAGAACAGCAACTGGAACACGTGGGGAAGAAGTTCACGTGGAATTGAGGACTGGAATTTAGAACTGGAAGGAATCTAAGGACATGTGGTAGGGGTATTTCCTTGACAAAGATAAAGGTCCTTGTTACATTCTTAGATTAATTTTGTAAAGTATGTTTGTTTACTTTTCAAGACAATATTAAGTAATTGGAGTCAGGGTTAGGGTTAGAGTTGGTTGTGAACTCTCTGCTATAGGCATGAATTTCTGTGCTCAACTTCATATATCCCTGGAGTAGAGGCTCCTTACACATTGTCAGTCTCTCTCTGTGCCATCTCACAACTCCCACCAAGTCATTTCCCTATATATGTGATTCATGTTGTATACTTTAAATACATATACAATATTTCAAAAAACTTATAACCTATTTCCCTGTCTTTGTTGTCATTGCTACTCCAACTGTCACTAGAATGCTTTTTTAGCATGTACAACCCTTGGGTTTGATCCCTAGTACTGCACAAATTTGAAAACTGGGCATATAATTGTAATGCCAGCACATGGGAGACAGAAGCAGGAGAGCCAAAAATCTAAGGTTGTCCTCAGTTGCCTAAAGAATTCAAGGTCAACCTAACCTCAAAGCAATAAAAACCCTTAAAGGTTCTCCATAGCTGGGTGCATGGCTACTCACTGCTGTGTCTCCCTCACAAAGGGATCTTCCTCATTTCATTTCACACAGAAATTATAGTAATGGCATGGGATATCGCCTGTCCTTTTATTTGGGGGCTCTGAAATACAGGACTAGGCCACCGTCTATTAAGAACAGTACTGACTAAGATATATCCCAAATTCCCAAAACAGATAAAATATGAAGCCTGCAGAACTCTCACACCCAACATTCATTCTCATTATATAGATTCTAGCTTCTGATACAGCCTCCAGAGATTTTTTTTTTTAGCATGGAATGGCCTAAGCTCGTAAAACCTCATGGTTTTATGTCACTTTTCCAAGCCATGGTCTTCCCTGATGACAGAAAAATTGATGCTTGCTCTAGTATGATCTGATGTTGGAGTTTCCTTTACAGCGTTCTCCACAAATGTTTGGTTCTGTGCTTTTCTAAATGGCTGGAGTTAGTCGAGCAGGAAGAGAAGGCTCTTTGCTTTTTAAAGTGTCCACTCACCTTCTCAGGCAAGCCTCTTCAGAACAAACTATTGGTTCCTCCCCTGAGCCTTCCTCCCATAGTCCATTACCTTGGTTCCCAGGAGCAACCAGGTGAAGAATTCTCTTTACCTCTTGCATATATTGTGGCTCATACCTTTTATTTTCCATACAGAGGATTCAAGATCTTTTTGCAAAGCTTGTTTGAATCAACACTGAAGATTTCTAACATGTCAGTTACAAGAATATTAACCTTAAATGAAATAAAATTATGTCTTCAACCGCAGAGACTAACATGAAAGTTAAGCTTTAATATCTCTCTCTCTCTCTCTCTCTCTCTCTCTCTCTCTCTCTCTCTCTCTCTCTCTCTCTCTCACACACACACACACACACACACACACACACACACAGCAGGTAGAGTAAGCCCTGAAGTCTATGACTTCCCTGATTTTAGATCCCAGTCTGAACTTATGGTGAACAGTAAGTTCGTAGCTTCCAGAGTTTTGCGTTGCTATTAGCTTTTCCTGATGATCTTTACTTTCTTAGCTTAATACCCCATACAGAGATGCTTGGCTGCACGTGAGATCTATGATTTATTTCAACTTCTCAATACCATGACTTAAAAACAATGCAAAGTCAACAAAGAAAAGACAGTCAGGATGGTTCAATAATTAAGAAGTAACAAGATTTACACAATAGCAAAGATAATCCTTGAGAATTCTTAGTTGAAAAAAATTTTAAGCCCCCGCTGTCTCACTCTTCATGGGTTCTGATGATAAACGAAAAGGAAAAACCCAATCGCATTCAGTTGGTTTTCATTCCATTTATTATTACCGAATGGGTGATTGTTTTTAGTAATAGGGACGAACAGAGCCGGGAGGCAGTTTGCTTCCTAATTAAAATGTTCCTTGTTTTCAAAAGCAGGCATGTTCGGAAGTTCCGAATTGAGTTTTTACACATCCAAAGTTAACTGAGGGTCAACTTTGTAGACTGAGATCCCATCAACAGGATGTGTCAGAAGCCATGGTGTTTGAATGCCAGTTCATGGCCTTGTAGAAGCAGTTCTCACTCAGCTTCGTCTTGTTTAGAGAATCCTTATCGAGTGAGGAACTAACGTAGGACTTCCCTGGACCCACTGTGAAGATGCCAACGCCTTTCACCTGGCTAACAACAACCCTGCATTGTATGTTTTGGAGGAAAAACAGGCCACGGCAGAGCATCTCACCTGAACATGTCGTTGTTTCACAGAAAAGATGGCTCCACAGACTGAGCACTGCTCCACTGGGACCCCAACCCCTGAGGAAGAGCAACAGATGGGAAAGATGATGGCAAAGCGGGCCAAAATCATCAGGGAGCTGATACAGACTGAGAGGGATTACGTCACGGATCTGGAGCTGTGTGTCAGAGAAGTGGTCCAGCCGCTGAGAAACAAGCAGGTGAACACAAGTTTGAGACTGCTCTTCTTTTCCTAGCGTTTTCTCTCCGATTCTAAATAGATACACCAGCGCTATGAAGTCCAAGGACCCAGTATCAGTGGGGTGGCAGGTGTATCTTTCTCAGGGTTTCTAGTCCTAAATTCAGAGAAGAACTCATCAGATCCTAATTCTGGTATCGAGAGGTGGGAGGGGTGAGCGCTGCCTCCCTGTTTGTCAGAGGACACAATAGTCACAAGCTCGATGAGAAGGTAATTCACAGTAACTTTTTTCCACCATAAATTTTTTGTGTTCTTCCTTTGGAATTTTCCAAATCCCAAATTTGGGAAATAGGCCTTCCGCAGCCTTGAGTACAAGTCATTTAAGTCACTGATTATCATAGATTCAAAAGAGAAAATGGATGTAAGCCCCACCTCTGCCACTCCAAAGCTCAAATGAACTTATAACTACATCACTAAGTAAAATTCAGCATAAAAATTATCCTGAATGTTAGCAAAATTTTTCTCTTTGGTAGGGATGAACCTACACAAAAGTACAAGTGTTTATAAATGAAGAATTCTTCCCCCTTAAAGGAATTTTCTAGGAATTATTTTGCAGTTTAGAATGGCAGCTACTTTGTTTACTAATTCATCTGTTGCTTTTTAAATGCATGATTGTTGGCACCATTCTCAGCGCTGGGCCTTTGCAAGGTTTCCTCTTTAGTGTGGGTGAGGAAGTCTTACAATAAATAAATAAACAAATAAAATGAAAATATGTTAGATGGCGTTAAGCACACCAATTAATGCAGGGAATGAGGTTGAAATATGGAAAGCGAGTGGTGGTACTTCCATTTCAAGGAGAGTGATAAACACACACACACACACACACACACACACACACGCACGCATGCATGAATGCACACACATGTTTTCATACAAAGGTATGCAGCCTTATAAGTATATTTTCATTCAACAATCTATTGCAAGTCTTTTTATGACTTCTAATACTTCTAAATGTTTTTCTGCTATTACTGATCCCTATATAAATATCTTTTTTATTTGTCTGCTTACTTTCTTAGAATAGAGTCTTATAGATGAAATTGTTAGATTCTCACAAACGGAATTATTAGAAAGCATATTAGGTCCAAGCATGGTGACACACACCTGTAATCCCAGCCTTCAGGAAGCAGAAGCAGTTCCACATTCTTAGCTTTTTAAAATTATTGTTTATATATTTCCTCAGTGTTTTGTAACACCTTTTTGAATATTCTTTTTCCTCCCTACACGTTGTGAATAACTTTCCTCGTTTGTCTTTTGCCTTGTAACTTTGGTTAAGAATTGGGGTTTTGTTGTTGTTATTGTTTTGTTTTGGTTTCCTGTCTCTGCACACCAAAGGTTATTAGCCAGCTTCTACACTGACTGGCATTTTTATAAATATAGGGGTGCTTATCCATCTTTCTAATCTCCTATTTCTTAGTAAGGAGTTCTTTACAAAAATACCAGAAAAACAACCACTTAAAAATGGGGATGGGTATAGAGTAGGTAAAGAAATCTTGAAGCAGACATTACCTCATGTAGTCCCATCTTTCTCTGCCCAGAAAACCATCATCAGTTTCCCCCCAGAGCCTTCTGTGTATCAAGTCCCGCTCCCAGCTCTCCTCTGCGTTCTCATTGGATTCCTTAATAGTTCCCGAATAAGATGGTAACTGGAAGTCCTGGTCAATTCTATAAGTAGAAATAATATTCATGGTCACAAAAATTTTTTTCTATCACTCCGAAGTATATGAAAGAATTTTTGGAGTGTTTTCCTGATATTTCATGTAAATTAGTGATATCTGACATTACTCCTATTCTGTGCAACTCATATATAGTAGTAGAATTTTCATTTATATGCTTATTAAAAATATTGATTTTTTTTCATGTGCATCCAGAGCCTACCATGACCTCCCCTTCTCATGGGACAGTTGGCCTATCTACTCCTCCCTGTGGAAAACAGTAGGAACTAGTTCACTCTCTTATATCCTCCTCTTCTCCCTTATTTTTACACTGTATTAGGGAAATCTAATTTCCATAAAAATGCTGCCTGCAACCTGGGTTTCTTCTGATCTTCCGTGTTCATGCACAGAGATCTCTCTTGAGCGCCGCCTTAGCCACCTGCCGCAGGGTCTCCCCAGAACCTCTCACCACCCGGGGTTTCTTTCCTTTAACAGTCTGGATTTCCACCTCACTGTGTCCCCGACCTTCCCTCTCTTCCAGTCCCACCGCCCTTGTCATCTCCCCTGTGCCTTAAACCCACACCTGGATTGGTTTTATGAGCCTTTTATGGCTATCACTCCTGGTACATGGCCACCATGTCCTTTTTCTTTCTATTTCCTCCCCTGGAAAACAAATCCTGCCCTGGTGAAGTTCAACTTGCTGTTGACTTCGTACTTTTACTTACACGGTAAAATATTCTCCTGAAAGTCAAGAGCACTTCCCTTTCATGACCCTGGAAATGTGGGGATGTCAAATTTAAAATTTCCCTAGGAGAATCCACACTGTGGGTTAGAATAGACCACCAGAGCCCTGGTGTCCCAGAGGATCCCTTTTATTATTATTATTATTATTATTATTATTATTATTATTATTAAGCTGCAACAATGCTATGGACAAAACAGAGTAAATCTAAAGCTCTAAGGTGTTCATTCCCCACTTCTGGCCATGCACACAATCGTGATCCAAAGCCAGCCTAATTTACTATCTGTCTGTGTGGTGAGCTGATGTTTACTATTTAAAGGACAAAATATAAGAAGATGCCTCTTCTGGAATTCAGAGTCCATGTTTGTAGCCAATAGAATAAGAAGCTCACTCAGCATGAAGATGCTGGCAGTTTGAAACAACCTGCTATGCCGATGGGCTGAGATGATGCTGCAACCCTGATGCCGTGACGGGGCTGAACTCGTGCGTGGTCTCTATGTTTAGTTTGTTTTACATTATTCTCCTGGTTTTCCAGTTTCATTTCTGTTGCTGCAAACAATGGCTCAATGAAAAGCAACTTACAGTTTCATTTTAGCTTACAGTTCTAGGTCACATCATTGTGGGAGAAGTATACAGACAGGAGCTTGAAGAGGCTGTTCCCATCACATAGCGAGGAAAGGGCACACCTACGTATCTGTGCTTAGCCTCCTCCCTTTAATTACACAGTCCACAACCCAAGCCCAGGGAATAGTGTTGCCCGCAGTAGGCATTTCAATTAATATAATGAAGACAGTCCCCCACAGGCTAAGCTGATCCAGATAATCTCTCCCTGAGTTTTCCTTCCCAGATGATTCTAGAGTGTGTGCAGTGGACAGAACTGTCCACCTCATCATGTACTTCTGAGAGACATGACGGCTGCAACAAAGCATTTATGGTGTTTCTTTATGTGTGCTTAACTTGGGCTCACAACCTGTGAATTACTATGTCTCAGTTCTACTCACATTTGCTACGTTATTCTAATGAAGCTGATTAGTGTTTGATGGGTTTTTTAAACACAATTCTCTCCACTTAGGAGTGACAAAATTATTCACCCTCCTCACCATGATGTTCAGTTTTGTCCTCTAATTGAAATTCTTTTTACCCCATCCTCACTTCCTAACATTTTAATTTTTGATTGAGTACTAAGCCCTCCAGAAGGTACATAACTCTTATAAAATGTCCATGAATGCAGAAGTAGCCCATAAATGCTGCCAGTTTCTTAACTGATCAACTCTTCAATTCCATTAACTCCTTCACACCTTAACTGCTGGGCTGTACACACTACCCACCTACCGTGGATTACTGTCAAAGTAGGTAAAGTCAAAGTATGGTTGACTTTCAGGTCACCACGAGAGAACTGTAGTTAAGTCTGAGGTAAACCTGACACAACGCATATGTTAGACTGGGGTGATGTTAGAAATCACCTAACTTTAATCCATCCCCTTTTGTCTGGGTAAATCTAGACCACTGCCAGTAAAAACAAGGCCAATGGGCTCGAGAGATGGCTCAGCGGTTAAGAGCATTGCCTGCTCTTCCAAAGGTCATGAGTTCAATTCCCAGCAACCACATGGTGGCTCACAACCGTCTGCAATGAGGTCTGGTGCCCTCTTCTGGCCTGCAGGCATACACGCAGACATAATATTGTGAACATAATAAATAAATAAATATTTTAAAAAACAAGGCCTTTTGTGTAAGTGAAGATTGAAAGAAGATGCAAGAAGATGCAGTGTTAGCTATTTTAACTCAGTGAGTATACACAATGAGTAAGGAGATTTACCTCTTGACTGACAGGTCTTCTCTGTCAGGTGACAAATTTTTAACTTAACTTTAGGGTTTTCTGTCACAGGTCTTCACTGACCTGAGACCAGGTGACATTTCCCTAAGCAGCATTGGCATAGATTGTCAAGAAGGAAAAGTACCAACAACATTCGCTGAAGAAATGGGAAAGCAGGTCTGTTTATTATCTCAACAAGAGGAGAGTCTCTATGGCTCTTGGCGGCAAATCAAACTAAATCAAACCAGAGCAAGCCAAGCTAACAATGGGCTTGTGGTGTGTGTATAAGGAAAGGACAAAAGCTGGGCAAAAAATTGGGGAATTTGAGTGTACATCTTTATTTTCAATTCTATTTAGTTTTCAATTTCTAATACTCTAACATAGACTTCAAGGGGCCTAATGCCAGCCTTCAGCTATTCAACGTCCTTTCTTAGAATGGCAGTTCTCCACCTGTGGGTCACAACCCCTCTTGGGTCAAATGGCCCATTCACAGGACTTGCATAAGACCATCTAAAAACACAGATGTTCACGTTATGATTCATAACTATTAAAATCACAGTTTTGAGGCAGCAATAGAAATAACTTCATGGTTAGGGTCACCATGACATAAGAAACTGTATTAAAGTGTTACAGCTTCGGAAGGGTTGAGAACCACTGCTCTAGAGGAAAACCAGGTCCAGTTTATTTCTACCCTTCCAAGGCTATATGTGTTTCCCTTGCCTTTGCCGACAGGTGGTCTAATGATGTGTCTTATGCTTGAAATAGTATCTTTCCTGGAAAGTGACAAGAGAAATAATCTGTAATTTCATGTTGACCCAAGCTCTTCAGAGTCTTTTGTTCAGTTCTGCCTACTATGTGGCAACAAGTTTGTCAATAAAATTCATTTGAAAAATATTAGGAAAGGGGGCTGAGGAGATGACTCAGTTGTTAAAGTTCTTGGCACGCAAGCGTGAAGACTGTAGTCAAACGGACCTCACCTCTCACCCCTGCTGTGGTGCAAGCAGCAAGGAAGGTACTTGGAGAGGTAAGTGGCCAGCCATTGTAGCCACTCTGTGGGTTCCAAAAGCAGTGGGAAAACTCATATCAAAAATCATGTGGCAACCAATAAAGATACCCAACATCAACCTCTAACCTCCACACCTACTCACCCAGGTGACTACATGTGTACACACTCATGCACGTGCCCACATGAACACATACACATGCACACACACACACACACAAAGTATAAAAGAAAAGAAAATGAGGAGTTTACAATAAATCATTCCTATTTTTGTTGCTTAGAGAGAAATATGATAAATATTTTAATTTATTATCTAAGCACAAAACATTTTCAAATGTTTTTTGAAGTTTGAATTTGTAGTGTGGATACCAGTTGGAACCTTTTCCCTGTGGAGAATATATTCATATTAGCCCTATCTTAGACAACAGATATTAAGTGGGAAAAATGTTTCTTCATAATTAGCAAACAATTGTAATTTTGAAGAGATCATGTTCATGTTTTCTAAACTCAGATCCCAATTTATGATGGTGTTGAAACACTTAAGTTGGCAATCGTTTTAAAAGGTCCCAATGGCAGAGTCTAGGTGGGGTAGTTATTCTATGTGACATGTAACACAATATATCAATTCCTACCTTGCATGTCCCCCAAGGTCCAAACTGAATGACAGCAGCCTGTGACAGGGGAACATGGAAGAGGAAGTAATATAGGCATATGGTCCTCTCGCTAAGGGCAATGGAGGGAAGGGCCTATAGGACCCAGAGAAGTCGGCTTCCTGCCTCTGCCGAGTGAAGTTGTTCCATGACAGGGATGGTTATATATGAGAAGAACTCATCAACTCTGTGAAAGCCAGGTGTAGATCAAGTTATCTCTGAAAGGAGAAAAGCAGGAGGGAAATACAAATGCATGTAGTAATGAAAACGCATCTAAACACAGGACAATGGAAGTTTGCCTATGAAAAGGACAGACACGGTCCAGTTGATTCCTGTGAATTCTAACCTACACTTGTTATGTTTTAGCTCAGTGAAGGCTTTTATAGCCCTCTGAGATGGCTGTGGCTTTTAATGGCTCTGTCCTCAACACAGTAAACAGTTGTGGCCGGTATGAAGGATACTAAGAGCTTCAATACAGGTCCTGGAAATCTCCAAGCATTCCGCTCCTGCTGCCCCTTCCAAGCCTCGCCACTGGCCTGGGCATCTCTGATGTTTGTCATAACCCCTCAATGCTAAGTTATCAATGTGTGCTTGTCTCCTGGCTGTCTCTCCACATGAGTGGCCAAAGCGCTACCATGCACTGCGGTCACATGGTAGAGCTGGTTAACTGCTTGCTTGGCATGAGGCTTCAGAGTGCCTGCTTAGATGCATATCTAAATCACCCTTAGTTCTTCCTGGTCCCTCCTCCACCTCTCTCCCTAGCCCAGCTGCTCAGCTCACTACTCATAACAAAGATTCAGAGTTTGGAACATAACGCAGTCTTGCTGCTGTTGTGGGACCAAAGACAAAATTACTATTATGATAGCTTGCTAAAACATAGGATTAAAGAACAAGCAGAAATATTTTATCCAGTAGTGATCAAAACCTATTCCTCTTTCCCAGTTAGTTGGGTGACACAGAAGGAAGACAGATAGTTAGGCTTCACAAAGCTGTTGGCTAAAATTTAGTCTCTGTAATCAAAAGAGAAACTGTATGTGAGCAAATGTTTGGAAAAAAAATCCTTGTCCAAATTGTCTTTCTTAGTTGTTGCCTCTGTCAAAAGACTCTACTTATTTGTTTAAAAAGGCATCCATGAGATTTTTTTCTCTTTTCTGATGCCCAACTACAATATACATCACTGTTCAAAACTTTTCAAGTTGTATTCTAGATCTTAAATACTCCATTTTGGCCGAATGATTAGAACTTCAATCTTAAAGCAAGTTTCTTTCTAAAGTCCCATTTCTTCCGTGACATCACTCTGAACTAAGTGGAACGATTTGGTTGAGTATTTTAGACGTGTCTTAATTGTTCAGTCATTACATTTAACTCATAACTTATCCTATCCCATCTCATAAAAATCCATTGCTCTAGAACTGTAGTTTCGCTAAGCATTGCCATTAAGGGAAACCAAGAGAAGGCTTATGAGATCCTGCAGTTATTTCTGAATGAAAAGCTTGATTAAAATCTAATGCTCTTATTTTCACTGTCTCCCTTGCTTTCATTCATCCTAAGTCATCCTTTTAAATGTGCGTATTCTTTTATATGAAAGGATAAGATTTTTTATCTTTTACCTTGTTCATTATTTCAAGTTTTCTGGTTATTTTTATTGTGATTTTGGTGATATTGAAATGAGTTTTTAGACATACAGATACACATTAGAAGATTATAGTGTTTAATAATCTCTCATTGTATCTCTCTCAATACCCCAGAAATCCTTCTGCATCAGGAAAGGGTCAACTCACTGCCTCCCATCACTTCCACCTCCTCTTCAATCTTCTTCCCTTTAAGTTCAGCCATTCCTGAGGCCAATCTCCTCCATCACAAAACCTCATAGACTTTAGTGAACACAGAGATCAAAGCCAGAATGGTTACACAAAAATAAAGTATACCCAGGAAGCAAGAGACCAGAAAAGATATGAATCTGGAGTATTACATTAAATAGAAATCTGAGGAAAATAAAAATAATGTCAACTCTCCGTAACTAAGTTAATGGAGTGATGGTTCAAAAGAAATACGCTTGTTTCTGGTTCTATTTTATATCATATCTTTTGAGCAACTATGCTGATTTTAAATGTCTTATTCTTGCTGGAAATTTCCTTTAAATATTGGTACAAATATTCCTTAATTTTTTAGAAATACTGATTTCCATGGTTAGTAATATGACATCACAATGATGAACGCTGTGATTTATATGGCCACCTTAGAGCTTCCTTTCTGTTTGTTTGTTCCTTTGTTTTTTAAAGCTGAGACTTAGCCAACTCTTCTGTGTGAAATCCAATACTTATCACATAATCTAGGCAATAACCCTCTATGATAAAGCCATATTCTTGAAGTCCTATTGTGAAACTCAAACAATGAAGAAACCAAAACACCAGTGGAAAACCGGGTGTGGTGGCACACACCTGTTACTTTAGCACTCAAAATATAGGAACAGGTGGATCTAAAGTTTAAGGTCAACCTTGGCTACATCAGCAGACAGTTCAAAGTTAGCCTGGGATACCCAGACCCTGTCAGAAAGACACACACACACACACACACACACACACACACACACACAGAGAGAGAGAGAGAGAGAGAGAGAGAGAGAGAGAGAGAGAGAGAGAGAGAGAGAGAGAGAGAGAGAGAGAGAGAGAGAGAGAGAAAGAGACAGAGAGAGAGACGGGGCAGACAGAGAGACAGAGAGAGAGAGGGGGAGACAGAAAGGAAGGAGGAAGACTTCGTGGATTTAGTAGAGCTTTTTCTAAAGCTTTATTCTATTTTTAAATTGTATTATTATTTATTTTATGTGTGTGGGTCTTTTTCCTGCCTCTATGTCTGTGCACCATGGCAGACCTGGTGCCCTTGGAGGCTAGAAGAAGGCACGAGACCCCCTTGGGACTAGCATTACAGATAATTGTGAGTCACCACATGGATGCTGGGAATCGAACCTGAGCCATCTGAAAGAGCAACCAGGCCTCTTAACTGCCGTGCAATCTTTTTATTCCTAAAACCTTATGGACAAGTGAAGTTCCTGTTTGTTGAAGGCGAGTTATGGACTGGAAAGACAACTGTAAGCAAAAATCACTTGTCATGCAAGTGAGGACCTGCATTTGGAGTCACAGAACCATATAAAGCTGTACATAGTAGCACACCTCTGAAATCCCAGCGGCAACAAGAGAGACAGGAGGCGAGACAGTCTACTCCCTGGAAGCTCAAGCGACAGCTTTATGTATGCAACCTGATGTATGCAACTCAGAACCTGGTGAACGGTGAAGATGAACACTCAAAGTTGTCCTCTGCCCTCCACACAAGCTGAATGCGCGCACACACACACACACACACACACACACACACACCAGCATGCTTACACACAAGTTTAAAATAAATACAAAGAGTTTTTAAAGAAAGTCACAGTTGTATGATATGAAATTTAAAACTCCAGCAAGGGAATTCATTAGTGCTCATATCCAAGCTGCCTCTCTCAAGCGCTGACATTTAGCCACAGGCTTCCCGTCTTTTCCTCTTTCCCCAGGAGGGACACTTCAGTCTTGCCATCCTGGAAGACACATAGCTCACTGTTGTATTGGATTCAGAATTTGTTGAGGATGAAAGTGGCGCACCAGGTTCCAGTGGATGAAGCTTCTTTTCCTGGAGGGAACTCCCTTATCTTTGCTTGTTCAGGAACCCTCCTCGCACAAAGGAAAGGATTTTTTTTTAATCCCAGCATTGCTGGGTTTTGACAGAGACCTTTCTCCTGCTGTTATGTTTATAAACTTCCTCAAAGCTATGTTGAGGGTGACTATAGTTTTCTCTAATTTTTCTAATCTATAGTTCAGTCAGAAGCCGCTGGGTCAATAAAAAGATAACTAAACAAATTTCTCAATCCCATGCAGATATTGGAATGCTCAGAACTGGATATCAGAGGTGTGATGTACAGATCTGCTTTAAAACCCAGGAATATCCCATTCAGCCTGAGAAGGTGGCTGACCCTGTACTTATTACGTCACCTCCTAGGACTGAGGTATACACACAATCATATTAATTGCTTTTATTTGTGAAGAGCAAGCAGTGAAATTCCTCTGGCCACGATGATGATAATGAGCACAAAAACATCATGAATGTAAAAGCTTGTGAACATGTGGTCAGTTTTTCTTAGATGTAGATCAATGTAGACATGTGTATTAGTACAAGAACTATAAATCTGCCGGGCGGTGGTGGCGCACACCTTTAATCCCAGCACTCGGGAGGCAGAGGCAGACGGATCTCTGTGAGTTATAGTTCTTTTTTTTTTTTTGTTTGTTTTTTGGTTTTTCGAGACAGAGTTTCTCTGTGGCTTTGGAGCCTGTCCTGGAGCTAGCTCTTGTAGACCAGGCTGGTCTCGAACTCACAGAGATCCGCCTGCCTCTGCCTCCCGAGTGCTGGGATTAAAGGCGTGCGCCACCACCGCCCGGCAAGAACTATAAATCTTAAACCCCAAAGAGTAACACTGGACTAAGAACAAGGTAACTTCTAATGTTCAGTTAAGAGAAAG
This sequence comes from Arvicola amphibius, assembly GCF_903992535.2. Classification (NCBI taxonomy): domain Eukaryota; kingdom Metazoa; phylum Chordata; class Mammalia; order Rodentia; family Cricetidae; genus Arvicola; species Arvicola amphibius. Next base: position 40,635,013 of record NC_052060.1, on the reverse strand, counting down.
AACAGTAACCTCAGCACGGAGGCACACATCTGTAACCTGCTGAGTCAGGAGCATTGCAAGGCTAAGGCTTGCCCAGCTACGTAATGAGTTCAAGTTGAACACTGACAAAATAGGGAGATCCTGTCTCAAATTAATAAAATAATAATAATAATAATAGTAATAATAATAGTAGTAGTAGTAGTAGTAGTAATGGATGTACCTCAATGGTAGCGTATTTGCTATGCATAAAGTCCCGAGTTGAATTTCGAGTACAAAAAAAACAAAACAAAACAAACAAACAGAAATAGCAGGGGGTCAGTAAGGAAAAAAAGACTGGAAAAATAAGTTTTTGCGAGTAATGACTTCAGTCTGCACTTTAGGGGCAAACGAGGTTGATGACTTCACAAACCAATGAGTCAGTGAATCAGGTCGTGGAAGTATACAAAGTCATATGAAATTCAGTTCCTATTATTAAAGAGTTCTTTTAGAACCAGCCATTAGAGGTGATAGGTTTCATACAGTTAGGAGAAGTTGTGAAGCAAGACAGTGATTGATAGGTGCAGCTGGAGTTCAGAGAAGGGACACATCCCTTCCCCACGGATTGACTGGGCACCAGTTCGTGGAGAATGTGATACATACAAACAAGATGGCTAATGTTTGTCAAGACCCTAGTTCGCCTAACGCCTGCTGCTGCCACTCTGCCTGGATACCATGTGAATGTGTGCCATGATCCTGCCCTAGAAGAATGTGTAAGAGGTCAAGAAAATGCCTCCTAAGCAGATAGATGTGCAAAAAGCAATTATCAACCTATTTCAAGATGACATTAGCAATGATGGTTACAGAAGGCAGTTCATGATTAGCTATGCTAATTAGTTATGCAGCAAACAATGGCTTTAGCCATTAGCGGAGGAAGTGCTTGCTTCCCTGACCTATTTGCTACATTCAGCAGAATCCCCGGACTGCTGCCGCCCCCCCCCCCTTCTGTGGTTTGATCTCATCTCCCAACGCTAGCGTAGTTCAGGGCTCAGATTTGGTTTTGTTAGTCTATAACCAACTTTAGGGCATGCGATCTGCTTCCATGACTATAAATCCCAGCTATGTTCTGATGGTTGGCAAACCTCAGCCCTGACATTGACCGGACATCCTGTTCTGTGTATCTGACCCCTTGCAGAATTCCCTACTTGGTGACTAGAAAGCATCTCAGTTTCAAAGTGTTCAGTAGTATTTTCCTTTGAACACGTCTCCTGTCTCCAGTTACGTCCATCCCCTGAAGTCCATGTATTGGACTTAATTCTGAATGCCACAGCGTTGGGAGAAGGAGTTCGTTACCAGAGGCTCTGCTCTCCCAATGGGATTAATGCTGTTATGTAAGTGGGATTTACTTAAAAAAAATAATATAAACCCCTCTTTCATGCATTTTCTTCTTCTCTTCCACTTTTTAAATGGGATGACAGAGCAGTGATACCCATCACCGGTTTTGAGCCTCTTGATCATGGATTTTTTTTTCATGCTCGAGCACTGTAGTACACATATATCTGTTCTTTATGAATTACCCAGTTTCCACTGGTCACTTACAGAAGCACACAGTGGCCTTGCAGTCTATTTCATCTCAGTAAATGGCAGCTCCATTCTTCCAGCTGCTCAGGCAACCCCCACCCCAAAAAGATTACTGCAAGTACTTTAATTTTCCGTTATTAATCAAAAAAAAAATCTCGAGTGGGCTTCTTCACTCAGGACTCCTGAAGTCGACCAGTCTTTGATCTGGCTTCCATCCTTCCTCCTTCACTGAGATCCCCCTGCCCACAGCTTCCTCTTTTCTGTGCTATGCCGGGCTGTCCAATTGTGAGCATCTATCCCAGAGTACATCCAGTGGTCATTGGGTAATTTGGCGGCTTAGCTACAAGACCTGTTCAAAGGCTTGCTGTCTAGCTGTGATATTGACTCGGCTGATAGGATGACTTAATTAGCCACTTAGAATCTAGATTCTCTGCAAGAAATTTCACACATACAAATCAGCGGTTTTGAGAAACCTGATGAAATAATGACCAGTTTACCCCGAAAGGCTCTGTAATCGAGTAGCCAACTGTCTAAGTAAATGCCATAGTAATTAGAGAATCATCCCAGCACAGTGCTTGCCAGGGCTTCATGCCAATATCCTCTTTTCCTCTCACTGTGGTTTCTGTTCTGTGAGCATCCCCTCCTCCGTTTCTTCCTCCCAAGAGCTAGTTCTGTCAACTCGGAATGTCCCCTGGAGCTCCCCTTCACACCTCTGCATTTCGTGTATCTCCTGTTCTGCTCCTTCCGCAGTACCCTTATTCCTCCTGAAACATCATGGGAATTTAAGAGTTTCTGGGTTAATCTCAGAATGTGCTAGTGCATGCGTGCATTCAGGACTCACCGTAAGTTAATACAAGGATCTTCTTTAGGAAGGGCATGAGATCAAAGACCTATTAGGTCAAGTCAAATGACACCCCAGTTGAATAGTAATAGTAATGGCTAGGATAAGTGGGAAAATTCCAAGTTGGACTCTACTTGACTCTACAATTTTTTCTTTTCTTTTTTTTTTTCCAAACTGCTCCAAATAGAAGCACTAAAACTCTTCTAGGATTAGATTCCAGAAGCATTTGGTTGGCGACAACTATCGTGTTTTTCAAAAGCAACATAATTTACTTTCTTTTGTGTTCTACAGGTATTGTGTATACATCATGTGTATGTATCTGGAACTCTGAAGAGGCACAATTGTGATAATAGAATTAGAAGCCTAAAATAAAAATCGAGATCAGGGTTGTAATAATTGAACATTAAGAAACTCAGTATTGATTACTCGTTAAAACTTGTTTTAAAAAAGATTAATTAGTTAATGAATTTAGATCTGCATGTGTAAACATATGTGTATATGTGTGTGGGTATTGCACCCACATGCACGTGCTGACTGCCGAAGGGTGTTTAGTGTCTGCCTTTACCATTCTTTGCCTGTCCTTTTGAGTAAGGGTTTTTCCCCAAGCCTAGACTCACATATTTTCTGTTGTGGTTGGTTGTTCAGGTAGTCTGGAAGCTAGCAAGGCAAAAAGATCGTCCAGTCTCTGCCCTCATTGGAGCTGAAGTTACAGGCCTTTGTGGGGCACTCAGATTATCATGTGTGTGCTGGGCTGCTAAGCCATCTCTCCACCCCTCCCCCAGAACTCATCAGAATCCCTGCAAGTAACCTAAACTCAGTCATTTTACTTATGAACTGTAGCAGGAGGAAACAGTCACGGGAATGAACAAGGACTGATCCAGGAGATCTAGTTAAATAGTAAAAACGGCAAATTGACAGAGAAGACTGTAGATGGAATTTCCTTTGGTTTGCCAGTCAGCTCCCAAATAAAGAAATGGAGACATTATTAATTATGAACGTCCAGCCTTAACTTAGGCTTGTCCCATTAACTCTTTTAACTTAATTTAACCTGTTTCTATTCATCTGTGTTTTGCCTCAGGGCTTTCTACCTTTCATTCTGTATGTCCAACTTTTCTGCTTCCTCCAAGTCTATCTGGCTGGTCCCTGGCATCTCCTTGGCGTCTCTCTGGCATCTCCTTGGCATTTCTTTTTCGTTCTTCCCCAGCCTAAACTCCTCATACTTACTGTTCTTGCCAGGAAATTCTACTTATACCTTCTCCCTTGCTATTGGACCCATCTTAGGCAGGCAAGCTAAAACAGCAACACATCTTTACATAATTAAAGAAATTGTCTGTGACAGAAGACCACAATGTTTCCACATAATCTTCCTATTCAACAGCGTGAATGAGGTAATTGATGGCTGGAAACAATGTTTATGTGAAGTTTGAAGGTTTTTTAAAATGCTTAATTGAGCTATATACTTCTTTTGATAGATATACTACACCTGCAGCCATCCTGCCTGCCACTCCCACACACAGAGTTCTGAAGAAAATACCTAAACTATCAGTGGTTACTTTCGGGTGAATGATGAGATATTATATTTGCTTTCTTTTGTCTACACATTCTCAGTTTTCTGTAAGGCATATGAGCAATTTCTAGGCAAATAACAGTTTCAAGAGTCGATTTCCAGATTTTTTTCCAGTCTTTAAGAAAAAAATGTTAGTGGTTGGAGTGTATAGGAAACCTGAGAATGTTTAACTACTCTTCCTTATGACTTGTTTGATTTAAACTGAGTCGCCCATTTTAAGTGTTTGTTATTAAACAGACACTTGCCAAGTGTAAACTAAGGAGGAGACTTGGTTCTGTCAGTAGATTTCCCACATAATACAAGCAGCCAAACTAAGCAACACAGTTTGCCCTTGTAGCCAGATCTAAGTAGGACATTATAAAATATTCACTTAATATGATATTTTGAAGAATCAAATTAAATTCTCAGTTTTTCTTGAGTTACTTTTGACATTTGCTTATTTTATTACTCAGAGCCAAGGGAATGATAAAAAAAAAATCCACAGGCTTCCACAAAAGTAACTTTTAATTGTAAAAACTCAATTTAAATGATCAAATATTGATTGAACAATTGTGTGCACCCGCAACACTGTATTAAATATAGTTGGAAATTAGAATAACCCAGAACTACAGATATATTGAGAAAACTCAGTTTTCACAGCAAGACAGAAAACTAATAATTATACCCTCTAACATTTGTAATGTATTTAATGAGCTTCAATATAAATATATTATGTATATGCCTCCTATGTAAGTATAATATATATGAATCTATGCATGGACATCAATATAAGCAGAGAATAATACATTCAAGAGTCATGGACAAGCAAAGGAAACAAACAAGGGAGTTAAGACAAACCTATAAAATAAGGAAAATCACTGTAACTTACCAATCTGACAAAACATTGAGATGCAGAATATGTAAGGAACTTTACAAGTTCAATAATAAAAATATAATCCAATTCCAATTGGCCAAAGGATGGATAACTATTTCTCAAGGAAGAAATTTTGTTAGCCAACAAACTTATTCAGAAATGCCCAGCTTCATTAATGAGGATATACATGTAAGTAAAAATACAGTTTGACAACACCTCACCTCTGTTAGAATGGTATTATCAAAAAGAAGATAAACATCAAGTCAGGAAAGGGGTGTGTCTCATACACTGTTGGTGGCAATGTGAATTAGGGTGGCACCAGAAGAATGACAATGAGATTCCTCAAGAAATTAAACTAGAGCTATCATATGATCTATAATTTTCCTTCTGGGCACATGTTCAAAGTAAAGGGTACTAGTAATATATGCATGCCTACTTTTGTTGCTGTATTTTGCACAGTAGCTAAGATTTATAATCAACCCCGATGTCCGATGGACCAACAGTGTATAACCTAACTTTCCTCAGTGCTTCAGTCAAATATTTGGCAAGAAGCAATGTAAGGGGGTTTGTTCTGAGTTATAGCTTAGGAAGGGATAGCCATTGTGTCTGGGAAGGCACGGTGGAAAGGGTGTGAATCTGCAGTAAAGAAGCAGGTGTCCAGGAAGTGGCGCCAGGCTACGGAACTTTAAACCCCGCCCCACACTAATTCATTTCCTCCAGCAAGACTCCATTTTCTAGACAGTCCCTGCAGCTGGGGACCAAGTCTGAAAGCTTAGGCACCTATGAGGGGCATTCACATTTAAACCACAGCAAGTAGGTCAAGAAAATGTTGTTTATACATATCCAGTTGCTTTATTCAGCCATTAATAATGTCATCCTCTTATTTGCAGGATAGTGGATTAGGATTGGGAACAGAATGTTGGGAGAAATAAATCAGTCACAGTGTGACCAATTCTCCACGCCCCCTCTTTTAGGTGGACATTGCACGTTCCCTCTCATGGATGGGCATTGTGTGTAGAAAATGCTTACTGGAAGCTGGAAGGTTGGGAGCAAGGTTCATAGGAGGATAGATAGTGGATACTCATAAGCAATTAAGATTAGTAAATTCTAGGTTCAGAGGAACAGCTGTATGGAGGGAGCTGAGTTCGCAGTAATGTATTGTATATTGTATGCGTAACTAGAAGAGAGTAGGCTGAAGTCTCCCAATGCAAAATAATAAAGAGATGACAATGTTATGGGTCCAATTTAATTCATGCATATTCCTCTCATGTGTTGCAGTATCATATTGTGTCCAAAGTATGAGGAAGTATAATCATGACCTGTTAACACAATTTTTAAAAAAATTTTTAAAGATGGAAGTGTTAACTAATCCAATTTGACCTATACACACTATACATGGTGTTAACTAGCCCAGTTAACTAGCCCTATACATACTGCATATGTGTATTAAATTATTGCATTATTTTATAAGGTTATGCAATTAAAATAATTTTTAAAAGACTGATAAAGTTATGAAAGAAAAAAGATAAATCCTAATAAATAAGCATGAAATCTTCCTTGGAGGACATAATTCTTGGCTGAGAATTAAAATTATATTAGACACATTTGGTTATGTGACAAAATAAAATCCAAACTAGATTAAATAAACACAGCCAGTGGGTTTTCACGGGAAGGATTTCTTGCTTGGCAAGAATAGAGTCAGGGGATAACATGATGTTATTAGGTATAACTTTCCTCACTACATGGCCTTTCTACATCAATGTTCTACCAAAGTTAACTGCAGAAACAGGCAGTTACATTTTATCCCTTTATGATAGCAAAATGCCATAAACAGTGACTTAAATAAGAGAAGCTTGTTTCTCACAGTCCACAAATTATAAGTCCAGAATTAAGGTACCAGTCGATTCAATGTCTGGTGATGGAGTCCTTCCTAGACATTATAATGCTACATAATAAGAACGTAGAAAGAGTTTCTCCCAGGTCTCTTTTTTTATAAACTTACTAATTCATTCATGCGGTTACCCCAATGACAGAGCAATCTCACAAGGACCTCTACCACTTATTTTTTTATTACTATGACAAAAGACCATAACCACAGGGTTGGGTGGGTATGGAGGTGGGGGAAGCTCTGGGAGGAGTTGGGGGAGGGGAAAGAATGTGATAAAAATACATTGTATGAAATTCTTTTTTTTTTTTCTTTTGGTATTTCGAGACAGGGTTTCTCTGTAGCTTTGGAGCCTGTCCTGGAACTAGCTTTTGTAGACCAGGCTGGTCTCGAACTCAGAGAGATCTGCCTCCCGAGTGCTGGGATTAAAGGCGTGCGCCACCACCGCCCGGCTGAAATTCTTTAAATAAAAATAAAACACAAAAAAGAATGCACCTAGGCTATAGTTTATTATGTTGAAATTTTAAAAACAAAAACACACAATAAAACCCCATGGCCAAAAGTGACTTACGAAAGAAGAATTTATTTTGGCTTTTGATTCCAAAAGATGAGTCCATCGTGGCAGGGAAGACATGCTAGAGTAGGAAGCTAGGATGCTGCATCTTCTACCCACAAACAGAGCAGAGAGAGAACTGGCCTGCTGCCCCTAGTGATGTACTTCTCAGCAAAACTTTGGCTTCTAAGAGTCCAATAGCCTCTTCCGCCAGCACCAACTGGGGACCAAATGTTCAAATACCTAAGCCTATGGGAATATTTCTCAGTCAAACCACCACAGAACCCTATCTCCCAATCCAATTATTTTGAATGTAAGATTTGAAGATATGAATTGGGAAGGGGGAAACTGGAAACATTCAGCCTATAGCACATACACTTAGAGATACCGGATTGACTGGTCAGCTAGGTAGTATGCCTCCCACAGCAAAAAAGAGGAACTTGATTGGAGAAATCCAGCAGGATCAGATAGTACTAAAGACCTATGGGTCTTGCCACTTCTCTCAAATCAAAAGAAAGGACAGAGAATTAGGCAAAACCCCTAGACAAATATAATTCTTACCAAATTTGATTTAACTGGATAGCGTGTTATGTGAGGACAAGGCATTTTGAGTACATGAAAGAGCTTGAGCCATGATGTAAAAGCAGGAGAATCAAGGAATAGATTGCCAAGTTCCTGTGGAGTACAAAGTAATTATGTATTAGTTATTATAATCTTTGAATTATTGTACTTTCATAAATCTATTTTTCTTTACTGAGAATTTTATATTTGGACATATATACATATATATCATACACATTTGGTGCAAATTCAACATCTTGAAATTTTACTTTATAATTGAAAAACAAAATATCACATATATTTAGGTTTAGAAACATGATATCTTTATATATGCTTACACTATGAAATGGCTACATCACCTTAGCAATATATCTTTGTGTGTGTGAGATAAAAACACTGAAAATGTACTCTCAATTTTCAGGTATCTATCATAATATAGATGATAAATAATGGATCTCTTGAACTTTCTTCTTCTAAGGAAAACTTTATGATTTTGACAAGCAACTCCCAATCCTTCCTAGCCTCTGGGATAATTTTTCTCTCTTTTCTGTAAGTTTGACGTTGTTATACTTTCTAAGTAAATCAAGTAGTATTCATGCTGAAAATAATTTATTTTAGTCACTAATTTATTTTATTTATTTATTCATTTGTTTTAACTAATTTCTTTTAGCCCAAGTTCATCTGCATTGTCACAAAAAAATTTCATTATTTTTTTAAAGACCAGTGGCATACCATTGGCTAAATGCAAACTTTATCTGATTATGCATTGGATAGACATGTAGATAGTTTGTATTTCTTAGTTATTGTGAATTATACAAGGAGCATGACATTGCAGTGCTCTGTTTGGTATTCTGATTTTGGTTCCCTTGTATATAATTTAGAAGTGAGTGTGGATCACATGTCACCTCCACAGAGTTCTCCATGGTGAATAAATCAATTTGCATTCTCACCAAGAGTACATGGGGTTTCCCTTCCTCCACATCTTTACCAATGCTTCTTATTGTTTATGGTTTCAATAAAAACTATCCTAACAGATGTGAACTGATAAGTCATTGGGATTTTACTCTGCATTTTTGTAGTGATTTATTATGTTGAGCATTTTGGCAAATATTTTCTGGTTATTAGTGTTTTGTCTGGAGAACTGCCTAGTCTCTTGTCCATTTTAACTCTGATGGTTTTGCTTTTGAACCTTTAGTCTATTTTGAGTTGATTTTTGCAAAGTGGTTAGTCAGTTTTCCTAGCACATTACTGAGAGGGTCCTTTCTTCATTGTTTGTTGAAATCAATTGACCATAAATGTGTAGGTCTGTTTCTTAGCTCCCTGCTTTGCTAAGTGGAGTATGTGTCTAGATTTATGTTGGTACTATACCGGTTTGTTAACTAAAATATTATGGCACATTTAAACAATCACTGAAATTGCTAAAATGTTAGTAAGAATTTGAAGATGACATAGATAAATGAAAAGACAGAAATATATTTCTGGACAGATAAATATTGCTCTGAAAATGTCCATACAACACAAAGAAATATTTATCAAATCTCCAAAGATATTTTCTCAGAAATAGAAAAAAGAATGATAAAATTTTTATGAAACTATAAAATGTCATAGATAGCCAAAGTACCTTTGCACCACAAAGAGCTAACAGAGTTACCACATTACCTGGTTTTAAATCCTTGTAATGGCTTGAATGTGATGTGAACTTTCTATTTGAAGTATAACCCATGATAAACACTTCTGCAAAATAGCACATTAAATTGTCAGCATCAACACTCAGCTTTAATTTCTGTTTCATAGATCTGAATAACTATTGGTTTGTCTTAGGATGGTGCTTTCTTAAACTTTTTTCAAAAGTAAATTTTAGTTCACTTAAGGTAGAATTTGATTTTAAGCTCTTAGAACATTGCCTGTTTTGAGTAAATGATTAATAAATATATGTGGATGTTTCCATGAATTTATAACAGTAATCGCAAAACCATCTATCACTTTTAAAAGCCGATTTGGACCAGATGTTTGTTTGTTCCTTGGCACAGCCGTGCCTGGATGTGAATTCATTTTATGATTCACAGAGTCCCCAAGGGTCCGTGGTGATAGGATTGAAACCGGGCCAATTGATGTTTTAATCCTTTCTGTCCTTCAGGAAGAAATGGAATTAAAAACTAAGTTTCTGTTGTTCAGAGTTTGTTGCACTGAGCTAAGATTATAGATAGAAAGTAGTATTAGATTCTTGCTAAATGGATTTATAATCTAAATTAGATATACAGGATAGTGACCTTGGCAAATAAAAGGTAGAACTGGCAACTTGGTGAAAAGTCAGCAGAAACACTGAAGAAGTTCAGAGATGACGGCTAGCTTGTGAGTGGTGTTTGCTGATCTTTACGTGGGTGTAGGCCTGCAAGGTCACGGTGCTGGATCTGTCTTAATCTCCGTGTATAACACCACACATGGCACCTTGCTTTACTCTGTGTTTCTTCAAGATGACTCATATATCACAGTGTACTTCAAACTGATAAATAATAAAAAGATTGCTCGGTACAATAGGTCTATATGGCTTTGACCAGTTGATAGTAAATTATTAAATGATAATTTCATACATGTTAGCTAACATGAGCCAGTAATCGTTATATGCGTCTACACAGTTTGTATGATATTGAGTATGCCTTATAAGAGAGAAAACAGAAGCCCCCCAAAGTCCTTGATTTCTTATAAAAGAGCCACACATCTTCTTTCCTCCTCAGTAAATCCTTAATGAAGGGTTATTCTTGGGGACCCTGGATTAGAGACCTAAAAGCCAGTCTTGACTGTAATCTCAATGTAGCAATTAGTGTAGAGATGTAGATCATTTATTTAAGCAATATATTTTTCAGTGCTAGGAGCCAAATTCAGGGCTTTATGCACGTTATGTAGGCACTTCACCACTGAACTACACCTACACTCGGTCCTAATAAACTCAGAATACATAAAAGTAGTTGGAAAAGCTGGGCACCGTGGCACACACCTTTAATCCCAGCACTCAGGACACAGAGGCAGGTTTGGACCACACAGTGAATTCCAGAATAGCCAGGGATATGTATAGAAAAACGTTTGTCTCAAAACAAAGCAACAACAAAAAAGTACTTGGGAAAGGCTGCCTAAGGTTAGACTGAAATATGTAATTGAATGGATTTGATGACAAGTGAGTTTGGGGGTTATCTCAAGGACAGTGGTGATGAGATGGGAACAAGGAATTTGTCAGGGATGAATGAGATAAATGTCTGAAGTATAGCTGTGTGGCATAAGAAATAACCCATGCAGTCATGGTGTCTGACAAAGGTTCAAAGTGAAGTCATCCTTTCAACTTCAGGGACAGAATGTGCTTACCAAAATAACAGGCATGTACGAGAAGGAGAACACACTGACTGATGTCCAGAAGAAGACCAATATACTGCTCACTTCTCCCTGCTCTAACACAACTCCTCTCTCTCTCTCTCTCTCTCTCTCTCTCTCTCTCTCTCTCTCTCTCTCTCTCTCTCTCTCTCTCTCTCTCTCTCTGTCTGTCTCTCACCATCCTTCCTCCCTCCTTCTCCCTAATCCCTCTGTGTGTGTATGTGTGTGTGTGTGGTATGCATGTGTGCAGGTACACTCACCTATGCTTGTGTGAATGGAAGCAGAGGTGAAAAGAAGGAAGTGGGCATCTTGATAGCTCTTTTTTTTTTTTTTTGAAACAAACTCTATAGTACAGCTGTTTTCAACCTATGAGTCACAACCCCTGTCGGGGGGGCAGGGGCGTCAAACAACCTTTTCACAGGGGTCACCTAAGACTATAGGAAATACACAGATATTTATACTATAATTCATAAGAATAGCAAAATTGCAGGCATGAAGCAACAGTGAAAATAATGTCACCACAACATTTGGAACTGAACTGAAGGGTCACAGCATTAGGAAGGTTGAGAACCGCTGCCATAGTGCATTCTGGAGCTCATGGGTCCTGTCAGGCTACACTGGCTGACCAGTGAGCGACAGGGACTCTCCTGTCTCTGCCAGGTTGGTGCTGAAATTGCAAGCATATATTACCACACCTCATTATTTAAGAGGATGCCAAGGATCCAGATACGTGTCTTCATGGCTACACAGCAAGATTTTGACCCACTAAACCATCACATGGGCCCCGGGTCTGTCTCCTACTTATGTCTACTGTTACTAACCTCCCTTAGTTTTTAGGCCCTCTTTCCTTGTCTGTACTCAGGTGTCTATCTTGCTCTTCTGATTTTGCTGACCTCTCTATACAGCTCTGCTTATTGCCTTTGAAGCTCCTCTATGGCACGCTTACAGATCACCTTGCTGCTCATCCATGACCTCAGTCATAATAAACCATGGAAAATGGCACTAATTCCTGTCTTTCTGTTGTGTACTAACCTCAGCTGATCCTACACCAATGCAGTTGTATCCTGACAAAGGAAATACTTTTTAAAATTAAGACCAAATCAGAGCGTTTGCCACCACACTGAGATTACTGAACACAGTCAACTAAGCCTCTCTCTACTCGTCACTCCCTGTGATTGGATCTCCCTTCCACTACTTGTCCTTGGCATCCTCTTAAATAGCATGGTAATATATGCTTGCAATTTCCACTACATGTCCTAGGACATAGAAGGCACCTAGGACATATCTGGTGAAAGACGAGCAAATAAGATTTCACGATAAACATATATGAGTATAAGAATGATTACACTGAGTTTTGAGAATATGCCTGGGATTATAACATATGACAAATCCTTAATTAGTATATTTATCTCAAAGGAGAATTTATTCACCATCAGTTCTGTGGTTTAAAACAATATCTGTGATTTAAAACTGCTTTGAAAATAGTTACTTAAAAAAAGATATGGTTTGATTTCTGCTGTGAAAGCAGTAAAATTTCCTATTTTTTGGTGTGTGTATTTGTGTTATGACATATGTATCATGGAGACCAGAAAAGGGTATCAGATCCCCTGGAACTGGAGGTACAGGAAGCTATAGGCAGTCTGGTGTGGGTGCTAGGATTTGAACTTGGGTCTTCTAGAAGAACACCAAGTGCTCTTAACTACTGAGCCATCTCTCCATCCTGACAGTAAAACAGTCTAAGTTTAGTGGTTCATGCCTGCTTAGAGGGCAGTTAATAAAAATGTCATTACCTCTAAATCTTCCCAATCCGATTTGTATTGAGAAACAGTGCTATACACTCAAATCAAATATTTTTGTTGGTAGTGTTTAAGACAGAGGTATAATACATCATCATAATTTCCTTGATGACAATCTATACATTTATGCAGTACATTTACATTTAGAAGTCCTAAGTGAGCATGTTCACAGAGCAGGATGAGGGCTGGCAGGTAGAATTCTTGCTGTTTAGCAGAAGTAAGTATGGTGCACAGATGGCTCTCTTCCAATTGGCTGATGCTCAGAGGTTCTGCTTCTTCAGGTTGACAGGCTGGATGTGGACGGCTTGTTTAGCAACATCGAATCCGTCCACCAGATATCTGCCAAGCTACTGTCCTTGTTGGAAGAGGCCACAACAGACGTGGAACCGGCCATGCAAGTAATCGGTATGTTTGTTCCTTCTTGATTTCTACATTACAACAGGAAACAGTATTTTAATAACCCCCTGGTACTTTGGTTTTATGTTTCTGACGCACAAAGCTTCCCAGGAGATATATAAATGCCGAGTCTGCCTTCGGGTTCATTGTAATTACACAAACTCCATGTTTATCTCCAAATGGGTTTATAGCCATTTGCCGAGGTCCCTCAGTAGCACTGAGTACAGACAGAATTAGCTTTCTAATTTTCACCTTTTCAATCTCTCTGCTTTCCAGATGGCCTTTCATTTTGTTTTATGGCTGTAACTTCCTTGATCCTTAAAAAACTTATTTAATTTTAATAGCTATTCTGATTTCAAACTAAATGGATTTTTTATCTTAAATTTATAAATTTACTGATTTTAAAACCATAAATACTTTACATGAAAAGTATGTGATCTCCAAAGAACTTAGACTCCATATATATTTTCAGTTTTCCACTTTACTCTTTTTTCTATTATTTTTAACTTTTTTCACTGATTCTTTATGGATTTCACATCATGCATCCTGATACAACTCATCTCCCGGTCAGCTCGCTTCTGTCAGCTGCCCTTACAGCCTTTCCCCAAAATAAAATTTAAAAGTATAAACAAAAAAAACCCAAATGGTCTCAGCTTGGAAGCTGTAATGTGACAGAGAGAGTCACGGTGTACCATTTAGTCCACACATCTTTCCTTGTAAGCGTTCACTGCAATAAGCCATTGGTCTGGTTCGAGGCCTCTGGTTTCTTCTACCTTTGGAGACTGGATCTCCTCTTGGATGTCCTATTGTTGCTTTTGTCACGGAGATCCTAGAACTTTGGATCTGCAGGTCTGGCCCCTTCACATGCTCCATGTGTGTATACATACATATATGTGTGTATCTATACATTTCTAGTTTTTATTCTGACAAGGTTTTTAAAAAGGACTACAGAGAATATTACATGAAAAATATTCAGCTTAGAGTCTATTCTCTTAATGTCTTCAGCATTGCAAACAACTACTTGAACGAGTTTTATGTATCAATACACAGTGCTGTGTAGCTTATGAATTCCTTTTAAAAATGATCATTTTGTAATTTTACATTTATTGCATGTTACAAAAGTATTAGAACAATTGAGGATCTATATGGTAAAGATGAAGGATTGCTTGTATGCTCCTCCAAACCCATTGTCACTCCTGCAAGTGATCATTGCTGTTAATCTTTGCAGAATGTCCCTTTGACACAGACACACACAGACACAGACACAGACACAGACACACACACACACACACACACACACACACTATCTTCATTGAATCCTCTTTTTGTAGATATTAAAGTTATCATTATAAAGGAACAAAATTATTCTTATTTAGTATCTATATGGGTCCAAAATTTAGGGAGCAAGCTGATCTTATGAAAAGGCGAATGAAAGGATTCAGTCGGGTTTAAATTCTATCCTTCCTTGTGGTTCAACATCCCCAACAAACCGTGTTAATGTTTTCTTCCTGCGAGATTGTACACATCTTCCCGTTAGCAGAGATTCCCTAGCCATTCTTCAGTTCATCCTCCGATAGGTCCTGAGCAGCAGCATGCTTACAGAGGACGATGCTGTGTGGTACTGTTGGGCAGAGCGAAGTGGAAAAGATCCCCTCTGACCCTCCTAAGCTCACAGGGAACTCTCTCTTTGAAGTGAAGGTGTGTGTCTGATCCCCCATCAGAGTGCTTTTGTGCTGTTACAATCCCTTAATGTGAACATTTTGAATAGGAATAAAGGAAGGAGTACAAGATGTTGTGTACGTGTAAAGTTATTCATAATGTTCTGAGAAGTATGGTCCACGTTGGGCAAAGATGTTCTTTGGAACTTTCTTTCCATTTAGCACTGATAGAAAAATCGCAACACATTTAGAAAAATGGTAAGCGATTAAGCTAATGTGAAGAATTATTTAGAGGAGGAGTAGGGACTACATCTGGGGAGGGAACTGAAGACAAATTTGAAATTCGGGTAATTCAACTTCGAATGTCATCTCTTCCACGGCCTTGACTGGGTGAAGTCATGTACCACAGTTAACTGGAATGCAGCCCATTTCCTTTCCTGGCACTTTGGAGTGCCACATGCAGGGCACCGGCTAATACAGTGAGGACACATGGATCCGAGGAGCTAGAAAAGGCCCCGCATTGTTCTGGTGGCCCTTGGGGGTGTATTTGAGCCTGCAAACCCTTCCATCCTCACTGGGTGCAGCAGCTAGTTGTGCCATGGTAGTGGCATACACTATGGCCCATGAGAAGCATGAGGCCATCGCTAGAGTTGGTGGGACGTGCAGGGATTTCCAGTCCGATGTGAATGAAATGTGTGCAGGCAACAGAGATCGGCAGTTTTGCGTGAGAGCTTCTTCCTGTTCCTGCTGCAGCAGTCAGGCCACGTTGTATGTTATGTATCTTGTAGCATGATCCTAATTGGTATTAATAATAAAACTTGGAGTCAGCTATCAGAGGTTGGAAGCTGAAGGATCAGAAAAGTGGAACGGCCAGTCCCTAGAGTTCTTATGTCTGCCAATGCTCAGCCCAAAGAGGGGATCCTGTCCTCAGACTGCCTCCTTAGACTGACTGCCTCATACTGGACTGCTCCTTAGACTCCATTGAGCTCCTGTCTCCTCCCACCTTATATTCCTCTTTCAACGCAGCCATATTACTCCTGTCTCCACCTCACTAGTCCTGGGATTAAAGGCGTGGGATCCTAAGTGCTGGGATGGATTCCCTTTGTGTGAGCTCTGTTTCTCTTTTAGAATGGATCAATTTTGTGTAGCCCAGGGTGACCTTGAATTAACAGAGATCCATCTGTTCCCCAAATCCTGAGATTAAAGATGTGTGTTACTACTGCCTGGCCCCTAGTGGCTTCGCTTTGCACTCTGATCTTCAGGCAAGCTTTATTTGTTAAAACACGAACAAAATATCACTACAATATCCACCCCTCTTGTTATTATTTGGTCCTGTTTATTCTAATTGTGCAATAAACCCTTCAGATAAAAAGACTCATTGTAGTCACATAATTTAGGTATTGATTTTTCTGCTTCTCAAGAAAGTTGATGATGAACATATGATAATCAGAATGCTTATCCTGTATACCATACAGACCTTAACATAAGCCATCGCTGACCACAAACTAACCAGGAGACAGATATCTGCTGAAGAAGCAGCAGCATTCACGTGAGAAAACATTAGTCATTGTTTTAAAAAGATTGCTCAAGGATGGTGACAGGACACACAGAGCTGCTCAAAGCGTGTTTACAAACCACTCCAAACAGCAAGATTGTTCACATACATCAGATAACAGCTGCTCTCCATTGATTTCACGCAAACTTATTTCCAAGGTTCCTTGGTCCTATAAAACATATAAAAACAATGGCTACTGGTTAGGTGACACCATCCATAAAGGTTTTGCAGTTCAATAATGGGTGTATCTATTAACAGAGAGCAAGTACGTAATGCCAGTTCATTCTAGTAACAGATAAATTTTTAAATCAAAACTGTAGAACCAGAAACAAATTTGAAGAACTTTGTTATTCAAAAATTGTCTGACCTCATTGTAAATATTACTGTAACCAAGTCTTAAAAATCAGTACTATAGGAGTTGAAGGGATGGAGTAGGAGTTAAGGGCACATATTGCTTTTGCGGATGAATTACATTTCACTCATGGTTAGTTCGCAAGCACTGGGAAGTCCAATTTCAGGATCTCGACACATTCTTCTGGCCTCTGTGGGCACCTACACTCATGTGCACATACACACACACACACACACACACACACACACACAGAGAGAGAGACATAAATAAAAATAAAAAAATCTTCAAAAATATGATATTGTGAATTCAAGTGCCAAAATAAATCCACATAGGTAAAGCAAAGGATCACAGGAAAACAACATTTTTACTAAAATGTCAATAGTGAAGAAAATGCAGCATGTAAATGATGAAGCTGGCATTTTATTCCCATAAAAACTGGCTGAATGTATGCATACTTTTCTATACATAAAAATTGCATGCACATGACAGGCAATATTTAAAGATGAATTTTCTGTTAAATCATAAAATTATCTTAGGTATGGTAGTCATACCTTCTTTGTTGCTTCTCCCTAATCAGAATTTAGAATGCAAAGTTTTCCTACAATGGCTGTGGGCTGGTTTGTGAAGAGGCCTATGGAGTAGCATTGCAGTGTTTTAATTACGCTATTCAGCAAACAGAAAAATTGGCTTCAGATTTTTGATATCTACAGGTTGCAATTACAGAAATATATTATAAACAGGAAAGCATTGGAATTTATCCTTACCAAAACAAAGAATGAGCTTGAAAATTGAACAATACGAGCTCATGTTGTATAAAATATTTTTGAAATTTTGTAAATGAACTTTCAAACACTTGACTCATATAAAGAAGCTTTGGAAGGAATACTTCTAGTTTATTTCATTTCACTTTTTAGGTTGGGTCTCACCCCATAGCCCAGGCTGAGCTGAAAGTCATTATGATCCCCCTGCGTCATCTCCTGAATGTTGTGATCACAATCATGAGCCACCATGCTTGGCTTGATGTTCTTCTTTAACACACTAGCAGGCAAACATCATCATCATCATAACTGTTTTATATAAAATCCACTAGTAAATATGATATATACTGGGTTCAAGTTAGAGAACTGTAGAAGGAAGTTTCTGTCCTGCCTGGTCCCACAGCCATTTAGTCCCAAAGAAACACACAGAGGCTTCTGTTAATTATAAATTGTTTGGCCTATTAGCTCAGACTTATTATTAACTAGCTCTCACAACTTAAATTAACCCATAATTCTTACCTATATTTAGCCATGTTGCTTGTTACCTTTTCTCAGTTCAGCATTTTCATCTTGCTTCCTCTGCTTCCGGGTGATGACTGCAGACTGAATTCTTCTTCCCAGAATTCTTTTAGTCTAATTGCCCCATACTTCCTGACTGGCTACTGGCCAATCAGCGTTTTATTAAACCAATACGAGTGACAAATCCTTACAGTGTACAAGAGCATTATCCTACAGCAGAAAACACAGATTTCCAAGTCTCAAGGTTTCTCTACCAGTAATTTCTGACATCAGAAAGAAGCATGATAACCTTAAAGCAAGAAATGTACTTTAACCAATTGATCAAGGCCAAGAACCATGGGAATAACAGCCTCACATCACAAACCTTTTGCATTGTGATGGATACAGCATTGTGTCTGTGGTCTTTGCCTCCAGAGGGTATAGACACATCCAATCAGAAGAAAGCATTCTACATATCCAAAAAAATTATCTTGATGATAGAAACAGATCAGTTTCCTTTTACTGACAGTTACATTGTGGTTATTTGCTATATTAACATAGGAAAGCTGTGTACAGGGTATTTGGAAACTGTATTGCCTCTGTATTTACTTTATTTGTATGAAACATCAATTCAGATTTTAAATAAAAAGCAACACAGTTTACAGAGAACATTCAATTAAAGATGCCTATACTTCTAAATTTTCTAGTCATGACTAGAAGATTACAGAAATATTTCAGAAAATCAAAACAATAAAGGTATACTTTTAAAAGTGTCAGTTGGAGCTTTGCTCTCAGGGCCCCTCACCTTTGGTTTCTGAGCTGGCCTCTGATGCTAACAAAAATAGGCAAAGTGATGTTTTTCATAACTGCATGGTGAGTTCTACTCCACAATCATAAAGAGAGAGGCTCAAACTACTCAGTCATACTGAGAAACGTAGAAATGGCCCTAAACAGATGAGCACAGTAATCCTCAGCCACCTGACCAGACACTGCTGCTCAGTTGACTGTAAAGGTCTAAGTAAGTCTGTCAGCACCACAGAGAGATGAGCCATCTAGTGAAACTGCCCAACCCTCATCCGAGGACGAGAACAATCAGTTGTTTTCAGTTGTTTAAGTCTGGGGATGATGTTTTTGCATAACAAGTAGTTAACTCCTACACAACCCCGGAGAAAAACTATTTCAACTCAAATGCTGAAGAAAGTTTGATTTAGAATGTGGTATTTGCATTGGACTTGACTAATTCAGAAGGGTAGCAATTACATGCAAAAGGCCACCTCTCTCTCTCTCTCTCTCTCTCTCTCTCCTCTCTCTCTCTCTCTCTCTCTCTCTCTTTCAATTTTATGAGACAGGGTTTCTCTGTAGCCTTGGTACGTGTCCTGGAACTAGCTCTTGTAGGCAAGGCTGGCCTCGAACTCTCAGAGATCCACCTGCCTCTGCCTCCCAAGTACTGGGATGAAAGGCCACCATGGCCCAGCTGCAAACGGCAGTCTTGCTGAGAATAGAGTAAAGGCCCCATGTCAGGAGAGTATGGGAAGGTCTTGGGAAGTCCATCAGCATTCCAGTGTGCCTTAGACGCTGTGCAGGCAGCCTCTGTGATCCTCCATTAGAATACATATGTCACTGTAGAGTTCAAAGCCAATTCCTATCACTAAATCTTTTATTGCTTAGATTTTGTAATTTATACTGATTGGCTGAGATGTTTCCAAAATCATGCTACCGCAAATGAAAAGCACAGGTGTTTCAACCCTGTGTCCTCAGACAGCAAGAATAAGAGTTTATGACTCACAGCTGCCGTGCCAGATCCACTAGATACCACGATAAAGGAGGAGGAGAAGGTTACTCAAGAAACCTTGTTGTCTGGATGAGGCTCAAGTTTATAAATAGATACAGAAGCTTGCAGGTCTGAGAGCACTGAGAGAACTGTTTGGATTCCAACCACAAAGTGGGCTTTAAAATCCACATTGGATCTGGCTAGGAAAGTTGTTTTAAACTTTCTAGAGATGAGCTTTGGTCCTTGTTTATATTGAAATTGAAAATATTCTATGACAATTTATGAAAATAGTAAACAAGGATGAGTAAAATAAAAGATGGTACAGAATTTAAGGGCATAATATAGTATCAGGTTGAATTAGATTCCATCTCTTTCTATTGCTAGGTCTTAGGTAAGTTATAAAACCTCACTGAAGTTCAGCTTCTTATCTGGAAATTGAAAGCAGTTGTATTTACCTCATATGAGTTTCATGAGGATTCAATAAAATCAAGTATAGAATATACCCACTGCTTATTCTTAATACTTAATACATAATGTGACTAAATTACTATTACCCTAGTCATTCTAAATGTACACATCTATTTATAAAGTTTGGTTTCTTTTATATAACAATTGAGTATAATGCAAATTCTTTTTGGAAGTTTTAGTCATGCTTTACAAAAAAATAAGACTTTGATTATGTAGTTTATGCCTCTTGGTATATATATATCTTCATAATTCAAATACATAAGGATATATTTGACTTTAAAAAGGGAGGTTTAGTCTATCATATGTCAAGTCTATGTTTGGCAGAGTAAATGGTAATTTCTGAAGCTGGTTTCCTAAAGACTGCTCTCATTGAGCCACGGATTTCAGCTTTCTCACTGCCAAGTAGCCTAGACCCACATTGACTCTGATTCATACAATACCATGAAAATAACACTGTGACAGTAACTGAACTAAGCCCCAAGAAAGTAGAACAACATCTATTCTTGTAACATTGGTTATTAAGAAGTCCTTCTGTTTTGTTGAAAAGAAACAACCTTCCTTAAGACCCAGCAATACCACTTTTGGGTATATACCCAAGGGCTGCTCAATCATACCACAAGGACATGTGCTCAACTATGTCCATAGTAGCATTATTTGTCATAGCCAGAACCTGGAAACAACCTAAATGCCCCTCGACTGAAGACTGGATAAAGATGTGGTACATTTACACAATAGAGTACTACACAGTGGAAAAAAAATAATGACATCTTGAAATCTGAACCAAATGGATGGATCTAGAAAACATCATATTGAGTGAAGTAACCCAGACCAGGAAAGACAAATATAATATGTACTCACTCATAAGTGTTTTTAGATATAAAGCAAAGAAAAACCAGCCTACAATTCACAATCCCAGAGAACCTGGACAACAATGAGGACCCTAAGAGAGACATACATGAGAAGTAGAAAAAGACAAGATTTCCTGAGTAAATTTGGAGTGTGGAGATCATGAGAGAAAGTAAAAGGGGAGGGGAGGAAGAGAAGGGAGCAGAGAAGATTATATAACTCAATAAAAAAAATGTAATTTATAGTTAAGAAACACGTAAATAAAAGATGATGTAGAGAAACAACACGAAGAGAGGTAGAGAAATCGGTTCAGCCATCCCAGTGTTCCAGCCAAGCCACATGTCCGGTTGTCTGTCATGGGACCAGACTTGTGAATGGGCCATCCTGGCCATCACTCTCTAGTGTTGTTCTCCCATAACTGCATCTCTAGAGAACATGAAGTGAAGTCAAAAAAATCCTTCAAGCTGAGTCAAGTGAGCCCCATAAAACAGTAACAGAAAATCAAAATGATTGCTTTAATCCAATATTCTTCGGAACAATGGTTTGTTAATAGCATTAGAGAACCCACATAGCAACTGTGTTGTCTTAGATATTTTTGTACAATTGTGACTCTTCAAAGTATTCTAAAGAAGACTGTCAAGAATATACTGCTTTACACGCTCATCTCATATGGAACGTATAGAGAACAGGACTAGAAGAAGCTTGTGAAAAGGAAACTGTAACTTCACATTGCTTTTTCCTGTGGGTGAGTTTACATGCAGAGGAAGATAGTTTGGAGTTTCCCCTACCTGAGGTGCGATAGGTTAGCCACCATTGTTAAATAGCAGTACTCTGAAAGCTTTGTCTCTTTTAATGGGGGGGGGGGGTTGCAGCCCAGATGTAAAATAAATATACTTATATACATATACACATGTATACAGATACATATGTGTCTCTAAGCAGAAAACTCCTGAGACAAATTATTAGTTATTTGAGAATTCATGCCATGGTGTCCAGTAAAAAATACTTCAATGTGGCTCATCTGAATGAGTTCTAAGAGGGGGAGGAGAAGTGGAAAAGAGGAGAGGGGGAGAGGGAGAGAAGAGAAGGAGAAGGAAGGAGAGCGATAGGCAGGGAAAGAGAAAGAGATAGGGAGAGAATCAAGATGCAGATAAGTTTGACCAAGTTGCTTCTAGCCACCTGAAACAGGCTGGCAGTGTTCCACACCAGTCTCTTAGTGGAGTATACACAATCACTGTTGTGGAAGATCCAGATGAAGAGTTGAAAAAAAAATCACAAAATTTTCTCACACATAAACAATGACAGGAAAGCTGTCAATTTCAGACTATAAATTGGGTTGCATCATGACAACTCACACTGTGAGAAGACCATTGGGACTGGCAATGATTGTATTTGCCTGTTTGGGGTATAAAACTAAACAACAGACTGAGCTAAAATGGACTCATTTGTTGTCCATAATAAGAGTTCTCCTCTGTTGCAACCCAGGATCTGCTTAGCTCTTTACAGCTTTTTCCTTCAAACTCCTCAGCTTGTAGCTTTGAAATTGTGGCCCTGTGATAGCTGATTCAATTTTGGGTACCACTTCCTGTAAGAAGTAGAAAAACTGCTTCCTTGTTGCGCACTTTTTGCCTTGCAGGGAGTATTTTACACATAGTGTTATTTCAGAACAGGGATGCAAACATGCTTATGAAAGTGGACTTTGCCACTCAGAACTACCAGAAATTTGAGAAATACCAGACTTATATTTCAACTGGGTGTGTTGTCAAACCAAATCCTGTAAATTTGTAAGAAGAGTTCAGAAGAACAGATTCAAAACTAGCAATGGATGTTACATCCACTTGTTTATATTTTAAATGGAGATGGCAAGACCTCCATAGAAGGATACAGGATTTAAGGCACTCCTTCAGCCTCTCTGAATATAAGCTCCGTTAGTTGAAGAGTTTTTGTCTACTGTATGTCTGTTATGTCCCCAAAGGCTAAGAGCACTGTGTTCAACAAGTACTCACCGAATGCATGCAATATATAGACAAGAATGTTAAGCTGTTACTGAGTCAATCTGTAGTCTGGGCCAATGTTACTCTTAGAAGAGCAGCTGGTGGGTCTCAAAAGAGGTATTTACTAAAGTGAGATATGGGGGAATCATAGGTTGATCTAAGAATGGGCACTTTCTCTGTGTCAGCTACCTTGAGTTTGGAAAGGTTGCTAAACCCATACCCAGGCAGCAGAGCCTATGCTTTCTCAGAGAACCAGCCTGGTCTCAGAATGTCCGCTGTGAGGATTCCCCAATCCTGGCATTAAAATATGCAGAAATGAAGCAATTTCATGACAAAATCATGAATTACCACCAAAATAAATAGCTGGATTCTTAAATGTCACAGGAGGTCTAATACTCAGAGACAAGCATTCCACTGTTCAAACAAAAACTGGCTAGAGTTTGATTTGTCCACCTTATACTACAGACAGAAAGGAACCCAGGCCAGAGTTCCTTCCATCCTATTTTCTGTCTGTGTCCCCTCCCCATGATTATACCCCAGCATCCTGTCCAGTTGCTAGACTATTTCCTATGACTGGAAATTCTGGGGAGATGCCACCTCAATTACAGGCAGGCCCTTCTTTGAGAAGCCAGCCAGACCACACTCATGACAGTTTACTCTGTCTTTGGACATAGCTTTGGGCATGGTGATGTCACAGGTAAGACACACCTCCCCTCTCCCTTTTTCCTCTTCATGGTCCAATCTATCACTGGTCCCAATCCCACACCTGTCTTTGACTCCTAAAACCACTAACCTGCAAAGGCGCAGTGTCACCACCAGGACTTCAGAATTCCAAGCCAAACGGATACATTTTTCTGAACATCTTTTATGCTATTGCTTTTGAAGAGCTTTTACTGAAATATTTCTTTTTAAATCAGAAGAGAATCATCTTGAGCCCCTGGGAATTACCTGAAGCTATAACTACAGGCAAGAAAAAAAAATTGAGGTCTTACTTTAAGAATTCATATAAAGTTTCCAGCCTGCTCCCATGAAATGCGTTTTCTTTAAATACCTTAACAAAACTGATACTCAAGGGACTCCTCTGTTTTAATCCCATGGAAGGACACCCAATTTGCAACCTGTATCTGACTGGAATTGAACACTCTAACCAGGACCCCTGGATGCCTTCAGCATCTTCACACTGCCTCTGTCTCCACCAAACCTCAGACAGACGGCAACTGTCTGAGGTTTGGTGGAGACAGATTGAGTATGGAGTTTCAGTCTGAGGACAGGATCGCACCTTCAGACTGAGCATTGGTAGAGGTAAAAGAACTCTTTAGTGGCTGGCCTCTCTGTGTCTCTGATCTTCAGCTTTAACCCCTATATCTGGCTTGGGTTTTTATTATTAGGACCAACTAGAACGCGTGCTACACAAACCTCTCAGGGAGCTTGTCCTTGTAGAAGATTCTCCCTCACTCAGCAGTCAATAATTGCCTGTAGCTCTTCTTCTAGGGGTGAGGTCAGACCTTTAGTTTTTAGTGGAAGTTCTTTTAAAGCATTGTTTTGGCTGGTTTTTAAAGTTAAACTTGCAATTTTGCTTATTAATACAATTAACTTACTACTTTAAACATTCCACACACCTTCCAAATGAAGCCTTATGAATCAGTATTTATCCTAAAATATTTCCTTCTAAAGAAGAAAGGGAACATAGTGTATTGGTTAGAATTAAGTTCACCTGGGAGAAAAGATAAACAAAACCAAAGCATCTGTGTGTGAGAGACATGCTTATTTCTCAGTGATACAAAAGCCCGGGGGCTGCTTTGCATCACCCTCGAGTTTTTTGCATCATAGAGAAATAAGCGTGCCTTCTTAACAGCAAAAATATTTGGAACAACCAAACTTTCTATTGCTATAGAAAAGCAATAGAATATGGCTAGGTGATGGGAGGTGATGACAGCACACTCTGCGAGCCCCAAATTTCGATCTCGGCTCCATTGCTCCTTGAGTTGTATAGTCATGTGTTCCTGAGCGATGGAACACATCCTAAGACATACACCACCTTTGTCACATGCAGACATCGTAGACTGAAGTTGCGAAAGCCAAGAGGGCTGCCACATATTTTCATAATAATATACATTAGTCAAGATATACAATAGAGAATGGGGAAAATTGTCTTGGAGTCATGTGCAGATGCACAATCCACCATTGACTGACCTAAATGTGATTAAAGCACAGGACTGCTCTTGGCTTTGCTGATTTTTTTCTAGTCTTTGAGTACTTACTGTGCCTCCTTTTGCTTCTCCGAGAACTCATCTTCTTGTCTCCTCTCAAGGCAAGAGCTCACAAAGACTGGATCTTCACACCCTGCTTTCTGTCTTTCTTTGGCCTACTTTGTAACCGCCACATTAAATCTATGACTTCTATTTCCCGCAATTGGCATCCCTCTATCACTCTCTTGTCTATATACTACTTCCCAGGATTCTATACTCACATATGCACACAGGATGTTCCCACTTGACCACCTAACAAACAATTCTCAATCAGTACATCTACAGTAAAATGCATCGTGCGTGCACCCTAAGCCTCCACACGTCATCTTTGTTCAGCCGCATGTGATCCTGGAATCACGCCTCGCTGTTCATATGTTCTCACTGCCCCTTTGCACCCCTCTTCTCTTTCCTCCCTGCTTTGGATTTTCTTGTTAGACCTATCCCGCTTTGAGTATTTGCATGTACCAGCTACTGATTTAAAATCATTACACAGTTAACCCCATTAATTATCAGTTATCTTACAATTACTGTTACTTTCATTTTGCAAATGAGGAAATTATAGAACTGAGAAGGCAGATAGCTTCCCATAATGTATACATTTCATAAATTGTAAAACCAGGATTTGAACACAGGCAGTTGGTTCAACATGGCTTCTTTGGTCCTTTCTGTGATTCTGGTGATTGAATTCAGGCCCTTGCACACAGTAAGCATGTGTTTTATCACGGAGGGACATCCCTGGACCACAGAACACTCTTAACTGTTGTGCCTTCCCGGGCTTGCCCTTATTTTTTTTTTTTCTTCCTTTTGTGATTGGTTTCTCATCTCCGGTCTCAACTGCTTTCTCCACCTCTCACATGACTCTTCAACAGGATAATCTTCCAAGTCGCTCTCTAGCCTTGTCAGTCCACTGCCTAAGGTCTTTTCCATCTGCTTCAGTTCTGCTCTTCAGTGGTACATGCTCTTGATCAGGACCTGACTACCTGCACAGCTTCTGGAGCTTCCTCACAGGCTTGGAGCCACTGGGCCTTCCATACCAGGCCATTCAGAGACTCCAAATGCATTTTACGCATCTCGCTATCTCCTGGCTTTCATGCTCACTTATTGTTCCCTAGAGACTGAACATGTTCGCTTCTGTGATGCCCAGCCCTAGTATTGCATTTTCATATGGCATGGTGAAAGGGAACTGACTCTTCTCTTGTGCCCTTGCAGGCTTATATAAGTTGTTTGAATGAACTGTTGGTTCTTTGTGTTTGCAAGTGATGGTTTACTTGCCTATAAAGCAAGTATCGTCTTTGATTTTTAACCTTCTGACTTGATCATATGTAATTGTCAGGCTACCACGTGCTCTTTCCTTTTTTTTCTTAAATCTCTATTATTACCTCATTTGTAATGAATATATGTATTTGGAACTTCATCTCGAATGGAGATGCATAGGCTCAGATGCCAGGGATTCTCTATCCAAGCCCACCACAGTGCAAAACAGTTGCCCAATAAACCATAGTTAAATAGAGATGAGCTAAAAAGAATGATCACATTTATATCTGTTTGAACCACAATCTTATACAAAGCCTAGGATAAGTAGCTTTCTTGAATAGCATGGCTTTACCTTAAGTTTGCATACTGCAGAGGAAATTCAGAATGATACAGACTCTACACCATGGGCATGGAGTTCTAAAAGACAAGAAGAGTTTAATCAGCAGGAACATAAAAGTAGAAGAACCCGAATGCACTGGCATCAGTGAGGGGCAACTGGACCACAGTTCTGCCAGGGACATCGACCCTGTTGGGCAAGTTGCCTTTTACAGCACGACTAAAGAAATTTCAAACAGAATTCTTGTTTTTTTTGCGTTTTTTTTCTCCTTTGCAAGATAGCAGCTTTATGGGAATATCACTGCAAAAAAATATTTTGGTCATAGAATTTTTGAAAAGAAGATGGTGGTTTTGTTTTCTAGGATTCTGGCACCTTTGTGTCAGGCAGCCAGAGTGCAATTACCTTCCCTGCTCTCAGCTCACTCCTTTCTCCACCCCCACTCCTCCTTCCAGCACATGCATTAGACTGAGCAGTTGTCCTTCACCACTGAAGAAATGCAGCCAAGGCTTACGTTACCGTGGAAACAGAATCACTTTTGGCTGGGAGACACCTCGCTTCATCAGCACTATTATGAGGCAGAATGGGTTGGGAGGAAAATCAAATATTCTGCCCACCAGTGTTATAGCTGGCCTCTGGGTGAATAAATGACTTTCAATTAGAGTACTTAAGTATCTTTTAACTTCAATAATTATTATTAGAGCCCCCAACAGAATTTTACTCGGGAATTATAAAAAAAGATGAAGAAGCTTTCACTGTCAAGGGGAGACCTAGAAATTCCAGGACACTGGCAAGTGACGGTTTACTTGCATATAAAGCAAGTATTGTCTGATTTTTAACTTTCTGATTTGATCATATGTATTTGTCAGGCTATCCCTTGCTGTTTCCCATTTTCTTATATCTCTATTATTACCTCATTTGTAGTGAACATTCATATTTGTAACTCCATTTCATATGGAGATGTGTAGGCTCAGATGCCAGGGAGCCTCTATCCATGCCCCCTCAGATCCTGCTTCTGGGCTTAGGTCTGTCCCAAAATTCCCATTTGCTCCCTGGTTGTACTACTTGAGGTCTCTCTTTTGTTTTATAACCAACCTTAAATTCACTTGCTGTCCTGTCTTATTTTCTGTTGTTAATGGTTTCCTGTTGCATGTATTACTGTCTTAAAGTGCAGATCTTCAAGACTTACACTGGGAGAAAGATCTACCCAGCTAAATCCCAGAAACAGCAGCAGCAAGAACACCTCAGCCCTTCGTCTGAAAAGATGCTCAATTCATAGGATTAATTCCAAGCCACACAAATCTCCCTCTCCCTCTCCCCCTCCCTCTCCTCCTCCCCCTCTCCCTCTCCTCCTCCCTTCCTCTCCATACACACACATGCTCGCACGCACGCACGTGCGCACGTGCGTGCGCGCACACACACACAGAGCTTCATGTTACTTAAAAATCTAGCTATAAGCATAGAAGAAACTCCATATAATGAAGAGGAAACAAAAGCCTTATTAACTGGATATAAGTTAT
Organism: Arvicola amphibius; assembly: GCF_903992535.2. NCBI lineage: Eukaryota > Metazoa > Chordata > Mammalia > Rodentia > Cricetidae > Arvicola > Arvicola amphibius. The sequence continues at coordinate 40,606,405 of NC_052060.1, read as the reverse complement.
AAATGAGTAGGACACTTCAGAAGTATCGCAAATAATATGAGGGAACATAGCCACAAAAAAAAAAAAATTAGAACAAAATCATTCCCCAAATCACCATACAAGCCCTGGTTTCTGATTCTGACTTAGTGGTCTTCCTGCCTCAGCCAGTGTCCAGCAGAGCACTGGAGTGTGAGACTAAAACTCATGTCTACCCTGTTAGCTTGGCTTTGTCACCTCCCAGCAGGACTTGAGACAATCATTTATCTGCTTCCAATTCAGATTTATTCATTCCTAATGCATATAGACAAATAACCTCTTATCTTTTCATGCATGTAAAGAAGGAAGCATTTACATAACATGTTTTTGGCAGTTATATAAAACCTGTCTCATGTGGCAGGACTTTCTGCTTACTATATATATAGCAGGTCCACGTCACTGTTAATAAAGCCAGCTACCGCAGTCAGTTCAGCTTCTGAATTATTTCCCATCTCAACTTTACAATACTCTTCGATAATAGATCTTGTCACATGTTTTCTATGCATTGCCCTCAACATCTAACGCTGGGATGGAAGTGAAGGCTTATGCTCAGTTTGAGGTGCTGGGGGCAAGTAATTAAATCAGATTATCATCTGGTATCTACTAGGCCCACTAGTTATATTTCTAATTTTATCACATTATCAAAGAGGATTCATTAAATGTCTGGATATAATTGGTCCAAGCTGTTTCATATACTCCCCTAACCTTCCTTATATAGAGAGAAATGTTCTATTAGTTTAAATTCATTTTTAAAATTTATTTCTATTTATGTGTTTGTTGGCGCCAGTTCTTGGAAGGTCAGAAGAAGGCATTGGATCCCCTGACCTGGAGTTTGAGGTGGTTGATAGCCACCTGATGTGGGTATTGAGAACCAAACCCAGGTCCTCAGGAAGAGCAGCAAGCATTCTCAACTCTTGAATCTTTTCCCCACCCACTCTTTTACTTTGGTTATTGTTGTATCTTGTTTTTTGTTTTCTTGTTTTTGTTTTTTTCCCTTAAATCCTACTGTTTACCTTCCCAAGAACCTTAGGAAATATTGCTAGTAGACTAAATATCAATAAAACCGCATACCTTGTATCTTGTTTTTGTCTCCTATAATTTTAATAAGTCAACAGTACCGTTTTTCCATTTGGAACATCTATTATGTGTGCACTCTACTTTGAGTTTCGTACACACTACCTCTCTTAATTGTAATGATATCTTTATGAAATTGAATCTGTTGTAGCTAGCAATTTATACGCAAGGCAATAGAGTCAGAGAATTAAAATCCTTTTCTTAAATCTCAAAGCCAGTCAGTAGGATAACTTGAGTTAAACACGGGCAGATCTCTCTAATCTAGTCTGCTCTCACTGTGATCCTGTGCACCAACCTGTCAAGCTCTTTATTTGTTTTACAAAAGGAAGAAAAGAAGAAAATAGAGGGAGGAAGACACGGAAGGAAGGAGGAGAAACGGGGGAGGAAGAAAAGGAAAGGAGAACTATCCACTCAGTGTCTCACGTCCCTTACAAACAATCTGGGGATCTGGTGGGATAGGCCTAACTTTCCAATAGTCAGCGCTGAGTACTAGCCAATGAAATGTCACTCTGGGCTGATGAGATCATTTTGTCTTTGTTTTGCTCTGCTCAGGAGAGGTATTCTTGCAGATCAAAGGACCACTGGAGGATGTTTATAAAATCTACTGCTACCATCATGACGAGGCCCACAGTGTACTGGAGTCCTACGAAAAGGAAGAAGAGCTGAAGCAACATCTGAACCACTGTATCCAGTCCTTAAAGTAAGGCCTTTTCAAATGGAGATTCCAATCTACTCTGGTTGCTTAGCAGGGGCCATTTAACAGTGGACAGAGACAAAAGGTGACAATACAGCCAGCATTTCAAAGGGCTTGCTTTGACAGCTGCTTTATAAAAAGTCAATGTGCCTGGAATGACTTTTGCTGCCCCTCAAGAAGAAGACTAAAATCAACAAGTGAGACAAAGATTCAAGGCTTTGTAGATATGGGGGGAAATGCAATATTGTCAAACAGTAATAGTAAAATAAATAAGAAATGAAAGGTAGGCTCAATTCATGCGTTCTCAAAGGCCAGTGGGCAGTGAGTTGATTACATTATTCCTGAATAGTCCTTCTTGTTGCCCCAGTTCACTGTGGGGAGAATATGAGGAGGATTAAGACCGGGTGAAAGTTAGCTTCAGGACAATTAAACATTCTGCCTTCCTCACTCATAACCCGTGAGGGGGCGGTAGTGCTGCTGCGGAACTTTGAATAAGAGTTTTTCTTTAAAGCTCTTTCTATTCTCCAAACAATTAGTAAGCACAGATTTTATCTTTTCTTTGTAAGCAGGGGCTGTGAGGCTGTGTTTGGTCTGACCTTGTAGATGAAACTGGAGTCGTTTTTAAAGCTAAGCTCATTCCCCTTTTCCTCATCCTGTCAAGTTCTCCTATGGACTCTTCACTTTTGAGGGTGGTCTGCTGCTGAACAAGGGTACCCAGTCAGGGGTTAGCCAGCTTGAGGGAGTAGAAGTGTGAAGCCAAGAGATGCCAGTCTGAACCTCCAGCACACCTTCATGTGTTCTATTGGGTGAGGGCAAGAGGGGAAGTCCTCCTTTTACAAGAGAAGTTTGTGCAGGATTGGGGTGCAGTGGGGAGACTAAATGTGGCCAAACTGGAGGACGACACTCTAGGCTCCAGTTAGAACTGAAATGGGTTTAATTTGGTTTCCGTGGCTTCAAAATAACAAAACAACAACAAGAACAAAAAACAAAAACAACAACAAAAAAAAACCCTTTGATTAAATTCCACTCTATTGCCACCTACTGGCCAAAAAAAATGCAGGCCTTTCACATTTTTCCATAACTTGAGAGGGAAAAAAAACGTGAACCACTCTGGAAGGCTTGTGCTGCCATGTGTATACATCTTGGTGCTGACAAAGCAAAAATAAAACTTGATACTCTCCGAGGAAACTGCCTTCTCAGATGACTCATGTGTCGGGGGTAAGCAGTTCTGGCTGGTGTTGCTATTTCAGTGTAGGCCAGCGTTAGCAGGTCAGCAGGAAGAAAAATGAAAGTGTAAAATAATTATATTTGCTTAAATAGGTTCATAGATGAAGAACATGCTCTCTGCATACAAAACACCTTCTTACAATCCCTGTGACTCTTCAGTCCCTTTCCTTCAGGGTCTAGAAATAATATTAATCACATGACACATGAAGAACTGGCTCCTTCTATTTCCATGCCCATCTAACCCCAGGACCCAAGGGACCTGAACATGGAGCTAGTCAGTTTGGGCCCCTGGTCCTCCTGACTGCTTCTCTAAGCTCCTTGGGTGAGGATAAACTTTAGTGTGCCCTGCAATAAATTTCGATTCCTAAGAGAACAGAGCACACTACAGTAGTCTCTATACCCAGATCAATACCATTTCCTTTCAAAGCAGCTAAAGAGTAGAGGTAATTGTGGAATCTCAAATTTACTTTCAGACCTCAATGAATTCTTTTGTTTTTTAAGCTTCAAAAATACTGTCCCGTGTTGTGCCCAATTCTGTATATTCAGACTATTCTGACTTTTAGAAATAATCTTGCTCACCGAAAGGCACAAAATCCAAATGAAACAATATTGGCAGAACTATTTCTTTAGGGGAAGAAAATCAAAATAAAGCAGCTTAAGCAGCAGCTATTTTCCCCAAAGTTGCCTTTCCATGAAAATAAAGTTAATGACGAATTGTGCGGGCCTGCCTGGAGGCTGAGTACAGTGGCAATATTGACATCACGGTACCACCGACCTCAGCTGAGCCAAGCTTTAAATTCTGAGAAACAGGTTTTCAAACAGGTTTATAGGCCAGAGAGAGTCCTGAACACCCTCGGGGCTTGGTTTCCCTTGCCAAGTAATCAGTCAAAGCTATTACTGTCACTCTGCCTTTTCCTACTGGCTAAATAAAGGAGCGGCTGCCGTTCCTGATGAACGTTAGCCCCGTCGCCATTTTTAACAGTGCAGGGGACACCGGAATGAGTTGGTTTGAAGCAAAATATCTACATGAAAGGTGGCTTCATGCCTTGGAAGCTAAAGTGGATTTTAAAACGACTTAGGTTACATTTTAGCCAACGTTAAAATATGTTTATTGAGGGCCTCATAAATATTTATTGAGAGTACTAGATAATGTTGAAAATACTTTTCACATATAAGCATGGTTCTTGCCCCCCAGGAACATAAACTCTAGTTGTAGATAAAACTGTCTGGAAAGCTTGCCAGCAATGCAAAGTTCATTTAACACACCAGAAGGTATCTCTGTAGGTTTAATTCAAGACTAACCTCCAACAGGAAGGCAGAGATACGGTCTCATCCTGTATGATAATTCAAGCTTAGGGACCTTGGTTATTCTTTGAAGCCCATTGTCATTCAAAACAGAAAATTATATTTGCATCCAGACAATTTGTTTTGAAGTGTTAGGACAGTATTTCTTAGTGGGTCAGTTCTCCAGTGCCTGATATACCAGGAATGTGTGTTCAAAGTGAGGAACTTTGAACAGAGGGTGGGGAAAGATGGTCCCGTGTTTACCAATGCTGGCTGCTCTTACAGAGGACCTGCTGGTGGTGCCTAGCCTTCATGTGGTGACTCCCAACCATCTGTAACTCCAGTGCCAAGGACGCCGATGCCCTCTTCTACTTCTTTGGACACCTGATATACACAGTCAAGCACTACACATACATACAGTAGGCAAAATGCTCATATACATAGAATAAGTATTTTTTCAAAACTGAAATTTTCCAGAAATGCAGTGTGCACCCGTACCTGCAGCCTAGAAACTGGACATTTACTTTTTATTCAGCCAGGAATGTTTAGCTGAGTGGGGCAAGCGACCTCTAGGATTGCCCTCAGTGTTGCTTGACTACATCTTTGTTTACTGAGGAGATACTTGCTTAGCCTCTTTGGAGTTACTTTTGAGTTCTGATCTATGTGGAGAAGTAAGGGGTAGGCAGGCGTTCAGCAAGCATAGGTCTAGTTAGAACAGCCTGTCTGCAGCCTCCTTTCTCAGTTTTTCCGGTTAGAAATATTACTAGCATCTCTCTTACAGGTCAGTGGCCTCAAAAGATTGGTCTATTTTGTAATAAAATAAGAACAAAAGGGCTTTTCTAAGTTTTGTTTGTTTGTTTGCTTGCTTTGATGGCTGGAGTCACATTCCTAGGCCCATGCCTCATGTCTTAACGTTATAAATTAACCTGTATTTATCTCTTTGCTAACAAAGGCCCCATCCTCAGGAGAAAGAACATTTGCCCTTCACTCATCCAGGCAGCCTGGTCACGTGGTTCCTGTGGCTTTCTCATTGGAGAAGCAGCAAAAGGCTCATGCCGTGCACTGTCTAAGGGGCTGTTTCTCAATATCTTGTGTTTTTTATTCTAAACAGAGGGTCCCGGGTAAAAATCAAAACAACCCCTGGAAATTCCTTCAGGTCTTTGCAGTATGACATTGTTTGGAAACCGACTATAATATTTAAGGAATAGCCACATAAAACTTTTAATTCGTGAGTCAAATTACAATGAGCCCAGCAGGAAAGGGAGGTAATTATTTTATCCCATAAAAGACAAATGAACACTGCTTAACTTCTTCCCAGACGGTCCTCAGCTAGAATCACCTTCTGGAAAGTTTTAAAATCTATTGTGGAAAGGAATGTTTAGCGGTAAGAAAATCAGGGACATTATAATGCAGCCCCCACCCCCTAACAGAGTATGGCTTCCACTATTAGAAAAAAGTCAGGTTCCTTTATAGAGAGTGGTATATGATGTTAAACACATGCTTAGTTTTATTATAATTTTAGGTTTTGTTGTTGAAGTATATAAAATAGAAAGAGAAGAAAGAACTCTTTCTTTTCCAGGACTTCAAAACAAAATGGTTTCCTTCAACCTCATTTAGGAAATAATGTTTCAATGGAAAATTATAGTTTTATTTTTTTATATTTTACTAATGTTATAATATATGATCTTCAAAACACACACACACACCAAATCCTAGAACCAATGAGATTCTCCACTAGAGAAACATATAAATGATTGGAAGAATATGAGCATAAAAGAAATGGATAGAAGGCCTGGGACCACAGAGAGACAATTTCTTTCACTACAGAACTTTTAAATGTCAATCCATAATTTCCTAGACTTATAACAGGTATTGATTTTAAAGACGGTGTAATTTTGTCTTTGATTCCCATTTGGAGGTTTTGGACTCAGCAGAACCCAGTTATTCCAAGATGTCTAGGGATCCATTTACACATACAGGTCTAGGGACTGAGAAGGTAATTGCTTTACATACATGTACCTGACTTCCACATGTATGGAAAACCAGAACATTTTTGACTTATTCAATCCAGCTTAGCATGTGCTTTTATCATTAAATTTTTCTCTCAATCACTGAATATAAAAAAGTCAGGCCTGGCATACTTTAATTCCAGAGCTCAGGAGCCAGAGGAAGGAGACAAAAACCATGCGCTTTTCCATGGAAGCACTTGTTTTGCAGAAGCAAAGCTAGCAAGGCCTGCATGAAGGCTGTCTGAGAATTCTTGTTGACCTGTCAATACTATGCATAAACCAACCGCAGTGGGGTCACTTGTAATCCTAGCTCTAGCGAGGCTGATGCAGGAAGATTGTCAGTTTGAGGTCAACCGTATCTGTGTAGGTTTAAGGTTAGCTGAAGATACCAGGTGAGACCCTTTCTAAAAAATTATCTTTCTGCAACTACATAGAGAGATTATAGAGTATTTACTAACATTATTATATGAGTTAGTGTAAACATTACTTTGATTGCATTTGATGTATTTCTTTCAAAATGTAAAATTTAAATGAATTTAAGTGTATTTTTAAATTGTTAAAATATATTAACAAAATCACTAGTTTGAAGTTTTTATGTGGTATTAAGAACAGTAGATATATTAAAATGTCATTTTAGAACATATTTCTAATTAGAGACACTTGATTCCATGGGGCAATCATGAAACTCACCTACCACTTTATTTGATATAGTAAAATTTGAAAATATTTAAAATGTTACATATTATTCCATGTGTGTGAATTAGTATTGATTTACTTTTTCTCATTCTTTCACAGGAATATATATATGCAAGAGTAAGTACTTCATTTTTAAAGATTTAATTTTTAGTTTAATTCGTTCTTTGAGAATGTCATCCAATGCATGCTGATCAAATTCACCCCCTCCCCCAGATTCTCCCAGTTCCACTTCCCCTCTCCACTCAACTTCCTGTCTTCTTTTTCCACCCACCAACTGCAATTTGTGCTGCCCCTATCCTCCTGGGTGTGTGGCTTTCCCCTGGAGCATGGTTGACTTTCCAGAGGCAACATTTTTAAAATACCGACTCTTCCTCTCCAGTACGTGTCACTTGTCAATCTCTCCTTGGCTAAGGGTGGGACTTCCTGTCTAGTCTGTCGCGCATGCACAGGGCTTGTGCATGCTGTAGCAGTTACCATGAGCTTCATACAGACAGCTGCCCTGCTAGGTTTGTACCGTTTACATTCACTTTATTTTCTAAATTTATTTATTTTAATGATGAAAGTAAAATATACCTAAAAGCGAAGCTTTTGGAAAAACTGTTTGTTCTTCCTTGCCTTGTATCGGTTTGTTCTTCCCTGTCGTGTATTGTTTCTCACACTTGACGTTGGCTTTGCGCCCGCCCTTGCATGTCAGAGCTGGGCCTCTAAAACATCCTGTTGACAACAGTTTTATCCATGGGATGTCCACAGAGGGCCTTGTGGTGACCGTACTTACAATCTTTCACAATAGACTTGATCAGCGATTTTCTTCTTGCCTGTGGCAGCTGTCAGTTTTCCGGGATAATGGTCAATTCCAGCCACCAGAGCATGGCTGTGAGGATGGTCTGAGTTGCCATATCAATATTCTTCATGATGATGGCTTTGTGCCCAGAGTAGGTCTAGCCAAGAACAGCGCCACTTTTTCAGGTTTCATGAACTTACACCTTTGGGCAGCAAGCAAACGGTACCCCAGCTCTTATATTTTTTATCCCTACTCCCTTAGTTGCTAAAAAGCTGTTAATGGTAAATTTCCTGAATAATTAAGTATGGTCTTTCCATAGTTACTGCTTCTTTATTCATCTACGTGAGTTATAATTCATTTTCCTCCTTTATTCTTCTAAAACTTAATAGTTGTGCATTTATTTTGAGTTCCATATTTTATAGCAAATGCTATTTGTTATGTAATAAAGGCATTGATCTTTATTATTGACTTTAAAGTTCCATAAAGAGATTAAATTTTTAAAAGACTACTTTATGGATACTATAAAATAAATATAAAATTTAGTATACTTATGGTCATAAAATAGAAGAAATTCAAAAAATTATAGCCGGTCATCAATTGTATTTTTCCCTCTATTCTCCCTCTGATTAGAACATACAGGCATATTTCATATGGAATATTTTTTCCTGTTTTCTACCATAGTTTTTACATTGTCTAAATACTATTTTTCCTCCATTTTATTGAAAAAGCTTTGCAGCAAAACTAGATAGCAGTAAAGCAAAGCTAACCGTGTTTCCTTAACCTGGTAAAGCCCCAGTAATAGTGTGTGTGTAATGAGATTAATGTAGCTGTGTCTGGCACTAAACACTTGCCAAAAAATTTGTGATTCCAGAGGAAGCCGAAACAGTGCTATATGTTAGTGATGGCGTCCAGTTTCAGTACAACATTGTGGAGCACTGTTACACACTGGGTTTCTTACTATGGGCAGCAGGTGACAACTGGGGCTATCACACACAGGACTCTTCTGCCTTTGCCATTATCAGAACGTAATCTCCCCAGGAGGGATTAAACTCGGCAGCGAACTTTAGGACCTCGAGTGCCTGGAGGGCTGTTATCTTACAACACGTCCTCTACCGTTTCTCCCAAGGTGTAGTCTGTCTAATGCAGATACCAGGACACTATTGATCGTTGCCTGGGCAACTGAAAATAACTATATCTGAAGACGAGAGTAACTGGGAAATCTCTCCTTTTGTCAGTCATTTCTCAGATTTGCATTTATGATGGTTTTCTTAAAAAAAACAATAATGATTTCTAATTATCACTTGAATCATAAAACAGAGGCGCTAGAAGGTTGGTGCTAAAGACTGATAGAAAAAGTAGTGATAACACCTGAACTCAATCACGGACCGATTGGCGTGTGACACATCTAGATACAGGAGGAAGGGCAGCTCACAGAAACAGCTGCACCGTTTAACACGTCTGTGCTTTTTGCTCTTTGTTTTCTGAGTTTTTTGTTTGTTTGTTTGTTTGCTTAAAAACTTGCATATATACATATACACAGAGATGACTCAAAATAAATGATCTACTAGCTGCTTTTTTTCCAAAATATTTGACTACTTATTTTGGTAGGTATTTTCAGTAGCTTTTGAATGATTAAGTAAATTAATGTTTGGTGGTAATCAAAGAATAAACTCACAAGAAATTCCTACTATAGTCACTTAGATGTCGTTCCTGACTTCTTGTTTGTCCCATTGGATTGTCTCCATGGGAGTATAAACTATTGTTAAGGCATAATCCTGCTTTGATACATTAAAAAAATGCTGCCAGCTGCTGGCATCCCATCAATCAAAATGCTTTTAGTTGGGTTTTCAATATAATTGATCATTTCTCATCTGCTCCATTCAGTTCTCCTGGAACTCGACAATGTTTCCTTCCTCCCATTCCTGAGCTCTCTTTCTGTCTCTTGATCCTTCTCTCTGTCATCCTCTCTCTCTTTGCCTTTATCTTTCTATTTTTTATTGCAAATATGTAGTGTTTGCTCTAGTTTTCCTTTAAGAAATGTTTCCGTCTGTTTAGTTTTTGTATCCGTCAGGTTAGTATAATGCTTTTCAAGATATAAGTAAACTCTGCCCATAGTCATTTATTTATTTATCCATTTTGAAATTTGGGGAGAGGGAATTTTCAATAGAAAATAAAAGAACATGACAGAAAGCCTGAAGACTCAGTGATTTTTCAGCCTAAATATGTGCATTGATAAAATGTAATCAGGGTGGGAGATGCAGTGGTGACAGAGAAATTGGTCACAAACTGGGAAATTGGGAAATGAAATGATTATAGACAGTTCTAGGGGAGACGGTGAATGCAAAGTAGGGAGATAGATGGAATAAAGATTGGTGTGTGTGGGGGGGTTGTGTGTGTGTTTGTGTGTGTGTGTGCGCGCGCGCGCGCACGCGCGCGCATGCGCGTGCACAAGCACATGTTGTGTATGGGTGTATGTGCATGTACACATGACAATTGATTTCTCATTTGTCAAATACTGTTAATGAGTATAAAAAAATCCATCTGTTGGGATTTAAACAACGTCATCACTTTCTGTCTATAAGTTACCATTTCCTGGATTGATTTTTAGAAGCCACTGCTGGTCAGTGACAGTAGCTTGGATGGCTACTTGACAGAACTTGGGGCTTCTTTCTCCTACACAACCCAGGCCAGTGGGAAGGCTCGCATTGTCTCAGGAGCACACATGGAAGTGCCACGCGTGTGTGCTGATTGATACAAAGAGCTGTGGGTGACGTTTCACCTGTGAGAAAGGGAACAGGGCTGAGGAAGCCATCACGTGCGTGGCAATTGGGGAAGTATGGTAGTGATACTTAAGGGTTATTTCCTTTGTTACAAATTTCTTCCAGAGTCTGTGGCAGGACCCCGGCGTGAGCAGCTTTTCAGCTTGTTAGAAAAGAGAGGACAGTGTTGAGTTTTGACAATGTTCTTCCAGTCACATATTTGAATGTTTCAGTAATGAATTTATATTGCTCACTAGTAATAACAAAAATAACATGGGGAAATTCCATTTTACTTGGTTGTCATGGGAAGACACATTCTGAAACTGGGATTAAAGCCTTGTGGATACACTGACCTGAAAGTAAAGCTAAGCTTGGGTGCTGTTTGGTAGGTGTGTATACCTGTATGTTTTCTGTTAGGTTTTTGTTTAGTTAATGGGGTCTTTCAGCCTTGCTTCTTTTTGTCTTTTTTTTTTTTTTCAGCTCTTGTTTCCATTTGGAAAATTTTATATAGTTCAAGGGAGCAAAACTGTTTTAGGAGCAATTATTTTTCTTTAAATCAAAAAATGAGAAACAAAGTTAGTAAATGAATGTAAAATGGGTATCAATGATGTCTGTCGTAGAGGCAAACCAAACTTGCTGGACATGGGCTCTTTGATGATCAAACCTATTCAGCGCGTGATGAAATACCCCCTGCTACTTTGTGAACTTCGGAACTCAACACCTCCCTCCCACCCTGACTACGGAGCCCTGGAGGAAGCCTTTGCTGCTGTGAAGGACATTAACGTTAACATCAATGAGCTGAAAAGAAGGAAAGACCTAGGTAGGTAAATGCATGACAGACTGATTGGCCCGCAGGATTGGAGTGTTCCATCTGTGTGTGACAGTCACAGTGTCCCAATCACGCAGCAGTCACAGCAAACATGATGGTTTGAAATCTAGAGTTAGAGGACAGGAGGAGCATGCGAGTTTACCTGAATAGCTAGGAGAAGAAAAGACCATAAAAATATATACAAAACTCATTATTAAAGAAAAACAAATCCAACAGATGCGCTCAAGTGTTCACTCGCCCCTGACCACTGTTTTCTCAGTGGTACAGTATGGACAGACCGTCCTCCTGCCGCTCAATGTCTGTAGAGTAAGGAGGAAATAAAGCCTGGGATCTGCAGCCCTGGGAGGCTAGCCCAGAAATGGGCTGGTTGGGGTCCAGGTCCATGTGAAGGGTTCTATCTGGGACTTTAGACTCAGTTGATCCTGCTACACAGGAATGAAGATTGGGGGTCGCAGGGACACAGAGTTATTTGTTTCTAGGATTAACAAATGATTCCTAACTATTTTAAGCAATCAATGCCTAATGTCAAGTGTAGGTTTTAATATAGGAGTGCTAGTTCTATAGACCCCATGTCCCGGGAATAACAGGCTTCATCCTCTCATGGGATTAGTGTTACAAAGAGCTCTTATCATTTATTGTGTTTCTAATATGACTTGAACTCAACGCTTAAATAATGGCAGGCATTTAAAAATAAATGATGCAATGAGTTCATTTTCTTTGATTGGTTTTGTTTTCCAATAAGTAAAAAGCAAAATATTTGTTTTGGCAAATTAAAACCATAAAGAACAGAATACCAAAGCAATAGAGTAAAAGAGAACAAAAGCAAGATGAAAAGACTGCACACATAGGATGGCTGCCTAGAATGTATTATTGCTATAATTATTTCAGTAATAAGAATGTTCTAGTAAAAAGTCAATATAAAGAACAATTCCCAGGAAGCGTTGCTAGTAACTGGGGGAATGAAAATTAAAACCACAATGATGTAATATGTTCAATGCGTGAGCCAGAGAACACATGTCACTAGCCAGTACTAGTCAAAACGTTACTATATGTGATCTTAGACAAAAGTAGAAAACTGATCAAAAAATTGCCTTAAAGATTTACATAATGATCCAGTAATGAATAATAAACTGTTATACTCTGTGATATGATGAGAAGATTAAAAAGCAATGACATAAAACACTGTATCAACTGGTTTAATAACAAAAATGTTTTGAAAGATGTTTTGTTTTATTTTATGAAGCATGATTTCATGTCACCCAGGCCAGCTTCAAACTCATTATATAGATAAGGCTGGCCTGGAAGAATCCTCCTGTTTCCACATTCCAAGTGTGTGGATTACAGGTGTATGCCGCTGCACTTGGCTCAGTCTTGAGTTTTCTATGCTCAATATAGTACCATTCCTGACAAGCTTGAAAGAGTAAATACTGCATCTTGTCTAACTCAACATGCACTGTTGGCTGAACCATCACCAACAGTGCTTATGACTGAACATCTTTCTATGCCCTTCCCAACACTGACTGTATCAAGCATTTGGAATAAAATCAGGGCTAACAGTTATTTCAAAGAGAGGTAAAACTCAGAGTGATTCTCACCTGGCCCCAAATCACAGAGTACTTGAAAAGCCAACCTAGGATTTGAGGCTTATGTGTGATGGGTTCAGCTGTCTTTTCATTGGTTTGGACCTGATTCCCTCTTCCAGAGACTCCCAGATAATACCCAACATCAGAAAGTGGATGCTTTCTTTTCTTCTAGTACAAGGAATTTTCTTTTCTTCCCTTTCTTGTACAGAGGGTAAAATCCAACCTCTTTCCCCATCCAGGTATTTCTTTAATGTGAGAAGTAAATTAACCTCACCTTGAATAGCCTTAAGTAGCCACGTCCTTGAATAGCTGAGTTTCTGAAAGTCATTGGGTGAGGTACTTTGGACAGACTAGGCAATGGGGTAATATAATAATGGGGTAATGGGGAAATGGGATAATGGCCCCTGCAGAAAAGGGTTAAGTCCTGTCCACAATATAAATATTTGCCTTTAAAACGCTAGGGGAGTGTGGAATCTGGCTGCACACACTCAGATGTATCCCTGCATTCTTCCCTTTCAGTTCTGAAATATAAGAAGAACGATGAGGACGAATCACTCAAAGACAAACTATCTAAACTGAATATTCATTCAATCAGCAAGAAGTCAAAAAGAGTCACAAATCATCTCAAGATCCTGACCAGAGGAGAGTCACAGGTAATTTTTCTTCTTGGACCACCTACGTTTCCTCAGGGATCATTAACACTGCCACTCGTGGGGGCCTTGGCTTTGCTCTTTTTGTGACTATGTCTAGAACACAGAATCAAGGTAGTGCCCCAAGCTCTTCCTTGAGGGGGGGGGTCTGGTGGTTTCAGCACTACCTCAGTTTCCACGGGGAAGGCAGAGAGAGCTGAGAACGCAGGACAGGCAATGACAAAACCGCAAAAGACCTGATCTCAGCGGCTCACAACCTCTCTGTCTTCAGGGCCACCTCTTCCCCCATCTCGGTTTTATCTCTGCTTTAAAGTTTTTCTGCGCCTCTGTGATTCTCTTTATTTCATCTAAAAACAAAGTGGTGATTATATGCATAATTCATTGTGATGGTTTTGGTGTTCTTACCCCGCCCCTTTCTCTTCCTGGACACGCCCTAGATGCACATTATATTACTGGAAGACTGGTCCTTAGTGATCCTTACTCAGCTGTTTAACATAGCTTGCACTTAAATCCCTGTAGGCAGAGACTGCTCTTTCGTTTCCAGGCTACTCAGACCCAAATAACTACACAAAAACTGTATTAATTACAACACTGTTTGGTCAATGACTCAGGCATATTTCTAGCTAGCTTTTACATCTTGATTAGCCCATTTCTATTAATCTGTGTGCTGCCACGAGGCTGTGGCTTAATGGAAAGGTTCTGGTGGGGGCATCTTTCTCCTTCAGCGGCTACATGGCATCTCCTTGACCCCGCCTACTCTCTCTATATCTCTCTGTTCAGATTTCCCTCCTATCTTTACTCTGCTAAGCCATTGGCCAAAACAGTTTTATTCATCAACCAACAACAACAACAATACATAAACAGAAGGGCATCCCACATCAAATCCCAACCTCTTATAAATAGCTGGATTTTCAAAGACTTCTAAATTTTAATCTGCTTATGGAGAATCACATGAGATAATTTCAAAAGACAGGTCCTAGAGTTCCACTTATCTCAATGGTACAACCTAGAACCCTGTATTTATATAGACAACCCAGGAGTTTGGGGATTAATGAGTCTGAAGTAAGTGATCAGTAGAACATATATTAAGAATGAAAGAGAATTCATGATCTGGTGAAAGGAGAAAGTTCATCCTCGCTGGATGGAAGGAGGATGGTGTGATATTGTCATCTTTTCCTTCTCATTTTCTCTGTGGCTTCAGTGACTTTGCCACTTGTGGGGTGCATAGTTGTTACCATCATTGTATTTATTTCTTTATAATTTTCCAGGGATTCGCCAGGTCCATCACAAAAAGAGGCTCCATATACAGCTATATTGTGAAGAGTTGGGGAAATTAATAGTGCATGGTGACTGATCAGGAAATAGATAATTGGGTCATTTCAACTAAAGACAACAGTCATAAAATCAAATTGAAAATGAGCTTACGGAGACAGTAGCCCCCTGTAGGCATTTATAAATGCGTGCAGAAATTCTCTTCCATGCTTTGCGATTTTGTTTCTTACTCAAGACGGTTCTATTGAATAGAGCGGGCAGCTTCTAATGTGGGGCAGACTTTTGTGGGGACCGTTATATTCTTTCGCATATTTATCAGAAGCTTTTTTTAAAACTGTGAACTAAAAGTGAATTGTAGCTAAAATAGCATGGCGGGATATTAATTAGATTTTTCCTCTTAATCTTCATAGAGGATGTCCTGTCAGCAATGAAGCATTTCACTGTTAATCAGAAAATCAGCTGCATAGGCTGAACTGGAGAAGAGATAAATCTCAAATCAATCAATTTTGTACTTGTCAGCAGCTCAGGTGAAATATTGGTCCAGTTAGGGTGTAAAGCTATTACCCAGGAGGAAGATTCTATTCAATCCATCATATATGTATTGAACTTCCGTGTACTGGGCACTGTGTGAGAGATTGGGAATACAAAGATGAACAGGTATAGATCTAGAATTCAGGCTGCCTGGTTTTTTAATCCCAAACATATCTATAAATATGTTTCTCTAGCTTGCTACTTTAGGGCAAAGACAATGTATCTGTCAAAAAGAGATCCTCAAGCACAGCACAGCATACACAGAACTGCACAGCATAACATAGCAAAAATAATACATAGCATAGCAAATAGAACATAGGATACTAGTCAAGTAACCACTTATTCTGTCTCTGATAATAATCCTGAGATGTGCTTGGACAGATTGTTGTAACTGGAGTTTCCAAAGATACCACCTCCTGGTATTTTATTCTGTGTACTTAGCTAGGGCCCCAGTGACTCTGAAGTAGGCACTAAGGATTCCACTGTGAGAAGTGTTGCCCAAGCCTGCCTCCCATACTAAACCTTTCTCATGCTATTTTGATGAAATATGCTGCTGCTCTTTCTCTGCCTTAGAATTCTGTTTGTTTTTAGGGATGAGACTCAAGAGTTGCTCTTTCTGTGAATTCTACTTTCAAAACTATTTTTCACATTGAAAAAAATTAATTTCTTTCTCCTATGTGCTCTTATAACCTTAGTTAATTATCTAAGGACTTCTCTCCATTGATACAGTCTAAGTATTTAAGATTAAGAAGTCTATCTTAATAATAATAGCTAGCATTTATTAAGCATTAATTATATTCAGATACTGTGCCCAAATCTTTCATTTACTTTATTGTTTTAACTCTTATGCAACTTTATGTGGCAAGCATTATGATTAATTCCATTTTAGAGATATTGGGGATGTTAGTGTTTCCCTATGTCCTTCCAAGGCAGAGCTGGAAACACTCGATTAAGTTGGAGATACAGCTGCCCTGCCAAGTGCCCCATTTCCCATACTCCTTTGCAGCTAGCTCTGCCCGTGTAACTGGATTTGAACAAATAGAGTGTGAAGGAAGTGTTGTGTTTCATGTCTAAGCCTTGGCCTTGTGACACTGTCTGTGGGACCTGGAGGGAGACACAGTAAGGACCTAGTTTCAATTAACTAAAGACAATATGGTTAAGGAAAGGCCATATGAAATTTGGCAAACTGGGTTCCTGGAAGACTTTATGAACAGAGCCCATCTGCTCACATCTCAATAAACAACAAATCAAACCTCATGATACGACTTACAACACTGGTTGGACATTAGTTTGTGCTACATGTGGATCCAGAAAGTTTTGTTATGGAAGTCAGCATATCCCAGAATATTTTCATACAGCAAAGGATTTTTTTCACCATGTCCTAGGTCAATGTGGTCTGTGCCATCTTTAATTTTGTATTTATTCTGTACCATTTTAAAAATAATAAATGCATTTGAGTCATGAAACTAAGGAATCTCTCGTGTGTTTTAGGTGAAAGACAATACCTTTAACAGGGAAGAAAAGCTTTTTAGGTCACTAGAGAAGACTCTGAGGCTTTGCGTGAAGCACATCTCATCCTGCCTTCAGCACATAGAGGTGGGTGAGCCATGAATGTCCTTCAGGAGGACACCAGTCCCCATGGGTGGTGTGAGGAAATGTGACTCTTCATTTGTGTGCTGAACTAAACTGTATCAAACTTGGGAGACTACAAAGTTCTGATATGGCAAACCATATAAAGGCTTGGTCCGTGCCCACTTCCTGCTCCAGCCTGCCCCAGTCCAAATCACTGTATTGTTGGACTTTTGTTCAGATGCATACAATATGGACCCCCCCATCCTTTCTTCTTTATAATAAAGATGAGTTTGTGAGCACTAGATTGTATGTGAGGCAGGCACTGTGTTGTCCGATCTTACCAATATAATTCTTTGTAGTTGATAAAATCAGGATAAAATTCCATACAAAGGAAAACAAATTGAACTAGAGAGCAACACAAACCATGGTAAATAAATGTTGTTGTTCAATTGAAGTAGAGCACAAAAACACCCTCCATATTTCTAGCCTCTTGGGAGGTTGTCCCGACCTACTTGAGCATCTCTGCTTTTAAAGCCCCCTAAGGTGGAAAACGGAACAATTATATTTGTTGGAAAAGCAGGCCAAGAGTTTCTTGTAATGGATCTTCCAGAGGACACGGTGTCCTTGAAAACAACTTGACAGTGGCTCTGACTTGAAGGATAGGAAGTTAGCAGTTACATGGAAATCAGTTAATGAGCCCAGAAGTTCTCCTCTTGAGTACCTGGCTTTGGAGCTAACAGCTCGCACAGTTAGATAAAACATCCTACCATCAGAGCATTGACGTGACCAGCACACTGCTTTGGAGACAGGGTCCCATATGCTGGAGGGATGAGGACCATGCATCCTTTCAGCCACACCCAGAGTCCACTGCACAGTCAGGTTAGCAAATCTCTGTGAAGTCAGCCCCCAGACACGGCGGCAGTGGGACACGGCAGCCCTGCAGGTATTGCTCAAGGAATGAGCGCCGGGAGGCGCATGCACAGGTGTTTTCGCTGATTGAGCCCAGAGAAATGTGAGCGCCTTTTCCCCCCTCTGAAAGGTAATATTAAATTTACCAAGAAAAGCTGCTAATTAAATCAAAGAGGAGTTCTTTTTAAAATAAGGAATCTGAAGAATTAAAGGCTGAGGAATGGCTGAGGGAATTTAAGATGGGCTCTTCCTACTACTCCAAGAGAAAAAGAACCTGTCAGAAATGATGGGAGGAGGGGAAGGAAATCAAGAGCTGCAAGTAGCCTGACTGGATGGCATCCAGGGTAATTATATAAAACGTTTTCTACCTCTCAGGGAAATTTAGCATCGCGACGATGAAGCTCACACTGGGGAGACGTTAATGTGCCGACTTCATTCAGAGCTCACCCTTTCTGTCATCTGTTTCAGCAGGCCATGCCCTTCCCTCTGCAGAGTGTGGCAGAACTCCATGAGATCTCATACAAGGATGGAGAGATGAACTGTGGGGAACCCCAAAACCACACTTCCAATCCCTGCCAAGACTTTGTAAGTTAAACACACACAGACAAATCCAAACTAAACAGCAGCTGTTTAAAAGCTGGACTCTCTCTCTGTCTCTCTCTCTCTCTCTGTCTCTCTCTGTGTCTCTCTTTCTCTCTTTCTCTCTCTCACACACACACACTACAGTTAGTACAAAATATTCACTAAATCAAAGCTAGTCTCAAAATTGGACTTTTTGAGACAGGCGTTTTAAAATAATTACCTATGTTTAGAATGGTACAATTAGTAAGGATTGTACCATAATGGAAATTTAACACAATCTCATACTCTGTTTCTGGGGTAGTCAGTGTCTGAAGAAACAGATACTTGAACAATGTTCAGTTTGAGTCTGTGTATGACATATTAATAATATATTAGTTTGTAAAGCTGTGGATTTTTGTTTTTTTGTTTGTTTGTTTCATGTTGCTTTGTTTTTGAGGCAGAGTTTCTCTGCATAACAGCCCTGGATGTCCTGGAATTCACTCTGCCGACTAGGATAGCCTTGAACTCACAGAGATCTTCCTGCCTCTGCCTTTGAGTGCTGGGATGAAAGGTTTGCACCACCACTGCCTCAGCAGGCTGTAACTTAAAGGAGTCGATGGAATCCTTGGGTACATACTGAAGGAGAACAGATTCTCCCTGTCTGTGATTTTTAGCACAGTGTGCTCTGGACATCAAAGCCTTCCCATTGAAAAAAGACACACTTAACTGTCAGATATTCTTCCTACCCATGATAGATTCTCTTCCTTCCTTCCTTCCTTCCTTCCTTCCTTCCTTCCTTCCTTCCTTCCTTCCTTCCTTCCTCCCTCCCTCCCTCCCTCCTTCTTTTTTTCTTTCTTTCTTTCTTTCTTTCTTTCTTTCTTTCTTTCTTTCTTTCTTTCTTTCTTCTCTTTCTTCCTTTCTTTCTTTTTCCTTCCTTTCTTTCATTTATTTATTCCTCCCTCCTTTCCTTCCCTCCCTCTATCCCTCCCTCCCTCCCTTCCTTTCTTCCTTTCTTTCTAGTTCTGGGGGCTGAACTTAGAAACTCACACACTCTGCCAGTGTGCTATATTTCTTCGTAGACTATTTGTTTTTAAGAGTTCTATAAAATATATGTTGGGGAACATAAAAACATTCTTGACTAAAGTTTGAGTGGTACACTTTTCTGGGTAATACTAATTTCAGTTTAGTATCTTATGTTATTATGTCATAACAGCATTTAATATATTTTGGAGAAAGCATATCAAGCCATATTTCTATGTTGGCTGTGTCAGAATTAGGCCCAGACTGTCTTCTCCAACTGGCTCTTGTGTTGGATGATTCTAGCAGTCCTAGCCCACGAATCTCAAAATCTCAGCAACACCTCCACCTCAAAATAATCTTCAACCAATGAGCTCCCAAATATTTCCAAACCTCAGGATGTGACACAGTCTGCATCCTACTGCAAAACTACTGAATAAGCTGGTTTTGGCATTATAACACAGAAAGTTGGGATTACATCCTTTTGATAAATAGATCTGCACTTACTATGCAGACCAGGCTGGCCTTTAACGCAACAGAGCATGGCCTTTTTTTGTTGCCCAAGAACTGGGATTAAAGGTGAGTGCCAAAATCCTCATGAACATACCCAGAAGTTGGTCTTGTGGGCAATTCTAAATCCTGTCAAGTTAACAATCAAAATTTACCATTATCATGTATTTTTTAAAAAG
The DNA here is from genome assembly GCF_903992535.2 of Arvicola amphibius. NCBI lineage: Eukaryota > Metazoa > Chordata > Mammalia > Rodentia > Cricetidae > Arvicola > Arvicola amphibius. Next base: position 40,586,253 of record NC_052060.1, on the reverse strand, counting down.
AAAATTAATGTACTATTTTAAAAGGCCTTGGAGGTGCCTCAATGGGTAAAGGTGCTTACGAACAAGCCCAAAGCCTGGTTTGATCCTAAGGATCCACGTGGCAGAAAGAACCAACTTCTGCAAGTTGTCTCCGGACCTCTACTTGCACTCTCTAACAATAAATAATTAATAATGTTATCAGGAACACAAAATAAATAAAAAATAATAGAATGTAAGAAGACTAAATATCATACTATCCAAAATACAGTGATAGAGCATAAGTTACTCAGGAATGGGCAGATGGATGTATAGGTCGATTAATAGACAAAGGTTTTTATACCCATGGGTTTATCAGCAAAATATGACTAGGTCTAGGGGAGTTTTTTTCAGGGTTCAGTTATAGGAAGGACATTTTAGAAAAACCATTTAGAGTTCGCTCAATTTCAGTTCACTAAGTTGATAAGCATTTATCAAAACCGTCTGAGCACATGCTTCCTAGCTTCTCCCATAGCAAGCATGCTCCACAGTTTGACAGGAAGAAGGAAGAAATTGTCCTGTCTGTCCTGATAAAATAATATTACATCTGCTAAGTTAGAAGAATCACCAGAAAGTGTGGTAGAAAAGTGGCATTTTATTGGGTAGCATACTGAACTCTTTGAAACGGAAATTTTAACTCAAAAGTTTACCCCCAAGGCAGAGAAGTTATTCCTATCCAGCCATAAATGATCCTTTTCTACAAATACTGGGTAGCACAAAATTCTAAAATACAACCTGCGTGTCTGTTCCAACTACTGTCCCTCTGGCAAATAAAGTTCATATCTATGGGCATTGGATAGTCATTACAATCATAATCATCAAATTAGCAAACTGTGGCTCCCAGGCAAGCAATAAACACAGTGACTTATCCCAGATACAGCAAATGCATCTGTTGCCTAGTCCAGGGGCTCATTAAGTGGTGGGCTAATATCTATTGATTATTTCATCAACTAGAAATCAAATCTAATTTGTGTTGGTTATCGCTGGTGCCACTAACAGATGAGGTTCCCTCTTTCAAATTTCCTGTGAGTTCAGACAGAGTTAGCAGGAACCATTTACATTAATTAATACAGGCTGCTGCTCTGATTTCCTGGAATATCTTCGAGGTCACAAATGATAAAACTACTTCTAGATTCCTATACCATGTGTGATAAGGCGTAAGGCAGGGTGGTCATCAGACATGGGATAAAATTGCATTTCAGAGCACAGGGAAAAAACACAAGAAGAGAAGAAATAAAATCTAAGATTCTTTTTTTTTTTTTTTTTTTGGTTTTTCGAGACAGGGTTTCTCTGTGGCTTTGGAGCCTGTCCTTGAACTAGCTCTTGTAGACCAGGCTGGTCTCGAACTCACAGAGATCCGCCTGCCTCTGCCTCCCGAGTGCTGGGATTAAAGGCGTGTGCCACCACCGCCCAGCAAAATCTAAGATTCTTGAGACTGACATGCGGTTGGGCACTAATGCAATAAGGTTTTTCTTTAATGTCTCAGAGCTGAAAATGTAGCCGTTTCAGAAACCAAGTCAGCTGTCCCCAAGCCTTAGGTGTATTTAAGTGTTTAGCTCTGGTCATTTATGTCACAGGCATAAGATATACATTTAAAGAACCAATGCTTGCTTGGGGGATACATTTCCATCCAAAAACAAACCTAGAGATTAAAAAACAGGCTTGGAACCGATGCAAAGGGGTGCAAGAGTCTCTCCTTAGAATGCTTGTGCACATTTTGCTGACGCAAGAGGTGAAGTTGGTGAGCTGGTCAATCGTAGCCACACACCGACATCAGCTCCTCCCAAGCTTGATTCACCCTGATAACCCAGCTTGGCTCTGGGACTAGAAGGGAGCAAGAGGGAGGGTCCTGAAATAGGCGTCCGAGGCACAGCTTTAGGCAGAATAGTTGTGATCTTTATGAGCAGACTTTCTCTTCTCGCTCATCCTCAGGTTCAATGTTGCTGCTTTAAGCATGAATAAAGAACCTTAGACATCCCCTACCCCAATATGAGATTCTCTTTGCAAATGACTGGGTGCTGCCCTGTTCCCTTTGAGCTTCAGAAGAGAGAAGGAGATAGGCCTACTGAGAGTATCGCTGGCCACGGAGTGGGCCATCCTTCTCTTGGTAATGTGCCTGTATTTTCCGTATTCTTCTTTTTCAGGTAGCTCGCTCTCAGAGACTCATCTTGAGCCCCCTGTCAGCCTTGCTGTCCTTATTCCCAGGGCCTCAGAAGCTCATCCAAAAGCGCTACGACAAACTGCTTGATTGCAATAGCTCCTTGCCGCGGTCAGCAGCGGACGAATCAGACTTGGCCAAAAGGGAGTATGAGGCCCTCAATGCCCAGCTTGTGGAAGAGCTCCAGGCATTCAACCAGGCCGCCAGGAAGATCCTATTGAACTGCCTGTGTAGCTTTAGCACCCTCCTCCGGGACCTGATGCTGGTGGCTCTGCAGGCTTATTCCACAATCAAGCTGGTGAGCACAGCGCTACCCCTTTGGCCACCTCAACTTCACTCCTCCTTCAGAGTGTACACGTGTAGCCCTTGTGTGTTGTTTAAGTATAAAGTCATTCAGATATCCTTCTGAATTTTGAATCGTATAGTTTTGAAGACTATGTCTGCCAGCATGTCCTCATGTCCCACCATGGTGATAACAGACTAAGCGTCTGAACTGTAAGCCAGCCCGAAAATGTTTTCCTTTCTAGAAGTTGCCATCATCATGGTGTCTCTTCAAAGCGATAGAAATCCTAGCTAAGACCAAAGCTAGCCATCAAGAAGAGTTTCCTGGTCAGTTCAAGATTTATTTCTTTGTGTCCTGCAACCAAAGTGCATGATACCTTCAGTAGTACAGCCACCTCCCTATGGAGGCAACACAGAAGAGCAGCAACAGCCTGTATTGTTCTGGGTGCCTCTGGGGTCTCTCTGCCCAAGAGCTCAAAGGGAGGAGTCCATGCTCTGAGATTTTTATTTCATGACTCATGTCTTCTGGGAACAGCATCATTCACTGATATGAAATATACTATGGCTTAAACTTAATTTTAAAAAACTATATTTTCAATTCACTTACAAACTAGTGGGCTTAATTAGGTTTCTTCATATACCCTTAGTTTTAGTTAACACTCGCATATCCCCTACACACCTACCTATCCTATTCCTGCTAAAACCTTTAGATCCCAATATTCTCCCCTGTGCCCAAATCACATATGCTGTGTGTCCTATTATATTTTTATGTGGTTTGAAAGAGCATAGGCGCCAAATCGTTTCAGCCTTTTTCTGGCCTGCTCGACCCCTTCTGCCTGGGCCCCCAGGTACCCCCCTCTCTACTTTCATTTCAGATATCCTGTACTATTCCCATCCATATATGCACCTCCCCAACATCTGCCCCTTCCTAGCTTCCAGCTTCCATACTTGCTAAACATATAAGACAAACACATGTACATGCCTAAACATGCTTCTTCTTGTAGCCTCATTTCCTGCATACTCCCACTGTCCCACCTGGGGTACTGCTAACTCCACATCTTTTGAACTCTACTCCTGGGTCTTTCTTTCCCCTTTTGTATTTTGTTCTCCTATGGAGTTTTTTTTAAAAATATTTATTTATTTATTATGTATACAATATTCTGTCTGTGTGTCTGCCTGCAGGCCAGAAGAGGGCATCAGATCTCATTTCAGATGGCTATGAGCCACCATATGGTTGCTGGGAATCGAACTCAGGACCTTTGGAAGAGCAGGCAATGCTCTTAATCACTGAGCCATCTCTCCAGCCCCCTCCTATGGAGTTTTGAAACTTAAGAAGGAAAAGTATCTATGCCATGTTTTGTGGCTTCAGAAATACCAGATCGCCCATCTTTATAGAAGCTCTCAAGTCGCCTAGACTTTTCCTCTGTGGCACTGTCTTCCATGCCCGCCGTCACCACGACCCTGGCAGAGTCAAGGTCCAGTGTGATCGCGTGTCTGAAAACACCGCACTGTTTCTCCTACAGGTGCCACGGCCGGTCTTGAGCATCTCTGAGATTCAAAATCGAGTACTGGAAGAGGTTCAAAACTTGAGTTTTGTAAAGGACAACAGTGCCACCTTCATTGAGAGGAAACTTAGCTTTGAAAAGAAGAAGACTGTTCAGAGTCTGGTGAGTTTAGCCTTGTCTGTGACAGTGACGACAGCATCTCTTTGCCACTTCCAAATCGTAGTGGATTGCTTCCCACACCAATGGCTTCATCCAAATAATGTGCCGTTTGCTAGTTAAGTTTTATTCCCTGTTTCTATCTCTTCTATGATAAACTCCATAAGAGTGTGATGTTTGTTTCTGTTTCACTCATGATAATTCCTTAACATGCTAAAATACGTGCTGGATGCACGGTGCACACTCAGATTTTGTTGACTGGGATTTTAAAGAGAGAAATCATCCAGTGTAGCCCCGCGTTTTTAATTTCCATCCCCCAGAGATATAGTGGTTTTCTCAAGCTCTCTTAGTGCCAGGGTTTGGAAAGTGTCTTTTTGCAACTCCTGCCTCATTTACCTAGGGGGGAAAGATGCACTTAGGCAATTTACTGAATTAAAACTAAAACATATTTACTATTCAAGAATGTAAATACAAAATAGTAAAATATTAACAGTCAGGAATCATTAGAACCTCTGCCTTCTTTAAACTTGTTTTATAATTTACAATTTTATTTACTTTTCCTGTGTGTGTATGTCTGTCTGTATGTATGTATGTTGCACACACAGATACACAGAGGAATACATTTGGAGGTCCCCATTATGGGAATGGGTTCTCTCCTTCCACTACGTGGGTTCTGATAATGGAACCCAGGTCATGAGACTTTGGGAGGGCTGCTTTTATGCTCTGAGCCACCTTGCCGGCCCCAGAGCCTCTGCGTTCTTAGCCCTGGTTGTATTTTCTTTTTTTTCTACAACACTGCCCTCATGTGCCTACTTGAGATTTTTTAACCGAAAATTCAGCTGACACGAGCATCTGCCTTTTAATAAATCCAGATTGGCATATAACTTATATTGAGAAATAATCTTCCAGAAGAGAACTCAATGATGATTTCACTGTATGTTCACCTGAATCAGAACGTCTTCCTTTTCCCAGCCAGAAGTGCCACATCAAACTGACGATCACCGCTCCAAACTTCTGTCCACATACGGAGCAGAGGAACTCTACCGAGCTAAACGCAAGTGCAATGCCACCCAGGAGCATGACATCAATCTTCTAGAAGGAGAGTTGGTAGCCGTCCTGGAACAGAAGGATCCCCTGGGGAGTACAAGCAGGTGGTTTGTTGACACAGGATGTAAGTTTCCTTTCCCACAGACCTACTACTGCTCTTCAGCTTGAGATTTTCCCAGGGGTCTCTGCGTGTTCAGGGAAGGTCAACGTGTAACCCTGGTGCTTTCTTTTTCCTTCTGCCAGTTGTGAAAGGCTACGTGTATTCCTCCTTCCTAAAGCCCTACAACCCAGCAAAGGAGCAGAAGGTGGATGGTGAGAACAGATTTTGTGATGACGATTTCGAGAACCTCAGCCTCTTTGTGTCTTGCCGGCCAGCCAGTGACAGTGTCACGGGTACTCCTGAAGGCAGCGTAAGCGACAGCAGTTCATCTCTTAGTGGCACTTGTGGGAAGTTTGAAGCAAACGGTGCTGATGTTGATCACTTTCAAGAGGTAGATGAACAGGTAAGACTCTTAAACCTCGAGGTAAAAAAATACTTGGCCACTCAAATCAAAGAATCTCTAACCACTCACGTTGATCTGAAATTCTTACTAGGAAACCGCCAGCTTAGACATTGAAAACACCTAGACCTATTAGCACATACCATCTGTGGATTGTTGAGCAGAGAGTTTAATTATCTAATCCCGTTTCCTCAAAACAGAACAAAAAACAATCCCTGTGCTTCAAAGTGGGTGTTTTGAGTAGGGTTGACACGTATGCTGAACTCTTGACACAGAGTAGAGATCCAACAAACCTTAAGAGCCACTACTCCACGGCTAAGTCTTCAAGGTGGCCAGGAATTTCTTTTCTAATTCTCCATCATTGGAGAGAGGCAGCTGAGCTGTGCTCATCAATATCAGATAGGAACTTGTCTCTGAAGCCTCTACAATGGTTGTTCTCAATCTGTGGGTTGCTACTCCCTTTGGGGTTAGGGGTGATTAAGACCTTTTGAAAACACTGACATTTATATTACAATTCATAATATTAGCCAAATTACAGTTATAAGGTAGTATTGAACACAATTGTTTGCCTGGGGGTCGCCACACCATGAGGAACTTTATTGAAGGGTCTCAGCACCAGGAAGGTAGAGACTACTGTTGTAGAGGCAATGTCTTCATTGAGATGAGTAGAACTTAGAGACTTTACCTCTTTTTAATACCACCTGCTAGGCACAAGAGCTTCCTAACTTGCCTTTCTCTTGTTGCGCCAATGTGAAAGCTACTGGTACAGCACCTGCAAAAATTGGTAAGCTAATTATAAAGTAAGGTTCATTTTTGCTACCTCATAAAGTTTTGGTATATTCAACTATTAATCTCCAAGTAATAACCAACTAATTTTCTGCCTTTTTAACTTAGTAATTTCCATTAGCCTAAATTTCTTTTCCTTAGGGGCAATACATTTCATTTTCAGAAAGTGAAAGTGGAACAATATCCATAAATTAAATGTAATGTCTTTATTCACTTCCTCCTTAGTGATACTCTCCAAAGACAGCATCCCATGTATGTCTTTCAGATACATTTTGTGCATACATAAATGTATACACAAATAAGACATATCATATGTATTACTTTTTTAAACACTTAACACAACTCGACCTTTATAATGAATTTATTCCTTAAAACAATTCTCTGAAGAGTCTTTAAAGTAAATTTGTTTTTTGAGGCAGTATCTCATGATACATCCCAGGTCACCCTTTCACTTCTGTCTCCTCAGGGGTTGAACTGTGACAGAGGCTCTCATTCCATTTTATAGAATAAATCATACATGACTACTAACCCAGTGAAAGATATTCAAAACATTTTGTTTTTACAAAACGTAAAGAAATAATTCCAGGAACATTCTTTGTCTCTTTCTGTATGCTTATTTACCACTCTGTTTTCTAGTCAAATGGGAATCTAGTATTCAAACATATGAGCCTATAGGGACCATTTTCATTCACATTACCTTAAAGGGTTTCCTCAATTAATTTGAAAATGTGCTTCTTGGTATGTGCTCTTTTCTATGGAGCACGTTTTTAGACAAGTTTGCTGTTTTCTCATTCTTGTGATCCAGTCTTTGACTTTGCATTTTATAACTACCTATGACAGTGGTGTTGGATATGCTTTCTCTTTGAAAGTTCATCAACTGTGTGACAGATTGATCTTAAGGTATTTAAGTAATCCATTAGAATGAAGATTAAGGGAATATTTGATAAGGACATGTTTTACAATATTCTGAAGGACAAAGGGTTGTCAAAATATCTAATTCCACATTTCTTACCATTTCAGGAAGAGAGGGAGGAAGGACAGGATGGAGAGAGAAAGGGAATAAAGATGTTTATAGCACTTAAGTGGGTGTTTTTCATTGTTTACTTTTGAAACTGCTTTTTGTCCATAAGAACTACTTGTTTACACTGAAGATAACCTTACCTCCAAGCATTCCTGTGACCACCTCTGTCCTCTCAGTTATCACCGTGTCAGGAGCTCCTCCGGTGACACCTGTGGTGCCCTTTGGTTCCTTAACATCCTTTTTTGACAGTAGCTTCAAATTCTCCCAAGTCCTATATATGATCACTCTAATGTCCCCAAAGCAAGAATATCTTAGTGAAAGCCATACCCAGGCACTCGATGTGTTTTAGTCTCTGGGGAGCACTCTTTCCTGAACCCTCAGGTTTAAATCCATATTAAAATATTTTATTAAATGCTAGATTACTCCATAAAATCCAACCTGTTAATAAAAATATATAATCATTGAATGAAGAAATTAAAAGCTTGTTTCTAGCAAGTGAAAGAAAGAATAATATTTTTCAAGCAGCATAATTATTTTGGCTTTGGAACTAATACAGTAAATGCTGCTTTAAAAGCTTTTTAGTTTGGGAAAGAAAATTAAAATATATTATGAATTTTATTGTTTGTAATTGGAAAATTGGGATAAAATCAATAAAAAAATGAGATTGCACAATGCAGTGAAGTTAAGAAATAAAAACTAAATGCACAAATAGGTAGAGTAAGAGGTTGCTGAGATGGCAATGGTGCCACAGGGAACAGTATGATGTTTATGGATAATAATCACGGTGAGAGTCTAGGTGATCTTAAATCAAATGCTGTGGAGAGCTGATTTGTATTGCCAGGTTATCATATTTAAAATGAAATGCAGCAAAGTAACAATCAGCAAAACATTTTATAAACAAAAAGGAAAAAAGAAATACATTATTATGAACCATATTAATAACATTTTAATGAATGTTTATGGGGAAAAACATATACACATTTAAAGTTAGAGAGTGTGAACTGAGATTGAAAACAAGAAATCACTCTGCTCTAAAATTCATGACAAGATGAAAACCTATAATTTTTCATGTAAAATACACACACACATGCACACACAAAATATTTAGAAGATCAGAGACACTCTATCTTTCAAAGCAGACTTAGGCCCATCTTGAGCATATACACCTTTATTTCGCATGTTTTGTAAGAACTAAAAACTGCCAATTTAAAGCAAATTTGAACCATGATAATTTAAAAGTGTTACATAATTTTGTATTTTAAATTTCTGATTTCATGAGAATTTATATTTGTTTATATATTTTAAGTCAGGTATGGTGGCACACACTTTTAATTCCAACAGTCTAGAGGCAGAGGTAAACAGATCTCTATGAATTCAAGGTGAGTCTGATCTACATAGTGAGGTCTAGGCAAGCTGATGACTGCACAGTGATACTCTGTCTAAAAAAAAAACAACAAAATATATATTATAATAATAAATATATCTAACCAAATTTTATTTTCCCTTTGAGGAAATTTGTTCCAAAGTGAAAGACTACACAGTGTTGAGGAATGGGACAGTAACTAATCTATCCTTCTGAAAAATCCATGCCTGAGCTAAAGGAGCATATTTATTATTGATTCAATTGCAAAGATGATCACACTGCTGATTCCAGCTCCTATAGATCACTCCGGCACTATAATTTAGCACGTCACACTCCTGGACGCTTTTGCAAACCAAATTAACCACACTAATCTTATGGACCTAGTCAATACTGTCACTTTCAAAACTGCAGAACAGTAGGTACAGAGAAGAGACCACACTGTTATTCTCTTTCTTAGAACTGGAGTTTGATTCCTAAAACCCTGAAAGAAATTGATCAAACACAGGACTGGGAGTTAGAAAACATGGGTCCTAGCAGCACTGGGCAGCCTTATAATTAAGACTGTTTCTAAGTCTTAACTGAGGGGGTTGTTGAGGATGCAGCTCATGTGACATAAACTGTTACAGACTCAGTAAAAGGTATTTATCACTGCTGAAATGTCATTAAGAATTTATAGCTCCTCTATTCCGTTTCTTCTTTACTTCCATACAGCGTAATCTATATCCAACGATCTATCTTCATTCACGCACCACAATCTCTTATGATATCCAAACCTTTTAGGTCCACTAAAGATTTGAACTCTACTGTGCATGCAGAATATGTGACCCATTGAGAGGCACACCTTGGGCCATTCAAATTGTGATTAACAAAATACTGTATACTGACTTACCAACAACAAAATCCTCACGGTTGTAGAGACCCGAAATCTGATATCAAGGCACTATTTTTGGTCTGATGAAGTCAACTTTTAGTTCATAGATAGTATGTTTTGGCTAGATTTTCACTTAGAAGGGTGGGGTAGCCCCTTCTGACCCTAGCAATATGGTTCCTTTCCTTGAATTCTGCCTCGGGCTCCTTGTTAAAATAACAGTTACTGGCATCAGGGTTTTATTAAGATTTATGTAACCACAGTCTAATCTTGGCTCTCTCACTACACTGTCCCTCTCTTTTCTAGTTCGGTGACATCAGTTCATTTTTCACAGCCCTCAATTTTCCATTTTGTTTTCCTATCACCTTTCCGTGTAGCCACCTTTGTGGGTGGGACATACTAACCTCCTTTATTAACTTGTCCCTTATGAGAGAGCACTTGCTTCAAAATGCACCCCAACCTTTATGTGTACTTTATTGTTGGCGACTGTGGTTTTGTTGTTTCCTTTTGTAAAGATTCAAAGCTGAGTTGTAAGGTTCTGACAAATTTTTCTTCAAAGTTTGATTACATGAATATACAAATGTGTTAGTTAATTTGCTAATTTTCTGCCATAAGGAAACATTTCTACTAGCAGCCTTATGATGTTACTAGAAGATGACTCTAACACCGATCAGAGGTCTTCCAGTTTACATAGTAACTGGGAAGTATTTTTCAGAGAAATATAATTTGAGACAAACATTAGTCATCAAATTTTATACATATGTGCCTGTGTGTTGGGATGTGTATGCGTGAGAGCAGCCACCCTCCAAGTCAGAAGAGGGCACTGGAGACCCTGGAACTGGAATTTCGGCAACTGGTTGTGAAACTCCCAAGTGGGTGCTGGGACCTAAACTGAGTCCTCTGCAAAAGTTCATGTGCTCTTAGCCACCAACTCATCTTCCAACTGCAATTTTACATTAAAAAAAAAGACTTAATGTGAATACTTTCTATATTGCTGTTTTCATAACTACAGTTTTAGTTACTATGGGGGTCTATAATTTATCTTCTCTAACTCTTCAACACATTTCCACATCCCTCCAAATTCTCACTCGACACACAGAAATGTTGTGCAGAAATGATCTGTCCGTGTTTTCATCTGCAGAAGAGATTGAGAGATTGATTTATAAAAACTGCCAAATTGCCTCAAGCATGCACAGGCTAAAATCCTTCCAGTTAGGAAGAGTGCCTATTTCCATTCTTACATGCCACAGATTTGATAGGTCATAGCCTACCAAATCCATCAGGAAGTCCTGGACTGTGTGACTGTCAAAAGCTAAGAGCCCCTTATCGTCACTTCTGAAAGGGTAGAAACCTGGTAAGTTTCTTTGAAATTCTAGCTTCTGATCCAACAATGTCTTTTTTTTTCCCTTGTCTAGATTTTCTACGCAGTCCACGCTTTCCAAGCACGAAGTGACCATGAGCTCAGCCTCCAGGAGTACCAGAGAGTCCACATACTGAGGTTTTGTGACCTAAGTGGGAATAAAGAGTGGTGGCTAGCTGAAGCCCAAGGGCAGAAAGGCTACGTGCCAGCTAACTACCTTGGGAAGATGACATATGCTTAAGAAAATAAGCATAAAATGACATAATTTCCTGGCAGGTTACTTATTGACTACCTCATGAAACAGACACTGAAACTTCACACCAGAAACAGTGCATCATGTTTTAAGGAAAACCTTGCTTCCTAATAGGATGATTCTGTGGATGCATAAAAAATAGTTGTTGATAGAGATATTACCAACAGAAACAGCAGAGAGTAAACAGCCTAGACTCCACTTACATATTTAAAGGTAAAGATCTTTCTAAAAGATATATTTTGTTTGTCAACACCAAGGAGTGAAAGAATAAGGTTTTCACTTTATTGTAATATTTTTTATTGTACTTTGCCTTAAACATATTTTTTACATCTTATTTGCACATACATGCTATATACATATAATATATATTTTGCAGCTTATACATGATGAGTATAATCCAGATCATACATACCTGTATAAATCACAGCATAATTACACATAAAAATAATTAACAGCTAATTAGAAGTCTTTCTAATTTTAATGCATTTTTAATCAAAAGGGAAACAAAATATTGATAATATCCAAAACTTACTAAAAGTATACTACATGGTAGACATTGCTTTAGATTATTTATATAGAATAATTTAATGCAACATAAAGAATCAACATTGCTTGCAAGTGGTAGAGGTGCATCAAACACAGGCAGCACGGTTTCAAGGTCCCTGTTCCTAATGATTACATCATACAATGATTTGAATGCAAATCAGCAATGTAAATAACGGACCTGGAGGAAATCATTCTCAGATCCACATTTCAATATTTAACAGCTTTTCAAAATGAAGAGCTTCCAAAGACTTCCATACAAGCCTGGGAGAGAAAAATGAAGTATCCAGATTTATTATTTGTATTTTTATTGTTGTGTTTAAGCATGTTTGAAATTGTCTTAGAGCTGCTGTATGTGATTACTGATGAAACTTTAATGAGGAAATGTTTTCTTTAATGATTTGGAGATGCATGGGGAATGTGCATTCCACTTCAGAGACAAAATGTAAATACTTTAGTGGCCAGTTTGTGCTCACACAAGGCACTGAGGATTGGATTAGCTATAACCCCTTGCTCAGGGCATTGTGCTTTAACTTGGGTACCGCTCAGAGAACTGGCCTTCAAAATTTCAGGCATATTTATTCAGTCAAGACATGTGATTGGATGAAAATAGATAAAGTGGAACAGACACAGGGATGATATGAGCCAGGGAGAGTGTTCAGAAGTAGAGGAGGAAAACGAAAATAATTGGATGAACCAACTCTATAGAGTAAGTTTTATGAAGACCCAAATGTCTGGCATGCATCTACTTGGTCAGCATTACAGAATATCTGCTGTTTCCCAGGCATTCTGGTAGATTTGAAGGCTTTCGCAGAGTTCAAATCAACGCAGTGCCTTGCCATGCGAAGTTTACAGTCCAAAGAGGACAGGCCTATTTATAGAACTAACACCATGATGAGCACTAGCAATAAACAGTGTGTTTCGAGGATTGTGTAACAGCGGTCTTCGGAATTTTGATTTTAGTGGTTACTCATAATTAATGTAGATCTTATTTGCCCATAAAATTTCTGATGACACATTTTAAGATTTCTTACTTTGAGTGATCAGATCCATTTGATGTGCATATATTACTTTGCATTTATTACTGCAATATCTAGGACAAAATAAAGATTTCTACTGTAGCTGACTGAATGTCATACCCTCTTTCCTTATATGAAGGAAAGTTTGTACTACTGAATTTTTGAAAACAGATTTATAAAATTTTCCTAACATGCCTTTTGCACAAACTGCTTTCTTTTTTAAGTAGGATAACAAAAGATTTCTAAAAGATATTAGAGACTTTAAAATTTTCTTTTAATTGCCCTCGAATTCATCTTTAAAATACAAATTCATTTGCCTAAGGTTAAACAAAAAGAAATTGCAAGTTGCTACATAAGGACATTATGACAACGTTCAAAGAGGCATAATTTACACACTGCAGCATGTACCTGCACACCTGTGCGTAGCACTGAGCTTCAGTGTTTCACACAAAAATAATTATATCAATAGCACAAATAATATCAATAGCACAGATTTCTGGCTGAAATAAGTGATTACATGCAGGGGCAACTTTGTCTACTGGTGTGGGCCTAGGCATGATGCATCCCGTGTGACTGCTGAAAAATCTACACCAGGACAATCAATACTTCAGTTAGCTCCAGAGAAAGAACCGTTATGAAGCCAGTGACTGCAACTTTCCTATTATGATGAGCACGTTACCACAAATGAGCTCTGAAAAACTACATAATACCTTCATTTTCTACGTATTTTCCTTAAAATCAATAGACATAAGACATAAGGACATGGACATAGAAGGACCTCCCGCACCAATAAATTGTAATTTTAAAATTATACATTCTTTTACTAGGCCTCAAAAAACAAGTTTTCAAGATAGCTTATAGGATGTTTATATTTAAGCAGGTCAAAAGATGAAACCATTGATTGCATTAGTATAATTGCAACTAGGCAAGCTAATGCATTTTGTTTTATTGCTCTTTAAATTAATATTGTACAGAATAGAATCCTCTGAAGTGGGCGATTAATTTCACCAAGATGAAGAGGAAGCTTTTGTAGCTATTTTTGTTTTTAAAATAAATAAAAACATATGCATCTTATTTACATTTCATTTTGAAATGCACATGTTCAAAACGACTAGTATATGGAATAAAGTGTAGTGAGAATAAAATACACATCTAGTAATCTAAAATTGTCATTCGTGTGGAATCATGAAGAAGTCACACAGCTACTACTGGAACATTCTTTATATTTCAGAAAAATAACTTGAACTTGAAAGGTGGGCAGAGGCAAAGAGAGACAGATACATGGCTAGCCACAGTAATAGAGCAATGTGTGAAAGATGTTAAATATTCAATCCTTCCAAAATATAATTCACAATTTGTGTAATTGCTTTTTAAATGCCTGATGCTATTTGGGATGAACATAGTTTGGGTGATTTACAAAAATGAGTGTTTCAACCAGTGAATCATGGAATTAATAATTCTTGGAATTTCTCATCCACTTCTTAGACTTTTTTTTCTACCACGTTAACCTCACACAGCTGTATGAATAAAGAGAGAAAATCATAAGACATAAAGCCCTCGAAGTCGTCTGCAGGAACTTTCTAATATATTCGGAAGTATAGCTTCCTATTATACCCACTGCATTGCTAACTAGTGACCTCACATTCAACATTCAGACCTCACAGAACTCAGGCTGAACAAACTTAGACATTTACATTGTGGTCATGAAGATGTGACTACAAGTTCTTTGGCTAGACGGACACCGGACTTGGAATTCTGTAGGAAAAGATCCTGTTTAAAGGATGCAACTCTACTGGTCTACAAGAGCTAGTTCCAGGACACGCTCTAGAAACTACAGGGAAACCCTGTCTCGAAAAACCAAAAAAAAAAAAAGGATGCAACTCTAACGTCTAATTTTGTGGCTACTTCCCTCTATATACACACAGATGTAAACACTCATCACTAACTTTTATGTGACCTACAAAGCTACTCTAGTTCAAGTTACCTTTCCTCAGGGCTCCTGGAGCTCAAGCTGAGATGTCTTAGGCATTACTGTTAGAGGCAGGTAAATCTGAGTGTTTTGAAAAGTAACTCAACATTTTAGAAAAGATTAGAATTGAGATACTCTTGCTCATAAATCCTGAGACTATAGTTTTACTAAATTTGTTTTGCTTAAACCTCCACTAAGGCATCTGAATGTATCCATCACCTTTTTAACTTCTTGTGATATTTATGATGATTGTACTGATGAAATTTCAGTTATTAAGTGATGTTTCTTGTGAAACCTGTAATCATAACAATTTATAGTTTGTAACTAATAAAACTACTACCACACCCTTGTTAAGAACTGGAACCAACTTTTAAATACAGATGTGCTTTGATTTATAGTGGAGTGATATCCTGATACACTCACCATGGGTTTAAAATATCCTGACCTACTAACAAATCATGAGAGTTCTGCAAGTCATCACCACCTGGAGAGCACCAGTTGCTTGCTGGCATGATTACATGAAGTACTGCAAGCTACAATCTGCTCAGAAGTGGAAGAGTATTATGCAGTATATGACTAGCCCAGGAAGATAATTAGAAATGCAGATTCTAATAAATGTGTATCACTTTTGTGCTACTGAAAAAAAAAAGCATTATAAACCAGGGGCTGTTTGTATTAGTGTCTTCCATTTTATCTCATCTGAACTATGTCTTATAAAGTAGGAAACCTGAGCAGGTTGGGTGGTGGTGGCACATGCCTTTTATTCCAGCACTCAAGAGGCAGAGGCAAGTCTAGTCTACACAGTGAGTTACAAGGCAGCACCGAGAAACCCTGTCTCAAAATGCCAACAAACAAAATCAGCAAAGAAATAAACACAAAAGGGTTCACATCATTTCATCTTAAGACTATTATTCTTTCAGTGCCATTTCTTTAAGTCACTACATTCTACGGTCAATCTCACAAAGTACAACACGAAGAACATAAAAAGGATACTGCCTGAAAGGCAGTTTGCATCAATCCTAAAAACTTACAAGAACATTGCTGTTGTGGTTTGAATGTGTAATGCTCCCCATCAGCTCATGTATTTGATCATTCTGTTGCTACCTGGAGATGCTTTGGGGAAAGTTATGGGATCTATGGGAAGTTGAGATTCCCAGGAGGAAACAAATCACTGAGGGAGGGCTTTGAGGTTTTGTAGACTCACTCTACTTCCTGTTCCTGTTTCCTGTCCTCCCAGACAACCTGATCAACTGGCCTCATGCTTCTGTGCCATGCCTTCAGCATCATAATGGACTCTACCCATTGGAGACTGAGCCAAAATAAGCCCTTTCTCCCTTAAGTTTCTTCTGTCAGATACTTACCACAACAGAAAACTAAGACATCTACTCACTTGTCCACTCATTCACTGAGCCAACAGACAGAGAGCTGCTAATTTCAGGGCCAGTCAAGAGAAAACAAGCTTTCCCCTCACATAAACTGAGTGCAAGAAACACTTGTTTTGTGAGACAGAATAAAATAAAAACACACTATTGCAACTTTCATAACTAGGGCTGGGAGATGGCTCAGAGGTTAAGAGCACTGCCTGCTCTTCCAAAGGTCCTGAGTTCAATTCCCAGCAACCACATGGTGGCTCACAACCATCTGAAATGGGGTCTGGTGCCCTCTTCTGGCCTGCAGGCATACACACAGACAGAATATTGTATACATAATAAATAAATAAATATTTAAAAAAAAAAAAAGGGGGGGGGGCTGGAGAGATGGTTCAGCGGTTAAGAGCATTGCCTGCTCTTCCAAAGGTCCTGAGTTCAATTCCCAGCAACCACATGGTGGCTCACAACCATCTGAAATGAAATCTGATGCCCTCTTCTGGCCTGCAGGCATACACACAGACAGAATATTGTATACATGATAAATAAATAAATATTAAAAAAAAAAACTTTCATAACTGCTTTTTGTGGTATACTTTGCCATGAGAAAAAAAATAAAGGCCTAAGAGCTATTTGAGATAAAATCTAACATTAAATATATCTCCTAAAAATTATCAAAATGAGTTTGGCCCCTTACTTTACACACACACACACACACACACTACATATACAAAAAAATCATACTCACTGAAAGAAAATTTACTTTGTAAATTCATTAAAATTTCCAAGAAATGACGCAAAAATCAAAAGTTGCTTCTCTCAACTAAAGCACACTTTCTGTGACAGGGTAAAAATTTTCACTTCAAATACTAATAAGTAAACTGTATTAAGCATTATTTCCCTAATGTTTTCAAGATAGTGACTGTAATAGCTTTTGGTATAAGCTTGTGTCACATCATTTTGTGAAGTCAAAATTGCACTTGAATTATAAACAACAAACAATTTTGAACTCTTTATAAAGGGGATTTGGAGTTTATACCAAAACAATTTTTATCAACAGAAATTTGTTTCTCAAAACAAAAACATTTACAGGCAGATTTTTTAAGCATGTCCAAGATATTTATTCCATCTCTAAATAATGGGTTTATTTCAGTACTGGGGTCTAACTTATGAATAAATTAATGCCAATATTTAACAGAGTAGTTTAAAAACCTTTCCACAGGAAAAAGACAAAGCTTAAGTTTTATCTTTACATATTTACCAATTTATTTTAGAATAATGATGTTAGGAAACCTAGGGATAAAGGAAAATGCTTTGAGATTAGATTTTGTAGCACACATCTAGGGTGATAAGACAATTCAATTCAGTAATATAGGAAATTATAGAATTCAGTTTCGGGAAAGGATGAGGTGTTTGCCAACTGTAAAAAGGATGCAGCACTCTGCTGTAATACACACACTGATCTGACACTGAAAGCATTCTGTTCTTTGTTGGGATATATATGTGAACTGATGGCCGACTAACTCATTAGCCTCCCAGGCAATGACTTGGACCACCTCATACAGGATGACGTAATGGCTAGAGTTCACAGGAGAGAGAGAGGGAGAGCTCCCCGTAAGGCAAAGAACTGAATATTATAAAACACTATATTGCGTAATCCCTGTCACCCGTAAGGTAACTTATTTTAGGAGTTTTAAATCTTGGGTTATTGTGCCATCAATCTTATGAAGTTCTCATCATGAATCAGCCATTATAATCACTATTTTCACACATTATGGAAATTATTAAAATAAAAATGCTAAACAGACTGAAATAAATGGTTCCAAGTTTGGCTAAAAATTATTATTAGCATTTTAATGTAACAAACAATAGAGATTTGATCATCAAGATTTTTATTAAGTTACAGTATATTATATCTTTTGTCCCAATATGGTTATTTTTTTTAGTCTTTAGAGCAATAATTGATATAAAAACCTATCTCGCCATACTACTTCTTGAGTTTCTTTTGGGCAGCTTTCTTCTTGACCATCTGCAATCGCTTCATAGCGTTGAGCTGTGATTCCTGTGAAGTTGGGCCTTTAAGAGACGCTGAGGCACTGCTGCTGGGTTCTGACGTGGTTTTGCTTGTGGCACTTCCGCTTGGCCCCGAAGTAGCATTATTTCCATTCCCACTCAACTGCCCACTGCCTCCAGGAACTAAACTACTAGGACTGGGAAGGCCCACTTTGCTGACATTATCACAGCTAACTGAGCGACTCAGGCCAGTCTTGCCTAAGGTTAGAGGTGGAAGTGGTTTTAATGGTACAGTGGGGGAAGAGCAGTTACCAGAACCCATTTTGGAACCGATTCCACCTTTGGATGATGTTGCCAGACTAGTCAAACCCACAGGCTTCTGGGTAGCTGATGAGGCAGCAGGTTTTCCGCTGTTGTTTTGTGCTGTTGAATTCAGTTTTGCTGTTGATGGCCCAGCCGAAGATGTTTTGGCTGCAAAAGCTGCCCATCCAGTTAGGCCACTAGTTACTGAAGAGGACACGTTGTTACCAGAAGAATTTCCTGATGTAACCGTGGGTGGCTTAAAAAAAAAGAGGATGGATATTACATTAGAGCCAAGTATAATCCAAACCTGTATAATATCTTTGAATGCAAACATTTAGTTGTGTATAAAAAGCAATGATGTTGTCAATCTGGACAACTCAACAAAATTAGGTTCATATGGAGCCAGAAAAGCAATGGGCATTTCTGTAGTCAGGGAGGACGCTACACAGCTTGCAGTTGCTGAATGCCACACTGTTCCAATGATTTCAAAGAAAATACATGAAATTCTTTTGGGGATCTGCCTTAAGATTCAATCACAAGCCACCAAAAGTATTACCTTGCCCATAACATATCCAAATGGAATCTACTTTTAATGGATAAAACTGTTTGCACCCAAGTTATTCAGAAAAAAAAAAAAAAGTCGAAGATTGAATCCATAGCTATTTACAGTGACTGTGTTAAAGGAAATATCTATCTTCAAGTTCTGAAGACACTTAAAATAACCAAGTTGCCACAAACATTTGTGATTGAACTACAAAGCACACACAGATGTTTAAACTCTGAGGGTACATTACAAAGAGCTCAGATGCACTTTCTCAATGTGTGTTTCCATGGAAACTACAGCAAAAGAGCCCCACTGTCACATAGACTGACAGCTGCCTCTTGGACTGCACTGTGGCATTGTGGGGCCTCTGCCATGCTCTTAGCTCTTGTAAGGCTGGAACATTTCAGTCTCTGATCAACTTCACATGCTGTCTACCTTCATATTGAGAGGGTCTCAAAGATCACCCAGAGGTGAAGTCAGACTGAACACCTGTGTTAAAATGGTAACATACAATATATAAAGATGGTAATATAATACTTAGACTACCTATTTATGTATTTAATAGCTTTGAACACTTATGAAATGGTTAGCAAAACATTATTAGTTCTTACAAGATTGCCTTCAATGTTGTCTGGATATGAGCAATGTTTACCACTGGAAAAGTAATAAAGTAAGATGCTAGGGGCCTTTATTTGATAATAGAAGTTAAAATATTTGTCCATGTGTTCTGAAAAACCACATTTTTATAATAGCATCATATAATTATCTCATGATGTCCTGATTAGGAAACCATCTTATAAAATATAAATTCCTGCGACACACACTGCTGGGGACAGAAAAAGAAAGCAAAAGGAAACAATGTGGCACATTTTAAATTTTCTGATTTGAAAGATCCATTTTTTTTTCTCCTTTCGTTTCTATCAAACATGAAACCTCCTGCCAAAGGGCTATGTGACCCTTCATCAAACCTCACCAAAGAAAAGTTATTTGAAGCAACTAAAAAGACCAACACTCAATGAAAGATAAACAAGAAAGAAGGCTGTGTGTTGAGCGCCTGATTTTAATGACTGCTGTGGCTTGTGTTGACATAGAGTGGCAGATGGCTTAGGACACAACATGTGTGCAAGATGTGAGACAGCAAGGCTTGGGAACCTAATGATGTCTCACATTTCAATGCAGACTGCCAATTTCTGATACAAAGGCTCCCTTTCTAGCCAATTACTGGTGT
This sequence comes from Arvicola amphibius, assembly GCF_903992535.2. Lineage (NCBI taxonomy): Eukaryota > Metazoa > Chordata > Mammalia > Rodentia > Cricetidae > Arvicola > Arvicola amphibius. Next base: position 40,565,953 of record NC_052060.1, on the reverse strand, counting down.
CAGCCTTCACTTTCAACATCAGTCACTCAAATCATAAAGTTTCTCATCAAACTTCTACCAGGTGACTACCCTTTAGTCAGCCAGACTGAGATTAAAGTAGACAGAAAGGAACATACTTTACCTTAACTTCTGTTCTCTTGAATGCTAGGAAGGCTGTCTCTTGTTTAAGTTTGGTGTCTGCTTTCTTAACTAACGGATCCTTGACAGCTGGAGCCACAGAGACAACAGTGGGAGCTGGTTTCTGTGGTGGCTTCTGAGTTTTCTGAGCCTATGAAAATCAGAAGAAAAAAATTATATACAAAATCTTCATTGAGTAACAAAAACTAAAAATTTATTAAAGAACTACAGTACTGAATGGTAGCAATATTTCTTGAAAACGTATCATGATGATATTGAAGTAGAGACTACAGGAAAACAGTTATCAACATTAAACACTTTTACAGATCTCCTTAGTTTCTGAATAGTAATGATATTATCAGTCATGAAAATTAGAGTTAGTTAAATACTTTTTTAACAAGAGAACCCTCCTGTTTTCCATAAAGTTAAATCACAAACTAAGGTACAGCTCCCCTTTGTTATCCATGCAGAGCTGATTCCAGAACGTCAGACAAATACCAAAATCTGTGGATGTTCAAGTTCCTTAGATAAAGTGTCAGGGCCTAGTGATGCCTGTCTGTAATCTCAGTGCTCAGGAAGGAGGCTGATGCAAAGACTAGGAGTTTGGGGCAACCTGGGCTATAAAACAAGTTCAAGGCCAGCCTGATTTATACATAAAGGCTTTGTCCTTAAAACTTATGGTTTGACTAGGCATGGTGAAACATGCCTTTAATCCTAGAACGTTAGGAGCTTGAGGCCAGCCAGAGATATACATACAGAGATCTTGTCTCAAAAATCAAGCAAACAAACAAAAACAAAACCCCCTATGGGTTGGAGGCTCATTGAATAAAGAAGCCTGGTGTCCTGAGTTCAATCCCTGAAACCCATGTAAACATCAAGGGGAAAAAACCTCACTCTACAAAGTTGTTTCCCTCTCTCTCACCAAAAATACCCCTCCAAGTTGTTCTCGTTCTCTTCTCTCTCTCTCTCTCTCTCTCTCTCTCTCTCTCTCTCTCTCTCCCTCCCTCCCTCCCTCCCTCTCTCTCTCTCTCTCTCTCTCTCTCTCTCTCTCTCTCTCTCACACACACACACACACACACACATACACACCCATAACCACACCCCAAAACAAAATACCCTTAATGATTGAGAGATACAACTCAGCTACAAAACACACTTGTCTAGTCTAGGCAAGACCCTGTGGTTCCACTAGGGGCATTAAGGGAAAAATACTGTATTTATAGATGAACTACTGAAGACTTCTGTAGACAGTAACTCATCTCTAGGCTACAAAATGCAAATGTCACGCAAACAGCTGCTATATATTGAATTGCTTTAGGAATAATAGCAGGGGAAACAAGCCTGTATATGCTTTGTACTGATGCCTTCATGCCCCTAGTTCACCAAAAAGTGTTTTCAGTCCAGTGTGGGTGGAGTGCATAGATGGAGTTCATGGAAACTGGGGGCCAATCATTGATGCATCCAATCAGCACCAATCAATATGCAGTGCACTTTCTCTATTTTTTCAGTTAACCAAAGAATTACTTTCTTTTTAGGGTTCAGGTGTAACTTTATAAGTTACTAAAAGGGAGTTAAAACCAACTCAGGTAATTTACAGGGTTTTAAATACTGAACGAGAAGGGAAGAATTATTCATGAATAATTAATAAACCTTTGAGGTTTTTCATACTAGCGAATTAAATGTTTGGGAATAGTGTATACGTTTCCATGTTATCTAAGGAGAATTTTATTTATTTTCCTTAAGCATTTTCAGTTTTGTTTTGACTAGTAACTGACTTCAAGACAAAGCATGTTACTAAATTTTCTTATACATTTTAATCATTTTTCAGATTCTTAGTGTTTAGTGTATGAACAATCCTAGCTATATAAGCAATATGGAGCAAGGATTGAAACCGTTTTTAGTATCAAAGAGAACAAGGGTTGAAGCCCTGCTCATTACCTCTCCAGCTGTGTTACTGCAAGTGGAACATAAATGCCTAAGAGCTTCATTTCTTTCACCTGCAAATGGTGGCAGCACCATCTGTTCCAAAGGTGTGTTTATGAGGATGAATTGTGAGTATGTAAGAGTTTAGCCGAAGATCTCATAATGTTAAGTGCTGATAATAATAGTTACTATTAATTAGCATATGCAAGGATCCGGCTTCAATCCTCAGTACCTCCATCAAAATAAAATAAAATTTAATTACCATGCTGGTTATTGTCAATTTGACACAACCTGGAGTCACCTGGGAAAAGGGAACTTCTGAGAAATACCCAGGTCAGAACAGCCTGTGGTGGAGGCTGTGAAAAATCATCTTGATGAATGACTGATGGGGAGGGCCCAACCCTGGGCCCATTTCCAACAAGGAGGGCCTGGGTTGTATGAGAAAGTTAGTGGCGCATGAACTGGAAAGGAAGCAAGTAGGGCAGCATTCCTCTGTGCATGGTGAAGCAGGAAAATAAGACTTAAAAGGCAGACATGGGGTGAAAACAGAGACCATATACATGCTTTTATGTGACATGCACCACACACACACACACACACACACACACACACTTTATTTTAGAAGTAACTGAGGGCCACTGGGAAATAAATTATCCAAGCACTATAATGAACAAAACAGACTGAGGGGAAATAAAGAAGCCTCTTAGGCTATTGAACTAGGTAAGTAATGAGAGAATGCAGACTAGGGTGGTGGGAGTGAAGGGAAAAGACGTGAAGGGCATATGACGCGAATACACCTAATCTTAGCAAACAAAGGTGTTATGGAAGACTCAGGCAAATGTGGGGAAAATCTAGAGAAGAAAAGAATTTTAATTTAAGGATATTAAATTTAAAGGATCAGTAATATCGATCAGTTATGGAAGATCACATACAAAGGGAATTAAATCATGTACAATGACTGATGTAAGCTAACTTAAAAAAATAAGGGAAGAAAAAACTTGGAATTGTGTTTAACTTCGATTAGTAAGAGAATTACGGTGAAATAATAATAAAATATTCTGGAAATTTAGGTCTTTCGCCAGTAATTTCTTTTGAAAAGCATCATTTTTAATGGACCGTGGATGCTCTGTAATGTATGACACTGCTGCTATGTGGCACGCACTGCCAAAGTGACAGCAGCAGGGGAGGCCACGGAGCCCTGGGCCGTAACCAAACGGTCACATGCTGGAAGAACAGGAACTTTGAGAGCCCACCCAACAACATAAAAGGAAATAGATAGTTTCTAGGGTGGAGATGCTGGAGTATCTGGGCTACAGAGCTAACTTTACGCAGGGCAGGGGGCTCCAGGAGCGCTCACCTGTGCTAGCGTGGGACTTCTGGAGAGGTGGCTGCTTTGTGCCATCCCTCCTCCTTGCGGCACCTTCACCAACATTCCTCTTCATAGCCCCAATAAAAAACTCATTGGTTCACCGAACTGGACACTAGTGCATTCATCCCTCTGTCTGTTATGGACTCAATAGTCACACGAGTGAGTCTGATCATGTGTGTGCTGTGTGTATGTTTGTGTGTTCCATCTACAAAGGAAAAGTCTGTCATGCAACAACTGCTCATCTGAAATAATTTTGGATGAAGTTATAGAGAGCTAATTTCAATAAACTAAAAAAATTAAATAGATATTTCTTGTCACAAAGAAAAAATATATACCAATAAACTTTTACTATTTTTGACAGAATAAAAGTATTTCCTATTTCTGCTTTATTCGATTAAACATCAAATAGATATCTTGACTTTTACCTTCGTTAAGAAATTGAGATCTTAAAAAAAATACATGGTCAAACATACAGAAATTCAATTGCTTAACATACATGGAAATACTTCTGTTGAGACTTCTTAATCTAAGACGCAGGAAGGAACTTAGGGAAGCGATGACAAACTGCTGGAACAGACAGAAACTTCTGGATTTCTTTAAAACTTGACAAATAAAAGTAATTTATTATTTTTTAAGTTAATAAAATCATAAACTCTTCAATATAAGAAGTTATGTTAATGAAGAGTACACCGGGGGCAGTGCATTATGAGAACAAGACACAGGCCACTTAATGCCGATGAGAAGGAAAGGCCAGCGAGGAGTGAAAGGAAGACAGACCAAGCCGCAGCACATCTCTGAGTGGTGGCTTCTGCTCACTCAGGAAGAGATCTTTTTTATGTTTCCTTAACAACTCAATGAAGACTGGGGGCTTCTGTTTCATAGTATTATAAAACGTATGCAATTACAGTGTCAGGCTTATGAAAATATTTTATTTTGTGTTTTTTCACTCCTGCTCTTATAAATTAGGGTAGGCTAAAGGGTGGCTAGAGGAGGACATATAGATAATATGCTCTGGTCTTCAGCACAGCAACATAATTCCATACAAACAGTATATATGCGAACACTTAAAAGTTTATTTTTCAGTATGCTAAATGTCCTAATTTTCATTTTACAATCATATACCGACAAAGACCATGAGATGCTGGCTGAAATGTAAAGTAGGATTCTTACCATTCTCTTCATTTGTCTGGTGCACCGGGCACAGTACCATACTAGGCGAGGGTCATTCACTTCTTTGTCTGTCACTTGGGGTTTATGGCAGTCTTGGTGGTAGAGGTTATGGCACTCCTGACATTCTACGAGCTGATTTCCAGATGCCACTGTCATTTGTCTAAGAAAAACATTGCATTAAATACTATAGTTTCTTCAACATACAATTTAAAGTTATTTCAGAAGCACACAACTCATTTGTTTAAGGCTCACAAAAACTTATATTTTCTTAGTTCCAATTTACAAGAAGTTAATATTTTTATTAGAACAGCCACAAAAATAATCTTGTTTACTGTTATGCAGTAAAAGCAATAAACTGAACATTAGTCCTTGACATGAATGTGAGACAGGGTTTCTCTGTAGCTTTGGAGCCTGTCCTGGAACTAACTCTTGTAGACCAGGCTGGTCTTGAGCTCACAGAGATCCGCCTGCCTCTGCCTCCCACTGCTGGGATTAAAGGCGTGTGCCACCACTGCCTGGCAAAAATTTAGTTATTTCTGCAAAAAACAAACCAAACTAATGTATCTTTTACTAAGCAGAAAATAGTTCTACTAATAGAAGATAATTGATCTTCTATTAAATTATCTGCTTCTGTAATTATGCATTCAAGACTAAAATGTGATTCAGGATTGCCTACATTCATTTCCACTACTCTCAAGGAATGATGTAAGGGTGTTTTAAGAAATGGCAGGTACCAGTTTGTGTTTTAAGTGTCATCAGCAATTCAGAAAGAAAGAAAAGGCAACGAAGATGGTTTCAAAAGAAAGATGGAGCTGAGGTTCCTGGCCGATTGTCCCTTACTTAAAAGGATGCATAGTCACTTCCTCTAGAACGTAAGAATGCAGACAGGGTTACCACAACATAACAGGCTGAAGAAGCTGTGGTCTGACAAATTTCAGTGTGTTAAAGTGCTCTGTTCTACTTACCTGTTCTTAGTCCTGAACAAGAAAAACAAAGCAGAAAAGTTCTAACAAATTCTATGATTTTGGGGGCTAGAAGGCAGAATAAACAAAGTAGGAGGAGATTGTTTGCCCCTTCTAAGGAAACAGGACCATCATGCTGGGGATAACTTACCTACAAACAACACAGGCCAAGCCCATCTCCATCGCAAAATCATCAGCACTAGTTTCCTCGAAGCTGGAGAGGTCAGCCATAGCTAAATCCTTGCTGGTTTGGACAGTAATGGGTGAAGATCGGGTCTCTGGTTTCTCCAATCTAGGTTTTTTAGGAATATCAACTCCTTCAGTGATATCTTTCATCTATAAAAAGAACCCGATGAACTTAGACAACAATGCGGAGACTAAGAGAGACTTACATGGATCTAATCTACATGGGAAGTAGAAAAAGACAAGATCTCCTGAGTAAATTGGGAGCATGGGGACGTTGGGGGATTGTTTAAGGGGAAAGAGGAGAGGCAGGGAGAAGAGCAGAGAAAAATGTAGAGCTTAATAAATATCCCCCCCCATAAAAGAAGAAGAAACCAATGATGAATGATCCTGAAAGTCACATGGCATAAACTCTAAGTCACAGAGAGAAAAGATGGGCAATATATGACAAAGTCTATCTTATAGACATTTCACACAGACAGGAGAGCTATACACTTAGATGGGTTGAAAAAACCGATTTGAGTTGGAGTCATGGGAGGAGTAGGAGAGGAGAAAGGGAGGGGTAGAAATGATGTAAATACAGTACTCATAAAAGAAATTCTCAAAAAAAATAAAATTGAAAAAAGAATTAAGATTACTTTATAATTAGCATACTAAAAGAAACTAGCCAGATATAAATAAATTAGAATAGTTTAATAAATATCTACATTCTGCTTTGTATTGTACATACTAGAGAACTCTGGAAATTCAATGGATATACTACCTTTTCTGTTTCATTCAAGATGTTTAAACTTGCAAAAAACTGTACTGTGTAAAACAATATTACAATATTATTGTAATTACAATATTGCTGTGTAAAACAACAACAACAGCAACAACAAAATAACCAAAAACTTAAGGGTTGGGAATATGTCTCACTGAATAAGCCTTCTGAGCAAGCATGACGGACCAGAGTCTGGCCCTGGAACCCATGTAAGAGCAGGCACGGAGATGGACTGCAATCCCAGCACTTGGTCAGCTTACTCCATTAGCTGGAAGTAGCAAGCTCCAGGGTCAGCAAGACACCCTGCCTCAGTAAATAAAGTAGAATAATTGAGTGGACATCCAGAGTTGACTTTGGGCATCTACACACACATGTACATATGCATACACATACCCATACACATGAACACACAGAGAAATAGGAACATACACTATACATGTCCAAAAAAAAAAAAAACCCACTTTACTTATGAGCAGTATTCAAACTGTATTGAAAAGGTGAATAATGAGCTGTCTTCCTTTCCACACTAAATACATTGCAATACATTGCCATATATACTTCAAAGCTAATTCTGAGAAGTTAAGATATTAAAGCTATAGGTAGATCTGTTGGATTCACAAAAATTAAATTCTGAAAATTCATAGATAATTTAGAAATCCTGAAGTTTATTGGTAAAGGTATGAATTTAGTAAGAAAATTTTGGATAGTAATTTGGCTGTTTATAGTAATGATGAATATATAACTATCCACATCCACTTACAGCTTACAAAAGTGATTAACATGGTCACAGAAATGACCATGCATCTCTGTGATTAAGCAGCTCACTGAAGTTGTATTATAACAAAGAAAAAGGAGAACTCTCCAAAATTTCCTAACTGATAAACTTCTTTATTCACAGAATGAATGCTAATGGCAGCTTAAAAACAAACAAACAAATATCAAGACCTACACATGAATTTCAAAAACCACACTGGCCACAGACAGCTCAGTGGGTAAATGTGCTCGCTACCAAACTTGTGACCTGAGTTTGAGTCCCAAGACACACTCGTGGGAAATCCAGAACTGACTCCCTCACACACGCCTCACACGCCTGCAAATAAATGAATGTAATAAACACTTAGAAAACGAAGCATCACCAAGTGAAGAAAAAGTCACTCAATCGACAACACAAACAGTGTAAAGCACCTGTGTAAGAGTAAAAGCACTGTTCACGCTTACCTAGTCTTTAGGAATAGGATGAAAATATACGGGATAATATGCCCCACCTGAGGGCAAGGGCTACGGAACATAGTTTTATGCATTTTTTGTTAGCTGCCAACTTTAATGACCACTTACACACTTGCCCCGCACACACAATCAGGAAAGGCCTGCAGCCTCCTCGAGACGCTTGCCGTCATGTCAGAGTCCAGGCTCGTCACCGGGGTCTTTCAGTTTTACGTCTAACAACTACTGTTGCCAGAGTTATGATTAAAGTCTGCATTATTTTTCCCGAGGTACAAAGGCTGGACGACGGCCATCTCAAGTAAATGGACAAATAAATGTTCCTAGATTTTACTCATTTTTTTTTGAAGTTAAACCTCTCCAGCTAGCAAACCATATTTACAGAGTAATCATTATGTAACTATACCCGCTGCTACAAAAAGTGGACACAGACGTTCTTTCTGCCTACGGAAATGGTTTGTCCTTTTGTGAGCCAAGCCAAAAGCAATCCTTACTTTATCAGCAGGTCTCTTTTCAGCGTCTTTCTTTATCTTTTCAGTTGTGAGGGCTTTGCCATTACTACTGCCGGAAGGAAGACTGGATGATGTTTTGGGCTCTTGTTTGATAGAAATAGATTTTGTGCTTGAAATTTTGGGTGGTTCCACATCCTAAAGGGTAAAATAAAAAATAAGAGACCATCATTTTATTCACAACAGAAGGGCTGGGGTTATTGTTCGGTGGTAGGGCACCTGCAGAGCACGAACAAGGTCCTAAGTTTAATTCCCAGTACTAAAAGAGAAACAAACACAAAAAGTAATAATCTAAACAATTTTCAGCTAAAAATTAAGTGCCACATCATAGTCAATGAAAAATTCTTCTCTACCATGGCCTTACTAAAAATTAACAGATTCAAGCCAGCACCTATCTGTTGTTTTGACATGTGCATGTATGTCCATGAGCTAACTACAGCAGCCACACGCCATTATCACCCAGACCCTCCTGTGGATCTCTGTAGCCCCCCTCTCGCTAGAATGCTCCGGGCAGTTAAACCTGGGTTGTCGGCATAACTTATGCTTCAGACTCTGACTACACTCAAGCTAGTCGTACAGTTCTGTCTCCGCTCTTAGCTGGACAACTGTGTCCCCACACCTGGGTGACTTGGGGTTTCGGAACTGGAACAGGAGAAGACTTCTTGCAGAGAACCCGTATGTGCTAGGTGGATACTACTCAGGCTAATTTACTTATTTTGCAGTAATTTCTACAATTCTGCAAGATATGTTCTGAGTCTCCTCATTTTGTCAAGCTTTGAAATAAATTTATCAGGCAACTCAGTTCCCTTATTGTAAAGTGAGGAACATAGGCAATACTAATTTCAAGGGATCATTATTAGAACAAAAGTTCACAGACCACTTAGAAGAGGGCCTACTTAGACACCGTAAAGTTTCAAGGTACGTAAACTGATATCAAACAACTCCAAGAGGCAAACTGGATTTTCAAAAAGTTTGGCTGGCTCTAAAACATACTCTTGTCACATAGAGCTGCCACTCACCATCAATAATGGCGCCACATAGTTTTGACATCTATTACCTTTATCTTTACCCTTATATTATCCTGTCCATATTTATTTCACTTTGTTGAAAAATCCCTTTGTTATTTATACTTTTATCCTTAAAACATTAGAGAATGATTAGAAATAAGTTTGGACACCATTAACACATTAAAAAATAATGATAAAGAACTGGAGACTAAATTGCAAACAAGTGGTTTTTTACATACCAAGGAGCATACCGTGTAGACTAGTGGTTCTCAGCCTTCCTAAATGCTTTAATACAGTCCAGCATGTTGCGGTGACTCCAACCATAAAATTACTCTCACTGCTACTTCTTAACTACAATTTTGCTGCTGTTAAGAACAGTAATGTAAATATCTGTGATCCCCGATGGTCTTAGGCAACCCCTCTGAAAAGGTCAGTCACTCTCAAAGGGGTTGCAACTTTCAGGTGAAGAAGGACTGCTCTAGTCCAAACTAACAATTCTGGGTGGCTCTTTGAAAGCTTGAGGGAAGAGAACATTAAGATTATAATTTCTTTGTGACTAAAGAGCGATTATTATGGTAGACAGTCTTTCAAGAGAATATACATGCTATCACTGGACCACTATGTACACCTCAAAACTCTTTCCAAGCTTTGTATTGGGGTAGATACCTTTTGAGTTGGACGATAACTTGAATCAATGCCCCGAGCCAAAGACTCATCAAGCAGCGCTTTTAGTTTCTCTGCAGAATCTTTACTCTTTGAGTGTAAGAAACCTAGTGCTTTCAGAAAAACGGGATCAAGTTCCAGGTTCACAGTAGCAGCCATTGCAAACACCTGAAGAAAAAGAGGAATAATTTAGATAGTGCACAATTATATATCCTTATTTTTACCTATTTTGTTTTCTTGCTTATAATATTTTAAAACATCTGAAAGGTTATTAGAGACAATGTAATGGGTGACATTATCTGTTTTCCCTCTCCCCTCTGGAACAACTGATGTTACCAGCTTCAATGTATCTACACTCACCACCACCATATATTTGAGACACAATCTCCCTATATGCTCCAGCTGGACAATTTGTGATCCTCCTACCTCCACCTCCTCACGGGTGAGTTTGGAGGCCTGTGCCACCACACCTGACAATGGCAAAGGCTTTTCTGTTTTTGGTTGGTTGGTTGATTGGTTTTTTGAGACAGAGTTTCTCTGTGTAACAGTCCTAGCTGTCCTGGAACTAGCTCTGTAGACCAGGCTGGCCTCAAACTCACAGAGCTCTGCCTGCCTCTACCTCCAAGAGCTGGGATTAAAGGTGCGTACCACCACTGCCCGGCATGGCACAGTTTTAATACAGACAGATCTTTAATTACAGAGCATCCTCCTAGTTATCTCTAACAACATATCTATAAATTATGGCACACAAACTTGTCTGCTTTCAGGTCAAATTGACTGCAGATCAAAATGTAGCTTTTCAAGTCTTATTAGTATCACAAAAGTTGAGATTTGGTGTTCATGGACGGGGACAAGGATGTCACAGAAAGACAATGGCTAACAGGACAATGATAGAAGCCACTGCTGTTGCTTTTAAAACTGTTTCTTGTTTTATTCCTGTGCAGTTTTTCATTCTCCTCAGTCCTCTGCTATTCTTAATATCTCAGAAAGCATATTAGTGGAAATCTTATTATATGACCTTTAGATGGTGGGATCTCTTGCATTAAGCTATTTCTCAAAAACAGATCCCTGAACGATGATCCTTACCTACTGCGTGTATCCCTCAGGTTTGTTAATGCTTGCTGTCCCAAGTAGCTTAAACAACAAGTAGCCGAGGCCACACATCAAAGGTCTGCAAAATTCTCAACAGTCAAATTTTGTTTTCAGTTAATACCAATGTTATCAAGTGGCTCTACTTCTGGCTGTCATTTTCTCCAAACACCTTTCAGGCAAGGAATTATTAAAATAAAAATGTACTCTTGGTGTCCAATCCTTTGATCAATATACTAAGGTTTTAAGTGACCCAATGGCGCCACCTGCACCCTTATTTCTCCTAGCCAGTTTGAAGTACAGCTTTCCCTTTACACGTTACCTTCTGTCTCTGGCTACTATCACTTGATGGGAGTCATATCTGCTTTTGGTTTTTCTTTGCTTGTTTTCTTTGTTCATTTTTGTTTTGAAACAGGGTTTCTTTGCATGACAGTCCTGGTTATTCTAGAACTAGTTCTGTAGACCAGGCTGGCCTCTATCTCAGAGATCAGCCTGCCTCTGCCTCCTGAGTGCTGGGATTAAGAGAGTGGACCACCACCGCCCAGCAACACAGCAGCATTCTTTATTTTAAGACCAAGTAAATACATTAAAGGTACTTTGTATTTTATAAAATTTTCTTTGCATCATTATATTTAACTTTTAAATCTTTTTCTCTTTCTATCCTTTCCTTGACTCACCTCACTCTTGCTGTTCTTATTGCTCCAACTATCTGTCCTTGCTTCCCTGCTTTTGATTTGCTACCAATTTGTTCTTCAGCAACTATACACATTCTGTTGTCAACTAACATCTCTAGGCAGATGATTCCATGTTTTTTTTCTGATGTTCTTCAGCCTGAATTTCTTATTTCCCTTATTTCTGTGTTCCTCTTTAAACAATGGCTAGACTATCACTTGGTTAACTCATCAGAGCAAAGTCTAGTGTTCTTCTCTTTAACTCTACACAATTCTAATCACTTCAGCCAAAAACATTAAGGAAATTCAAATGTCTTTTCTTCCCAACAAAACAAAACCTCAAGCAAAACAATCATCTGTTTTATGGGTAGGAGTGTGTACAGGGTTCTAATCTGAAACATTCACTTTCTTTCATCTGTCTTTAATTCCTCAATCTCAGTAGCACATAGCTTCTTATGCAGGTGTGTGCATGTGTGTGGATGGGAGCAGTGGTGGGGGATGTGGTTATTTCCCCTAGCATTTAGAATTTAACAGGTGCTTTTAAATATTTATTTGCTGAACTAGATTTCTGCTAACATGTCATTTTTCAAGGTTCTGTGATGGCCTCAAACAAAATTAAACATCCCTAGCTAAATCTATGCTTTCCTTTGGGTCCCTTTCATCCTGCTTGTTAATTTCAAAGTTCAAAGTTGATCACTTGTTAGTGCATGAGATAAAGGAAACTGACTATCCATGAGGGTGCAATACTAGGATTACCATCTCATTACAACACTGAAAACCCATCCATTCCTGTCTCTGCAAGATTTCGCAATTCTTTCCAATAAACTTTTTTTTTTTTTTTTTTTTTTTTTTAAGATGCTGCCCTTTTCATCCTTCCCTTGAGTACCTGGCCCTAGGGAACATCTAGAAATTTAGAGTAGATTAAAAACCCCAATTCCAAAACAAACCAAGCGCCAAAGAATCTGTAAAGAGACAGAAGACACTTAGAAATGAGACTCCTTTGAAGGAATCCTAACAGACGGGCGGCCTCGTAGAAGAAAGAGTTCTTTACAAGGGAGCCAGAAAGCGAGACGTAAAACAGGAGCTGCAGAGAGGTCTACGGAACCCTTCGACAAAGGTTTGAGAGTTCCACGGACCCAGTCCCCAGGGGCCGCGTCCCCAGTGCACAGCACTCTGAGAGGCACAGTCCTTCTAAGAGAGGGAGCGGTTTGGCTGCCGCACACAACTGCCCGCAAATTATGAGGTTTTACCCCCCCCCCCCCAAGCAGGGAGGAGCCCAACACCCGACGGAGCTCCGCTGCGGGCGCCCCTCGCGGGCTCTCGAGCGTCCCCGAGGCGCCAGGACGCGGGGGGACCCTCGTCACAACTCACCGCTCCGCCCCGCCACTCTGTCCGTGCCCGGCAGCTCCTTTCGAACCCGTCCCCGCCCTAACCGGCATCCGAAGCGAGAAACAAAGGTTCCCGCAACCCGGTCGGGAGGGGAACGTTTCCTGGGGAGACAGCAGGAAGTGACGCGCCACCTCTTCCGGTCCGCCGGATTATGAATGGCGGTGGGCGGGGGGCTTTCCAGACACATTTGCTTCTCGGTTATTTCTAGTTTCCCCCACCCCTCGGGGCCTCACTGGAGGCGAGTGCTCTTCAGGCCGCGGCTTCCAGGAGCCTCGGGATCCCGGCTCGGGCTGGGCGGGAAGGCGCGGCGGCCCGCGTCGCCCACACGCTCTCGCGCCCTCCCTGCCTGGCCGCGCCCCTGCGACCAGGTAAAGAGGGCGCCCCGGCTGCTCGGCCCCTCCAGGCCCCGAGGACCGCACTGTCCTTCAGGGTTCGGCGGGGCTGGGGGCGAGGTGGGACCCGGGAAAGTCTTTCCAGCCCCGCAGGCGCCGCAGATTGGTAGCGTAGGTGCAGGTGGAGGGCTTCGCGCCGCGCCCCCGAGTGACGCGTGGGCCACTCTGCTGCCTGCCAGCCAGCCCTCCGGTCGTTCTGCGTGGGTAAAGGAACAGGGCAGCTTCGCGGTATAGGGATTTGGGTGGTCGTTTGCAGTTAGGTGCAGTGAAAAGACCCCTTGGAACACACTTTAACTTTTCCCCAAAGAGAAGACTTCCGTTGCAGCCCTTCCTGATTGGTCGCTACTGTAGTGGATACTGTTTCACAGTTACTCCAGCGGATTTGCTCCTTCTGGGGACGTTGGCTTATGCTATCTCCATCAAAGCAAGCGTTTCTCTTCAATTACTAACTTGAGCAGAAAATTTGAGATGAGCTTGCATGAAAATTGCTTTGGTTTAAATAATGAATACTCACACACCACCCCAACTTTGGTTTGAATTACATGACCCCCTCTTCCCCCCTCCCCGTTATATCCACCCCCAGATTCCTTGTTACAAATCCTTAAGGTCAAAACGAAAGAAAGAGACTAATGTATCTCTTACCAAATTATCGCTAAAGAATGTGGCGTTTGTCATCTGTGTTTTTCCACAGAAAGGGTGTTTAGAGGAAAGAATACAGAAACTAGCAACAACTGTGATGATTTTAAACATGTAAATATGGTCACTGAAATGCCACGAGAATAAACTGTTATACAACAACTGATTTGCTGTCATATTTACTAGACCAAACATTAAGCTATATGAGGGAATTTTTTATGATTGCTTTGTGGGAGCATACACTATGAAAATGATTGCCTTCAGTATTTTCATTAATTGAAATTGTGTTTCATTTGCACCTGAAGGCTTCATTTTAAGAGACCTAACTTCAAACATAAGATTTGAGGTTTGAACATTGTTTTATGTCATTAAAAACAAAAGAAAAAAAAAAAACCTTTAGACTAGTAAGGGACCGTGGAGAGATGGGCTTTCAAGGGAGGGGAGATAGGATGTAGTGTTATACAGGGTGAGGGGAAAAGTGGAAAGGATACTTCTATATATTTGTTACTTTAAACAAAGCCAAAAGGAGCTTTGTGGTTGTGGCCCTATGAAGTATGGCTTAATCCTGTTATTCCTTCTAGCTTTTGTTTCAGCAAGACACGATTTGAAATGAGCACAAACAACAATCAGCCAGCTGGTCCTAATAGCAATAATTGGGCAGACATTAACACATCTGGGACTAACCAGGTGACACTGTAGTTTTCACAGTTACCTGGTATGTGTTGCTTTCATCCTTAAATTCAAACTAACTTACTGGATTCTGCTATGGTCACTTCTTGGGATATAGGAGTTCAAGCTTTATATACTAAAATAAGTATTGTTTGCTGAGATAATTCAGTATTTTTTTTTCAGGCTCGCCAATGCTGTCAACATGTTTACATTTCATGCTGTCAATCCGTGTTAACCATGGGTCAGATTTAGCTGCAAGCCTTATTTATGACTCCATAGCAACGGACACTTCTTTGACTCTCCAGAGAGATTATATGCTTCTTCCGTAACTAAGATTTCAGTAAGCATTTCACTTCCAAACATTTCATATTTCATAAAAATTTCTTGCCCTGCTAAGAAAATTACTAATTTTAATCATTAACTAATTGCCTCTGAACTATCATCCTACATGATATAATGAACTCTAAAAGCTTCATCTCTTTTTCTTTTTTCTATTTTTTTGATTTTTAGTTAGAGGTAGTTGGCTATTTATCTGTGAAGGGGCATTTTTTAAAAATCTGTATTGTAATAGAGTACTGTGGGGCTTGTAACAAATAGTGCTTCTTTGTGAGAAGTCTGAAACATGAGCTAAGTTCTTCAGTCAGTATATTGAACATTCTCTGATGGAGAGACATTGAACGGGTATAAACATTTTAATATTTGAGAGAAATATGTAAATATTCATACTTTGTGAAACTTTATTCCATCTAATGCAGCCTCCTAATATGGATATCAACTGAAGAATTTTCCATTTCTATTCCACCATTTTATGATGGGAGTATATTTTCAGTTCACGTGGTCAGGAAAGGCTTCTTGAGATAGTATGTGCTAGAGAAATCAGTGACACGAGGAAGGGAGAACAAACAGCTAAACACAAAAATTCTCAAGTAGGAGGTTCTGGCATCCCTGAAGAACAGGGAGAAGTATAGGTGAAAAGAGAAAGGATATTAAATAAAGTCAGAAAATCAAGCAGGGATCCCAATGGATCCACACTGTTTATTCTAAGTGTGCTGAGGGACTCTCGGTAACCTTGTGCAGGCACATGTTTTTAAAGATGATTGTTGGGTTGGAGAATAGACTTGGGTGGGAAGTAAGATGCATCATATCCTGCAGGAGCTGGTGGTGACCTCGGTTAAAGTGGTAGTAGGAGATGCTAAGGAGCTAGGTGAGGGATAGTTTAGGTGTGAGAGATAAGGGATTTTGTTGTGGGGCTTCCTCTTTGAGGTAGGTGAATAGTGTTGCTGTTTGATCAACAACGGGGCCCGTACAGAAAAGGAACACATTTAGAAAAAGATGCAGTTGAAATGTCAAGAAGCCTGGAACTCAGGCAAGATGTGCCTGAAATAAATGTTGGAGTCGGATAATACTCAAAGATCACATAGAATGGTGCTGTTGCAATGTGACTTCTGTACTGGTCATGGAATCAGTCAGCAGCTGTGACTTAAAGTGAAAGGGAAACACAGCATAAAGTAATCTGGTTTATTCAGTGTAATAGAGTAAGTATTCATGATATTACTGCAGGTTTTGCTGTTGCTCTTTCTGGTACTAGAGATTATATGTACTAGGCCAGTGCTCTTCCACTGAGCTACATCTTAGCTTTTTTTTTTTTTTTTTTTTTTTTTTGGTTTTTCCAGACAGGGTTTCCCTGTAGTTTCTAGAGCCTGTCCTGGAACTAGCTCTTGTAGACCAGGCTGGCCTCGAACTCAGAGATCCGCCTGCCTCTGCCTCCCGAGTGCTGGGATTAAAGGCGTGCACCACCACCACCCGGCTTTTAGCCTTATTTTTTGATTTTGAAACAGGGCCTTCCTAAGTTTCCCAAGCTAGCTTTGAATTGACCATGTAGTCCAAGGTGGCTTCAAACTTGTGATCCTCCTGTGTAATTAGAATTTGAGCCATGAATCATTGATTTTTTTGAAACAGGATCTCTCTGTAGCCCTGGCTGTCCTGGGATTGACTACATAGACCAGACTGACCTTGAACTCACAAAGATCATAGAGATCTACCTCTACCTCCTGAGTGCTGGGATTAAAGGTGTGAACTACCATACCTAGCTAATACTTTTAATGAAAAAAAAAACATAAGACACTGACTAATATCTTGCTGCATAACATGATTATTGGCATGTCATACAGAGTGTAATTTATTATGTAATAGTCAGTTGCCAAAGATCTTGACTTGAATTTTGAACACAAAGCATTTCAATTGGCTTAAAATTCTGACTGATGAAGAAGTACGTTTATTTTTCATGCTTTTTCTTTATTTTCTCTCTCCCCCTTTCTCGGCCCTTTCCCTCTCTCCCTGCTTCCTTAGACCTTTACACACAGACACAAATGGGGTAAAGTCTTAAAAAATTTAAAACTTTTTTTTTTTGTAAGACATGATTTTCTCTACATGATCCTGACTGTACTGAATCTCAGTATGTAGACCAGGCTGGCCTTGAACTCACAGAGGTCTGCCGCCTCTGTCTTAAAGGCATGCTCTACCAATTTTAGCAGCATATGAAATATTTTGTTAATGCTCAGATATATTAACTAGAATTAAAATGCAAAATGTCTAAGTGTTACATCTATGATTTAACACAATCATTTTAAACATCCTTGAAGATATTTCTAAGTGATGGGACTAAATCTGTAATATTTTCTCTTATTTCTTTCTCCTGCAAGTCCCCAGTTGTGTTGACATAAGAGATAGAGGCGCACTCTGTCGGCTGTGCTCAGCTCCTGACGTTTGTTTTTGTCTGCGGTCATTTCCTTTCAGTGACTGCAGCATGGCATATGCCAGGATTGAGAAACCAAATGACAGGTCTGTGCTTGACAGAAATCTAACAAGGGGCAATGCAAGCTGTGCTCTAGACACCTTGGGGACCCTGAATTTGACTCCTGAGGGTCTGTCTTGAAATTCATCATATAGCTAGGGAGTTATCAAAGGAGAAAAAAAAAGGGAAAAGGAATTTCTTTGATATTTATCAACTTTAAGCCAAAACTATGGTGTACTCCTTAAAACACAGTACAAGCCAAAACACCCACCAAATTTGTACAGGTTTGTTAAATGTTTAATATTTAACAGTTATACTAGTGAGCAATGAGGAAAAATTGCCCAGGGAGCATAATTTTTTTTTTTTTTTGGTTTTTCAAGACAGGGTTTCTCTGCAGCTTTTTTAGAGCCTGGCCTGGAACTAGCTCTTGTAGACCAGGCTGGCCTCGAACTCACAGAGATCCGCCTGCCTCTGCCTCCCGAGTGCTGGGATTAAAGGCGTGCGCCACCACCGCCCGGCTGAGCATAATTTTTTTTTTTAAACTCCACAATTATTAACCAACATTTTGATCTCCAAGGAAGGGGAGAACAAAAGCCACTAATTTTGTATTGAAGGAAACATTAAAAAGTCGATTTTACTTTGCATTTTCTCTTGGACAGCTCATTAATATTTCGATTTAACCATAGGAAAGTATTTCTATTTTATTTTGTTAACATTTAACATTAGTAAATATTCACAGTGAATCAAATTTATAGCTTATATGTAACATACCTTTTTCATGGTTCTTTTGTAGCTTTCTACAAATGTACACTCCCTTCCCCCCCCCCACATACATGCACATGTACACACATTTTTTTCTCTACTACACCCTCTTCTGGTTAGGTACTTCTAAATACTTGAGTGCCACCTAGTGTCCATTTTTGAATTGTGGTTTATGGATTTGAATGTGCTTATATCTGGGCCAGGGATTCAAAAGCCAAGAATCATAATTGACAGAAGCTTTAACGAAATTTTACCTCCAGATACACATCTTTAAAACAACCAGTGGTGTATATTCATGCATGTATTCCTTCAGCAAATACCTGTTACATGCAAATGTTTAGCAGGCTCTGTTTTACGTATAACAGCTAACAAAATACTCTTACAGAATATGCTAATAGTCTAATAGACAAATAACATATTGAATAAATAGTGCCTTATGGTGCTAAGTGCTGTAGCAGAATTAAAGCATAGAAGGCAAAGTGAAGGGCCTAAGTCGATGGGGTTTATAATATAAGAAGTAGCTAAAGAACATTTTATTAAGATGCTGCCTATTATTAAATATCTGGAGCAGAGCTTTGTGTTCTGGAAACACCAAGTATGAAGATTTTGAAGTTGGAGTGTAGACAGAATTTGGGAGAACCTTAATTTGCTTTTGGGGAAGCAGTAAGCAATGAAAAAAAATGAGACGAATTTAAGAGATATAAAATGATTATATCACGACCTGTGTTGGGCACTCTGGAAGATCTGTTATTTCAGCAGGATGGAAAGATACAAAGGACTTGAACTGAGTGGCAGAACTTCATTTTTAACAGAATAAGTTGATGTGGGGGATGGGGAGAGGTGGAGGGAGAGTGAGTCAGAAGCAGTGCAAAGGGTGTGAAATAGTTCTGTATTTATACCCCAGAGATCCAGAAAAGACTGGCTAGGGGAGAGGTGGTAAAGGGTACTAAGTACTTCCTATTACAAAGCATCTTAAAGCCATTACTAAAAATAACATTGAGTAAATATGTCACTACAAATGCTTAATCAAGCAGACTGGGGGAAAGTTTCCTTTCGAAAGCCATTCATCTTTGAAGTAAAAGTTCTTAGATACAAATTCTTACTATTTTTTGAAAAACACTAATCTTTTAGCTTCTAATTTGTTATATTTGAAGGCCTATAACTTTTGATTTTTGTTACAGGGGATCCGATGAAAGCAGAAAATGAAAGGCATTAAGAAAAGTCCTACGGAAGAATCCCTGTACCTGGAGTACTCTCACCAAACAGAAGGGTGCATCTTTCCTCTCCATACCTCCGTAGCTCTGTTTCTGCTAGCGTACTGTGACTGTAAGGTCTTTACTGTCTGCTTAGTCCTCTCCGAAGAAAATGCAGACACTTCACTCCTGAAAGAGGTGCTGTCCCAGGATCTGGAAATACAGGTTATTTCAAGGCAGGCCCTCCCGCCAATAGTCCAGAATTGCTGTTTGCCTGCAGTGGTAGAACAACCAGATGTTTTCTGTAGAGCAGGACTTGCTGTTGTCCTGAGACACATAATCCAGAAATCCTATGAAGCTGAGCCATCACGAAAGGAAATTTTGGAACTTCTGGGTTTTAAAAAGACTTGTTTGAAAGCCTGTGCAGAAGTAAGTATATGGTTTCTTCTGTTATTTATAGCTATAAGTAGTAACAGTCACTCCAACATGATTTTAACTTCTTGTTTTTCATTATTGGAGAGTTAAAAGAGTCCTTTATTTATGTCATTGTTATAGGGCAATACTAAACAATAAAAATTCACGGTGTATTTTATGCAGTTTAGATACATTGTTTTAAAATAATGTCTCCCCTGTCCCTCCCTCATAATATTGAGAACCTTTAAAAGAAATGTTTATATATATACATATATATATATGTATATATATAAACATATATATGAACATGAGGTTCTCAATATATTATATATATATATATAGAGAGAGAGAGAGAGAGAAAGAGAGAGAGAGAGAGTGTGTGTGTGTGTATGTGTGTGTGTTTGTAAGAGCTAAAGTCATAGTGCCTTGTAATTCCCTGAGGAGTTTTATAGGCTTTTGGGTGTCCTTGTTACTTTTCTGTTCTGTTAAGATGCTATGCCCAAGGCAGCTTATAGAAGAAAGAGTTTATTTGGGGATTGCAGTTTCATAGGGTTAGAGTTCATGACCATCGTGACAGATTGTGGCAGCAGGCAGGTGTGGTGCTGAAGCAGTAGCCGAGGGCTCACATTTTCAGATACACCCTCAAGGCAGAGAACTTACAGGGAATGATGTGAGTCTCTTGAAATCCTGAAACTGTTCTGCAAAACCACATTTCCTCCAACAAGGCCACACCTTCTAAGCCTTCCCATACAGTTTCACCTACTGGGGATCAAGTGTTCAAATATATGTGCCTATGTGCTTATTCTAATTTAAATCACCACATTCTACTTCTTAGCTCGTACAGACTTGTGGCCATATCATATAGCAAAATGCATTTATTCCAACTTCAAAAGGCTCCACATTTTTCACAGTTGTAATACTATTTCAAGCATACAATGGCATGAGTTTATATTACTATTCCAAAAGGGAGTGAGAAAATACTGGACAGTGCAAGTCTGAAACCTTGAAGGGCCAACTCCAGATACTGTAGCTCCATGATGGCTTCACTATTTGGACCTAACTGATTGCAACACACTTCTTTCTCCTGGCTGGTTCCCTCTCATCTGCAGCTCTCCTTGATAGATGTCTCATGACTCAGGGATCTCCAACATCTTGGAGTCTCCAGCACAATCCAGGCTTCACTTTCTCAGCTTTATGCAATGGTCTCTTGAGGCTTCCATACAGGGACTTCTCTGCCATATACCTGGCCTCAACAGCTCACCTTAACCATGGAGGAAGATTTTGCAATTCCTTAATCCTTGTATCCTTCATAACACTAAAGCCAGACCATATGCTGCCCACTTGGGATTGAGCTTAACTCCCTCCTTAAATTACATTTGCAGTCTTCCTTTGTTGTTGGTTTTTAGGAACAAAAATCCCCTCAAGCATTTTGTTCTACAAGTTGGAAGCTAAACTGGGAGGGCTCTTGTCTGAGGGCATCCTTCTTTTATCCCATTTTGCATAGGGCCTGTACTTACTCTTATTGAGCTTGGCTCCAAGGTTAAATTGTTAAATTTCCTGGTGCTCCCTTCTCTTTTCCAGCTGTTCAGTGTGTTTCTTTTTGTTTCACTTGTTCTTTTTCCCTTTCGATCCACATAAGAATGATATTAATAACCATGGGACATAGTCAGTATTAGGCTTTCTTGAAATCTCAGCCAAGAAAATTAGTTCATTACTTTTAAATTTTGCCTCAGGCAGATTCTTTTTATTTTTTTATTTATTGATTTTATTGAGCTATACATTTTTCTCTGCTCCCCTCCCCTTCAGCCCTCTCCCATGGTCCCCATGCTCCCAATTTACTCAGGAGATCTTGTCTTTTTATATTTCCCACGTAGATTAGATCCATGTCTCTCTGAGGGTCTAGGTTCTCTGGGATTGTGATTTGTAGACTGGTTTTCTTTGCTTTATGTCTAAAAACCACTTATGAGTGCGTACATGTGATATTTGTCTTCCTGGGTCTGCTTTACCTCACTCAATATGATGTTTTCTAGATCCATCCATTTGCCTGTAAATTTCAAGATGTCATTATTTTTTTCTGCTGTGTAAATGTACCACATTTTCCTTATCCATTCTTTGATTGAGAGGCATTTAGGTTGTTTCCAGGTTCTGGCTATAACAAACAATGCTGCTATGAACATATGTCCTTGTGTTATGATTGAACATCTTTTGGGTATATACCAAAAGTGGTATTGCTGGTTCTTGAGGAAGGTGGTTTCCTAATTTTCTGAGAAATTGCCATACTGACATCCAAAGAGGCTGTACCAGTTTGTACTCCCACCAGCAATGCAGGAGTGTTCCCTTTACCCTATATCCTCTCCAGCATAAGTTGTTGTCAGTGTTTTTGATCTTGGCCTCAAGCAGATTCTTAGGACACAGGCAAAAAGCAGCCACAAGAATGGTTTCTAGCCGAGCTGTTAATGTTGCTTCCCTCTGAAATCTTTTGAGCTGGGGCCTTCATATTCTGTATTGTTCTTAGCACTGTTGTCTTCCAAGCTCCTTCTAGAACAGCCTGTTTATCCTTTCTTACAGCATTCAGCTGCTTTCTTAGTTCAAAGTCTTTCACAGTCTTGGAAAAAACTTCCTAATCCTTTCCAAATAGCTGTACTAAACTGTGGACCAAGTATTCAAATACATGAGCCTATTCTCATTCAGACCACCATGGGAAGTAATGACTTATTTAATAAAAAGATACAGGAACACAACAGCTGAATCATTTAAAATATCAATTTTTTAAATCATTGTAATGTTTTCTGATCTAGCATAGAAGCCAAGCCCATGAATGCTTTAACCAAGCATGTAAATTATTTAAACCCCTCTTATATTTTATTATGTGCCCCACCTTGAATGGCTGAGCCATCTCTCTGGCTCCAAGCCACTTTTATTTCCCAATAACAGCTAGTTTTCTTCAGGATATGTGGAGACAAGAGAATGGCTCAGGTCTTGTTTGTCTTATAGGTTAGTCAATGGACCAGGCTATGTGAACTTACCATCCCTTTGGCTGTTGAGAATTTTCTCCAAGAGTCTTCTGACCAGCCCCTAGCTATCCCTGAAGAAATCCTACAGCTCGAGAGAAAACTCAGTGAGCCTGTCAGAGTACACAATGATGACAAACTCCGCAGACAGAAGCTGAAGCAACAGAAGACTGCTGGTGTCAAGCCGCCCTCTAGCAAGGGAAAAACAAGGGGCAATGCTGGTGCACAGCATCCATCCAAAGAGTTGGCTGGCTCATCCAAGAGTCTAGAACTGAAAGTGGCATTCTCAAAGCTCACAGTACAAGACACAACTGCTACCAACAGGGAGCCTTCTGACGTCAGGAAAGCAAAAGCCTCTGACCTTCCGCCTCTGGAGCATGTGTTTGCAGAAGGCCTGTACTTCACGTTGGCAGACATTGTGCTTTTGCCCTGTGTTCATCACTTTTTGGTAAGGATTTGTCTAGAATCTATAAGTTAATATGAGTTTGAATTTGGCTCTGCTTTTTACTCTGTCATAGTTCTGAGCAAATTCTTAACAGTAGAAACTGTTAATCTGTTAACTGTTCTCTAATCTGTAAAATGGCGGTCATAGGACTTTGTAACATAAGGTCTTGTTGTCTTCCCTCCAGAGGTACACATATTAAAGGCTCAGTCCCCAGCCTGTAACAGGTGAGACCTATTGCAAGGCAGCTGTGGCAATGCTATATGCTGGTGAGCTGGATGTAGGCACTGTCTGCTCTGTCTCTTTCAGCTAATTTCTTTGCAGAAGGTGAATAGGTCTTCTCCGCTTTATCTTCCCGCCACAGTGTTTTGTGCCACTACAGGTTCAAGATAATAGGGTCAAGTGACCATGGACTGAAATCTCTAGTACTATGTGGCAAAATCAATCTTTTCCTTATAAAGTTTATGTTGCTAGTCTTTCTTTGTCCCACCAGACAACTCTCAAATAAATGACCAGAGACTCTTTAAATTAATTTTGAAAGCTCAACAGATAGCTTAGACTTGTTTCTAACTAGCTCTCATAATTTAAATTAACCTATTTTTATTTACCTACATGTTGCCACATGCCTTGTGACTTAACTCTTTTTGTTCCCTCTGGATCTGCTGGTGACTCTGTAGCCTTCTTCTGAGCGTCCTCTCTACCCTGAAAATCCTCCCTAGCTATTGGCTGTTCAGCTTTTTATTAAATAAATCTAAGTGATACAGCTTCACAGTGTACAAAAAGATTACTCCACAGTATTTCCCCTTTATGGTCTAAATAAAAAGGAAAGGTTTTAACTCCAACATAAGAAAACCATATAGTAAGAACAACTATCAGGTGTGTATTGTCTAAATAGAAGGAAAACAAATGACACTATATGCAATAAGAATAATTATCAAGTAAGAATTACATTTACAATATCCAGTCTATTTGTGTTTGGCAAATTCAGAGAAAATATTCCATTATTACTATGAACATCAATATTCAGGCAGTCATACATTTTGAAAGACTTGGTATTCATGATTTCTAATTTTTCAAGAGTTCATTATTTGTAGACATTACTGAAAGTGTATATATTGGGAGCTGTTATAAGTACTAGGAATGCAATGCTGAGCAAAGCAGTTAAGATCCCAGAAGTCATTGGAGTTAATTTTCTAGTTAGGCGAACGAAGAAATGAACAAGTAAACAAACAAATAATATTTATATAAAGTAATGTTAAATGCTACAGAGAAAATAAGAGTATTTGATTTTTAATTTAAGAAAGCAAAAACCAAATTGGATTCACCTGCATGAAGGTGACTTTAGGTCGTCCAGATGGCCCTATTCATCTCAGATGATTTGCATTTCATTTTAGATAAATTTAAATGCCATTTCCTTGATTGGGATTAATCAAAGCCAAAGTGTTTGTAATTGACAGGATTTTCCCCATCTGTAATCAGGTAGGATATCAGCTTGACTATCACTGAGTAAGTTTGATGCTACAGAGGAGCTCTTGGTTTACAGTAGAGCAGACTGGCCAGTGAGATGACTTAGCAAATAAATGAATGTGCTCTGTGTGAGCAAGACAAACTGAGTTCTACCCATGGCCCCACCGTGGAAGGAAAGAACACATGTCTGAAGTCCTCTGACCTCCACAAACATGTCTTGGCACACGTGTACCATATACATTCATTATCAATAAGTTTAAGAAAACAATAAGGTAAAAATATGTACTTATTGCTTTCTGTTGCTTGGTTTTGAGACAGAGACACATATTCTAGGCTAGCCTCAGATTTCTTATGTAGCTGAGGATGACTTTGAACTTCTGATCCTTGTGTCTCTACCTTCCAAACACTGGGATTGCCAGTATGATTCACTACACCCCGGTACATAGTGAGAGACTTAAACCTAGGGTTTCATGTATGCTAGACAGGTGTTCTGTCAACTGAGCTATAACTACAGCCCATTGTTTTAGTGACATTTGATATGTAAAATAATTTCCATCATTCCTTCGTATTTTTCCTGGATCTGCGCATTTTCTTTCAGGAATTCATCTTTCTTTG
The DNA here is from genome assembly GCF_903992535.2 of Arvicola amphibius. NCBI lineage: Eukaryota > Metazoa > Chordata > Mammalia > Rodentia > Cricetidae > Arvicola > Arvicola amphibius. Next base: position 40,540,522 of record NC_052060.1, on the reverse strand, counting down.
TCAAAGCCTTGGTGTTGTTTCTGTTATATTCTCCTCACAAATCATTTGAATGATGCAGCCATCATTTTATTTTTTTAGAGCAGTTACATTACTGGACCTTTGTGCTGTAGTGACAGTGCAGACTATCAGACTAAGAGTCGAGTTCATCATCATTAATGAAGATGCTAATTGGCATTTGAAGTGTCAAGCTAAGCTAGGGCCAGAAATAAGGCCTCCAGAAATAAGGTCAGGGACATGAAAGATCAGATTAATTTGCTGAGTTACTAGAGTTCAAAATTAGAAGGGCCGGGGAAATAAGCTTTGTTTAACAGAACATGTAAAGGGTATAAGGTAGTGTGTCGAGGTGTTGCCACCAACATTCTTCATGCTTTCAGTAGATCCTATGCTAAAAAGTTGATTACCAGTGCTCTGGGACTTTCTTGTGGAAGAGGCCTGGCAACATCTTGTTTGTTTAGAAATTTAAGAGTAAACTCAAAAGTAATGAATTAAAGTGTAAAATTATTAGGTCCCACTTTTAGTTCACTTATTAGACTTCCCTCTTAGGAAATATATTATGTATTTAGAAGAAATTGGAATGAAGAGTGAATGAATGATCCAGAAGGAAATCCTGCTGCCCTATGGCCAGACCACTGTATAGACAGTTCCTTGCTGCTAGTAAGCAGGCACCTTTGAAACAGCTGCTTAAATATGGTTATTTTACTTCTGTGAGACAAAGATTTTGTAGTATTTTGCAAAGATTTTGAAATGTATGCATTGGAACAATTTTGCTATTTTTTATTTTGGGTGCATAATTCTAACCCATTGGGTTTAACTACAAAGCCACTATGGATTCATTTCTTCTTAATAGTATTGATAGCAATACTTTTTAAAAAAATGGTTTTTGAAGTAATTTTTTTATGTTTTTGTAATGAATTCTGTGTTATTTGTAATGGTTTTTATCTTAAAAGCTAGGCAGCTTTTACATTTTTTGAAAGTCCTCCTTTCTTAGGAGCTAATTTTCAATTTCTACAGCTTCGTTAGCCACTTTCTTGTAGAGCCTTCCTGACTCTAGTAAATGTAGTTCAGCATGTCTTGGGCTGTCGGGATATAGTAGAAAGCCCTACATGTTGATGAAACTGACATCCTGTCATGAATCCTTCCTTTCTGCCTTTTTGTGATGGGGGGAAGAGTATTGAGGATTGAACTGAGAGCTCCATTCTTGGTGTACAAAAAGTTCCACAATAACCTGGAATGGAGAAAACAAAGGATTATTTATCTGGGGATAAATTCACAGAAAGAGTATCTATCCTCTGTGTGTGTTGGGAATTGGAATCAAATCCAACAGTCAAGAGGGTTGTGCATGCTTTTTTCTGCATTTACAGTATGAGACCATGCCCAAAGTGGGCCAGTATCTTAAAGACTATTGGTTGAAGGAGTTCCCACAGCACCTCCCCCTTTTGTATAAATAAGAGAGTTCTAAGCCTAATACAATTTTATATACAATGAGAACAAATATCAAGTATTGTCTAGGGAAAAGAAGAGGCAAAAACATATAGAAAAATTAGAATTACAACCAGCATGAACAACATCAAATAAGAAACATATGCTAAATATTTCAATAGTTATCCTATCTTAAGGAGTCTAAGTCTTATATTAAAAATGGCTTGACTAAGTCATGAGAGGAAAGTAACTATGATTATCTTCAACACCATCAAAGACCTGAGAAGGGAAATAATTTACTTGAGTGAACAGGAAGTGCAACCAAGCAACTTCCAAAAGGTGCAAGAAATAAGAGACAGCAGGCTACCTGTACAATCACCCAGTCTCATTTGCAACGTTTGAGCAACCAACTTTGGCAAAGGCCTAGAGTGTCTGATAGACCATTTTCAGAGGCAGGAAAATTTTAAAAATTGCCTTACCCTGTCTTGACAAGGTTTGGCAGTCTTTTTTCTTAAATCCTGCTTGTCTAGTCAGTAGTCGAGGTAGGGCCAGTTCTTTGCCCTAAGGCCAGTTTTGCCAAGAAGAAAACAAGCTCCAAGTTGAGTGTCTTTGGTGCCCAACATTCTCTCAGGATAGATTGCCAGAAGCAATCGTGTCTCATGCCAAGAAAATCTTAAGTTATTTAAATGCCATATTCTGCAGGTTTTTGAAGTGGTGGAAGATTACCTATCTGTGGAATACAATCTGTATGCATCTAAAGAACTTGATTAGTCTAAGTATGACAAACATGGATGACTATTGACCTATAATTTTTAATAATAGCTTAAAGACTGAGGCTTCATATTAAAATATTAGACAATCTTTAAACAGATGTGCAGCAAATGAGGACAATGACCTCAAAATGTATATATAAGTATCTTGTTCAGAGGTAGAAATGTATGTGCAATATGATAAATATATTCTAAAATTGAATCAATATATAAAATAACTTAAGGTTGCATGCATACAATATGACAAAATAATAGCTCACAAGTATTCTCACTATTATTAGTAGTGTGAGTAAGCTCACACTAATCTATTATCCCATCCCATTCATTCCTTTTTTTTCCAAGACAGATCCCTGAACCTATTTTATTCCCAGCCCCAACCCTATACCCCTTATAACCAACCCCTAATAATGTCCCTAGCCCCGAAGACAAACTTTGGAATGTCGTTTTCTAGAATTACTTCCAGCTGTCATGGGGTGATATTATTTCTAAGGGATCCTATGAAAACTAGAATGATGGTTAAGTTTCAAGATTACTGTCTGTTACAACTGCAGATAGTCTCTGAGTAGTTGGTCGGGTTTTTATGAAGTTCTGGCCAGAACATTTTAAGAAGGTGCACCATCTCAGCTTGCCAAGTTGGATCATCTTGAGCAGTTTGTAACACAAAACCAATCTTAAAGTGGTGCTATCAGCATAATAACATCATATCAACCAGGTGGAACTGGGGCTGCACAACGATTCCATGAAACTTCAAAGATTACTGCAGGAAAATTTATTGTTCATTGTGGAAAACTTAAATGTTGTTCATATAGGCATATATTCAAAAATAGGTATGGGGAGAAGTAAAATTTTTTGAAAGCAAAGTTTTGATAATAGTAGTACCTAAATTCTTATCTTCCTTCTTTCCCATACCAAGTGGTTTCTGATATGAGACAGAAACTCTGACTTTTATTTAACAACCTGTTTGGATTTAGAGAAGGATAGCCACTCTCCAACTCCAAAGCCAGCTTTGATTTTTTTTAAAATATCTATGATCTGTTTTAATAAGCTTTTCTAAAACTTGTATCTTGGCACTCATATCATCCAACATTTTTAGAGATAAGAATTATCAAACTGACAATAAGGATTATCAAAATGATATTACCATTATGTCAATCCCAGTTTATTACATTGTCCCTTCATTTAATTGTTCCATTTTTAAACCCTCCTTTGTGCAATCATAGAGATCTAACTCTCTCCATTGTAAATGTGCTTCCTTTTTTATTATTTTTATTGAGCTATATATTTTTCTTCACTCCCTTCTCGTTCTGCCCACTCCTTTTCTGCCCTCTCCCATGAACCCTACATTCCCAATTTACTCAGGAGATCCTATGTTTTTCAACTTCCAATGTAGAATAGAACCACCTTAGATTTTTAATAAACGATGACTACTATTATATATTTGTCAATAATATCTTACCCTGCACAAGATATTGGTATCATAAGTAAGATTTCTCTTTGCTTGGTGACTTTTTCTTGATAGCCATCTTTTTCTTCTTTAATCATCTAGATGTCCAACGTCTCTTGAGTTTTTAAAGATGGGCATTTTCCTGCAAAGACAAGAATAGAATGGTGCCCCAAACCTTACGAGGTTTTCTTACTACCCGTATGATTGTCACCTCTGTGGATGAGCTGTGATTCTCTTTTTCAAGAGGTTTCTCTTTTTTAAACCTAATTTATATTAATTTTGATTGTATGCATAGCTTTTCTTTTCCTGTGGAAGCAAGAGTAAAACCCCTTCCCCAACATAGCACATCTTCTGCTTTTCATTCTGAGGTCAGCACATCCTTGAAATACACCGGCTGAGCTAATACAGAAGTTTTTTTTCTATTCTCCAGTGTCTTTCTGCTGCTGTTGTTCTTTTGTCATTATCATTAAGAAAATGCAACGTTAATAAAGCATTATACAGTATATTTCTGGGGGCATTTTTACCCCTTTCTGTTTGTTTAACATATCCTTTATAGTTCGATTTAAACTTTCTATAACTACCTGACCTGTAGGATTGTTTGGTATACCTACAATATGCTTTATATTATAATAAGCAAAAACTATTTCATTTTCTTAGAAATATGTGCTGGAATATTATCTATCTTTATTTGTGCAAGTATACTCATTATGGCCTACCCCCAGATATTGTTGCTTTTTCTGTTTAGGATTGCTTTGGCTATATGTGATTCTTTCATGCTTCCATATGGATTTTAGGAAGTTTTTTTGCTAGTTTTATGAAGAATATCATTGGATTTTTAAAAATGAAACTTATATTGACTATAGATAGGTTTTTATAGTATAACTATTTCCACTGTGAGTTCTAAGTACCAAACTCAAATCCTCTGTTTGTATGACAAGCACTTTCACCCTTTGAGCCGTCTCGCTTGCTGTGTTCTCAGTTTTAATTCTGCCAGTCCAAGAGCATGGAAGGGCGTCCTCAGTTTCTTCTTCCGTGTCTTAAAGTTTGCAGTGTAGAGGTCTTTCACTGTATTGGTGAAAGTCCTTGTTCTCTTTTACTTTTAATAAAATTTAATTTATTGGGAATGGGATATTTTTCCTAATTTATTTTATAAGTTTCTTATTAGTTTATAAAAAGTAACTGATTTTTACATGTTGATTTTGTATCCTACAACATTTCCAAAAATGTTTATCAGATATAAAATTTTCCTGGAGAAGTCCATAAAATTTTTTAAAAAGAGTCATGTATATAAATAGGGGTACTTTGACTTCTTCTTTTCCTAATTATATTCTTATTATATACCTTTTTGGTCTTAGTGTTGAAGTTAAGACTTCAGGTACTATATTGAGTAAGAGTGAGAGAGCTGGCACCCTTGTTTCATTCCAGATTTTATAGGAAATGCCCTCTATCTTTCCTGAATTACTGCAGTATTGCCTATGGATTTGCCGTATATAGTTTGCCATAATATAGTAAGACGATCATATAATTTCTTTTTTAATTATGTTTTAATGGCTTACTATATTTACTGCTCTGTATATGTTGAACCAACTTTGCATTCTTGAGATGAAACCAGCATGTTGTGATGTGTGGTCTTACTAAGTTCTCAAATTAAACTTCCAGGCATACTGAGGAGTTTTGCATCTATGTTTATAAGAGAAATTTATCTATAGTTTTTCTGTTGTATCTTTATTTAGTTTTGATATCAGATTAAAACTGCCTTTGTAACATTCTTCTCTTTTGTACATTATGACACAAATTGAAAAATATTAAATCATCCTTAAAATTGGGTGGACTTCATCAGTAAATCCATCATCTTATGTAAAGCTGTTCTTTGGGGGATACTTTTCACTACTGTTTGTGGTGGTTTGAATGAGGATGGCTCCCAGAGACTCATATATTTGAAATTTTGGTCTCCAGTTGTTAGATCTGTTTGGGAATGGTTAGGTGGTGTGGCCTTGTTGGAGGAGATATGTGTCACTAGGGGTGGGTTTTGAGTTTTCAAAAGACTTGCACAATTCCCAGTGCCTGCTCTCTCTCTTTCTCTCTGCCTTCTACTTGCTGGTCAAGATGTGAGCCCTCAGCTGCTGCTCCAGCTGTTCCTGCTACTATGCCTTTGCTCTGTCATCATGGTCTCTAATCCCCAAAACCGTAAGCAAAACTAAATGTTTTCTAAGTTGCCTTGATCATAATGTTTTATTCACAGCAGCAGAAAAGTAACTAAGATACTGTTTTAACCCCATTGCTTGCTTTGTTATTGTAAAATTGTGTCTATTTTTCAGATTTAATTTTGATATTAATGAGTATAGAAAACTATTTCTTCTAGATTTCCTAGCTTTTTGAAAGATACATTTTCACAGTATTCCCAAATGATCATCTAAGTTGGAGGATTGCTGGATCTTGTTCTTTTTGTTTGTTTGTTTTGGTTTTGTTTTCTTCAATAAAGGGTTTCTCTGTGTAACAGTCTTAACTGTCCAGGGACTAGCTCTTGTAGAACAGGGTGGCCTCAAACTCACAGAGATTCGCCTGCTTCTGCCTCCCAAGTGCTGGGATTAAAAGTATGCACCACCACCACCTGACTTTGATCCTGTTATTATAGCTCCCCTTTTACCTCTTATGTTATTGTATTGGTCTCTCTTCTGGCTAGTTTGGCTAAGGGTTTGTTCATCTTGATAACCTTTTAAGAACCATCTAGTGCATTTTCGTTTGGCTTTTTCTTTTTCTAGAATCTTGAGTTGGATGATTAGGGTTTCTGAGATTTCTTTGGCTAATGAGCTGTAAGCTTTTCTTTTAGGAAAATCTCTGGAGTGTTACAAGGAGAGAGGGGCCCCTTGCTCTGGCCGCCAGGCTAGCTTACACCCAGAATAATCACACAGAACCTGTATTAATTAAAACACTGCTTGGCCATTAGCTCTAGCCTCCTATTGGCTAACTCTCACATCTTGATTTAACCCATTTCTATTAATCTGTGTTCACCACGAGGTCGTGGCTTACCAGGAAAGATTTAGCATGTCTGACCTGGCATCTCCATGGCAGCTCTCTCTCTGACTCTGCTTTCTTCTTCCCCGAATTCAGTTCTGTCTCCCCACCTACCTAAATTCTGCCCTATACCAGGCCCAGAGCAGTTTCTTTATTAACCAATGAAAGCAACACAAATACAGAAGGACCTCCTACACCACAGGAGATTCTGGCTGAATGTGCTGTGTTTTCATTTGATCCCAGAACTTTTTAAATATATTTCCAGATTTCCTCAATGGCCCTGTTCATTCAAATGTGTATTGTGTAGTGTCCATTTTCTTTCTATAGTTTCTGAGATTTCTTTTGTACTTGCTTTCCAGTTTTATTTCACTGTGGTCTGATAAGATACATTTTTTTCTTTATTACATGTATTTGTGGAATCTTGCTTTGTGCTCTATAATGTGATCAATTTAAGAGTAGGTTATATGCACCCCTGAGAAGATGTGTGATCCCCGTATGTTAGATGTAATCTTTTGTAGATATCTGTTGAAATCAGCTGATCTATGGTATAATTTAGTATTTCTTTGCTGATTATTAGTTTGGAATAGCTATCTATGAGTGGGATATTGAAGTCTCTTGTTATTATTATATTAGGACCTTTGTAGCCTTTTGTGCCCTTCATTGTTTTATGAAACTGAAAGCTCTAAGATTCAGTACCAAAAAATACTGAGAATTGTTCTGTCGTCTTGGTGGATTGTTCCCTTTATTAACCTGTAGTTGTTCTCTTTATCTCTTCTGCTAGTTTAGCATTGAAATCTACATTATGAAAATCCTTTCACAAGCTTGCTTACTGTTTTTAATTGCTTAGTAGGTTGACTTGCATCCTTTTGACTCATTTTTGGACATTTTTGTAGCTAAGTGTATTTCTTAGAAAAAAAGAAAACAGTTGGATACTGTTTTGTTTGTTTATTTTAAATCCAGTCAGTCTGTATCTTTTAACTAGTGAATCCATTTGAAAATAAAGCCATTATTGACATTTATTAGTTTTTAAAATTTATTTAACTTTATGTGCATTGGTGTGAAGGTATCAATTCTCCTGGTACTGGAGTTACAGACAATTGTGAGCTGCCATGTGGGTACTAGGAACTAAACCCAGGTCCCTAGAAGAACAGCCAGTGCTTTTACCCACTGAGCCATTTCTCCAGCCCAGATTTGTTACTTTCTATGATGTGGTTTGTTGGTTCTGGTTGGTTGAATTATGAGTACTTATTTTCCTTTCTCCTGCTTAGAATAAGAGTTTGCTATGTTCAACACAATTGATTTCTTACAATCCTTCATTGTTCTGCTGCTTTCATGGAATGTGTTCTTCCCTACATCTTTTATGTGAAATTGTCTTTTCTTTCTCTTCTGTTTATAGTGTTACTTAGAAAATTTTCTCCAGTGTTGGTGTGGTTGACACGAATTGCTTTAATTTGTGCTTTTTTTTGAACTGCTTTTATTTCTCCCTCCATTTGAAAAGATAATCTTTTTATTTATAGAATTTCTGGTGGATTTACTTTCGGGCTTGAAATAGATCATTCCTTGCTTTCTTGGCATTTAGAATTGCTCATTTTTTCTGATGTTTCTGCCTCTGTATGTGAGTTGGCGTTTTTCCCTTACTGCTTTTAGCGTTGATTCTTTGCTTTGCATCTTTGGACATCTTAACTATGATATGTCATGTAGAGATTCTTCTCTGGCCATAACTATTAAGGAGTTATAAATACCTCTCAATTTGGATGTCTATCTCTTTCTTGTGTCTTGTCTGTTACAATTTTATTGAATAAATTGCCTATGCATTGATATTTTATCTCAGCCTCTTTTACCGTCTTTATTCTTGGGTTTGGTCTCATGAATGTACTTGGAAAGTTTTGGTAACATCTGTACATCTGAATTTATTATTTTTATGACTTGTTCTCTGTCCCTGAAATTTGTTCTCTTACTTAGTCTTGTTTCTTTTTGTTGTACGTGGCTGTGATGATGGCAGTGATGATGATGTGCAGACATGATATGTGCACACGTGTGTGTGTGTGTGTGTGTGTGTGTGTGTGTGTGTGTGTATGTATGTTTGAGTGATGCTTTCCTGTGAGCATTAGAGTGTAAGTTATCATGAGTGCCAAGGATCTGCACTAGGGTTCTCCTGCTTGTGTATCAAGCACTTTATCCACTAAACTAATTTATTAGCCCCCAAAGAAGCTTTCTATTGTGTTTTTATTTGATAAATTGATCCTTTTATTTCAAAAATTTAGTTTTTGCTCAGAGTCTCAATTTCCTTACTTTTTTTCCCTTTATTGTTTTTAAAGTTACTAACCATTTCATTTACTTTAATTACATTCTTGTCTAAATCCTGAGTTGATTTTCTTGCCTTGTTTATCTGCTTATTTGAGCTCTCTGCATGGTCATTGGTTCCTTTTTAGTGCAGGACATGGAAATTTATTACATTTGAGTAATCTCACTATCTTTGGTTTTCATTAATTTGGAGTTATGAGCTTATGAAAGAGAAATAGTATTTTTCTGTTTGTCCTTTGACCTCCAAATACCTGCTGTAGGTAACAATCAAGTACCTGTACTTACACACATATATCATTAAGACATCATCCAGAAAAACTGAAAATAAATAACAATAAAATAGATGTAGAGGAATGGGAATCTCCACAGTGGAGATATAAAATGGTATGTCCACATGGAGAATAATTCAGTAGTTTCAGTCTAGCAGTTCTCTTCATAATAGTGAATACCCAGAAACATGCCAGTGTCCATCAGCTGCTGAGTTATCAGGTAAGTACAGTAGGCCTGCTCTTCGCAATGATGACTGGTACTGCTCAACAAATATGAGTGAGTGTTGGAACGTAATGCTAAGTGAAAAAAGACTTTTTTTTATTCTATTCACTTGTATGACAGGCAACATTATAAACATTGAAAATCAGCCACTGGCTACCTGCAACTGGTTATGAGTGCAGAAAGTTACTGCAGATTGCTGAAGTGTTATGGGGTCCTAGAACTGGATTGGGGTGGTAGTTTCACAGTCGTTTGAATTTCCTGAAGTTTGTTTAAATGTTGCCTTTGGGGTGTGTGAGTTTTATGATATGCAATAGTTCATTATTACTGTTACAAACAGTCAAAAATACATATTTTAAAACATCCTTTTTCTTTTTCAGGTAATTATCTGCAAGAAGTTTTCTGAGAAGCTGGAACAGTTTCCACTGCTAGCCTCTTGGTATCAGAGGGTTCAGGAAGTTCCAAAAGTAAAAACAGCAGCTTCTAAGTGTGGGATCCACTTTCTGTGTTTGCCTGAATTGCTGAATTCTGGAAGTAAATCACACCTGAACTCTAATGAAGTGATAGCCGTAGAGGAACAAAATGATCCTTTATTTATCGGAGGACCAAGACCAACTATGACCAAGTTAATGGTATTTAGCTTGTTTTTTTTTAAAATCCCTTTAAGCATTCTTTCCCAACTATTAATCATTTTCTCATTTATCTATTATACATTTTCCAAATAGCTATTCCTATCTTTATTTACCAAATAATGTTTCTGTTAGGTTTGTGTTCAGATAAACCTCAATTAATTGAGTAGTTTTTATGCTGTTCGTCTTTGGAACCAAGGCAAAAATACATAGTTTAAAAGTAGTATTCTTTCTTAAGGCATTTTTAAATATTCACATTGTAGACCAATGTAACTATATCTGGTCAAGTATATCATTTTAACCTAAGCTTGCTGTTTTACAGAGCCTTGATTTTAGTCTTTATTTTAGTTATTTATTGAATTAATGTTTCTTAGTCTGGTTTATTTAGATTAACATGATAATCTCCATCTATTTTCCATACAAGTGTCATGATTTCAATATTTTTAACTTCAGTCTCGAGGGTTTTACACATGAGTCCTGTATTTATATCATTTCTACCTTCCCTGTCTCGAGGGTTTTACACATGAGTACTGTATTTATATCATTTCTACCTTCCCTGTTTCTTCTCCAACTTTCTTGTGTCACTCCATCTCTCAAATTCATGGCCTTTTCTTTAATTCTTCTCATTACATACATACAGACAGACACACACATACACACACACGCATGCACAAATCCCAAAACAAAAACTCCACTGAATGCACTTAGTGTTGCTTGTGTTTATATGTGTTAAAGAGTGTCCACTTGGGGCTGGCTAACTTACCTTCCTGAGGCAGACTGGTTCTCTCTTAGTAGCTGTAACTGCCTATAGGTTTTCATCTAGTGATAGTGCTGTGTAATATTTTCCCAATCTGAAGTTGGCATGATAATTTCATGGGAGCAGTTTTGCTATATATTGACACTGCCTGGACAGTCACCCATAGTTCTTCTGTACCATTGGGGCTTCCATCTTCAGTCTACTGGGCTAGAGTATCCAGCAGACTTTTCTCTGAAGCAGGAAATTTCAAAGATAGTTCCACCTATATTGGCAGTTTTTCAGTCACTTTCTTCTGTTTTCCGCAGAATATCTGGCAGACATTTTCATGAAGCAGGAACCCTGAAGGACTGTCTCACCTTCTTTAGACAACTCCAGCAGTCGTTTTTCTTGGGTCCTGCATGTCCAGTTCATACAGCATAATATCAGGCAGTCCAGGAAAGAGCAGTTTCTTGCACAGATGGCTAACAAACTCCATGAGAAACCTCTTTGATGCGTATCATTCTCTTGAAGTTGCTGCCAGAAGCAGATGTGTTTCATTGTCATGAAAAGCCCTGTTATTAAAACAGTTTAAATGCCATATTCTGAAGGTCTCTGAAATATTTGAAGAATACCTATCTAACTGAAATACATCCCTATATATCTAGAAAACCTAACTAACATGACTACAAACTTGACTATTATATACGGTTATCTATTAATCTATATTTCTTAATTATACATTACATTTTTAAATGAGATGCATAAACACAATACCTTAAGAGCAGAAATGTGTGTGTATATATATATGTATACATACATACATATATATATATATATATAACAAGATCGATCTTAAATTTGTATCAATAAAGCAATATCTATACCAATGCAAATCTCTATTGCATATTCCCCTTTAAATGTAAACAAACATTTATAAACAATCATTTAGGGAATTTGGGCGTAGTTCTTTCTAAAATGCTTCTAAGTTTTTGTTGGGTGAAGTAATTTTAGGGGACGTTTACGGTGACCTTTTATGGGGTCTTGGTCCATCAAACCACATTAGTCTGAAAGGATGCCACGGGTTCTCATCCTCTGTGGAAACAAAAGCAGAACCTTTTTTCCAATGTAACAAGTTCTTAGACCCAAATTTTGGAATTAAGATACCTCTAATATATGTGTGTGTGTGTGTGTGTGTATGTATGTATGTTGGTTTAGCTTAACAGCCCATATAATGAAATGACTCTTTGTACTTAGCTCCTTCACAGTCAAATAATTTAAAGAAAACACAATAGTATACATAATCCAGACTCTCTGTGTATAATCTATCTTTACATGGCTTATTTTTCTTATTCTATTACTTTTCCTACAAGTTTACTGTTTCTTTAAGGACTTTGTTTTTTTTTTTTTTAATGATTTACTTCTTTTTATAGCTCTCTTTACTCTTTCTTTTCTCTCCAAAGCCTACATACATTTATCCAACATGGTGATTCATTTAGAGGTCTTTTTTTTAAATCTGAATCTGTCTTTATTTTGTATCTCTAATTATTTTCTGACCAGAAGCATCCTTTTTTTTTAATGTTAAGTGGGTGTGGCTAGGGCCAGTACAGCCTTGCCTGCTTGCTCCACCCAGTCCAACATGGCAGAGGCATGTTTGCTGCCTCTGCAAGCCGAGCATACCACCCTAGTTCCAAGTATGCAGAGGGTCCATGTTGAGCCATTAAGCAGATTGTAACACATTGCTTACATACCCCATTTAAATGCTCGGCCTCCTGAAAGACACAGAGTTTGTGCCTTTTTTTTTTTTTTTGCTATCACCGAATCAGGAAGACCTCTCTTAAAGAAACAACCAGCAATCAAAGCAAGAAGCTGTGTTAAACTCTGTTTTTTGGACTTCCCACACCATTTTCCAAAGTGTGTATACTTGATGAAGTTAAATTTTGTTGTGTACAACTTGTATCTCAATATAGTTGTAGTTTTTTAAAAGGACCCTAAAGCAGGAATAAGATTGGAAATGAGTAATACCAAAATCAGAGTAAAGGTAATAGAAATGAGATAGGTGATTTCAGAGAGATGTGTTGTTTATTCTTCTAGAAACTAGTACTTGATTTCTAGATCAATAGTTATATCTGTATCCCTAGTAAAATAATTATTCTCTTTTTCTTTTGGAACCCAAATTCAATTTAGTTTCCAAAATGGAAAGTAATCTCATGAATAACTGTTACTAGATAGTTAGAGATGAATCATAGTTAATTTTTATTGTATTTTACTTGTTTTGTTATGTTTTGTTTTCTCATGAGAAAGATGAGGGTTCTTAATGTTGACTACTCTGGCCTCACTTGTGGGCTGAAGCTGTTCTTTCAGAGATGAATACCACCATCCCTGGTGCTACATTTTCTTTTATAGGCTTCCTAGAGATGATAATATCTGAACACTGATCACCTATGTTGTAGGATGTGGTACATTTTGTGACTGGAATATTATAAATCTGTATATGTGTCATGTCACTATCTATAGAACAAATAATACATTTACAATATTTGGTTGGCTATTGATTGGTTTGAGATGGATCAAGATGAGGGTTCTTAATGTTGACTACTCTGGCCTCACTTGTGGGCTGAAGCTGTTCTTTCAGAGATGAATACCACCATCCCTGGTGCTACATTTTCTTTTATAGGCTTCCTAGAGATGATAATATCTGAACACTGATCACCTATGTTGTAGGATGTGGTACATTTTGTGACTGGAATATTATAAATCTGTATATGTGTCATGTCACTATCTATAGAACAAATAATACATTTACAATATTTGGTTGGCTATTGATTGGTTTGAGATGGATCTTCTGTAACCCAGGCTAGCCTTCATTTCCTGATCTTCTGTAACCCAGGCTAGCCTTCATTTCCTGATCCCAGTGCTGGGAGTAAACACTGTTTCACCATGCCTAGCTATAGACACATGATTTCTAACATAGGAAAGAGCCATAAAAGACAATTTAATGAATAAAAAATACAGATTTTCTCTAAAATTTTAGAATCTATTAGAGATACTGCCATCAGATAAACTGATAAGGTGACATTCTGGGTTATGAGTTTTGTTGACAGTTTTTAAGTACAGTAAATGTAGCTTACAGTTTAAATAAATGTTTTTTCATGTGTAAAGGTAGACATTGATTGGCTGTGGAATGTCAGGTTTCTTTTTTATCTCTATAAATTTATTTTGTTTTCAAGTGAATTTTCTCTATTATACCATATATATGTATGGTTTATTTATTTATGTGTATGGTGTTTTGTATATATGTGTATATTTGTATGTGCACCACATACTTACTTGGTAACAGAGGAATTCAGAAGACATTGGCTTCCCTGTAAGTAGTGTTAAGGATGGTTATGAGCCACCATGTGGGTGTTCAGAACCAAATCCAGGTCCTCTGAAAGAGTAACTAATGCTTTTTACTCCTGAGCTATTTCTCTATTCCTGACCTAGTATATTTGTTTGCTTACTACTTTTACATGTTTTCAGCATTACTTTTTATTACTTCAAATAAAAAATGATAGCAATATACTGATTTCAAAATAATATTTTGAATAGACATTTTATGTTTTTTAATAGCATTTTTTATTTTCTTATGGAACTAGTATTTTGGTAGACATATGATTAATTTTAATTATCTTTGTCAGTACAAAAAATAGAAATGTTGCCTTTGAAAATGGATTTTATTAAGCACTAATTTGGAAAGCTTCCTTCCTTTTTTAGGAAAAAGGCATTGAAGCGATGTTTTCTCCACACCCTTGTCCTTCTTGGACCCTTGACTGGAACAGCCTTCCTGCTTCTGTCAGCCCAAAGGAAGGTGAGCTTTGGTTTGCTTGTTGGTGAAGGTTTTATGTTCGGTATGGATACTCATCTCAGAACCATCTTCCCATACTCCAAGTATCTCTTCGGTTGTATTTAACTATCCAGTGAGTTTTTATTTTATTTTTATTTTTAGAATTTCATATCACTCAGATTTAATGTTTTCCACATTTTCCTACATTGACTTCATTAATTCTTTTTTTTCCTTTGATGACATATTTTAAAACCCATGTAGCTACCTCAGGAGACAGATGCCTCCACCTAAACTTTGCTTAGGTCACAACCTCGTAGTGAAGCACAGATAATGGAGATGGGTTAGTTTAGGCTATAAGAGCTCGCTAGAAATATTCTTAAGCTATTGGCCAAACAATATTGCAAATAATATAGTTTCTGTGTGATTATTTTGTGTCTGAGCAGCCAGGAACGAACAAACAGCCTCTGCCAACACTTAATGGTATAAACTGTCTAGTTGGAGCACTTGTCTCCCCCGTTATATGGTGACTCCACTTGAATTTCTTTCATTTACGTATCTAGTGTAGGAAACTTTTATAGCAGTGGGTTCTCATATATCTTTTCAAAAGGCCTTTGTGTAGTATGATGTTGGGTCCTTGGCTATGTGCCCACGAGTGCTATAGCTAGATCTGTGGTAGATCGATTTTCAGCTTTCTGAGGAACGTCCACATTGATTTTTCATAGTGCTTTACAAGTTTGCACTCCCACTGGCAATGAATATGTGTTCCCTTTTCCCTTCATCCTTGCCAGCATCTGCTGTCATATATTTTGTTAATGTTGGCCATTCTGACTAGCATAAGATGAAATCTCAAAGTAGTTTTAATTTGAATTTCCATGATGGCTCAGTGTATTGAACTCTTTAAAAGTGATTTTAGCCATTTGGGTTTCATCTCTTGAGAACTCCCTATTTATATCTATACTCCACTTTTTAAATGGGTAATTTTTATTTTTAATTAAAAATAAAATTTTAGTATATTTTAGTATTGTCCTATACCAATGATTTCAAGCCTGTTCCCCACTTTCTTTTTATCAGATTCAGGGTGTCTGGTTTAATGTTGAGGTCCTTAATCCATTTGTATTTGAGTTTTGTACAGGGTAATAGAAATGGATCTATATTCATTGTGTCCCCTAAGTTTGAGTATATGCGTTTTAATTTTCATTCAATTCTAAAAATAATTTAATATCTTTCTTAATTACTGTAACAACTCAATTTTCAATCAGCTGTGAATTGTTCTGTTTCTCCAGCACCCTATGTGGCTTAAAATCTTAAAACCTCATAGTGTATGGCTCATTTTATTTTACTTAACTTCATATTATTTTATTTTATTTTTCAGACAAGGTCTCACTATGTAACTCTGGCTGGCTTAGAACTTTGGTGTAGCTTAGGCTTGTTTGGAATTCACAGAGATCCATTTGCCTCTGCCTCTTGAGTGCTGGGATTAAAGAAATAGGTCATACATCATTTTATATCTCTTTTTTTTGTTTATAAATCATGAAACTAGATTTCCTTCTCTTCAGTTTTAAAGGTGTGTTAACTGTGGTTTGTGGTCAAAGGGTAGATAGATAAAAGTGTGTGATTTTCTCTAGTGTAGATGGATGTGTTATGATTTTTTTTTTTACTGATTCTTTGTGGATTTCACTTTATGCATTCTGATCCCACTTGTCTCCTCATCTCCATCTCCTTGAATCTGCCCTCTGCCCTTGCACCGCCCCCATCAAAACCAAATTCAAAAGATCCTCCCCCACCTAATCCAAACAAAATAAGGAAAGAAAACAAAAACAGACTGAGTCTTGTCATAGAATCTGTAGTGTGACTAAGCGTTCATTGCAAGAGCCGTTGGTCTGGCTCCTCCTCTGGTCTCTGCTATACCTCTGATAGTGGGCCCTCACTGCGCTGCTCTTGGATAGCCTGTTGTTCTGTGTCATGGACATCCTTGCTGTCTTGGATCTGTAGGTTCATCCCCTTCACATGCTCCAGCAGTTCATAGATTCAGTGGGCTGGACCAACTCATAGCCCTGGTCTATGCCTGAGTGGTACTTGGGTTGGTCAGCTTCCTAGCGTTGTTAGATATTCTACTCTAGGGACAGTCTTCAAGAACCCTTTTATAGATCTTCATGGGTGGAGACTATGGTGGCTTATTTCTCAGAATTTTTTTAACAGCCAGTATCTAGAGTTGATGATACTGTATGTTTTAAGGGGAATTTTGAAAAATAGTACTTGATGTGAGAAAATATCTATATGACTATACACGTTTATCTGAAGTTTATTTCCATTAAGACAAGTGTACAATTAAATGACAAATTGAGTACTACTGAAAAAGAAGGCGATTTGGATCTGTTTTTAATCCCATGGAATCATTTGTTACCACACTAAGAATATGTGAGTCTATACCAGTTATTTTAGGATTGTTATGAACTTGTTGATAAGGAACTTAATTACAAATTCAAAGATAAATATTTAGTATTATTTTATACAGGTTGTATTGCATCAATCTCTATAAAATAGAGTGGGATTTATGTTAGTGAGGAAATTTTTGTTTCTGAAACCAGCACTAGGCAAGGTTCCTGATCCTTCCTCATTTAATGCTAAAGTGCCATTGTGGAGGGACACTGCTATCCAGAGACCTTCCTGGGACATTCATCTGAGCATCTGTTTGTCTTACCATGTAACAGTAGCATTCACGTTCTCTTAGAGCTGGGGATATTTGTGCACATCAAGAAAGTGGCTTTTAGGACTTTTTTTTTTCTTTTTTATTAGTTTCCCCATCATCACAGATAATTGGGTACCACAGATACCCAATTATCTTTGATGTTTTATAATGAGGCAGCTTTTGCCAAAATTTTATAAATATTTAAATTATTAATGGGTAAATTTTTTGTTTTAAGTAGTGTTCAAGTTTCTGTGTGGCATCATAAGAAATGGAAAAAACCTTTTGCTTTGAACCAAAGATACTTGTAATAAAGTGCTCATTTGCAGCCATCAGCGTCCCTCTCATTGAAGATAAAAGAGCTGGCTGCAGAAAATGCTGGCAAATATATATATCAACTATATATACTTTCCCAGAAAGCTCTGAAAGACAGCTTCTGTTTCTAATTAACACTAATTCTATTTTACACATTGACAAAGAAGTATTTTCTCACATAATTTAACTCATATTCCTTTACATATTTTTAAACATTTCATAGGAAATAACATCATTTTTAAACTTAAAACCTCTTAATATGGTTAAATATGCAAGAATTATTTTTTGTACCTAAGTGGTCATAATTATATTTGGGGATGATGCCATTAATAATGAGTGTTCTTACTTTTCTGCTTATAAAAACTAATGAGCATTTTCAGCTAAATTGGCATGCTCTTTGCTATTCCAGACTGTTATAATAAAATCAGCTCAACTACAATGAACTATTCTCTTCTGTGCTTTATGCTTCCTCTCAGTGTCCAAACTCATTATTTTATTTAATTAGGCCAGCTCCCACTGCAAAGACTCCTCAAGCAAGGAGACTTCCTCAAGAGCTGTGCAGGCACGCATTATCTCACAAGCACTGAGGCAGTGTAGTTGTCTAAGATTGATTTATCAGAAAGAAAATAGTATCCTTAAGCATGGGGTAAAAACAAAATGTTGTTATAATTAGAAAACTGTATTTAATAGCATACATACACAGTACTAGTAGTGAACCACATAGTGTACATAGACATATATTTTATACACTTGTTTGTGGAGAAATTGTTTTATATAGAAATCTGTACTCACATTTGCAATTTGACCATATATAGAAATTTGTATCTTTTCCATGCCAAAATAAACATGTTATATATAATCACACAGATTGCACTTCCTTTTTAATTCCTAGGATACTTCTTTGTGTTAAAGATAAGTTATTTTCTACTAAGACTTTGCTCTGGCATATTGCCATGAGAAAATAGTATTTTGTAGCAGTATACACATTTAACAAACTAGATATTAAAAGTATTTATTGATCAGAGGTTCCATGGGGCCACATTTGTATTTTCTCATATTCTCTCCCTCCCTCCCTCTCTCCCCCTCCCTCCCCCCCCCCACACACACACTCCTCTTTGTAGACTAAATAATACTATAACTTAAAATTTCACAAAGCTCTTAGAGGAGCTCTGACAATGGGCAGAGACTGTAGCTCCTCACTGTCCAAGTACATTTCATGTCAGAGGACAAAGACACCTCTCCAGGAGTTCATGCAATAAGCCTTCAAAGCAGGGAGTATGTTGAATTGGAGACAGCTGGCAGGGAAAATGGGAATTCAGAGCCAAGGAAGATGTTAGGTATCACCTGCAATGAGAAAGTCAAAGCTGTTGGAGAGGTTAAGTAACTAACACGCATTATATGCCACACAAAAAGACACATGCCTGTCCAATCAGCTGAACTAAGTAAGACTCAAGGTCTCCACATACTGTTTCATAATAGTCATCACTTAGAGCGTTCATGCAGATCTCTGCCTGTGAAGCTACATGCATAGTTAGCTCGGTACTAACTGCATCACCACTGCCCAAATAAAACTGAGTAACTTAGGGAAAGGAAATCTAATGACAGAGTATTTTAGAAGAATAGTTCATAAGTTACTTAAATCCTTACAGAACTTCCCCTGAAAGCTACTTTTAGCAATCATACCTGTTCTAGACAGTTGGTGCTTAAAAACAACAAAGGTGTGAGGAAGATTTGGGGGAGAGGTGGTGGTGATAACCCTCCAATTACTGATTCTTTGTTTAAACCATTGAAATCTGAAATAAATTGGTTAAAATCACATAAAATGAATATATTTAGAATTTCACATTTCCTACACAAATTTAGATTTTTTTTTTGTTCCTGGATTGTGGTTACTTCAAATTATAGTGATATTTTATTTATGTTTTATAAATAAAGCTTTCCTGAACACCAGTAGGTAAAACTAAATGACTAGAGGCCAGGCAGTGGTGTCACACACCTTTAATCTCATGTTGGGAGACAGAAGCAGATGGATCTCTGTGAGTTCAAGGCCACCCTGGGCCACACAAAATCAGTGCAGAAACCAATCCAGGTGGCGGTGGCTCACAACTTTAATCCCAGCACTAGAAAGGAATGTAAGCCGAGATGAGACAGGAACTTGCTCCCTTTTAGTCTGAGGATTTCTTAGAGGAAAGAGCTCTCTAGTGGCTTGGCTGCTTTGCTTTTCTGATCTTCAGGTCGAACCCCAATATCTGTCTCTGGGTTTTTATTATCCGTGCTATATTAAATAATTTAATCTATTTTCCAGCATTGCTTCTACTATTCTGTGATGTGAGTACTAGCAGATCATATTGTACCAAACTACTTCCCATTTGTTGACTGTACCTATGTTATAATTATGGTAAGAACAGGAGATTATGAAATATCTATTGTACTTCATAATTGTGGAAATATTTAATTATAATGCTGCTCTTCAGTTAAAGATCATGATCATAAAGAGTGAGTTTTGTACTTTTTTTTTCAAGAAATTTGTCTCCTTTCCTTCTAGGTTTCTTCTTCCTTGTACAGTTTATATTGTTAGCAGTGATATATAAACTAAAGCAGCTTGATTTATGTAGGTCCCATGTTGGTACTGTTGGTTGGTTGTTGGTTCATTGGTTGGTTTGGTTTTTGAGATAAGAGTCTCACTGTGTAGCCCTGGCTAGCCTGAACTGAGTGTGTAGAACAGGCTGGCCTCAAATTTGTGTTGATCCTGCCGCCTGAGTGCTGGGATTGTAGGCCTGCACCACCTTACCTTTAAATGCAAGTTCTTGCTCAGCTGGTTGGTTTTGGCGTGTGTGTGTGTGTGTGTGTGTGTGTGTGTGCATACCTGTATGTGAATGTGTGTATTTCTCTGTTGAATGTGCATGCCTGTTTGTGAATGTGTCGAAAGAAAGGACCTCTTAAACCTTTCTGAGGATGGTTGTGGTTTCACAGCACAATCTCACATCTAAGCTGATTCCCAGGCAGGAGGCAGGAATGGGGAAGCAGGGTGTGTGGCCACCAGTATCCTTTAATGCAAACACACTTCTCTAGGTAAAAATGCCTGGCCTGACACCTGGAAATCTGTAGCTAGAGATTCAGACAGTATCTTAGTACCTGCTGCTGTTAAAGGAGAATGTGCTGTAGTCTAAGGCTTATGAGGCTAGAACAGCAGCTAGATTATAACTTTACATTCGTACATTTATTATATCCCTGCCAAGTCTTTTTGTTTTTGTTGTGTTTTATTGTTGTTTGTTTGTTTGTTTTGAGACAGGGTCTCTCTAGGTAGCTCTGACTATCCTGGAACTTGCTATGTAGACAAGGCTGGCCTTGAACTCACAGAGATCTACTTGGTAGTGTGTGTGTGTGTGTGTGTGTACGTGTGTGTGTGTGTGTGTGTATGTGTGTGTGTGTGTATTTAGCAAAGTCATTAAAATACCAGTGTGTTTTCATCAGACTTTAGGAATCAACAAAATTTCTTTTAATTGCTGAAAGAAAATAGCATGCCTATTTAAAAAGAATTGTAATTCACGTGAACCCCACTGAAAAAAATGTAGCTCATGGGGCGGGCAGGTTAGAGGCTACTTGGCCCAGTTGCTTTTTCTCCTCCATGGTTAATTGTTAGTAATTGTTTTTAAATAAAAAGGGTGATTTCCCTTCAAATTGCTTTCTCCCCAAAATAGACTGAGTTAGGAGGGGACTCAGACCAAGATTCATGTTTGTAAATCTATTGTCTTTCAGTGTTACCAGCATCAAGTCAGATTTAGTGACTGTCTTAGTTAAGGTTTCTATTGCATGGAAGAGACACCATGACCAGGGCAACTCCTATAAAGGAAGACATTTCATGGGGATGGCTTACATTTTCAGATGTTTGGTCAGAACGGCATCACCATGATGCAAGATGGTAGCCTATAGGCAGACATGGTGCTGGAAAAGTAGCCAACAGTCCTACATCTTGACTCACAGGCAACAGGAAGTGGTCTGAGACACTGGGCTTAGCTTGTACATGTATGAGACCTCAAAGCCTGCCTCCACGGTGATACACTTCTTCCAACAAGGCCACAGGTACTTCAACAAAGCCACACCTCCTAATAGCGCCACTCCTTTTGGGGGCCAATTTCTTTCAAACTACCACAGTGACTAACAGAAGTAATCGACTGCTTATCGTAGGATGAGAATTGCGAGAGTACTCTGAGTACTCGGAGAAAGAAAATAGTAACAATACACAAGAGTTATCTTTGAGATGTGATGCTTAAAAATGTTGTCAAATGATACATCTGTCTTTTTGGACTCAACAAAAATTGATCTTTTTTAAATTATAGTAAAACTTAGGTTCTTCTATGAAAAGCCACAAATACAATACATAAATTACTCAAAAACCATCTTTAAACAATTCTTTGTTATAAATTTGTAGCAAAATAGTAGATAACTGAGTGCAGCAGTTGTTGCACAATCTCTTGAATGGGCATCTCTTTGGATCTGAGACGCAGTACTAAAGTAGGACGCATGTGTCCTCTTTACCTTCATATGGGGAAGACCTGTGCTTTCTATAATCAAGGTCTTTGGTCAATAGTTATAGATGCATTTATTGATATTTAGAGTCAGAGGGGAGGAGAAAGACTGATAGAAGGGGGGCTGGAGACAGACAAGTGAGAATTTCAATATAAAATTCAGTGAACTAACTGAGTCAGGTGGCCTGTAGTAGGGCTTCCTATTTGAGAAACCCATATGAACAGGCAACTTCAATAAGCTTACATTGCTGTGGTATCTCTTAGAACTTTTCTTTTTAAGGAAATAGTAAAAACTGGTTTGTGATACTTTCTTCTGACTTTGATCTTACCAGCTTTTGCCAGCTGTGTCCCCTTTAAGAATATACTTTCTTTGTTTCTTTAGGGATTACTGTGTCAGAAAGATAGAAGCAGTAGGTGCCATGAAAGGCCATGAAGAAGAGAAACTGGTTCATGTTTTGGGATGTTTCCAACTAACTCAAGAGGGTCTTGTCTTTGACCACAGAGCCAAGTAAGCGCTGGATTATCAGTGATTGTCATTCTGGAGGGGAAGGCTCTGACTCAGTTTACTTTATTTACTGAGCATACAGCAGGGTTTCCTGGCTTATTCATTCTATAAACTATTATTTGACTGTGATATTTCATCTAAAGTTTTTCTTTCTTTTTTTTTTCTTACCGAGACCATTGAACACCATTCTGTTCATAATATAGAGCTGAGGCATTTCCATAAAGTTGACTGTTGACTGGCTGGCTTGTCATTTTCTTCCTGGAGTGTAGCAGTGTAGGAATATACTGTGGAAAGAAATGTGGTCAGACGCGGTGTGACTGTGTTGCTTGGTCGCTTTCTTCTTGGGCCTTAAATTGATGTCACTTCTCTGTGTCTGTGTGGTTTGTCACCCCTATTAAATCTGTGTGAATCTGAGCATTCTAGTCCTAGCGTGGCTCTTTACTTGGGCATTGGCAACTCAAGAGCTAGGGACTGGAAGACAGTTTCCTAGAAATTGTGAGTAAGACAGCAATACATTTCTTTGCCTTGTTGTCAGGCTGCAAGTGTCTGCATCTCCATTCCCTGAGGCCAGATTCCAAATGTTTTCCCAAGGGACTCTGTCATATGGAAAACAGTCTTCCCCTGAATAATTTCTATCACCTAATAAATGATTCATGGAGCTGTCAGCTTGATAGTGGGCACCTGACCAAGGGGATATATGAGTGACAGATTGAAATAGTAAGTTTACTTGAAATCTTAGTCGAATGTATTCTTAAACTGAAAGATTATTCTTGATGCTTTTTAAGAATATTAGCATTCTTAATACCATGGCAAACCACAGTTTATTCAGAGTTGATTCCTTGTTTTGAGTCAGTTAGCATCTAGTTTAGAGGGTTATACACTGAAACACAGGAATAATGAGTCCTGGGTGGGTACGTCCCAGTGAATATAGTTCCTCACCTGAGCTGCTTACTTGCATGTCTACCCTATTACTTCAAAGATAACAGAAGCAGGTGTTAACATTTTCCCAAATAATGGTTTGGTCATTTTTGAAGACCATGTTTATTGCAGCATAAAATTGACATTTCCAGCTCTGGGTTGCCATTTACAGATATCACAGTGTCTTAGATAGTGAATTTTATTTTTATTTTCGTTTGACTTGGTTGATTTTGCTGTTGTTTTGTTGGTTGATTTTTTTGATTGGTTGGCTGATTAAAACAGGGTCTCCTGTATCACAGACTGGCCTTGAGCTTCTTACATAGCCTTGGATTTCTAATCTTCCTATTTCAGGTTCCCTAGTGTGAGGGTACCATCACTCATACTGGCATAGTGTTTAATGTATACATTCAGATATCCTCAATAAACTGTGTTTAATAACGACTTATGGCAACTCCCATAAGGAATGACTGATTCTGATTGTGGGGTGGAAGAAGACTACTCTTATTGGCATCCGAATCTTCACATCTGAAACATAATTTTAACAGTTAACATGGGAAAGGGACACATTTGAAGCTATAAAAAGCATGGAATTTCAGAAAGTCCTGGAGCTCTGTTTTACATGACCAGTAGAACCTAACTCATCAGATTTTTGTGGCATAAATGCATCTAAAGTTAGGTGTACTAGAGCTGAAAATAATGGTTTTAGATTTAAAAATGTTTATATAAATTATATTTTAAATTATAAAACTTCCAGTTTTAAGTATATATATATATATATAATATATATATAAACTAATATTTAAGGATATATATATATATATATATATTACTTTACAATGAACTGAAGGGTTTCTGGCAACATTTTTGTAATATTGTTCCAATTTGAAAGTAACAGGAAAACATTCAAAGTATTTAAGCTTTATATTCTGTTTGATTGAAAAACTGAAATTTTCAGCTTTTAGAACTGTAATGTCATGGTTCTGTATTCATATACATAACCTGAAGAGAAATATTTAAGTGACAACTTAATTTTTTGATAAGGGAAACTGAAGGGGTAAATTCCATGAAGTCAAGGACCCTTTCCTAAACTTGAATTGTATGTTCTGTAACACCATAACTAAGTGTTCCTGTTACACCCTTTAAAACTGTTTGTTCTTGCAAGAATAGTACAAAAAATTCTAATCTAACTTTTAGTCCTGTTTCCCAGTATGAATATTTTGACCATTTCTCATTTTATGTATTGTCCCTGCCTCTACCCTTAAACTGTTTATGATAGTTTCCGATGAAAAGCTTACATTTGTTTATGCATACTTTTGAATGTTTTTCCTAAAATAAGCAGAACTGGGACCTTTACCTAGGATGCACAGGACCCTCTAGCACCCTAAAATAGAAACAAAAGAAAATACAGTTACATTTTCTTAAAACAAACGACCAAACAAGACAATTAAAATACCACTGAGTTTCCATGGGTATAATACTATTTTCTAAAACACAGGTTCTATTTGGATTTTGCAATTTACCCCACTGATGTCTTTTCATGCAGAGCAAAGGCCTCTTAGTTATTTCAGTTCGTTATCACATCTCTCTCTCCCTCTCCCTCTCCCTCCTCCTCCCTCCCTCCCTCCCTCCCTCCCTCCCTCTCTCTCTCTCTCTCTCTCTCTCTCTCTCTCTCTCTCTCTCTCTCTCTCTCTCTCACACACACACACACACACACACACTCCCTTTCTTTGTCTTCTTGACCTTAATGACTTGGGAAAATAGGACCAATTGTTTTGTGGTTATCTTTCAACCTTAGTTTGTCTGATATTCACCTGATTGGATGTGGTCGTGCTGTCTGAGCTAGACTAGCTCAGAAGGTTTTCTTTGCAGTAGATCATAATAAAAATAATAATAAAAAACCCTTAAAAGGTGAGTTTTTCTTTGTAGGAGAAATGCTATTGTAATTTTTTAGAGCATTGGCAGATTTCTCAGTTCTTTAATTTTTGGTTCAGGTTTTTCATTTTTAGCCTTTAGTACTCTAAGTTAAACGAGACAACCAAAGAAATACATCCTGACCATGAATCCAGAGCCAAATCTGCCCTTGACCAACTGAGCATAAAACCAACCAATCCCTGAGCATGAAAACTAACTAGTCTGTAGTAGGAAGGCCATTTGTTCGTTTCTGGCTTCCCAGACCCAAGCTATATTAATTGTGTACTCCATATTGTTCC
This sequence comes from Arvicola amphibius, assembly GCF_903992535.2. NCBI lineage: Eukaryota > Metazoa > Chordata > Mammalia > Rodentia > Cricetidae > Arvicola > Arvicola amphibius. The sequence continues at coordinate 40,514,730 of NC_052060.1, read as the reverse complement.
CTGCCAACAAACATGTTAATAATAATAATCAACCTTGCTTAACCAGAGCACACAAAAGGTATTTTGAACATTTTCCGTTATATATACCCAGGGAATCTTCAAACATTGTGTCCTCACTCCATTGGTCACTCATGGCTTATTAACAGCAAACTGCTAGAGATAATGAAGTGTAAAACTGATGAAATCTGCAGGGAATTTGAATAAACAACTGTCCAAATTGGATATTTTAAAGAATGATAGCTTTACTATATATGTATATTATACATATATACATATATATTAATATATCACTCTACTACCAAGAGTTGTGAATAGAGCAGTTATAAATTCAGATGTGTAAGTATCTTTATGATCTATTGTCTTAGAGTCTTCAGGATGTATTCAAAAGAGTGGTATAGGAAGATCATACAATATTTCTGTTTTTAGCATTGTGGGGATCCTCCATTGTAGTGTGAAGCGGCGGGGCTGCGTCCCGCCACCCGCCACCCGCCACCCGGCTAGCTTTACCCAAAATAATTACACGGAAACTGTATTCTTTTAAACACTGCCTGGCCCATTATCTGTAGCCTCTTATTGGTTAATTCTCACATCTTCCTTTAACCCATATTTAGTAATCTGGGTAGCACCACGAGGTGTGGCTTACCAGAAGAGATCTTAACCTGCGTCCATCTCGGAGAGGAGCAGCATGGAGACTCCTCTGGCGACTGCCTGAAGCGTCTCCCCAACTCTACTTCCTTGTTCCCACAATTCTGTTCTGTCTACTCCACCTACCTAATTTTTCTGTTCTCTTAAAGGGCCAAGGCAGTTTTCTTTATTAATTAACCAATGAAAGAAACATAGACAGATAACTCTCCTCCATCATTTCCCCTTTTTCTGTTTAAACAAAAAAGAAAGGCTTCAACTTTAACATAGCAAAATTACATATAACAAAACAGTTATCAAGCAAGTATTACAGTTACAATATTTAAATCTATTTTATCTTTTATCATAACTAAGGAAAGCTATAACTATCTATTTATTCTTCAACTCCATCAAAGACTCCAGAAGGATATAATGCTACCTAAGTAAACAAGAAATAAGTAACTTATAAAACTCTAGAAATGACAGAGACAACTCGCTGCCTGGACAGTCACCCAAAGTTCCTCTGTACCGTTGGGGCATCCATCTTCAGCCTTCAGGCCCATAGTGTCCAGCAGACTTTTTCATGAAGCAGGAAATTCCAAAGACAGTTCAGTCACTTTCTGCTGTGTCCTGCAGAACGTCTCGCAGAATCTTTCATGAATCAGGAACCCCAAAAGGCCATCTCACCTTTAGGCAAGTTCAGCAGTCCTCTTTCTGTGGGTTCCTGTGTCCAGTTTATGCAACAGTCCAGGCAAGAGCAGTTCCTTGCCCAAATGGCTAACAAACTCCATAAGTAGCCTCTTCGATGCCCATCTTCCTCTCGAAGTAGATTGGTGCTGCCAGGAGCAGACGTGTCTCATTGTCATGAAAAACCCTAAGTTATTAAAACATTAAATGCCATATTCTGCAGTCTTTGAAAGATATGAAGAATGCCTATCTGAAATATATCTATGCACATCTAGAAAATGACTAACATGACTACAAGCTTGACTATTAATCGATGATTATCCATTAACAACCTATATTTCCTAATTATACATTACATTCTTTAAAATGAACTACAATCACAATAGCTTAATCAAAATCAGAAATACATATACATATAACAAAATTGACCTTAAAATCTATACCAATGCAAATTCATATCTATATCACTCTATTTCATTCTTCATGTGGAAACCTAGTTTTCCCAGTACCATTCGTTAAAGATGCTGTTGTTTCCATGTGTATAATTTTGAAAGCATTATAAAAATTTTGGGTACTATAACTCTGTAGATTTTCTCTTGGGGTGTTATTATGCTATTCCATAAAGACATTGATTTACATCTCTAGTTTGTGTCAGCACCACAATAGTGTTTGTTATTTTGAAATTTCTCTGGGAATGTCTTCATTTCTCCTCTATTTTCAATGAATATTATTAATACAATTGCTAATACAAGTTTTTAAAAAGTTAAATTTCATTCTTCACAGACTCAGTAAAAAATATTTCACCATTCAGGTGGAGCACAAAAGACCCATTTGATCCTAAGCAGGAAGAGCAGTGCTAAGGGTATCACAATACCCAATTTGAAATTATATTACTGAGCGATAGTGATATAAACAGAATAGGAACTGAGAAGATGGTTCAGTCAGTAAGTGATTATCTAAACATATGAACCTAAGTTTAGATCAGTACTACCCATGTACATAGCTGGGCATAGTGGTGTATATCTGTAATCCCAATGCTGGCAAATCAGAGACAGCTGGGTCCCAGGACATGGCCAGTCCCTCTGCCCTTTACTGTCTTCTGCTCTCTGTACTCATCTTTTGTCTCATAAATTTTGTTCTTTTCTGTTTTTATGATTGCAGCTGTCATTCCTTGACCTCTGTGTATAGTATTGCTCTAGGTATTCTCTGCAGTGCCAACGTGACAGTCATGAACTGCCTTAGTTTGTGCTTGGTTTGAAATATCCTTATATATCCATAAATTTTTAAAAGATAGCACTGCTGGAAATAGCCTTTTATATCAGTTCTGATTATTTTTAATAAAAAGGGAACCAAACATTTTATATTACTTATCCCAAATTTGCCAGCTCCTTAAAGCAGGCAAATGAGATTCTTAGAACACTGCTTAGACTTTCTAGGCATCTCTAATAACAATGCATACTTTATTATCACAAAGGGATTTTCTGATGTTTTCTTCTTATTGCAGTGCTTCTAGTAAAGTAGACTTGGAGCTGTTTTATATCTAAAGGCAAATGTCCAGAATCTTGAATCTTATTTCAAAATATATATGCAATTGTAACTAATTTTTATTATAAGAACATGAAGTTGGGGTCCATGTTATATTCTTTCCTATCAACAAATAAAGACTCAAAAGCTCATTTAATCCAGAGTCTTTGTGGGAAAGGGGTAGAAGCCCAAAGTGAACTAGGCTTCTGTTGCTGCATATAAAATACCTCATTGTTTAGTGACATAAAGAACTAACTTCAGTTTCTGTGGTTCACCGTTCAGCACCCTGGCATGACTGATGTGGCCTCTTCCAGCGCTGTGGTCTCCTCACAAACCTAGATGGCTCCAAGGCCTTTTGTTTATATGTCTGTTGTGAGGATCCTGATCCTCAAGAGATGTTGGATCAGGATCCTCAGGGATATTTGCTGGGAACCTCGGTCCTGTGGGTCTCCCATAGGAGAGCTCATGCATGGAATCTAGCTTCTGTCGGTGTGCAATGGAGCTGTAAGCCAAAGAGAGATGTTCTTCTGCTTTCAAACTAAAACTGAGAAGTGGCAGAGCATCTATATTCTGTGTAAGTTAGTTATTGGGCTTGGTCTACAATCAAGGGGAGGAGACTTCACGTAGGTATGACTGCAATAGAAAGGATCCTTGGGAGCCATCTTGATGCCCAAAGTCATAGTCTGATAGTAAAAGTAAGTCTCTTAATTTCCAGGCTACTATTCTGATTTCCTCTAATAACACAACTGATGAAATGCTAACACTGCGGAATAATCGTACAACCAATGAGGTTACTGACAGTATTGCAGTTGGAGAAGGATGCAGAGAAGGCAAGTTGGCATAGCAGTTGGCATAGCGTCTTGACTGGCTTTTCTGTTGCTGTGATAAGCACCATGACCAGGGCAGCATTGATAGGCATTTATTTGGGCTTACAGTTCTAGGGGGTAAAAATCCATACTGGCATGGCAGACAACAGGCAGGCAGGCAGGCATGGTGGCTGGAACTGGATACTGAGAGCTCACATCCTGAGCCACAAGCACAAAGCAGCAGAGAGAACGGTCCTTGTAGGCTGATATTTGGATGTTTGGTTCCTATTTAGCAAAGGCCTTGTTAGAGGAGGTATGTCACTGGGGAGTGGACTTTGGGGTTTAAAAAGACTTTGCCAGGCCTAGACTCCCCCTCCTTCCTTTCCTCACTCCCCCACACCTTACGCTTGTGGATCAGATGTAAACTCTCAGCTACTGCTCCACTACCATGCCACTTGCTATCCAACATGATGTCATGGGCTAACACTCTGAAACTGTAAGCAAGTCCCCATTGAAGTGCTTTCTCTTATAAGCTGTCTTGGTCATGATGTGTCTTCATAGCCCTAGAACAGTAAGACAAAAATGTGTATTCTACTGTTAAACTGTAAACTGTCTCTTGTGTGGTATGTTGCAGATGTTGTTCAAAGCTACTTCCTGGACAAATATAAAATATCCTAAAGTATCATAAGGAATCACAGTCTGAATTCTTTAAATTCACCTTACTTTTCTATAGAGGAAACCAAAAGCCTTAATGTCTAGGGAACAGGCTAGGAAAATCAACAAGCCATGAAGTATAGAGAAATCTAGACACCAGGATCAGATTATTAGACCAGAGTCCATAAAATCAACTATAGTCAGTAACTAAAAGATAAAAACTAAGTTATATGCTCAACATATCAAGACCTTTAAGCTATAAAAGCTTAAAGGCTATGACTTCTCAATGACTTGTCAAAACCATATTATGAAGGTACAAGTGTTATATTAAACATGGTTTCTCTGCCCTGAAAATGAGCCTGGGCTGTATGTCCTGTGTTATCCCCTATGGCTCTTCAGTTGCATGCTGTACATTACAGTAGCAGTTTCTATACTTGTGGAAAGTTAGTGCTGGAAGAAAGCTGAGATGTCACCTCCTTAAGTTGTGCTGTGCGGAAACTTGCAGAGGTAACACAACTGCTTTTGTGAACATGAAAAGCTGTGGTTTCTGTGATGTACCACCTGTGACACAGTGGTAGGATCAAATCTGCATTATTAATACTTACAGTAACAAAATTTGGCATTTGGGGAAATGGGCGTATGTGCATATTTGAAAAGCATAAGAGTATAACTGATGTATTCTATATTTTGCCATATTCTAGCTTTTGTAACTGTTATCGAACTTCTAACCCTCCTCTCATTGGCCAGTTCCAATTAGTTGGATTTGAGACATCTCTAACCTAAACAATTTATAAAGGCACATACCTGCAGATTTCTGTATTTTTTAACAGGAAGACTCTATGAGAGTTTCCTGTCTCTGGTCACAATGTTTAAAAAAAATCATTGTTAATTTTGTTAGATGTGCTACCATGCATTATGATGCTAGACAAAAGGCTTTCTACATTAGGGACACATGCTAAAATATTTACAGCTGAAGTACTGTGATTACTTGAGATTTTCTTTAAGACTAAAACAAAATTTGTTGTAACATTTTTGTATGAACTGAAATTAACTGTATTACAAATAAGTTTGACTTTGATTCTGAATTTAAATTTTTATTTCATATTTACCTTTCCTAACAACCTACTGTTATTAACCCGTGCATAACTAAGGGGCTGCCCTTCATGTGGTTAGCTTGTGCCTCAGCATTATCCACACACCACAGAGTTCGGTTCCTTTGCCTGTCCGCTCCAGCCAAAGTCCAGCCTCTTTTTCCACAAGCCCTCAAGGGTTACTAGGTTTCTGGGTGTTTCTTTCTCTGCATACATCATGTGAGCAGAGCATGGCGCCCACCCTGACAGGGCTCTGCTGTGTTCCTTTGAAGCGGGATTAAGAACTCACTAAGCGGGGTGTGCCCATTAATTATAAGGTTTTAAAACTTGACTCCTGGAAATACATAGCTCAGATATTTTTAGTTTTAATAGGATTAGGTCTATTATGAAAGAATTTGAGAGTATATGTTATATTCCTGGAAAAGTGTGTTTGTGAGTTAATTTAGTATGGAATGAGATGAGCTGTTTTCCTTCTCTGTCAGAAAAATGAAACATGTATTTGCTGATACTGTAGATCTTGAGAAATATGAACAAAAGTAGCATCTCATAAAGTATATAAATGCATGTTGATCTGTACAATAATTATTTTTAATTTTAAACTTTTTATTCATTTTACATACCAACTTTAGTTCCTCCTTCCTCCATTCCTCTCCCACTCCCTCCCCCCACCCCTGCCCATCTCCCATCCTCTCCTCAGAAAGGGTAAAGGCAGGACCAAGCTCCTCTCCCCTGTATCAAGGCTAAGCAAGGCATCCAAACGGCCAGCTCATGCACCAGGGATAGATCCTGATCCTCCTGCCAGAGGCCCGTCAAACAGACCAAGCTACATAAGTGTCACCCACAGAGTGCCTACTTCGTATTATGCAGGCTTCCCAGCTGTTGGTCTAGAGTCTGTGAATTCCCACAAGCTCAGGTCAGCTGTCTCTGCGTATCTCCCAGTCATGATCTTGATTCTCCTGCCCTTGCTCATATAATCCTTCTTCCCTCTCTTTGACTGGACTCCTGGAGCTCAGCCTGGTTCTTGGCTGTGGATCTTTGTATCTGCTTCTTTTTGTTATGGGATAAAGACTCTATGATGACAGGGTATTCACCAATCTGATTTTATGGGAAGACCAGTTCAGGTACCCTCTTCACTACTGCTAGGAGTCTTAGCTGGGGTCATCCTTGTGGATTCCTGGGAATTTCCCTAGCACCAGGTCTCTCCTTAACCCCATAATGAGTCCCTCTATCAAGATACCTCTTTCATTCTCTGTCCATTCCCCAACTCCACCATCTCATTCCCTCATGTGCTCATCTCATCCCCTTCCCTCTACTGCACCCAGACCACAGTTCACCCAGGCAGTCTCATCTATTTCTCTTTCCCAGGGTGATCATGAGTCCCGCTTAGGGTCCTTCTTGTTACCTACCCTCTCTGGAGCTCTCGATTGTACTTTAGTTGTCCTTTGCTTTACATCTAGTATCCACTTATGAGTGAGTATATACCATGTTTGATTTTCTGGGTCTGGCTTACCTCACTCTAGTTCACTTCTCAGTACCTCAATAATAATTTCTTAGCCATCTCCTTGAAGCACCACATTGTAAACAAATCTTCACTGTATAACATGGAAAAGGCAAACGTCAAGAAAATGAGAAAATCGGTTGCTTCCTGGTTAATGGGGAAGGAAGAAACAAAGAATTTGGGAGATTTAAGATTGAAAAGCCCTCTGCATGATACTGTAATAGTAGTTGTATATCTTATCCAGTCCCACAGAATGCATACCACAGAGTGACTCTTCCTTTAAACTGGATCAGGTGATGAGGTGTGATTCCGTGGTTTGGAGTGCTGATCATGGGAGAGACAGGGACTAGAAGTTGATTAATTAAACGGTCAAGTTTTACATGTTTTTCCCCATTCTCTGAAGTTAAAATTGCTATAAACGATAAATTCTATTAACATCCACTTACACACACACAATAAACATCCACTTACACACACACATACAGGTTGGGGGAAGGAGAGCAGAGAGAGAGATTGATTATTATCTTTAGTGTACTTTATCCCCAGTTACACAGATCTTTAATGACTCTGTTAAACATCAACATTTAAAAACAGACATTTACCAGCAAAGCTTACTCACGTTGATATTTATGGGAGTCTTTTGCATTTCCAAAGTTAGAGTTGCAGTTTTCTCACTGTTTCTCCAGTAGTGTTTCCTTTTTTGTGCTTTATTTCTGCTTTTATGCTGTTTTCTTTCATATATATTATTGGTTATTTATTAGAATGAATGTTTAAACCATTTACTTTTCTGTCTTTATTGCTTCCCAATGAGTGCATTTCTAGTAAAGGTACAGACTTCGTGAAACATGCTTTTCTGTGTCTCATAACTTTAATGTATTGCTCTTACTACTCTTCATTTCTTAAAAGTATGTCATTTGGTTTTGATTATTTGTCCATCCAAGATTTATTTATGGACTGTTTATAATCCCCAAGATTTAAATGTATTTCTCTTTCTAATAGCTTTTTAACTTTAAAAAACATGCTTGTGCACATGCTTGTGTGTGTATGTGTGTGCCCATGCTCTCATGTGTATGTGTGTGCAAGTATACTTATCAATGCAGATATGTGCAAAGGCCAGAAGTTGACATTGGGTTGTCTCTTCAGTCATATTTCCTTTGTATTTACATTTGAGATAGGTTTCTCACTTAACCTGGCAAACACTTCAGATCCTCCTGTCTCCCCCTACTAGCACTAGGGTTACAGGCATGAGCCTCCCTCCATGCCTAGCTTTTATGTGGGTACTGGGGACTTGAACTCGTGTCCTTATGCCTGAGCATCTCCCCAGCCCTATAACAGTTTTGATGAATGTAGTCAAAATCTAAAATCCAATATATGACTGATTTCACTAATGTTGTGGACATTTTTTTGTATCTTTATTCTTCCAGCTTTCGTTCCATGTATTTTAACCCTATTCACACACCCTACCTTCTCCTATATCCACCATTCCCTCTCTTCCCACCCAGCTTTTCAGTTTTCTTTCTAGTTGATCCAGTTTAGATAGCCCAGCTACTCTTGGGAGTGGAGCGCAATTGGTATTTAACAGTGTATCTCTCTCTATGCTCAAAACAGTTTATATGTGTATACACGAGTAAAATGTTTTATTCTTTGGGTCTTCTAGAAACATTAGTCCTATAATCCTGCTGGCAGCATCAGGATAAAACACTAAATAAAAAAATTTCCCCACATACCCTAAGAAGATTGTTCCCTTTTCACCTCTGGCTAGATACTTGTATATACACATGTGTGTATAATATATATATTATACACATACACACTCCCACACTCTTATGCACACAAAAACGCCTACAGCTCACTTTCACTAATTCAGGCATTTATTCTCTTTGCATTGTTGATGGAATTATAAATTTTTGATAGCTTTCTAATTTGGTAACAGCTGTCAGAGTCTGTTTTGCTTAAATTGTTTCATATTTTGATCCTCTACTTCTCTGTGCACCAACTGTTCCATCTCTGTAGAACCTAGTTTTCATTAGTGTGTTAGGAAATAGTTTTACCATGGCCTTATCAGAAATTAACATTTCAACTCATTTCTTTTTGCCACTCAAGAAAAGGCACAAGAAACATGTAGATGCAGAGACTCACTCATTGACACACTTAGGCATCTCATAACAATAATACTATACCAGAAGCCATACTATATACACAAAGGACACTCTTTCCACCTCCTCTTCTTCAGGTTTCCAAGCCCTAAGGGGATGGATTTGATAGGGACATCGCATTTAGGGCAATAGTATCTTTTTGATCATTGTGCCTAAAAGTATTCCCCCTCTCCCAATACAGTTCATACCCATTTCTAATCTGTTTCCTTCCTTAGAAACTATTGATATCTTTGAATAAAGTTTTCATTCCATTTATTCTGGTTTCCCTCCAGAAATACTACTGTTCAGTAGCCAAATTTTCATTGGCTCTGCCACAGTTCTCATATTTCACTTTTTATTCATTTTTCTTTCTTCTCCATCCTTTATGTTTCTTAATTGAATTATAAGTTTTTATACCATAGCAGTCCTGTTTCATAACATTTATAAGGAAGTGTTTTCTATAATTTTGAAAGATACAATAATATCTCAACTTTGTGCACGTTACCATATGTCTACAACGATAAGAATGTATCTGTGAACTACCACAAATTATATGCCTCTGGTCTCTGAAAACAACTGGAGAATTTCTAGTGAGAATGGAGTAGATATGAAAGGAACTAATATTTACTGAAAGTTGGTAGGTTTCCAGGGACTGTGCTATGATCCTATTTATTTCTCACAATATTCCTATGGAAGGGTTTTTATTTACATTACAGAGGTAAAGCAAATACTCTGAAGATTAGTTACTTGACAAGGTCAAATAGCCAATGAATACTTGAGCCAGGCAGTAAGCGCCAAACTTTTGTTCTTCAGTAGTAGTGTGTTATTTCACGTGGTCGCCCACATCTCTACAAGAAACTCCCATTCCATCTATCAATCATGGTCTATTTTTCTTTTCTTGCTATTACTCTCAAATTTCATAGGCTGTTCTCCAGACCTACAAAAAGGAAATTAAAAGTAGAGATTTTTAGAATAAACACAAAAAGCAGCAAAAAAAAAAAAAAAGCCCTTGATTTTAAGCCCAGTATGAGAGTGGACACAGAAAACTATAGCAAGCAGTCTAAATATCCTGAACCTCATAAAAATTAGTAGCTGTACCTCTGTGTCCACTTCATTATAATACCGTATTGTTTATGAACAATATTAGCATGGTTAGAGTCATTAAAGAAAGATTAAATTATGAAGTCAGGAGATGACTCAGAGGACATAAGCATTAACATCTGAGTCATAATCCTTGTTACCCATGTAAATGCTGGTGATGGTGCCACACGCTTACGACTGCAGTGATGATGCGGTCACAGACACAGGCAGGTTCCTGGGGCTGCAGGTTAGGTCAGAGATCCTGTCTCAAAACAGCAAAGTGGAGAAGCTAATGAGATGACATCTCACTTTCAACCTTTGGCCGCTACACATGTATGTGCAGGTAAACTGCACCAGAAAGCACAAATACACAAAGAAAGGTAAAATCGCATCAACTTTACTCCAAGATGTCTAAAAGAATAACTGAATTTTAAATTTTCAAATTATAAAAAATGTTTTTTGAGTTTCCAAATGATTGTCACAAAGGATGGGTAAATCATAAATCTACATTAAAACAGAATAGTGAGAATAAAGTTTCTCTTCATGTATCAACATAGATAGAACTTATGAACATATTTGAGTGAGAAATTTGAATTGCAAAAAGTACCCTTATAATTGCATTAATTTAAGATTTATAACCAAAGCTAGATATTAATATTATTAAAGATGCATAACTATGCAGCAAAAGTTTACAAAAGTCAGTATACTGGTAAGCACAAATTCAAGATGGTGGTTCTTCAACAGCAGGGAAATGAAGGAGAAAGACACATAGAACTGCAAAAGGATTAATAATGTTCTGTTTCTTAAGCTGATTATTAGATACCTCAGTTTCACATCATCATCAGTGTGTATGATTTACACCTGCTTAAGATGTGTGTGTATATATAAAAATGTTCAACAGCATATTTCGGTATGTTTTGGTATTATCTAGAGATATTTAGAAGAGCTTTCCAAAGATACTTGACAGGTGACTCATCATTGTTATTATTGCCAAATAAGATACAAAAAATAAACAAAACAGCTCCATCAGGAAGCACATCTGAAACAATATGCATTTATCTAAGGAAACTTATATTAATGTTTTTTGGTATGTACAATATTATGAACTATAAGTCTAATCTCCTACATTATGATATGCTCTTTGTAAACATTATCTGAAATTCATGATTCTTAGGACTAATGAAAAACATGATTTCAATAACAACACTGCATTAAATTCTAGAGAAAACATCTAATTATAAGCTGTGAGAAATTTATAGAAATGTGGAGACCATTTTTGTCCTCTATTCATCATGAATGAGCATCTTTGGAGTAGAATTATTCTGTTGCAAAATGTAATTTCTTCTTTATGACTGAATAATTATATTCTTTTTTATTTACATGGATAGTAAGATAAACTGAATTTTATTTCAGCATAGCTCCAAAGAGTTTTACTAGATTTTTGTTGTTGTTGTTATTGTTGTTGTTGTTGTTGTTATAAAAAGAGTCATAATTAGCAAGGCTGAGAAAAAACTAATTTGTATTTCTGTGAAGTTTATAAACGATTTTCCTAAAGGGTTGAGAATAGGTCAATTCTCAGCCAGGCTTGGTGACATACGCCTTTAATCCTAGCACTAAGGAGTAAGAGGCAGGCCAACCTGGTCTATAGAGTGAGTTTCAATACAACCAGAGCTATGTTGAAGAGAAACCCTGTCTCAAAAACACCAAAATAATAGTAAGAATTATTATTACATAATAATATAATACTATATAATAATTAAATAATTATTACAGTATAATATAATATGTAGTATATGATTATTCAAATATATAATATAATTTGTGGTATGTTATTATTGTATGATAATATATAATATATTATTATAAGAAAAGAAAAGAAAGATTAAGTCAAACCTCTAAGAAAATTTGTGTTTAGATTTAGGAATTTCTATGTGTTTTTTATTGCTTTTGCATTTTTATTGCATTATAATCCTCAATTAATGATTTAATACTGATTTATATCCAATATTATAAAGGGAATTTAATTTTCATTTCTTATATATTACATGTGAATGAAAAGATTCAGCTTCCCATTGGTTAAAACTCTAAGGCATATAGATATTTCTAAAGATTTTCAAATATTTCTCACATCTAAAAGCAAAAAAAACCATTTTTTGTTACACAGTAATTCCTAATTCTATTTATAATTCTGTGAAGATACAGAATGTTGGATTGTGAGTGGCGGGTATCTTTTGAAACAGGTGGTTTGGGCACAGAATACAATCTAATGCCTTGTATCAGGCTCACTATATGTATTTTTTTTAACTTTTCCTGGAACTAATCTCCTTAAAGCCAATACTCCAGCAGACAAACAATGCCCCTCTAGAGGGCTGAGTAGAAGTGGGTCAGGAGGGGATTAAAGACTGGCACTAAAGTGAAGCAGTGAAAGCTTTACTCTTACACTCCTCCTGGTTATTTGAGAATCTTAAATTGCTGGTTAATTCTGACCCCTTCCTTTTGCTTCCTCTTCCTTGCCTTGGTGTGTGAGCCCTTATTGTTCATCTGTGCATGCAATGTTTTCTTAGAAATTTCCCATTGCATTTGCTAGGGTTTGAATATCTGTCAGCATTGAGTCCATTTATGCCATCAACAGCTCAGTTTCTGCCTCTGTTCTTTCCTTCCTTTTTATCCACTCAGTTCTCCTTTCACAGTGTCTGGTACCTGTCAGCACTGGGCCCACAGGAGCCTCTTTATTAGGCTTTAGTGTTGGAGTCAATAAATATACTGGAAATCTACTAGATACAAAGCAGTACACATTCAGTATAGCGCTGGAGAAGATGTGATTGTTTGCAGTTTCACCAAGAGTCCTTTAAAATAAGACCAACTCAGAAACTTCAGTAACAGCATCCTGTTTGCCCATTCATAGAAAGAACTGTGCTACTCCGAGGACAGAGAGTAGGCTTTTGAGCCTCTTCTATATAGTGGAGGATTCACATATATTTATGTGGTTTTATAGAGCAAATTGTCAGTACTGAAGAAACTGTGGACAATGTACCTAATATGTTACTCGGTGGGAGGATTCCAGCGCACAAGTGACATTCTTATTTTTTCACTTGGACTTTTAAACAAATTCATTATTTCCACACATTTTTCCTCTTCTCAAATCTATCAATTATAAAATGAATTCATGTCTTAATTTTTGTTCACTCTAAAATAACTGATCTAACTAAACTAAGGTTTCCTCCATCTTTATCATTAAGTGGATCTTTGTTTAAGGAAATGAGTCCTTAGTAATAACTGTTTTACCTAGGTTGTCCCACAATTTAGTTATAGAACTGTTTTCCACTGTCTCTCTTCAGACTTTCAATACTTCCTCCCCTCTCTTGATTAAAGAAATCGAAACCTTTCTACATGCTTCTGTCAGAAACCAATGTACTTGCTTCAGTCTCTACACATCCTTCCACAAATGACCTGAGTGAGGTCTTGCCCCGGGCACCCTTTCCTGTCTTTCCAGTGCGGAGAAGAGCTTCTCTAAGAAAGAAATGAGAACATTACTGTTTTTCAAAGATGTATTTTTAATTTAGGTGTATGAATGTTTTGCCTGTGTGTGTGGGGGGGGGGGGGGAGAGAACCATGTGCATACCTGGTGCCTGCGGAAGCTGGGAGAGGTCATCACATACGCTGAAGCTGGGGTTATAGATGATGTTATCCGCTGTGTGGGTGCTAGGAACCAAACCTGAGTCCTCTGCAAGAGCTGCTGGTGCTTTGAACCACCTAGTCATTTCTCCATTCCCCAGGACAGCACTTTTTAATTTCACCTATATAAATCCTCAAGACATGGAAAAGGTGCAGGCAAAATTCTTTGCCAAAACCACAGATGTGTGGCCTCTAGTCTGGTTACTAATAGACTCCTTTCTCTCTCTGAAGCCTCATGAGCTGGCACCTCCACTGTCTACATTCCTCTCAGCACTGCTGTCTCCAGCCTTCTAGTGGAAACGCCTGTAAAACTCTGCTTTAGAGCTCTTAACATCGTGTCTGCCTCCCTTCTTGTCCCCTTGCATGCTTACAGAAATCTTTTTAAGATGTCTATCAAATATAACCCAAAATGGATCTAATTCAAAGTAAAATCCAAACCTTCTCTCTAGATTATGAAGCCTTAAATACTTCAGACCCCAGACACTTTTTTTTTTTTTAATTTTTATTGAGCTCTACATTTTTCTCTGCTCTCCTCCCTGCCTCTCCCCTCTCCTTCCACCCTCCCCCAAGGTCCCCATGCTCCCAATTTACTCAGGAGATCTTTTTCCACTTCCAATGTAGATTAAATCTATGTATATCTCTCTTAGGGTCCTCATTGTTGTCTAGGCTTTCTGGGATTATGATTTCTTGGCTGGTTTTCTTTGCTTTATGTTTTAAAACCACTTATGAGTGAGTACATGTGATAATTGTCTTTCTGTAGCTGGGTTACCTCACTCAAAATAATGTTTTCTAGCTCCATCCATTTGCCTGCAAATTTCAAACTTTTATTATAATTTTTCTGCTGTGTAGTTCTCCTTTGTGTAAATGCACCACATTTTCCTTATCCATTCTTTGATCGAGGGGCAATTGGGTTGTTTCCGGGTTCTGGCTATGGCAATCAATGCTGCTATGAACATAGTTGAGCACATATTCTTGTGGCACAATTGAGCAGCCTTTGGATATATATATACAAAAGTGGTATTACTGGATCTTGAGGAAGGTTGTTTCCTAATTTTCTGAGAAATTGCCACACTAACATCCAAAGGGGCTGTACCAGCTTGCACTCCCACCAGCAATGCAGGAAGAAATACAGAGAATCATCAGGTCATATTTTGAAAACCTGTACTCCACAAAATTGGAAAACTTAAAGGTAATGGACAACTTTCTGTATAAATATCACTTACCAAAATTAAATCAAGACCAAATAAGCAAATTAAATCGACCTATAACTGCTGAAGAAACAGAAACAGTCATCAAAAGTCTCCCAACCAAAAAAAAAAAAAGCCCAGGACTAGATGGCTTCAGCTCAGAATTCTACAAGATTTTTAAAGAACAAATACCAATACTCCTCAAATTATTCCACACAATAGAAACAGAAGGAACATTGCCAAACTCTTTTTATGAGACTACAATGACCCTGATACCCAAACCACAGAAAGACATTACTAAGAAAATTACAGACCAATCTCACTCATGAACATTGATGCAAAAGTACTAAATAAAATACTGGCAAATTGAATCCAAGAACACATTGGAGCCATCATCCACCATGATCAAGTCGGCTTCATCACAGAGATGCGGGGAAGGTTGAACATATGAAAATCTGTCAACGTAATCCACCATATAAACAAACTGAAAAGTAAAAACCACATGATCATCTCATTAGTTGCCAAAAAAAAAAAAGGCTTTCGACAAAATACAACATGCCGTCATGATAAAGGTCTTGAAGAGAGCAGGGCTACAAGGAACATACCAAACACTTCTTAGTCTTTATTCCTTCCAGTCTTATCTTCACTAACTGTATTTCCCTTGGGTAGTTTATGTCCTCCACTTCCTTCATTCAAATCCCAAATGTCATCCCAGGCTCTTTCAGATCACCATAGCTACAGCACATCTCCTTCTCCTTATGGAATGTGCCTCGTGCACGTTAGCCAAAGATGATATTTTTTATGTTTGAGCAGGAAAAAGGCATCTGTCAACTTTATAAGTTCATTTGGACTATATAATCAAACAAAGGATATCATGTAATAATAAGTCATGAGGATTCTGTATCCAGCAAGATTTATCATGTCTCTTTCAGTATCAGAGCTGTTCTCATGTAGAGGGCCATCACCTGTTCTGTAGTCTTTCCTGGTTTCTTTCTCAAGTCTGTAACCAGAGATCCTCAGGAGGTCTCCCCCAATCAAATCTGATCTTTATTAATTTTGAAGAAATCCATAGCCTTTTGTTTTCTTTAGAAACAAAAGAATAACCCCTCTTCCAGTGCAATATATTTCCTGACTTTTATCCTGAAGTTAAAACATCTTAAAGTATATAGATTGGATTAATTTGTCAGATTCCATATTCCAATGTCTGTCCACAGCTGTTGTTTTTTTATTAGCATTAAAATATCAAAGTCAACAAAGCAACACAGGATCAAGGCATCTTGTGTATTTTCCATCTTTATGTGGCTTATTCTTTTTACATTACTTTAGTCTCTTTTAAAGACTGGATTATTTTTAAACTACTTTTCTATGACTGTCTATACCATTTTTTCTTTTTTTTTAGCATCTGAGCACATTTTTAAACATATTATAACCTGTTTAGAAGTTTTATCAGCCTGGACCTGGCTTTTTTTCCTCCAGCTTTCTCAGGCCCTATGTGATTTACATGCCATGCACTGGACACCAAATGTAGGAAGCTTTCTTCTTGTCAAACTGTCTTCAGACCACAAGCCCACAAATAATGATCTAGAGTTATTAATCATGAAAGCTTGGCCCTAGCTTAGGCTTTTTCCCAAACAACTTATAACTTAATTAACCCATTTTTTTAAATCTACATTCTGCCACATGGCTCAGTTGCCTCTCCGTAGTACAGCACATCCAACTTGCTGTGAGTCTGTAGGCAAAATCATGTGCCTAGATTCCCCCTCCAAATTTCTCTCTCTCTACCTGAACGTCCTGCCTAATATCTGCCTGCCTAACCTTGGCCATTTATCTCTTTATTAAACCAGTCAGAAGGCACCTTGGGAAAGACACACCTTCCCAGTGTAAACAAATATTCCGCAACATGAGTCTCTGTATTAGTTCCCATCTACTGCAGGAAAAAGCTTCAGTGAGACACTGATCTATAGGGATAGCAGTCATATTGCTACGTTTCTTTTGGTTTGTTTTGAAGTCACCAAATCAATAGAGATATGTAATAAAATCATGGTTAGAAAACATGATTTATGGAGCTGGAAAGATGGCTCAGTGGTTAAGAGCACTTTGTTATCCTTCATAGGACCAGCATTTGCTCCCAGCACCTACATTAGGTATAAAACTATCTGTAATTACAACTCCCGGGGACCTGACATGGGTTTCTAGACTCAAGAGACACGCACATGCATATACTCACCCAGGCGCATATACATACACATATGTCAAATTTGAAAGTCAAACAGTGAAGACATGGAAGCAGTATTTATTTAATTCTGAGCCCCAAAGAAGACCCTATCCTTTACTTACTTACTTACAGTAACTTCGACCAAATCGATGCCATTTATATGCATTTCAGCTTCTACTACATGACATTTCCCAGGAAAAATAGACTTCATTGTGGTTTTCCTGATAATTTTGAAGTTAAATTATGAAAATACTAAAGAATTAGACTTAATTAGAAATATGGATTAAACCTAGTAACAGTACATAGGGAAGGCAGTATAGAATATACAAAAGTAAAAGTTTTTAAAGAGAGTAAATGTACTATATAATGAACATTAATAGCACTGTGTATATTTGTTATTCAAAATATTTTACTGATAAAGATTTATGATTCATTATGTGGTAAATAAGAGCATAGGTCCTGAACTGTGAGGATCATAGTCCTGGCCTCATTATAGTTAACTCTGAGTGATACTAACTATTTTCCATTACACTCCTTCCTAGCACAGTAAAATAGCAGAGCCAGCTTTGAGAGCTGTTATGGAAGGACAATGAGGTAGACAGTACAACATGCTCAGCAGAGGATAACCATTCCTATTACCAACACCAACAACGAGAACATCTGCTCTGTGGCTGCCTGGTGCATCCACTAGTGGTGTCTGTACTAGAGGTCATTATGATGACTTTCATAACACCTCAGCTCTCGTCCATCTAGATCAGTGGTTCTCAACCTTCCCAGTGCTGCAACCTTTTAATAGTTCTTCATGTTATAGTGATCCCCAGCCATAAAATTACTTTCATTGCTTCTAATTAACTGCTATTTTGCTACTGTTATGAATCTGAATTGTAATATAAATATTTTTGGAGATAAAGGAGTGCCAAAGGGGTGGGGACCCGCAGGCTGAGAACCACTGATCTAAAGTCTTGTATCTATTTACAGCTCCCCATGTATTTAGCTCATCTTCGTTTTTCCATTTCTGGCTTCTTAGTATTCAGAACTCAGTTTGGTTACTTGATCTTTGAGAACATCTCCAACTACCTAATCATACTACATCCATCAGTTTAATCGCTTTTTTTACAAAAAAAAAAAGTCACTACACTCTAAGAAAGTTAGCACTCCCCATTTGGAATGACCAGAATACCATTTAATCTAATTATGTCTGATTACAAGGTAGAAGCTAAGAAAGAATTATTTTATTGGCCTTAAAAAGTTAATTAAAATACCTTCCTGTTGTTAACTTGAGATTCTAAAATGAAAAATGAGCAACTGTTTTCCAAACTCTTCAGTTCCTAGATCTTTGCTCTTGGAAAATATTGTAGTCCTTAAGAAAAGGAAAATACCACAGGTGAATGATAATTATTTTGCATGACATAAGTAGATTCAAATGAAGTGAAAATTCATGTGTTCAGTTAATGCTGCATATAATACTCTGCAATCAAAATGTTTTATTCATCTCAGAGAAATAATGGCAGAAATAAGTTATAATTTTCCATTAGTCACTTTAAGCTTTTCTACAAACAAAGTGAAGCTTTGACTTGGCAGTCATGTGACTGTGCTGTGTTGAGCGTTTCTCCCTCCCACCCAGTATGCCTAAACATTCTTCTTAAAAGGCAGCCTAGAGTTGCTCTGGAAGGTGAGGGTGTGTGCTGCTTTTAGTCTGCATCTGCAGTACTGGACCATTAAAGATCTTGATCTATCTTCATTTCTTTCTTCCAAAATAATCTGATTTTTGCCACAAATTGATTGCTCAACCTCCTGTGTCATTTTTTATAATATCCAAAAGGTTGCTAAGGTCCCAAGGTGGAGAAATGGCTCTTTCTGAAGGGTGACACTGCAAGGTCACGTTATTAAATGGAGTGATTTATGAGACCCTCTAATGCCTTATTCCAGACTGACTTTTTCAACATCAACTGAGCCTTTATACTGCTAAGCCTGCTGGATGGCTTTTATGTAGAAGGAAAACTGAAACAAAATATATTTTATGACCAATTCTGATGAATTAAATTTCTCCCTAATATGTAATTCCTAGAGGAATTCCCTAATTTCCCTGAGAAACATCTCACTTTCTTGAGCTCTCCCACCTAAGAAAAGGTAATGAAGGCACTGAGATCTAACAGTCTGTCATCCATTTAAGAAATAACATGTCATGTTGAGGATAAGATTAACACTGATATTAGAGAGCTTCATTGAGTCCCACTTCCAGCCTGTGACTTTAAGCAAGTGTTAATTGTGCTGTAGAATGTGCATTGTCCTTTTTTGTAAAATATTGAAAATGTCATCTACACCAACAACTGAGGGAGTTTGAGGTGATGATATATTAAATGTGCAAGTACTCCCTAGATTGCAGAGTCCTGGCAGCAGAAAGCGTTATCAATCATTTTAGAAGTTTAGGAGATGCATGCATTTTTGTTTTTGTTATATCTTCTTTAAATATATGTTAGACAACATAGTTAACAAAATACATTTCATAAGCTCTCCTGAGATATCCTATAATAAGTAAACAAGGTATAAGTTCATTAAGGCAGAAACCATGCATTATACCTGCTTGTGTCGCCAGCATTTTTGAAACAGTTTTGTGCAGGCTATGCTGGTTGCCTGACTGTGTGTTGAGCAGCCTTTCTGAAAGTGTCTCAGTCATTTAGAAAGTATAACGTGGCCTCTTTTGATATTATGAATTTCCATAGACTTCTTCTGTCTTTTGTGGTAATAACTGTCAAATGTTCTAACAGTGTATGCGATACAGTTACACTTGTGAAGATACCATGACTCTGTAATGATTTCATAGACTGAATCACAGGGTGTGTACGAGACGATTATAGGTACCCACTCCTGGAAGAATATGCGCACTGGGTCCGTGTGGCCAGGAGGATTAGTGATGCTAGCCTGAAAATGACTTCTTAACCAAAGAACCATTTAAAGTCTTAGCATCTCTGGCATGTTATATCTGAAATTAAAGTGACTTCATACTGCTGTTTCTTATTCTTTCACAAGAGTGTTCAGAAACTTTTCCTAAAACACTTCCATAATTGGTTTATTTTGCTGTTTCAACAAACACAATCAAAACATTGATACTTAACTTGCTTCATGCATAGAACATGTGAAATTTAGCACACTGAATTGAAATGCAGTTTAAAGTACAAATAAAAAATCATTAATTTAAAAAAATTATTATCAAATATAAAAGAATTGATGTGGCTGGTGAAGTTTGATGGAGCTAGTATACGAGGATGCATCAGAAGTGTGGTTGGATATTGAAGAGCCCGTCAGTAAAGGCTTTGTTTCCCTACCAAGAAGTAAGGAATCTTATTACTTGGTTTGTTTGTTTTTCTTAAGACAGAGAGGAGCCTTGAAGGTATTTAAACAAAGGAGAGAGGTATCTGGGTAGCTTTGAAGAGACTTAAGTAAGCACATCCAGGTGGAGCTCACTTTGATTAACTACTCTGCACAACCAGAATGTCACTGCTCAGGAAGCAACTGGGAAAGAAGGAAAGGCCCCTAGGGAGTCCAGGAGATTCATGGTCTGCAGCTCCATGGTTCAAAGTGACCCAAAGGGTTCCCCAGATCGAATCTGTTTTCTTAATTATATCACTTAATGGCAATGAGTGTCATTTGAGGATGAATGCTCCAGAAAGTTTTATGAATAATCTCATACATTATCTATAATAAAAATGATTCAGGCTGTCATTATAAAAGAAAACCTTTAGTGCGTAACTCAAAGAATAATGGCACTCCCTATTCAAATAGAAATTGGCCTTAAGAAGGTCTAAGCACATTGTATATTAAAGTAAGGCCATGTTTTGTTTAGGATGCCAAGGTCAAAATCACCAGCAGTGTCCTTCCTCACCTGCCCCTGCTTACAATTTCAGATCTGCCTGATCTCCCCCAACCCCTCCACACATAGAGCCCTGGTTTTCAAGCACAAATGAGCTCACTGTGGTTTTCCACTAAACAAGCTCCCTCAATTCATTCAGTCATAAGTTTCTGTCCTAGGTCTCTATGAAGGTTATTGATGAATCAGGGATTGTTTCATCTTCAATATATACATTCTTGCTAGATACCCTGGTAGGCCCTTAAGGGCATATATTGTGACTTACATATTTTGAGAAGATCTGGCCTCAGCATAAGAGCAAATACTGGGCGTGCAATAAGTTGTTGCCCCATGCAAGGTGATCATAGCTACCTTAGGAAGAAACATGAGCTGCACTTGCTATTGTCCTATTCTGCATGATAAAAGACTTTCTTTTTTCTTCCTAGCCTGAAGATACTTTATTTTTTCCTTTTTTAAAATAATCTTTTTCATATTTTTATTTTAAAAATTTACTTTTCACTTTACATACCAACCCCAGTTCCTCCTCCCTCCCCTTCTTCTTCCTCCCAACCCCACTTCACAACTCCCATCCATTCCTCAGAGAGGGTAAGGCCTCCCTTAAAGTCTGGCATACCAATTTGAGGCAGGGCCAAGCCCACCCCCCCCACACACACCAATATCAAGGCTAAGGCTAAGCAATGTATCCCACCATAGGGAATGGGCTCCAAACAGCCAGTTCATGCACTTGCGATAGGTCCTGGAGCCGCTGCCCAACAGATCAAGCCACATACCATAACCGTCATTCAGAGGGTCCCATGCAGGCTCCCCAACTGTCAGTCCATAGTCCATGAGCTCTTACTAGCTCGGGTCAGCTGTCTGTGGTTTCCCCTTCATGATCTTGACCTCCCTTATTCATATGATCCCTCTTCCCTCTCTTCAGCTGAACTCCAGGAGCTCAGCCCATGCTTGGCTGTGGGTCACTGCATCTGCTTCCATCAGTTACTGGATGTAGGTTCTATGATGACAATCAGGGTGGTCACTAGGTAAGGACTTTCTTAACACTACCTATAACCAAAGGTGCTCTGTCCTTCAGTTGTTTGACTGGCTTTCTAGAAGGGTGGTAAACACCCATGTGATCTCTGTTGAGTAAATTTGCTTTTTTCTTTCCTGATTCTATAGTTTCTCAAGTAGAAGTGCTTTAGTTTTAAGTCTTTTTCGTCATATTAGTTATATTTTTTAATTCATACAATGTGACCATGCTGTAACTTAAAGAAATGCTTTGAGAACAAAACAACAAAGGATCTCTATTGAAGAACTTTAGTATGTGTTTAACCTGAGGGTTTTCTTAACATTCTTATATAAGCAAGTTATAACATGCAGAGTACATTGTTGTTTTGCACCAGGAAACAAAACATTGAGAACTGACCGGACCCCAAAGAGTGTTCCAGGCACAGTTAAACCTTTTGTTTCTTTTCTTGCCTTGGTTTTTTCACAAGTCTTCTCCTGGCCTAAAAAGCTTGTATTCCTCACTTTGCAACAGGCAGAAAGCAGTCGCATGGTTTAGATTATCAAATGCATCCTAATGTGAGTTAGACAAAGATTGCACTGCAGAAGAATCATGACATCATATATATTCAAATGTTCTCTGCTTGGATTTCTTTTTCCACTGTACTTTCATTTGTAGTGAAGCTAAAAGTAGATTGCAATTTTATATTGTAAATTGTTTTAGATACAAGGACACTGAATAAAAATACAAAGTAGGGTTTCATTTTTAAATTAATACATACTCTAAAACACTATTTTTTTTACCTTGTTGAATACACTTGAGATCCTGTTTATGTTTCCAGGAACTTCATAATATTTATAAATCTGAAATGGGAAGAGAGAATGTTCTATTGGAGGCAGTTTCTCAAGTATCTAGGCATCTGGCTGCTGTACTTTAGCTTAACCGTGGATATTGTGTGAATCTAGCAGTTCCTCCACGCAAACACAAATCTGAGAAGCTCTCTGTCTTCACCTTTTGTTTCAGCACAGATGTATTAACTTGCAAAGACAGTCGTAGGAAGGCAAGTCTTTATCAGAGCTTGCTTTTGAAACAACCGTGAGGGAGTTAGACTGTTCTGAGTTTTTGATAGAAGCTCTTTATAGGATTGCAGCTAGACACTCCATTTAATAATTTTCTTCTTTTCTACAAAATAATAGAATTCCTTTGTACTTTGTCTTATGTAACTCCACAGATAGGGGAAAGACATAAGTGTGTGCTTGCTCTTTGACTCACTGTGGCCACTTAGCAGCAGCATTTGGGACTCTAGCCCTTAGACAGACCCTCAAAGTACATAGTCTTGTTTGTCTTCTGACTTTGCTGTTCTTCTCCTTTATTCTTATTCCAGTTATGTGTGTGTGCATGCATGTATGTTTCATGGAGTGCACATGGAGAGATCAGAGAACAGCATGTAGCACTTAGTTGCCTCTTTCCACCATGTGGGTCACAGATAAACTCAGGCTTGGAGGCAGCGTCTTTACCCACCAAGCCATCTTAACCACCTTCATCTCCCATCCATATTCTTTTCGTGTTGTTGTTTTTTGGTTTTTTGTTTGTTTTTTGTCTTTCGAGACAAGGTTTTGCTGTAGCTTTGGAGCCTATCCTGGAACGAGTCCAGGCTGGCCTCGAACTCACAGAGATCCACCTGCCTCTGCCTCCTGAGTGCTGGGATTAAAGGCCACCACCGCCCGGCCACCTCCCTTATTCTTAGTCTGTTGTTCCAAATTAAACCTTCATGCCACAGAAAGTATAAGACAGACTGGGATGGTGAGACGGGGCAAGCAGGAGTGCGCTGCCTCACATGTTAACATGAGCTGTTAATGGGAGAAGCTAAGTGGTGGACGGTGTAGCGTCTGTCGTGGTGCTGGTGCTGTTTGTAGCAGGTGTAACTAGTGGGCGGTCATAAGTCATTGGGGTCATTGCTCCAGAAGGTATGTGGTAGTCTCCTGGTAAGTTCTAAAACAGAAAAGCTATTATAAAAGTCTGGGCCTGGGCCAGCAAGATGGTTCAGTCAGGAAAGCTGCTTGCGGCCAAGCCTGATGACCTGAGTGCTAGCCCTAACACCCACATGGTAAATAAAGTGAGAGAACTAACTCGGGAGCAAGTTGTCTTCTGACCTCTACCACATTCCATAGCATAAGCATACAGACACATACGGTAAACCAGTCAATGAATGAATCAGTTTTGTTGTTGTAGAAGCCCACCCAACCCTAATGTCTGGAGCATCATGCCTCACCACGTAAATTTGTTTTCTTCTGTAATGGACTGTGGACCCTAAAAACAGCTAGTGTTGTCGTGGTTGGACCTTGAGCCTCTCATTTTCTTCATAAGTAACCTACCTGCCTTAGGTATTTTGTTGCAATAATGAAAACTAATGCAGAAGTGTTCACTGATAAATTGTTTCAGTTGTGCTTTGTGCTTGCAAGTTGTCCTGATAAAAGCTCAGGTGGTTTTCATGAAGAGGAAAACTACAGGGACTCATTTATTCTGTGTGGAAAATGGTTATAATTACATTATTGGAGGGAATGAGTATTCTTTTAGAACACAAAGCCACATTAAACTCTTTACAAATGAGATAACTAGGCTGGTTTTCGAACTCTTAATGTTTGAAACTTAGATTAGGCATGATAAATTATTGAAAATGTGTAAAAATTCAGCCATGTAATAACAATTATATTATTGAATGCTGAATTGAACACAGGTTATTGAAACCATGGTTTATACATACTCAGTGTAATACTGTGTGCCATTAAAGTATATGCTTAGAGACAAATGCACTGACATAAAAAGATGTCTGCAATATAATATTTTGAATATGGGTAGAAAGTTAAGATTTAGAGATATGGTATATGCATGTCAATGTTACTTTTGAAATTGGATATTATAATTTTTTTCTAATAAAATATTCCTAGTTTTTAAATTTAATTTAGTATTACAAGGAGGAAGAAAAATGGGGAAAAGAAAAAAGAGAAAGATATTTTTAATCTTAAATTGGAACAAGAAAGTCTTGCTATCTTTGCATATTTTTTATCAAACTGAAGGAATGTGTTTTATACGTAAGACAGACAATGATGCCATTCATCTTTCTAAGGACGTTTTGGGAATGCTACAAGTGGGCTTTTGAAAGGCAAGTTACAATGATCTCATGCTGTTGCCCGGAGCATTTCATACTTGGAAATGCCCATCTTTAGTCCCTAATTGCA
Source organism: Arvicola amphibius (assembly GCF_903992535.2). Classification (NCBI taxonomy): domain Eukaryota; kingdom Metazoa; phylum Chordata; class Mammalia; order Rodentia; family Cricetidae; genus Arvicola; species Arvicola amphibius. The sequence goes on along the minus strand of NC_052060.1, from coordinate 40,489,465 downwards.
TTAAATTTCTATGTCTGACTCATGAGGAAAGGAAGCTTTGATGTGGGAAAAGGAAAGTCATTTTCCCTCCAAACACAGCAACCCTGACACAGTTCTGACTGTGTGACACCTGTGCCCCTGGTTTCTCAGGGTCCCACGGAGAGAAATGGAATTAGAGGATATACAGAAATAACTAAACTGTTCCTATAACTCTGTAAGGAAATGGAAGCAGTGCTGAAGTTGGTAATCTTTTACAGTATATCTCTGGGAGCAATGGAGGACTAGAATTTTTTTCATATATTCAGATTGATTTAACCTTTATGGTTCTGGATTTCACTTTTCAGATGTTTCTTGTACTCTTTAGAAAAAACTGTCTCCATTGAAAGAAAAGTTGCATAGTGAGTGTTAGTTACTTTTCTTTGCAATGATAAAAATTCCAGGACTAAAAGCAAGTTATAGAAGAAACAGTTTATTTTTGCTTTTGGCTCCAGAGGGCAAGGCCGTCATGGTTGGGAAAGCATGCAGCAGGAACAGGAAACAGATTGCTCGCATTTTGATCAGCATATATGAAGCAGAAATAATGGCAGAGTGGAGTAAAGCTGTAAACCCTAGAAAGTCTCCCCTACCTCCCAGTAATGTACTTTAGCAAGCTCCCCAAAGCCCAAATGCTCTATAACCTCTCCAAACAGCTCCACCAACTGGGATCAAACAGTCAAGTACATATTAATTAAAATAATATTACCAAAATTTAGTTGTTTGCTTTATTCTTTGGGCTCTTTACTCTCTGGAGGTCCTGCCACCCAGTTCCCAAATAAATTCACACAGAGACTTATTATTACTTATAAATGCCCAACCTTAGCTTAGCTTATTGCTAGCCAGTTTTTCTTAACTTAAATTATCCTGTCTACCTTTTGCCTCTGGGATTACTTCTGTATCTTACTTTAACTCTTCCTCCACAGCTGGCTGTAAGGACTGGGTGGCTAGCCCCTGGAGTCCTCCTCCTTCTCTCGTTCCTTGATCCTTTTATCTCTTTTTCTCCTTCTATTTATCCTCTTTTTTTTTTTTTTTTTTTTTTTTTGGTTTTTCGAGACAGGGTTTCCCTGTAGTTTCTAGAGCCTGTCCTGGAACTAGCTCTTGTAGACCAGGCTGGCCTCGAACTCAGAGATCCTCCTGCCTCTGCCTCCCGAGTGCTGGGATTAAAGGCGTGCGCCACCGCCGCCCGGCTTCTATTTATCCTCTTTGCCTGCCAGCCCACCTGTCCTTTCTCCTGCCTTTGCTATTGGCCATTCAGTTTTTTACTAGACCAGTCAGGTGTTCTAGACAGGCAAAGTAACGCAGCTTCACAGAGTTAAACAAATGCAACTTAAGAGAATGCAATAAATCTTTGCATCATTTAATAAATGTTCCACAGCATAAATAGATATGATACATTATAAATAATATTCTACAACATCAACATTAGAGCTAGTCTCTGGGTTCTACTTTTCTACTCACAGTAATTACATAAAATTTGTATTTCATGCTTTGATGGGTGTATATCTATACATGTGGACATATGCACATAGAACACTCCTCTCTATATTAATAGTCTCTGTTCTGACTAATTGGTCCCTCATAATGCTAACTGTTTTCTTCATCTCTTATCACCCACAGGCAAAATGTCCACTGACCGAGCTTTAAGGAAGCAGCAGCAGTTAAACAACCTTGTTTACATGGTGCTAAATCAAGCCAAACCTGGTGACAGAATTGTGGATTTCTGCAGTGGCGGGGTATCATGTCTCCTTTATCCTTTAGCCTTTTCAAGGTCATGATTTTACCTGGCAAGATCACTGTCTAACAATGAACAAAAGCCATGGGAACCAAAGTTATTTCTTTTGTTTTACTTTGCAGGGCCATGTTGGGATTGTTCTCGCACATATGCTGCCGTCCTGCCAGGTAAGGGCAAAGAAGAGACCAAGTAGAGCAGTTCAGGGCCGTGCCTGGCCTCATCTTAGCTCTTTGCATTGCTAGTTATCTGCTCATCAATATGTGGCACATACTTTGCTTGGAAGTAAACTCCTAAGATCACAATCTTAATGGGAACAAAAGGAAAACATGACCACAGTAGAGTTAGCAATATTTTAAAGTAAATGTGTTTAGTAAAACAGATACTATTTCATTATTGAATAAAACAAACAAATACAATAAAGCTAACTTAATTTTCAACACAAATCTGGTAAAAGAAAATGTCATTTTTTAAAAAGTAGGTAGTCAGCTGGAGCAGAGTGTGTACTCTGCAGTCACTGTGACTACGATGAGAAGAGAATTTAGAGCTGACAGAAAGACACCTGGTAGAAAAATGACTGGCATGGCGTCTGTGGTTTTCTTAGAGCAGTGGTTCTCAACCTGTGGGTCACAACCCCTTTGACAATTCTCTGTCTTCAAAAGTATTCCTATTATGACTCATAACAACATCAAAATTACAGTTATTAAGTAGCAACAAAAATAATCTTATGGTTGGGGGTCACTACAATATGAGGAATTGTATTAAAGGGTTGCAGAATTAGGCAGGTTGAGAACCATTGTCTTAGAGAATAAAGAGAAAAATAAATGAAAGTTTGAGGAGAAGAAGCAATCCCTGTTGTAGTAGTAGGAAAAGCTCACAGAGCAGGGTCCTGAGATGCATAATGGAGGTGGGGCATCTTTTCCCCTTTCTAATAATTCTCCTGGAAACTTAGGTAGATTGACCTGAAAAATCGGCTTCTGCTGGATAAAACCAGAAGGTTTTTATAGCAACTATACATCAAGTGTTTTATGTAAAGTGATATAGTATATTTCTATAAAGCATACATAAGAAAAATATATAATAACAATATCTTAATTCTACCTCTGATTACTGTTGGAGGCTCCTTCTGCCTCGGCCTCACCGCACCAGTCCAAGCTGTTCACTGCGATTGGGCCTTGTTCTGCCCTCAGTACAGGATACGGCTTCCGTCACCTCCTCCACCTTGTATCCATCCATCTACACCCTTCCCCCTCCCGCTCTCTGTCACCATACACTGGGCCAAACTGCCTTCTTGGCTCTTCAAACATACGTACTACTCAGGCCAGCTGTTCCTTAGCTAATGTCTGTTCATCTCAGGCCTCCGTTAATATCTGCCTTAGTCATCAAGTCTGAGCTCCCGTCACACTTCGTCCTTAACTAAACATGTAAAACACTGTATTTCTTTCTCCTCCCTTTTATCATTACATGCAAACTTCAAGATGTTCAGGACATTGTTCATTTTTGTGCCAGGTGTGCCATACAGTATGGAGGATAGTGAGTACAGTCTGCATTATCATTAGATGTGAAATATGGTGGTAATGCTCGGCCTAATGTCTGAACTGTTACTGAGAATAATGTCTTTCTTTGCATGAAATCTAGGTGATATTAATAGAGAACAAGGAATTATCGTTGAGCCGTGCTAAGAAGAGAAGTGATGGACTAGGCTAAGCAATATATGGTTCATTCAGCAAATATGGAGTATTTCACAGGAATGTTTACATCGGGGGTAAGTAGTCCATAATTTCAATTTCTCTTATTAGCTAAATAATAATTTTATTCTTTAGACTAACTAAAGAAAATAATTTTGTATTCTTTCCTAAACAAAGACATATATAGCTTTTTATAATCTACCCATTGGGTATAGAGTAACAAGACTCCACTCACAGCCCTTTCCCATTATCTATATTAGTCGTTAAAATCAAAACCAATATCAATAAAATGGTAGCTTATAATAATGAAATGCTTGTTTTTGAAGGGAAAAATACAAATAATTCCACGACTAACAATGGTTTCTGTTTATTTATTCATTCAGGTTTTTGACTTTATGTTGGTGCAAAGGTAACAGACATTCAGTGAGCATCATGTCTGAAACTTGATCCTGGGCTAACAGTACCAGGGCCTGCTCCTTGGAGAAGACAGATTCTCCCTCCCTTAGCAGCCATGATTCCCTGTAGCTCTTCATCTAGTGGGGACTTGTGAGGATCTCCCCATCCATGTTTGCTCTCATTACATAGATCTTGTTTAGGAGACCACAGAGTTAAGATTTCATGCGTGCAACAAGGGTATCATTAGCGCACACTTCCTCACCGCAGCCTAGATCTTCTGTAGTGCTTCTGTGCTCTTGCTCGTGTAGTGTTCTGCTTCGTGTAGTGTGTGTGTTGCCGACACAGTGAACCATCTTAGTTAATACCAGAGCTTTAAGTTTGTTCCAACTTACATAATTAAGTTGATTAATGTATTTAGTCCTTTGAATTCCATTGGTACCATAGCAGAGTGTAGATTGGGAACAACAATTTTGACATTTTATTCTTCACAATGTCCATCATATTGATAAACAGGAAGACCTTAGAGGTGTTTTTTTTTGACAAAAGAAATAGTAAATGAATAAATTATTTCATTCCTGGAACTCTAAGCCTTTAATGATTAAAAAAAGGACAAATTGTTCAACACAACCACTCACATTCGTGTTGCTGCAGAAGCTCTGTAAGTTATTACGGTGAGAATAAGGGCACAGTTCCCGACACCTGTGAGCTCGCTGGAGAGACAAGGCTGTGCTCCCGCCTCCTGTCCTAACAAGATGACCGGTCCAGAACTGGGTGATGATATAAACAATTGACATGTACAGGCTTTGGGTCTGATTAATTTCAGAGTGTGATTATTTTTATTTACAATACTTTATTTTAAAGGGTTTTTAATTTTTAAAAATTAAAATAGTTAATGTGAATGGCTTTCTTTTTCTATTTACCACAAACCAGGCATCTTAAAGTAACACATACTTATTATCTAACAGTTATGTAGATCAGAAATCTAGACCACCAGAATTAAGTCAAGCTTAGTCCTCCCAGTATGATCTGAGATAGAGTGGTGGGCTCTCACTGAGGTACTTAGTAGAACTTGGTTTCCTGCAGTGATATGTCTCCCTTCTGGCTATGGGCCAAGAGTCCTCAACTTCTGGAGGCCGCCCACCCACATTCCCTGGTTCCCCTCTATGGAAGCCTGCATGGCAGTCCAGGCATTGGTTTGCATATTCCTGACCTCCTGTCCTATCTCCCTGGGTCCCTCCCTTACAAAATTCTCTGCTCTTCAAACCTCATTACAGTTAGACTGAATCTGCCCATATTGTTGAGGATAATCTTGAAGTGTAACTAGATACATCTGCAATGTCTTTTTTGCCCTGGCTGAACATTCTGTTCTTAGAATTTGATGGAGCATCTTTAGAGGACAGTCCTGGCTCATTTGTTTTCGCTGCATCTTGTTAATTGTCTTTTACAGTTTTCCACATGTGGATCTTCCTGCTTACATACCTCTGCTCCACTTAATACTGGCCCCTATATTGTCTAAAACTTAATTAAGAGGGAGACTGCAGGGGTTAAAGAGATGGCTCAGTGGTTAAGAGCACTGGCTGCTCTTCCAGAGGACACAGGTTCAAATCCCAGCACCCACATGGCAGCTCACAACTGCCTGTAACTCCAAGATCTGACACCCTCACACAGACATACATGCAGGCAAAATACCAATGCACATAAAATAAAAATTTAAAAAACAAACAGAAATTAAAAGTATCTAGACTGCAGAAGCATGATTAAATTCTGCCTCAGTTTTGAGTTAGACTACGTCATAGGTGCTACTGGTATGTGTGATTGTCTCTGCATTAGCAGCATTTGTAATCACTGACCCTCCCTACCTTATGTAATTAAAACCTACAGAATGACATTAATCTAGTTTATCATTCTGTCTTTATTTACATTCTATTATCAACAAATGGCTACCTAGAAACATGGTGTGCTACCAAAAAAAAAAAAAATAGTTCTTTCCCAGTATTTTCTATTTATCTTTTTTTAAATTTTGGATTTTTGAGGTATCATTATTGGCTCATAAATTTGATATTTGAAATACTTTGTCAATTGCTTTTTTTTAAAAATCAATGCTCCCTGTTATTTTTTCATGAATGCTTTTTCATGAACATCCCCATCTTTGCTCAGTAATACCCTTTGACTTGCCGCTGAATCCTTTGACAAACCTTTAGTAGTATTTAGATGCATGTTGCTTTCTGCTCTAAGATGTTCTAGCTCATCTTGATCATTTCTTGCTCTGTGTGTCTGCTCCTGAGCTGAGTTCTGATTCCTTGTAAGTATTCAGAATTGTCTCAGAAGCCACGTGCTAGGTCTGGTTCTGTTCCCCAGGTGGCGCTGCATGCTTGTGGAGTGGCCACAGACATGGTGATCCAGCACTGCGTCCAGACCCGCGCTTCCTTCATCACCTGCCCTTGCTGTTACGGCTTCATTCAGAACACGTCCAAGTTTAATTTCCCAAAAAGGTGAAGTTTGACCTTTTACCTAAGACATCCATATGGGAGTGAGATGCTACACAAGACTTGTTTAGTAAAGATGCAGCAAAGTCGGGTAGTGGTGATGCACGCCTTTAATTTCAGCACTCGGGAGGCAGAAGCAGAGCGATCTCTATGAGCCTGAGGCCAGCCTGGACTATAAAGCAAGTTCCAGGACAACCAGGGCTACACAGAGAAACCTTGTTTTGAAAAGACAAAATAAATAAAATAAATAAATAAGGTTGCAGTGAGATTTGAATTTGAGGTTGCTTACCTTTTCCACAGTGTGGCAGGTGTTGTTTGTGAACAGGATTAGGATGAGTGGCTCTCCTCTGTCCCTGCCTTTTCTTCCAGATCGAGTTAAAAGCAAGTCTGTTTAGAAGCCAGTCCAGTAGAAGTCTGCTGGCTTCCGCACTTCCCTGTGTTCTTCTAAATGAAATCAGAGCCACCCTTTGTAAGAGACAGTGGAGTGTAATGGCCAAGTTTTTAGAGTTTAGAAACATACTGACCTGGTACAGTATGCTTATCACTCTATAAGGTATTTAACTTCAGAGAAGTTACTTTGCTATTTTCCTGTGTTTTCTCATAGACAAAGTGAGGTTGTAATAGGACCTACTGCAAGGGCATTGGTGAGCCCTTAATAACAGTTCTTAGAAGTGGCCAAGAGGCCAAGTGCATGCTTATAATCCTGAAACTTTGGAGACTGAAGTAGGAGGATTGCCTCAGGTTCAAAACCAGCCTAGGCACAGATTAAGACTGTCTCTATAAATCAGACAATGGAAAGAATAAGAAAGCATAGGGTAAGTCCTCCATAAATGTGAACTGTTGCTAATACTTACATGACATCCATAGTGCCTCCAAGATGGCTCAGAGGATGAAAGCATCTGCCAACCAAATCAGACAACCTGAGCTTGATCCCCCCTCAGACCCTCTGACCTCCACACATGCCATGACATTCGTACCCACCCACCTACACACACACGTGTACAAAAAGTAAATAAACAATAATATAGGGTTTTATTTAAAAGTAATAATAAATAGTATTCATGGGGGTTGATTAGATTTGATAGCCATCTTTATGATTCTTCTTATCCCACATAGAAGAGGGGGAAATTTTAATTCTCTCCACTTATATTGAAAGGCAACCATGTGTGGCATTTTACTCTCTGGTTCATAGTTATTGATACTCAGAAGCTAAATATATCAGTGTGGTAACTTCTGCCCTATGTCCAAAAAAAAAAAAAAAAAAAGAACCAAAAACTTCTCAGGTCACAAAATCAGTCACACACTGCTTCTAAAAACCTCAGAAATTTCAGAAATTTTTCAGTAGAAAAATTTAACAGTATGAAACAAATCCTTTTTTTTCTTTCATTATTTTGCTCTTGCCACAATTCACAAATAAACTAAAGGAAGCACTGAGTGATAGATAGACAGAGGATATTTATGTATGTAATTTATTTACATGCTTATAATTTGAGGCCTATTGAACAGTTAAAACCTGATAAAATGTGTTATTTTTACAATGCATGTAAGAAATATGTAAGTCTAAGAGGTATGTAAGAATATTAATTTGACCTGGTCAGATTTATAGCCTATTTTTACTGATTTAAAAATCTCAATTTCGTGTCACCCTTTTTATAGCCTTGTGGATTTACTGTCATTTTGCTCTGTGTCCTTGGAGCTATTTAGAACATTCATTTCCTTGTGGATGAGAACTAATCCACCAAAGGTAGATGTATAAACTTATAGTCTGTTGTTTCTAAATTATGTAAAAGCACAAATTATTTTTAATTGATACTAATGAAGTTAATGTTACAGACCTAATCTTAATGAGTTCTTTGACCTTTAAAGTGGTAACTAACTCCTTTTCGTTTCCTATTCTAGTGAAAAATTCAAGAAAACTTTATCATACAAGGTAACCTTATTAAAAACATCTAGATATCCTGTGAATATACTTTGTTTGTGCAATTAGGGTTTTGTTGTTTTATCTGAGACAGGCTCTCACCCTGTGCCCTGGAAATCATTATTTGCCCAAGCTGGCCTTAAATTCGTGGCAGCCCTCTTGCCTCCGTCTCCTGAGTGCTGGGATTATATACATAAACCATTGTATAAAACTTTTCATTCTTCATATTTTTCCATCCCAAATTTTGTCTTATATAATCAGATATATTGAATTACTTCAAACTGTCTAGTATGGCTTGGGGACCAGAGAAAAATGTAGAGCTCAATAAAAATCAATTAAAAAAAGTTTCAGATCCACATTAATTCTCTGAGTAGAGAATTCCCCTGCCCTTACATACAAGTTAACAAGTTAGCTGGCCTGGTAAATGCTGACAGAATTAAGAGATTCCTGTCAGGGACAAAGACAACTGTTGCTTGTAACAGTAGCAGCAGCCAGATTCCCATCATACTCATGCTGACTTCCCAGGAAGTGGACCACTCTTGCTTTTATAGGGAAACTAATGGCATGCTGGAAAGATAATCCGAAATGGAGGGAAACTTTTCTATAAAATGTCAGGTATTGTTGGCTCTGCTGGCCACGTCCAGATCCCACATATTCCCCATTGCCCTTGCCATTTATATTTTTTTTGTTGTTCTTAGGTTCTTGCTTACAGAAACCCAAGAAACGTGTGGAGACATCTCCCAAAAGTCGTGATTGTTTTGAGTCACTAACCTGAGTAGAGCAGTTTCCATCTTTCTGAATATCACCATTAATGACTGTTTAGTAACATGACATATATAGTCTAAGAAGTAATATTTGAGCTAAATGCAAAGATAATTCAGTTAAACTTGATAGTTTGAATTTAAATTCAGTTAATTATGCTTTTTCCACAGAGCCGCTTGAACACGTAGTTTCATTTTGTAGTGCAGCCCTACATTTTAGTACTTCTCCTTCCTCCATGTAACACTGGACGTCTCTTTAAACATTCATTTCCACCACCTTGACAGCTTTATCGCTTTGAACATGTCTTTATGCATCCTTGATGCTACCTACAACCCTCCCCTCCCCACTGCTCCATGCACAGCCCTCCCTTCACCTCCCCTCCCCACTGTCCCATGCATACAGTCCCAGATACCTCAGGGGGGTTCTCAGCTCATGCTTTCACCCCTAACCAGAACACGGCTGCCTTCACTAGCCAGATTAGAAGCGCGCACATCCGAAGGAAGTACTAGCTTGAGAGGGCAAGCCTGGGACCCTCCATCTCTCACTCAACAGTGTTACCAGAAGGTCGGAAATTAACGATGAAAGCACAAGTGAGAAGGTGTGGGGAGGCTGGACTGGTGAGGGCGGTGCGCTCTGTCCTACTTGCTGGGAAAGAAGTTACAATGTAAAGAGGAGAGATGTCACCCAGAACCAGAGAGCAGAAGCCACCTTCCCAGTGCCCCTGTCCATAGTGTTTATCTACTGTTACTCCAGCGTTCTCAGAAGCTGCTAGGCCACCAGCCCTCAGAAGGTTTTGGGTGTAAAAGCCTAAGAGATGCCTTTTCTTCTTGGATATTATAGCAAAATGTTACCCCTTTTACATTCTAAGGCTTCTTTACTTAGTGTTCAGGTATTTTGAGAATTAGGTGTTTTTTCTTCATAGTTAAGTTGGCCAGCAGGTACTGAGAACGTTTGCATGCACCTTGCTCTTTCAGAGTGTTTTACTAAAGAGAAAGTAGGAACACTTCTGGAGAAGGATGGTAAAACTTAGGCACGCAGAACACTGCAGCCACCTGAATTCTGACTGCCTCACCATGACCTTAATTCAGTAGATCTGTTTAGAAACTCCATGAGGACAAACAGAATACTTGTTTCTGCTTCTTCAGGTCCTATAATTTCACATTTTTCTGTCTATTTTTGATGCCAGCCAATTTGTGGAGGCTTTATAAAATTTATTTATTCAAACAAGTTTATTAATTTCCTGTCCTTTGCCACTAAATTTTATAGTGATTATTAAAATGTTTTAATACATAGGGGTTAAAACAAAAATACCCTTGTTATAAAAAGCAAAACAAAACCAAAAAAAATGCCACAAACATTCCACTTACCTGATGGAATTAGAGACTTCACACTCAGAGCCCAAGGCAAGAGGGTCGCAGGTTTGAGGCCAGCCTGCTAGGATGACTGTCTGGAGAGTGAAAAAAAGACCCTTTAAATTTAATGTGCAGAGTACTAAGAGTCAGGCGGTGAGTCTGAGTTCACCCTGTTCACTGAACCTACAGGAGGGACCATTTTCCCATCTGCAGCTCCTCTAGATGTCAAAGGAGCACTGCACACAGTCAGTGCCTAATTATTTCACTTTACCTACCTGCAGATTAAAGGGTACTACCCAGTTTAATGCCTCCGTCCTTCCAAAAGATCTTTTTCTTCTTCATTAATGCAGCCTTTCCTAAAATTGTTATACAGCAGTACCGATCCCCCTCCCATCCCCTCTGGTCTTCTCTAGAGATGGTCTTAAAGTAGAAGGGGATGTCCCTGAGGAGGAGCCAGTACTCTGCCAGGAGTCCCGGAGAATGACTGCTTCTTTCTCCTCACGGAGTGTGAGAAGTCACATCACCTATCACGTCCCATGCAAGAGATTCACATAACCTTTAGAAAGGAAAATTAAGAAAATTGATCTTCTCACTTAACACAGTATAATTGCAATGTAACTGTCTTGTCCTGATTATAGATAAGAGCAACTAGGAAAGATGGTGTTGAGGTTTTTCTCTGTGTCTGTTCTTAAGAACTACATTTGAAGAATAGTCAACTTGAAGGGAAGAAGTTGCTGAGTATAAGATTCTTAGGATTGCTCTTTTCAGCTATCCAGTTTTATACAGTACTTCTATTAAATTAAGCACTACTGAACTCCCAGAGAAGCTGAAGTCGTGTCTTTGTTTCCTCTGTCTGTCTTTCAGTTCCTTTTACAACTCAGAAGCACTAAACTGAAATAAATGTACATTCTTTTTCATGCTCCTTTTAGGAACACATGATTCTGTGCAGATTTGCAGATCAGACAGCTGTCCAGCTTCCACCCCAGAGAAGACTCATAGGTATGTGTTCTCACCAAACAGCTGCTGGGGAGAGTGTGCCCAGCATGCCTGGTCTATTTGGGGAAAACACTGTCCAGTTGTCATTCAGAAAGCTTGTTCTTCCAGGAACTACAATGCGCACTAACAGGACTTGATAACAGTGTGACATATCTTGGTTGGCATCTGTGTCTTTAACCCCATTTCTGTGACGTACACTGAATAGATTTTACAGGAAATCTTTCTTACTGTTATGAACTTCCGAATCTACCCAAAGTCACAAAGAAAATGATATAACTGTAAATGTCCACTCCATATGCCAAAGCAGATTCAGTAAGAATGTATAAAGAAAGAAACTGTCTTAAAGAAAAGTTTTCTTACACATATATATTCAGCATTTGCAGTATTGAACCATTACTCAGGTTAAAGGACCACAGAACCATTCCAAGTAATAGTGTTTAGAAGAATTATAGCAACTGTTATCACACACTAATCACTGGAAATAAGTGAGATAGACACAATCCTTTACATTTTACTGATGACAGGAATAAGACTCTTCATCTGATAGATGCTAGAATCACACCACAACCTCAGATTGTTTGCTTCTAGACTCAGAGCTCTTGTTCACTTCTGCAGTACAGCTTCCTTAAAACATGAACTAAGATAAACTGGTGGGGATTAAATCACATCTTTTTTTTTTCTTAGAAATCCCACATTTAAAAAAAAAAAAAAGAAATCCCACATTGGCCACTATCATATGCTCTAAAATTCCAACATAACCTACATTTTCCTTGTGTACTTGAATAGATTGTTGTTACTTTGAGCTCAACTGAAGTAGTTAGCTTATACTCAGGAAGATATTATATGATAAATAATTACTTTTAAATTCTAAATTCGGCATAGTAAAGCGCTCACACTAGGAAAGGCACTGAGACCTGCAGCTAAGGGACCTTCCTTCCTGTTCTCACTGTGCCCAGAACTGCCATCTCTTGCCTAAAGCCTTTTATTTTCTTTCCTCTTTCCTGTTCTTCCTTCTGATTTCCCATTTCTGATTTTTAAATTGGTTTAATGTATACTTGTTATAACTACACCAGATGTGTTTCTTAGTCTTGCAGTCTTAGTCCTTGCAATCAATGGAAATTGATTTGGTTCACAGTTCTAGAGATGAGAGGGTTAAATCTGATGGGTGTCTTCTTACAGAATCATAGCATTTGTAGAAGGTATCAAATGCCAAAGGAGAAAGGCAGACCAGAAGTGAGTGAGCGAGCACAAGGGAGAGCACCAGCAATGAAAGGGACGGCTTCCTTGAGACGGGGCCACACTTGTCCCTTTGGAAGGAACTCACACTCACCCTGCAGTAACAGCCTACATCATATGAATGGCCAATTGTGGCTCCATGAGACTCACATCCTAGCACAGTTGCAGTGAGGATTAAGTCTCCAGAGTGTGCTTTTTGGGGAACACATTCAAACCATAGAGATCAATAGAGTCATGATTGGTGTAGTGGACAGATGTGGCCATGGTCAGTGTGAGTTTTAAGTGTCAAGCAAGAGCAATGCTAGGAAGGGAAGTTGCTAGGATTGGGGCAGAAACATATCTGGCAAGATTACTGAAGGGAAGGGACAGAGTAGGAGTTCAGACTAAGTCAGTCTGTCACAGATCTTGCCACTTCCACGTAATGAACATTTTTGGAAACTTGCCAGCCACCAAAAGGTAGGTTGCCAACAACTGAATTTCAGTTGTATTGACACTTAACATGGGAAAATATGAGATTCTTCTACAAGATGAAAAAAGGGAAAATTAACTGTACTGGGATTGAAGCCAAGAGTCAGTGAGCTGCCTTGTAAACCCAGGGTGGGTCCTGAAGGAATGCAGAGCATCCTGTTCTGACAGGGAATGTTTCATTTTAACTGAAAAGTCGATGAGGAAGCATTTGCACACATCTTTAAGGAAAAAAGTATTTTAAGAGAAGAAAGAACCCAGCCATCTACCTGTTGGGGAGGAGGAATGGAACTCAAGATCCCTCTTTGTATGGGTTTCTCGCCCACTTAATCTTCACACTCTGACTCCTTTTAAGGATGTGTGTAGTACCAACCTCGTAACTCTGAGTCTCTCGTTCATTCTTCCTTGCTAATTTCATCTTTCCCCATTTTTGTTTTGTCTGTGAGCGTATCATATTTTACACGAGTGGTTTTCTGTTTCAGTGACGTGTGCTCACTGCTGATGTGACATTAGTGACTCCAGCTCAGCTACCATATGGTAACAGCATGTCCTAGCACTACTGTAATCACTGAAGGAGATGGAAGGACTGAGACTCTGCAGTCAGTAACCGCTTTCAGGAAAATGAGAAGTTTAGATACTGAATGTAGAACAGTTCGGATTATAGAAGCAAGTAGTGGCTTTAGTACAGAAAGCCTCAAGTCATTTTTTTCTAATCTATTTTTGGAATTTTAAAATTTGTACTCCAAAGGAAAACAGATAAGCTGCTTGCTTGCCAGGGAGGTTTCCTCTTTTGTTTCTCAAACATTGCAGAGGAAATAGAAAACCAGTACCTTAATGAGGTGAGGTCTGAAAATGAGGATAATTATACTCAGCACTGCATTTCTGTCTGAAATAACTAGCACACGGTTAAGAATTTTCTCAGACACTTTGCACTTCTTATTTCTTCATAGCCCTATAAAACTCCCGGTAGAAACATGACATGTGTTTCAGATGGGCCTTTGTCAGTATATTACTTTAAATATTCCCCGAGATGGGTTTTTAATATTACTAACAATGTGACTTTATAGGAATGCAGAACTATTTTAATCCTATAAAATGGATTTGACCAAAGTATAAAGTAGAATATATAGTTGCAATTTGAGATATACTTATCAATACATTTTTAAAAGTTAGCCTTCTGGCCAGCAGTAATGGCGCATACCTTTAATCCTAGCACTTGGGAGATAGAGGCAGGTGGATCTCTGAGTTCAAGATCTCTGAGTTCTACAGAGCAAGTACTGGGACAGTCAGAACTGTTACACAGAGAACCCCTATCTTGAAAAAACAAAATAATAATAGAAAAAAGGAAATTATTCATCAAGCTTGATCTGTGAAGTGTGTCTTCACACTGCTCAGAAGCTAAGCCTAAAGTAAACTGTACTTAGGGAACACAGCCTTTTCCATAGTACTGATGGATGTCATCACTAAAGATTCCTGTGTGTGCATGGGAATACATTGCTAGTAAAGGTGTCTCAAGATGCATTTTTTTGTTTCAGGGAAGCAGTGCATGTGCCTGGTGGATATGGACCGTGCAACCGCAGCAGAAGAACATAGCTACTCTGTTCAAGTGATATCTATGGAGCCAGAGAGCTGCTCTCCCAAAAATAACATGATCGTGGGTGTCCCCATTTAGAATGAGGCACTCACTCTTGATGTTTTGCCACTGGCTTCCTAATGAAACCCCGGGGGCATGCAGGGAGTTCTTGGTGTCTTACTGGAAGCAGCATTGACCATCCTGAGCCTGTCCAAACTTACAGGGAATCTTGGAAGAAGGACACTTACTGTGTGTGCTGGAGGGTGACGGGCTGCCGGGAGGGAATGCCCTGAAGCCTCAGCTGCCAAAAGAATCACTCTCACTGGCCAAGTTTCCATCAGCAGAACCATTTCCTTACACGTTTACTTGATTGTGTCAGTGGGGTATTCAAACTAAGTTATGTCCTTGAAGCCTTCATTTTATAATCTTCAGATATTCACACATGGCAATCAAAACTAAACTGAAAGGTGGTTGTGGTTTTTATAGTTTTAAAAAACAGTGTACCTTTTTATGGTTTTTTAAAATCTAGAATGGTTAATATGGTGTGGTGTGACATCTTTAATCTGAGGTTGGTTGAATTTGTGTATCATGGAGTATACTTTAAAATGTATGTCCCATAAATTATCAAATGAGATTATTACTGGTTCAGACACTTCATGTGAAAATTGTAAGTCAATTGCACTAAACTACATATTATAATGAGTAAAATTTAGATATTTTTTTGTTTTGGTTTGGTTTTTTTGAGACAGGGTTTTTCTCTGTATGTAGCTTTGGAGCCTATCCTGGAACTAGGTCTTGTAGACCTGGCTGGCCTCGAACTCACAGAGATCTTCCTGCCTCTGCTTCCCAAGTGCTGGGATTAAAGACATGCACCACTGCCACCCAGCTAGATATAAATTTTAACTAAATAGTAAATCTATTCATTATTTAATTCAAGCATATAATTAACAAATGCTGAAATCTATGGTTTTCAAGACACTGCCCTAGGTTTTTCTGAAAATACAAGAATGAATTTCATGAAGTACCTTGCTTTGCCCACCAAAGGAGATCTTCTAGATCTAGAAGGAAAAAACTGAAAAACAATTAGTTAAGTTCTATATATCATATCATAATGTGTAGCCTTATATTTGGGTGTGAGGTGTGCAGACTCGGGATGCTCACTTAACGGTGCTGTCTGCCTGCATTCTTTTTGCAGCAGCCTGCTTTCGTGATGACGGACACGGACAGCCGCAACTAGCCAAGGTGTTAGAGTGACTAGTTTATATTGATGTTCTTATATCTGAAGAAGAAGAAGGACTTTATTTGGCTACCACTGTGCTTTAAATACAGGAATAATTTTTATAAGACAGTATGGACGGAGAGGAAGCTTTGCAGTTTTATGAGGTATAATTTAAGATGAGAAATGACCATCAGGCCTAGATATTTTATATATTGGTACATGTAACTACAACTTATTCCACTTCTTTTTTAAATTGAGATATAATTTACATATGATAAAATACATAGATTTTTATCATTATTTTATTTAATTGAAAGAAATTTTCATACATATATTCTGATTACGGTTCCCTCCCTTGACTTCTCCGAGATCCTTCCCATGCCATCCACCCAACTCCACCCCCTTCCCTCTTTAGAAAGCAATCAAAAAATTAGAATATAAAAGAGAGAGAGAAAATATATCACAAAATTAGAATAAAAAAGAACTGGAGAGAAGAAATATGACACAAAAATATCAGAAACTATAATATTCAAGCAGTTTGCCAATAAAAAAAAAAGCCTAGTTTTACAAAAGGACAAAAATTTGAAGGATAGCAGAGAGACGTATATGGAAGGGTTTGTTTGGAGGGAGGGAAGGTAAGGAGAATTGTTATAATTAAATTGTAATCTCAAAAAATTAAAAAAAAATGCTCAAACAAAGCAACATGAGACAAAAAGTCTACAGAAACATGGTTGAGTTTGTTTTGTGTTGGCCATCTACTACTGGGCATGGGGTCTATCTCAGTGAGGGTTTCTCTTACTATCAAGAGACACTGTAACCACAGCAACTCTTATGAAGGAAAACATTTACTTAGGACTGGCTTACAGTTTCAGAGGTTTAGTCCATTATCAAGGTGTCAGGAGGCATGGTGGCACACAGGCAGACATGGTGCTAGAGAGGGGCTGAGAGTTGTGCATCTTGATGTGCAGGCAGCAGAAGAGAATGCCACACTAGGCCTAACGTGAGCTAGTTCTGAAACTGCAAAGCCTGCTCCCACAGTGATGCACTTCATCCAACAAGGCTACCTACTCCAAGACCTCCAGACAGTGCCATGCCCTGTTGACCAAGCATTCAAACACGAGTCTATAGGGGTCCTTCCTATTCAGACCACCTCAGGGCCTATTCTTAAGTGTAGCTAATACACCCAATGAAACTCCAGTGGAGAAAAGAAACTTTTCCTTTGCAAGTCGGTGTCATTTGCAGACCGCTTCATCATCAGGGATGAGAGCCTTTGTCCACTTCCCTCCATCAGTTTTGGGAGCCTCATCTGGCTTGAATCTGCGCATACTACTAGTCTCTTTGAGTGCACATATGCATCAGTCCTGTTGTGTCTGGAAGACATTGTTTTGTTGGTTGCCCATACTCTCTGGCTCATAGAACTTTTCCATTTCCTCTTCCATAGCTCCCTGTACCCTGGAAAGGGGGAGTTTGATGATGACTTCCAATTAACACTGAGTGTTCCAAAATCTCTTAGTCTCTGCATATTGTCCAGTTGTGGGACTCTGTTTTAGTTTCCATTCACCGCAATAGGAGGCTTCTCTGATGATGGCCGAGCAAAGCACTGCTCTGTGGGTATAGCAGAGTATTATTAGGAGTCATTTTATCACTATGTTCTCTTAGCAGAACAAAGTATTTGGGTTTTTTCTAGACTTGTGGTCTACCCAGGTCATGGCCACCCAAGCAGTATCAGGCAAGTGTTCATCCAATCAGAGAGTAGTTGGTTGATCCCATAATGTTTGTGCACTAGCATATCTTGCAGGCAGGTCACCACTATAGATTGCAGACTTGTAGATTTGGTTGTTGATTTGTATCTGAGTCGGTGTTTAGCTTTCTCCTCTGCTAATGAACCAAGTACCTTCCAGCATCATGAACACTGCAGTAGAGGTGAAGGCTCTAGTTAGGCACCAGCTTGGACTTCTCCATGTGTTATGTCAAATCATTGTTTCTGTGTAGAAACGGGTGTATTTGGGAGTATGTCATTTGTTCTGTTTTGAGATAGAATCACAGTAGCCTTGACTGGCGTGAAATTTGCTGTATGGTTGAAGATGACCTTGAACTTCTAATCCTCTGTATTTCTACTTCCCAAGTGTTGGAACTACAGGTAAGTGCAGCCATATCAAGTTAAAATGGATCTGAGTATGGAACCCAAGGGTTTGCACACTAAGTAAACACTTTGCCAACTCAGCCATATGGTAGCGCCTCAACGCCACTTTTGAAACCCTTTCCTCACTGAATTAACACTGTACCTTTGCTGAAAAGTAGTGCATGTGGATGCATGGGTCTAATTTTGAATCCACTGGTCTGATGGTTATTTTGTTTACCTTAATTGTCAAAACTTTATAGAAAAATCTGAGAATCAGGTAGGTTTATTTTCCCACCATATTTCATTGCTTTGGCTGCTTTAGAAGTATTATACTTCTACAAAAATCTCAGAATTGGCTTCTCGATTTCTTTTTAAGTCTTCTAAAAAGAACAGTTGGGAGTTTTAGTACTGATCTTACAACATCAATTTGTAGACATAGAACATATTAATATTGGATCTATAAGCATGAATATAAGGCAAAGGTTTCTATATTTTTAGGTCTGATTTTAAGTCTCCTTTAATTACTTGGTAATTTTTTCTCATGTTTTCCATAGAGGAATTTATATTTATTTGTTTGATGCTATTGTTCTTGAGCTGTTCACATGCTGATCTCACTACCCAAAGTAATCTCCTTTTATCCTTCCACTCTTGTAAGCTCACTCATTCTTAGTTCTGAAGAAGTCTCTGGAGCTGAGAAACCTACTACAGAATTCCTACCATCCAAGAGATCTCTTCAGTCCTCAGGTGACTCCAGGTGCCCCTCCCTTCTAGGATTGAAAGCTCACATAATAATTACAGAGGGAAAAACAAAGAAAGGAAGGGACCCCACTGAGCTCCCACCCTTGTTCTCAGCATGGCCTTCACCTTGTGATGGTTGTGGTTGTAATAAATATTGATGCTGTGGTTGCTCTAAAAATAATTTTTCTCATAATTAAAGCATGGCCAAGACTCTCATCCAGTACAAATAAAAGGAACTGGAAGCAAGCAAGAGGAAGATGGTTGCAATGACAATAATCTCAGCAAGTGACCCGGTATCACCCCAGTGCTGCTCCCCCTCCATTTGTCTTCCAACAGAGCTCATTTCTCTGGCGTGACTCAGAGAAGCAGGGCTCTAATTAGTTATAGCTAGACTATCTTATGTGGGATACAAGTTTCAGTCATACAGGAAATAAAAGTATTTTCAGAGCCCACAAGCAAACTAATAAAGTGATAATTAAATATTTACTCTCAAGGTTCAAGAAAGTTGCCATGAACAGAACTGTCCAATAGAGCTATGTCCCTGAGTAGTTATGATAAAGAATTGTGATGCAGGGCTGGAGAAATGGCTGGGTGAGGAAAGCATGTACTTAATTCTCGGAGAACTCAGTCTGGATCCCAATATCAACAATGGGCAGCTGAAAAACACTCAAACTCCAGCTCCAGGGAATGCAATGCCCTCTTCTGGCCTCTCAGAGCACCTGCGCTCATGTGCGCATACCCACACAAAGGCACACACACATACGCATAAAAATCTATGAGAGTAGAACAAGCTTTGCCACATTCTTCCCACTTCCCGGGTTTCTTTACAAGATGAACTCTATGAGGGTAATTTAAGTCCATGGTCTTTAAAATTCAAAGACTTTACAGGTTCCGTCTCTTTAAAGCATTCAGCTTCTCCAAAATATCTGGTCTCTAAAAATACCCAGCCTTTCTGAAACTCCGGAGTCTCTGTTAAAGTTCAGAATCAACTATGGGCTTCTTTAAAGTCAAAGTAAGTAGAATAGAAGGAAGAACCGAGGCAAGGTTCAACAGTGTGAAAAGTTCAGTACTAAATGCCTGAAACCCTCTCATGATCCTCTGGTTTCCAAAGGGCCCGTGCAGCTAGATCCACTTCTCAGGCTCTGCCGTCCGCAGCACACGGCTCATCTCACAGGGTCAGATGTCTCCATTCTACAGCTGCTGCTCTTGGTGGTGGTCCCATGGCACTGGCATTTCCAAATGCTGGGGCTCCACTGCAACTGGGTTGACTATTCTCACTAGCCTCCCCGGGTATCTTTGTAGGGATTCATACCTGGCTAGCTGGTGCCAAGCCTCAATTTCTCTACACGACCCCTCAATCCCAGGGCTAAGGCTGCATCTTCACCAATAGCTCTTATGGTGCCAAGCCTCAACTTCTCTTAATCACCCCTTCATGTCTTCAAAACCAATACCACCTGTGGAACTTTAAATTAAAAAATTAGCTAAGTATCTTTCCAATATTTATGAAAGAAACATGTATGTGCATATTTGCACACATGGGCAATGTACATGTTAGTATGGGTGTATGCATGTGTGCATGCAAACACACATGCATGTTTGTGTAGGCCATGGCTCTATGATGACTGTCCTTGTCAGTTGCTCTCCACTTGCAGTCCATTGATTCTACTAGGCTAACTACCAATGAGTTTATGACAACTCCCTCACTAGAATTTTAGCTTTACACTCTCTTATTTAGAATCTAGGATCATAGTTACAGTACTTAAATTAGTATCTGGCACACAGTAGGAACTCCATAAATATAAAGTGAGCAATGTACTAATCCCTTCCCTGGTGGGGAAATACAAAAATATATTTAAGTATTACTTCATGTGTATTTCATGTTTCGGTTCACATTGAGGGGGTGTTTTCTAATGTCCTTAAAATATATCAATTCAGTCCCATTCTAAAGAAGACTAAGGGGTGAAAATTACTTCAATCTCTATCATTTTTATGAAAAGGACACTGGACAGTTATGTTCCCTTAAGAAAAGACAAAATAAGCTTAAGCCAAAGTGAAGAAAGAAACGTCTCCACAAATGTTAGTTTGGCGTTCACCATTGTTAACCTGTCCTCATATAGAGCATGGTTCAGGCTAGTTGTTTATGAGTAGCCAGTGATTAAGAGATTCCAAATTGCCATCAAGGAAATAAAATCCAGGATGTAGAATACATGTGTCACAACCGCTCTTCAATGAGAAAGGTCCACTCTTCACAGGAGGGATGACCAGACGTCTGGCTACATCTCAGTAGGGGTTGGGGCCTCTGCAGTGCCCCGGTGTCTCCAAGTTTCTTGCTGTGCTGTGAACAGTCAGTTCCATTATCTGACAATAACAGGTAACTATAATTTAGGAATAATAAATTTATAATAATAATTTGCTCAGAATACCTTTATCTCTAATTTTCTTGTAATGAGAAAAATAAGCTAAACTTATTGGATATACAAGAAAAACCAACTTCAGGTAAAATATGTACATATGTTGGTATAACATAACTACTACCAATTTGACTCTATATAATCTGGTGAATTTTTTACATAATCAGATTAACGTGCAGTGAAATTTTGTAAATGAATCATCTATATTTCCTTGACTCAAACCTATTCATAGTATGTCTTTCATAAATCACCCAACCATTTATGATATGTGCAATGGAAACTGAAAACTTGTTCCATTAGAACTGAGAACTGGAATTCACTGCATCCAAAGTCAGTGCTGGTGAAATATAGCGGTGATAATGGTATATTCCTTCTGGATGGCTCTTAACTATTTGGAGGGCATGTTTGTTGCTGAATTAAGAGGAGCCAATTGTTTTGAGAAAGCATCTCTGTGTGGGATGGGTGGGGAAATAAAATGGAGGGAGAAAAGATTCAGTTCAATTACCATATAGCTCCACGTTCCCTCTTGTCTCGCCCTGAGAGAGCATCGCTGGATTAGTTCTAGAACTGTGTGACTGGAAATGGTCTGTGTAGCTGTTAAACACGTACTGCATTTCCAACGTCCCGTAAACACATGACTCTGGAAAAGGATAATAGCTATGAACCAACTTCCTTGATTTGAATTAGCTGGTCAAAGTATTACTTTTAACTTGAATTCCCCACTATTGTTAGTATGATGTAGTCAAATTCTCATTATTCCAACTAATATTTATTTGCACTTTGTTTTCTAAGTATTTCTCAGGTTCTCTTTCAAGAACAGTTTCTGCCATCTCCTTAGCTCCAAATCTTGGATGCATTACTGAACTCAGAAGTAATCTGAACAGAATAATTATTGCGAATTACTCCTGCAATCACTAACACCACTAGTCTTGCGAACTAACAGACAGCAACCCCGCCCGTTCTTTCTCAAAATAGTCTTTGCTAGTCTTGGCCATTTGCTCTTCTATCCAAAATTAGGACCTGCTTGTCACGTGCCAGAAAAACGCTTTTTTTTTTTTTTTTTTAGTAGAAGTAAATGGAGAAGAAACGACATTTTAGCAGTGTTCGGTGTGATTCCTTAACATTCTACATATGAGCAGTTTTACAATAATTAGATTGGAAATCTTAGCAATTTTTTAAAATATACACATTGAAACAATCATCTGGGCTTCTCATCTTAGTGGTTCCATGGGACCAATTCAATAGCAGACTTTCTCCATGTTAAATTGTCCTTGAATTGTACAAGATGAATTTGGCCTGTTTCTAGTATTTTATACCAAATTTTACTCACAGTCCTGACTGGGCTTTCTGGTATTATCCTGGCCTGTTAATGATCTAGATCAATGAGTTTATTCTAACACCATTTAAGAAAAATATTTTTTTAAGTTAGGGATTACCTGTCCCTTTTTCAATTTATTATTTTATTTCACATGTATAGGTATTTTGTTTGCATTTATGTCTGTGCACCATCTGCATGCCTGGTGCCTATCAGATCCCTTGGAACTAGAGTTACAGATGGTTGTGAGCTGCTATGTGGGGACTAGGAATTGAAACTCATGGTTCTTAGAAAAGCAGCCAGTATGCTCTTACACTCTGAACCATCCCTCCAGCCCAGGATTGTCTCCTTTAATGCTCTGCCTGGTTTCACTGGCCTGTAGAGCCGTCTCTGGATATTTAGGTTAGAAATATAGGAACTGGGCTTATGCTGTAGTGTTTCCTTGATAGTTGTTCATAGATTTGGACTTTGTATTTCTTCTAGAATCTTTTTAAAGCTGCATTTTTTGTGAACATTCTCTGGTTGATTTCTTCATTCCTTTATTTAGATTAGTTATAAATTTTAAAAGCTAGGCAGCTAGCGGACTTTGGAAAAATTCTTGTATTTTTTTTACCCTCTAGGAATTTGTGTTCTCTAATAGCTACACCATCAGAATCATATTTTTCTAAATTTACTGCCTAATACAATGAATCACCTGAACCTAGAGCCAAGATAAATTTAAATCTCTCTTTTTCAGTTTATCTAACCTGGGACTTACACCCCCCAATAGATCAAGTTAAACGGACAGTGTTTATTCTTTATGAAGACTTTGCTGACAGTCATCAGCAAGGGTACTGCAAGCTTTTTTCTTTCAATAAACTTTTTAAATGTACAAACATGTTACTGTGTAGAATTTTTGTTACACGTAGTTGTAGATATTGGAGGCTTTTTTGCTGTATGTATCAAAAGGAGCCCTTTCAACAATCAGTTTTAGAAATATACTGAATAAGATACAGTAAAATATCAGGGTGTGGTGATTTGACTGAACATGGCCCCCAGAGGCTCATATATTTGTATACTCAGTCCTTAGTTGGTGGAACTGTTTGCGAAGGATTGGGAGAAGATGTTGTGAGAAGATGTGTCGCTGTGGGGCAGGCTTTGAGGTTTCAAAAGATTTCCCAATACCTTCTTTCTCTCTGCATCCAGGGTTGTGTCTCAGGATGTGAGTTCTCAGCTATTCCTTCACTCAGCCATCATGGATCCTGTCTGGAATCATAAACCAGATTAATGCTTTCTTTTATAAGTTGCCTTTGTCATGGTAGTTTATCCAAGCAATAGAAAAGTAACTAATGCATCAGGCATGGTAGAACAAACCTTTATTCCGGCACTGTGGAGGAAGATCAATGGAATTCCTGTGAGTTTGAGGCAACCCTCGCTACACTACTGAGGTCGTCCAGGCCAACCAGTAGCTACATAATGCAAGCGTGGATTCTAATTGGGTCTTAACAAAACCCAGAGTCAAGATATGGGGTAAAAGCGGAAGTTCAGAGAAGCAGAACAGCCAGCCACTAGTTTCTTACCTCTACCTCAGACCATAAGGGCAACTCTGTCTCTACGAATCCTCAGACTGAATTCCTGAGATCCTGTCTCTTCCTGCCTTATATTCCTGCCTCCACCTCCCTAGTGCTGGGATTAAAGGCATGTGCCACCACTGTATGGCCTCTATAGTTAACTAATGGCTAGCTCCACGCTCTGATCTACAGGCAAGCTTTATTTGTCAGAAACAAACAAAATATCAGCACAACATAGCGAGACTTTCTCTCAAAGAAAGGATACAGTAGAGTGAAACTGGAGAGTTTGGGTGCGCAGAAATTTACACTCAATCCTCTGTTTTCCAATTTCCCAGTCCTAGCTGTAATGTGTGTTACTGGTGGGAATCATCCATGGATCTCTCTAATGATGAACCAGGAAAACAGAGAGTCTGTTGGTTATCATTAAATATGTATTGAAAGTATATTGTCAATTGTGATGGAAGGGGAGGAGCATCTCAGGGGGTTTCTGTTCCCACAGGCATCCAGGAGATCTGGCAATTGCTGCTCTTTCAAAATGGTTTTCATGACATTCTCTCCCTGTCTCTGTCTCTGTCTCTGTCTCTGTCTCTGTCTCTGTCTCTCTCTCTCTCTCTCTCTCTCTCTCTCTGTGTGTGTGTGTGTGTGTGTGTGTGTGTGTGTGTGTGTGTGTGTGTTAAGACCATTCCATATTGGAGACTTTCATATTAAAAGTTATGAATGCTTGACCATATCTTAACTTTTACTTCTTGCTAGCTCTTACAACTTAACCTGCTTCTCTTCATCTATATTTTTCCTCGGGGCTTTTTACCTTTTTTTTTCCTTTCTGTGTACCTTACTTTCACTGCTTCTTGTGTCTGGCTGATAGCTGCCTAGTTTCTGGGCCTAGACAGTGCCTCTCTCCCTTATTCTTTCCTCCTCCTCCTCTCTCTTCTAGCCTAGATTTCTCCTATTTATTTTTCTCTGACCGCCAGCCTTGCCTGTCCCTCTCCTGCCTAGCTACTGGACATTCAAGTTTTCATTAGACCAGTCAGGTGCCTTAGGCAGGCAAGGTGAAACAGCAACACATTTGTTCATAATTAAACAAATGCAGGAAAAACAAATGCAACACATCTTTACATCATTAACAAAAACAACATGAACAAGCAAAACATGTTTACACAGCTAAAGTAATATTCTGCAGCATAAACAAATGTAACACATCTTTACATAGTTAAAATAATGTTTTAGGAGGTGTAGCCTAAAGTACCACAACAAGAGTATATGACAAGAAGATATCTGAAGAATACTGGCAGTAGGAAAGAATTTGAGGGGGTTTTCATTTCCCTTTGCTGATAAGTGCTTTATCTTATCCCTTTATCTGAATAGGCAGATTTTATGAGCCTGAATCTAAGGCCCCCAAAAGTGCCCTGACAATAGATGCCCAAATTACAGCCCCAAGGCCAAAGCCAGCCACCATGCTGGGCCTTTATCTTATTCTATTTCTGTATACCTTTATTTACTTCTTATTTTGTGGCTTGCAGTGTAGCTCTTAGCTGACCCCTGATGTCCTCCTTTCCTCCTTTTCTCAATCCCTGATCTCTTCTTCCCAGATTTTTCCTATTTATTTTCTCTGCCTTCCAGCCATGCCTATCTTTTCTCTTGCTTTGCTATTGAGTGTGCAGCTCTTTATTAGACCAATCAGGTATTTTAGACAGGCAAAGCAACACAAGTTCACAAAATTAAACAAAAGTAGCATAAAAAAATGTAACACATCTTTGCATCATTAAGCAAATATTCCACAGCATAAACAAATGTAACGCATCTTTAACTAATATTCTACAACTGGGACCCTCAAGTTTGCAATATGCTACCCCAGGATATGGTGCAGCTCTCTTCTCTGGACCCTCATCCTTCCCATAGGGCAGAGGACATGGCTCTGATCCTCAAGAACTCACCCATCTTCCTAAATCTGGGGAGAGTTTGCTTTTATCTATAGCCTTTTTCAGAGACCCTCCTTTGCCCATGTCTATCCCACACACATTGTCCTTGATACTCAAATTTGGTTTAGCAGTAGGGTCAGACTTTTGTAAAGATAGAAAAAGGAATTATTTTAAAGTTGATTCTGTTATTACCCTGAACAGACAATTGAAACAATACAGTGCAAACACTTGCATATACACACACACAATAAATGCAAAATGAGTAAAGAAAATCATCATAATTTGCTTGAGCTGTCAACGTGACACAAGCCCAGTCCCCTCAGCTGAAGAATTATCTAGATCAGACTGCTCTGTGGCCACATCTGTGAGGCATGTTCTCAATTGTTAATTGGTGTAGGCAGGCCCAGCAAAATTAGAATAAAAACTAAACCATAAATCAATTCCCAAATTCAAATATTATCCTTTAACAGTCCTGATGTGAGAAGCCATTCAGATCTTGGAGGAGGGGAGTGACGGATGAAAGCATTGTTCTCTGAAATGGGGTAGCCATGCTGCATGTGATGGGTGTTGCAGGCCTGTAGCCCCAGCTACCGAGGCTAGCACATGAGGATCATGTGACCTCAGCAACCCCAGGCCATGCTTGGCAACATGGTCAGACCGGTTTTACAAATGAGGGGGATTAGGAAAAGGGACATGAGGAGAAAGAGAAGAAGGGGAGGAGGATGGAAAAACCTTGTGTTTATAGCACATTAGCATCAAGTTGGAGGTCTCACAACAAATGTGAATTGCGTCATGAGGGACATACGATAGTATTTCCAGTGGTCTTGCCAAATGAGGACAGATAGTACAATAGAAATGGAAGTGGGTTAAAGACCAGGCCAGCCTGAGGTACAAAATATCTCAAAAAAAAAAAAAAAAAAAAAATCCCCGGACTTGGAGCTGTTGGTGATTTTCTCATGCCCTGGGAAGGGTGGAGGACAAGCAGTTAGTGATGTGATGGAGAAGCACGCGCCGTACACATTTCAGCAGCCTCTCTTTAATCCCCAAGTTATTTGTATTTTAATAGATAAAGCTTGCTTTAAGATCAGAAAAACAAAGCAGTCAACTACTAGAGAGACCTTTTACCTCTACCAAATCTTCAGACTGAATGGGCAAGATCTTGTCTCCAGGAATCCTTTAGACTCTAAATCCCATGAGTTTCTGTCTCTTCCCCTTTATATTCCTCTCCATCCAGCTGTATCCCTCCTGTCTCTACCTCCTAGTGCTGGGATTAAAGGTGCATGACTCCCAAACACTGGGATTAAAGGTGTGAGCCACCACCACCTGGATCTGTTTCTGGATCAATCCTATGTAGCCCGGGGTAGCCTTGATCTCAGAGATAATCTCTGCCTCTGTCTCCTGAGTCCTGGGATTAAAGGTGTGTGTCACCACTCCCTGATCTCTAGTGGCTTAGCTTTGCACTCTGATCTTCAGGCAAGCTTTACTTATTAAAATACAAATAAAACATCACTACAAAAGTGTCTTTGAGGCTCTGCATGACTAGCTGTGGCTCTTTGTGGGATCCTTCCCCCAAGTCTCCAGCAACTACTGTTCCCCTACTCAACTGTTGACATTCACGGGTGCTCACCTGCCTCCTGCTTTTGCTGTCCTCTTAGCATCTTGCCATCCTCATTCCTCCCCTTCCACCCCCTTCCATGTGAAGATGCAGCAAGAGACAACATCCTGGGAGCACAGGAAACCTCACCAAACACCCAGTACTCTGTCGCTTGATCTTGCACTTCTTACCTTCCAAAACTGTGAGGAAATAAATGTCTTCGCGAATCATCCGGGCTCTGTTTGGCTGTAATAATGAGGCGAGGCAAACCACCTGACTGGAACCTTGATCTGAATAGATATGGACTGTTTGAAAGTTAGCTTGTAAAAAAAAAAAAAAAAATCTGAATATACTGGAATATGGGTATTGATGGGGAAAACTGTAATAAAGATTTTAATTTGCAAGGTAAGCAATTGAGGCTTAAGTATGCACAGTCCCTTGGTTAATGTTTATCTTTACTCCTGTAGTTACACTTCCTGAACTAGGTCAAGTTGTTTTTCCTATTCAAGTTGTAACTTGGGAGGCTTAAAAATAGTCTTCACTTATTTTATGTTCCTAATATTATTTAAAAAGAAATAAAGTCAAATAACTCAGCAAGCATGAAACATAGGCCACAAAGTGAAATACTTCAACGTGATTCAAAGTATTATACCCGTGTGGTGGTTCAGATAGGAATGGCCTGCCTAGGCTCATACATTTGAATGTTTGGTCATCAAGAAGCGGTATTACTTGAGATGTTAGAAGGTGTGACCTTGTTGGAAAAAGTGTGTCACTGGTCATGGGCTTTGAGGTTTCAAAACCCCACACCAGGCCGAGTTTTCTCTCTCCCTGTTGCCTGTAGATCTGGACGTAGAACTCTCCACTACTCTCTAGCACCATGTCTGTCTGTGTGCTGCCATGCTTCCTGATGACAAGGGATTAAATCTCTGAAACGGTAAGCCAGCCCCAATTAAATGCTTTCTTTTATAAGAATTGCCATGGTCGTGGTGTCTCTTCACAGCAATAGAACACTAAGACACATGGGATAGGTAAACTTCTAAAATTCACTAATGAGTAAATAGAATTATACACTCAAATTAGACATCTCATTTATTTATACAAACAATCTATAATACCATTTTCATTTCAACTCAAATATAATTTTCTTTCAACTTATGCTGCTGTCTAATATGTATCTATATCTATCACATGCTTTCTTCCTGTTAATGTTTGTTTCTCTCTCTCTCTCTCTCTCTCTCTCTCTCTCTCTCTCTCTCTCTCTCTCTCTCTCTCACACACACACACACACACACACATACACTGTAGAGAAACTATTTCGAAGTTACAGTAAAAAGCAGAAGCACTTCTCAGATAATAAAGCTCTGTTGTAAATGCCTAAGGAAATGAAAATGGGCTCTTAGAAATCCTTTTGTGTGGATTTGCCTGGCACTTCACAGCTCACAACTGTAGCTTTCAAAGCTGTGTTTTTAAACACAGATCCCAAGGCTCATCTGTCTCTTCTGTAAATAGTGGGGCAGGATCCGACTGTCTGGTTCTCCCATCCTTGTGTACCCAGCCTTTAACCTAAGGTCCTCAATGATCAACAGCTGAATGAAGGAATCAGCACATGAACTTTGTTTTCAGAAGTCTTCCAGATGCTGCTGGTGACCAGCTAATTCCAGAGACCTAGGCTGGCCTTAACACTTTAACTCCGGGAGAGTTTTCCGCTACCATCTCATTCGCTGTACTTGGCCTGGCAGCCAACGGACATGAAGTCCGGGAAATTAAATAACTTGTCGCATGCAATCATATTTTCATACTTAGCAACACACTTTGGAATTAATGATGACAATGAGAAAATGAGACTAAAAGATAGTTTTTTTTTTTCTTTTACCAAAAAAGGCAAACTATGTTACTATTTGGGCTTAGGGACTGAGAAAGGCCAGCCCAGTGCAGAGAAAGGACAACCGGAGCTGGATTCATAGCAGTGCCCGCTCACTTCAGGTCCTATCACGGGACTAACGGGACTTCATCTTCTGTGCTCTTCTCATCTAGTGGCTCCCATCCAGTTGTGCCGAAGAAGAAATGGGGTTTTCTCTTACTGGGTATCTCCATTGCCCACATCCCTTCTCCTCTGACAGAGCAGCATACGCCGGGCAAAAGTCAGTGAAGCTATTTTTTCCTCCAGAAATCTGTCAACAATTTGAAATTCACTTGCTAACATGATATTTTGCACAAACACATCAAAAATGTTTCATATCCAAGCCTCTTACTTCTGCCTGCATAGTAACATGATTAGAAAATATTTGTGGCTAGATATTCATCAGAAAGTAAACATTCATTCACCTAGCTGTTATTTCCAGAATCATTTTGCTATGTTTCAATGGAATTTGCTTCAACCCACAATAATTCTACATCTTTCCAAAGCAACTCCAGTAATCTCTTCAAGAGTCCGATGGTCTCAGTTTTAAAGGCATTGGTAAAGCAAAAGTTAGTGTCTCTTAGGAAATAATACTCATATTTTAAAAAGTATGCTATATCAAATACTATAAACAATAATTAGCCATGGTGAAGAACTTACTGTATGGCAATTATTATATACGGAATACCACATTTGTACATAACAGTATACATATAATATATAACAATATGCGTGTTAGGCAAGTATGCTTGAATATTCAGAGCACATATATACATCTGTAAGTATGTGCCCTGTTAGTTTCTGAGCAGATAGTAAGGTATGGTTAATATTGAAGCAACAGTTGCTCTGAGGCTAACCAAGGACCATTCACTTCGCTCGCTGGGAGGGGAGATAGGAATCCGCTAGGGCCTCTGGGAAGAAGAAGGAGATGTCTGTGTTGATTGTGTCCCATTCCCTTTCCTTCCTGCTTAGAAAATGACCTGTCTAAAGCGAAACAATTGTCACTCTATGACAGAGAAACATGGACTCGTGGACACACTTTGAATGGAGGCTGGGCCCTTGTTTGTCACCAAACCTGGGTTTTATGTACACTAACATGCACACAATTGGTATATTTACTGCTAGGGGATGGGACCCAGGGTGCACAGGGAAGAATATAGTTTGCTTCCCTTTGTGCCACTTTCATGTTTTATTTTTAATTGTGTGGGCATGTGTGGTGTGTGAGTGTGTGTGTGTGGTGTGAGTGTGTGTGCGCACACACGCAAGTGTGCTAATGAGGCCAGAGGCATCGGATCTCCCTAGAACTAGAGTTACAGATAATGTGAGTTGCTCAACATGGGTGCCAGGAATGGAACTCCAGCTCTCTGCTGGAGCAGTAAGTGCTCTTAGCCACTTGAGTATTGCTCCAGTCCCTGTTTTAACTTTTTAATACTGCATACAATAACACTTTAACAAAGCAGGGCTGGAGTGATAGCTCAGGGCTTGAGGGCACTGGCTGCTCTTCCAGAGGACTGAGGCTCAATTTCCAGCACCCACAGGGAATCTTACAACCATTTACAACTCAAGTTCTCAGGGCTCCAAGGCCCAAATCTGGCCTCGACGGCACCGTGAGTGCATGTGGTGCCCAGACATACATGCAGGCAAAGCATGCACACACGTAAAATAATAAAACAAAGGAAAATGACACCGCAAATAATTACAAATTGAATTTCTGAATAACTGGCAC
The DNA here is from genome assembly GCF_903992535.2 of Arvicola amphibius. NCBI lineage: Eukaryota > Metazoa > Chordata > Mammalia > Rodentia > Cricetidae > Arvicola > Arvicola amphibius. Next base: position 40,458,355 of record NC_052060.1, on the reverse strand, counting down.
ATTAACTGAGAAAAGCCAGGGGACATAATATTCAAATAACTTCCTAACCACACAGCCATGGTTTGCAGATAATTTTATGTCAGTATCCATGTGTTCTGACATGTAGACTACTCGAGCAGTTTGTTTGTTTTAAGGACTGGGTTGCTCACTATTTGTTTACTGATCCATTGTTTTCTTCTCATTTACCCTGAGAAATCTCCTATCTGGGGCATCTTGAGTCTCCTAAATGGGTTTTAGAACTGAACCAAAGTTGGCATCTGTGGCTACAGCTTGGAAATACGGCACCCTCAAAACTCAGATGCCCTGGTTCTGACCGGCAGTGACAAGGAGAAGCCCTGAGATCAGCAGGATCATCTGAAGGGCAGTGTTAACACAGCCTCCACTGGGCACATGTCCAAAGAAGAGTGCTACCCTGAGAACCATACTTCCTTATGAGGCCACCCTGCCACCCATCACTACAAACTGTTTTTCTCAGAGTTCTGTGCTCTTTTTATTACTATGACACTCTCTCCGGGTCTTCACTCTCCCAATTCCTTTGCATACACCATTACAGATGTCTTCTTTAAAGGTACTTTGTCATTATTCCCTACCCAAGATTTGTTGAAACAAACAGTTGAACAAAATAGAAAGTTTCAAAAAACCAATGATCTGAGCTTCGGAAACTGGGTCACTGGTGCCGGCTATGTAGGCCCAGTGACCCGAGTTCAACCTCTGGAACCCATGTAAAGGTGGGAAGCTGGAACCAACTACCAAAGTTCTCCTCTGACCTTTACACACATAAAGCTATGGCTTCTGCGCTAGAACACACACATTCTTCATGTAGACATACCCAGTAGTTATGAAAATATTTTAAATCAATCATCTGGTCTAGGACTCTAGTTAGTTGGCAGAGTGCTTGAGCATTCATAATTCCTTACGTTAAATTTTCAGGACTGCCTACTCCAGGTATGTGGCACCTGCTCATACTTCCAGCACTCTGGAGGCAGAGGTGGGCTAATCAGAAGTTCAAGGTCGTCCTCAATCCAATGCAGCAAGCAAGCAAGCCTGACGTAGACCAACACTAAGTTATGTGAAGCCCTAACTAACTAAAAAATGTCTTAGTCTGAGGACAGATAAAGAAATGCCTGTTTTTTCAATATGTTCCTTTGCCTATGTTTTTTTGGTCCCATTTACACATATAAACATTTAGGATATACATTAAATAACCATAATAAGCTTACTGAGAGTACTTAACTAAATAAATAGCCTCTTTACTTTTTTTTTGTTTTTTGAGACAGGGTTTCTCTGCAGCTTTAGAGCCTGTCCTGGAGCTAGCTCTTGTAGACCAGGCTGGTCTCGAACTCACAGAGATCCGCCTGCCTCTGCCTCCCGAGTGCTGGGATTAAAGGCGTGTGCCACCACCGCCCGGCTTTACTTTTAATCACAAATGTGAAAATCAAAGATTAGTCTTAGAAATATTTTTTAGTTAGTATTTAAGGGAAACATTTGTGCAAATACTCATATGTCTTCTGTGTCATTTTCTCATCTCTAGGGCCAGTTTGGGTCAATTAATTAAAGGTGACTAGTCCTTGTCTGTAAGGAAATTCCCTTAAAAATAAGGTAACTAGGAGATCATGGAGCTAGGTTCAGAGAAGGCCCAGGACAGTACCAGCCTACGGCTCAGGCTGTTATCTTTTGAGCATGACCCTTTCTGGCTCCCTGGTCTTGATAGATTTATCACATGTCTTGACCTTCAGTAGTTCAGAGATGATCAGAGGCACAGATCCTCTCGGGTCTATTCCTACCACTATTTTTCTTATGTGCATGCATGTATGGTGTGTGTGCTCACGTCTGTATGTGTTCACATGTATGTGAACATGTGTGTATAGGGGTACGCACTAAGTGTGGAGCCCAGCCAATGGTGGGAGTCATCCTCCCTCACTCTCTACCTTATTGACTGGGGCAGGGTCTCTCAGGTGAACTCAGAGCTCATAAATAAGGTGGCTCCGCTAAGCAGTTGATCCAGTGGGGCTCCTCTTGTGCTGTAAACACTTCTAAGCACTGGGCAATCTCCACAGAACCAGCTCCCCCTTTTCACCCAGTGAGGTGACTGCAAGGGACTTTCAAGTCTGCTTTCTTCAGTAAGAACCCTGCAGAACCCTGAAGAGTAGTAAGACAATGTTCCTTTTAACGGACATTCACAGCACCGTCGCCCATAGCAGAATGTGCAGAGGCCTTTGTGACAGTTGCATATGATCACACTGTAATGACCATGAGTCCATGTTGGCATTAATAACTCAGACCTTACTGGTGTTTACTGCATAAGGTGTTCTAGCCAATTTAGTCCTAGCTATTTTCTCCTCTTTTAAAGAAGAAGGTGACTTGTCACAGTATTTCAGAGAGTTCCACTTTGTAATCATAGAATAAGGAACATTTCTGTCACTCCACCATGCTAGCATGTCTACCTACCTCAGAACGAAGTATTTCCATAGATCTGTGTTGCAACTAACTTCGACAGACATTTCCTTTCCCATATGAACCTACAGTCTGTGGAAACACCACAGCACAGGGTGCCGTGGACAGAGCGCCCCAGAGACTCTGCTTCTTCTTGGCTGGAGACGTGGGTTAGTCACTAGACCTCACTGGGTCTCAGTCCCTCCTCTGAAACTCAAGGATGATGCTGAGCTACCAGCAAGAGTGTTTCCCTGAAAACGAACTGCAGGTTCTGCCCAGGTTCCCAATTCCCTTTTCCTCTCCACAAGCAAAGGTCAGAGGAGTTTATGCCTAGCGTTACTGTTCAGTCAGATCCTTATTCAGCCTTCTCTGGAAAAATCTTGTCTTTCATAAAAAAAAAAAAAAAAACACAGTTGAATATAGAACAGATATCCTCACGTGTGAGAACAACATAAGAAAGAATTTTCTTTGGCTTTGGCTGAAAATGGCAGCTACTATGTGATTCACGGACATTTGACGTAAAGGATGCAAACACAAATCACTTCTGTGGTGATGCGAGATCACTGAAACTGGACTTCAGACGGAGCAGTGGCACAGGCTTCAAAGACAGAGTGCAAAGGCAAATGGCAAGTAAGATTAATTTTAAACCGTATCTGAGATGCTTTCTATAAAACTCAGGCTTTAAAACTTTCAGAAAATGTTTCCAACTATACGGTTCCACAACTTATTTCTCCACTATAATATTATCATATTATATAAGCAACCGCTTATTTGAAAAACTGAAGCCGGGCGGTGGTGGCGCACGCCTTTCATCCCAGCACTCGGGAGGCAGAGGCAGGTGGATCTCTGAGTTCGAGGCCAGCCTGGTCTACAAGAGCTAGTTCCAGGACAGGCTCCAAAGCTACAGAGAAACCCTGACTCAAAAAAAAATTGATACAAACATTTTAATTTTTAAAGATTTCACATTATATGATTTATTGGAAAAGGTGAAATGATGCAACTTTCATTTTTAAAAAATTAAGCTTTATTATTCAAGTTTTCTTTATTCAAGTTAGAAAATGTTATTTCAAGGAAAGTCTTTGTCCCAGAGAGGACTTGCTGATCCTGGAGAGGTGGCCCTAAGTGCTTGTCAAGCCTGCTGCCTCTGTGCCTCACTCAGCTGAGGCCTCCAAACCGGGGCAGGACAGGCCCAAGCTCTGAGCTCTGAGCTCTCGCTCTTTCAGGATGATGGTGGCAGTGGGAGCTGCCTCCCAGGAACTTTTGTTACTTTTGGTCTAGCTACAAAGCCCAGCTGGCCTTGACTCTGTCTCAGCCCCCAAGGGCTGAGACTGCAGGCTGGCGGCTGTGCCCCCCACCCCTGACAGGCTTGTTTTTCCCTTGCTTGGTTGGTTGGTCTTATTTTACTCTTTGTTTTGCCACATTGCCCGGGTTGGCCTGGAACTTCCGACCTCAAGCAGTCATTCGGTCCCAACCTCCCGAATAACCGAACCTAACGAGTGATTCCCGGCCTGGCTTCGAGAAGCTTCCTGAGCTAGGCCCTTTCTAGTTTACCCCAAACTCAGAAGTAAAGGTATGTTAGGGAAAATGTAAACTGGTCTCTGAGACTTCTCACTTTGCCTCCCTTAAGCTTTGTCGCAATATAGAGGAGTTTGGCTTTCAGGTCATGGGCTGAGGGCTGACAACATGGGGAAAGGCACCTATTCCAAAATTTGGTAACATGAGTTTGATCCCTGAGAGAACAGATGCCTATAAATTCTCCTCTGACCTCCACAGATCTGTCAGCAGTGACACTAAGTAAATTAATTAAAATAAAAATTATTAAAACCAGTGTTTGATAATTATTCCCAGCATGATTATGAACTAAGTATTCTCTACCAAATGTGTCACATCCTGTGGTTTTTAAATACAAATTTAATCATTATTTGACCTGAAAACTTTTGCTTAACATTCAAACGTATTAAAACTGTTATTTCAATGTTAGAATTTTACGTAATTGGTGAAAAGACATTTATGAACTTAAAACTCAGTGGGACTGGAGATGGCTCTGCAGTTAAGCGTGCTTGCTACTCTTGCAGAGGACCTGGGTTCAGGCCCCAGGACCCACACAGCGGCTCACAACTACTTGTAACTCGGGATCTTATGCCCTCTTCTTGCCTGCTTAGGCACAAGACACCCATGTGGTTCACAGACACAGATAAATTCAGGCACACACATTAACATAAAATAAAGATTTTAATAACTCGGGTAATGAATAGTTTACAAATACAGCAAATGTCCCTTTTAATATGTCCAATTTTCAGCGATGCCACAGCATGTGAACTTGTCTGCTGTAGCTATGTGAGGTTTTCTGAGACCCCTCAGACACTGAAACACAGTGTCAAGATGACCGCACTGTAGACAGATGTTGTGGTTTCTCCTCGGTTCTCTTTCAAGACCTTCTTCCTCCAAAAAGAGCCTCGGAGTTGAGGCCTTTCCATGGTAATACCAAATAATTCCAGTCCTCTCTCATCAGGCAAAAGATGGGCCTGAACCAGGCAAGGCTGAATACTTTTCTCTTGCAAGCTGGAGCCTCTTTTTTTGGTAATAATATGACTAGACATGCATCCAAGGTCCAGAGGATTGGGAGTGATTGGGCCGTGCCTAGAAGGGCATGCAGACAGCTAGTTTGCAAATTGGATCTGGAAAAAGTAGAGAAAATAGTAAAAAAAATAAAATAACACTGGTGAAAGAATGTGGAGCCACAGAGGGGGGAAAATGCCAGTTCTTGGAGATGCTTCAGTTGCCAACTCTAATTCCTCATGAGTGCTGACTGCCCTCCTCCTCGTGTATTCTAAAGGGAGCAGCTGAATAAGAAAGTTACCTCTAAGGGGCCAGAATGAGTTTGCTTTGATCATATATACTTCTGAACGAAGCCGTGGCGTCTTAAAAATTCTCCGCATGTAATGGCAGCCATAGCAACGGAACATTTGATGACAACACCTTCCTTGAAATACTTCCATCCAAGATTTGTGTTCGTTCTTCAGAGACTACCGACATTTAAGTTTGATGTTAATTACACTATCAACTTAGATATATACTGCCCCAGAGAAAGTCAGGCCATCACATTCTGTAATTCAATTCCTTTGCAGAAAATGAGTTGTAAAATTTATGAGTCACTTTACGCTTTCCCTGCTCTCCGGTGAGAAGATGCTCCACTTTCCTTGATGAAGAAGAACGGCAGATGCTGCACGCTCTGCCTTCTCCTTGGCATCTATTAACATTTACTGTCTTTTTAAATTTTTTCCATGCTGGTCTTTGACAAACACTGCTCAGCAAGCTCTGACGCCTCTAGCAATTCTGTCAAGTCTCAGCTAGTTTGTGACCCAACATTAAACTATTTCTGATTTCTGATACATCACTGGTCCATTTGTCTTTCCATCTATGGGGCAAGGTAAAATAAGATGCGTTGAGGAGGATGTCATACTTTCTTTTGCTGATGCTGTATAAAACACCTTGACAAGAAGGACATAGGGAGAAAGGGTTTATTCCGACTCAGAGTTCAAAGGGATAGTCCATCACGGGCAAAGTCAGGCCTGTAAGGGGCTCAAAGCACTTGTCCTGTGACATTCACAACCACAGAGAGCAAAGACCACGAATGCACATTTCTACTCAGCTGCCGTTCTCCACTTATACAGCTCATATACAGTCCCAGCCTGAAAATGGTACCCACCTTGTAAATCTTCCTCCCTTCACTAACAAGATGGAGAAAATCTCCCATGGTCAAACCCAGAGGCCCATCTCTCAGATGATCTAAATTTTGCTATGCTGACATTTAATACAACTATCACAGACAGAGGGTATAAAAAGAGTTTATTTCAAAGGTAGGAGACCTTAAAAAACAGATTCCTGCATAGTAGTTTGCAGGGCATCATTAAGGAGAACTGTCCAGCCTGCACTGAAATTTACCTTAGTGAAAAGGATTTTTCCCATGGATCTAAAGATAGCGTGTTACAGAAGGTAACTGGCGTCGCCATTCCTAGTTTTGTGATATTAAACACTTCTCATAAACATGAAACAATCTTTCCATTTTTATCTTTAAGAAAAGATGAATCAAAATTTCTTTAAAAGGTGTGAGTAAAAAGTATCTGTAGCACAAAAGAGGCTGAAGAGTAGGAAACTAACTCTATTTTAGAACTCTGGAAACTGCTTTATAATGTGTTGTCTGGTGTTCCTAGTCATTTCAATTCTTCCAGCTAAATTCAAATAGAATCCAAAGGCCATCACATCAAGCCTTTCATTTTCCTTTGCAAAATTATTTGAAAAAGGATGAGAAATGCTCAGAATTTAAATAAATGTGCCTGAAGCTTTTCTTTCCTCGTGTGTTCTATTAGCTAAAAGAGTAATACTTTTGTTTATAAGGAGAACACTAACATAAAAATTTGAATTATTAAATGTTAATGGTTTCATTACATTTTAATGTTCATATATATTAAAATTACCAATTTTTATAACTAAGGAGCTTATAGAATACTGCTGTTTTCCCATAGCTTTTTGTTTAGAGACATGGTCTCATTATGCTGCCCTACTGATGCAAGCAATTCTCCTGCCTCAGTCTCTTCAGTCACAGGGAGTACAGGTATGTGCCCTGACATCAAGCTACAATTGATTTATTTTATTTTATTTAAGATTCTGTGTGTGTGTGTGTGTGTGTGTGTGTGTGTGTGTGTGTGTGCTGTGTGTGCACAGGTGCCTGCAGAAGTCAGAAGAGGGCACTGGAGTCCTGGCTCTGGTGTTAGTGTCAGTGGTTGTGAGCTACCAGATACGGGTGCTGGGAATAGAACTCGTAGATGGAAGTTCCAACAGTTGCTTTATGTAGAAATTCTTGCCAAACGTTTGGGCGCCATTTGTAGATGGAAGTCTGTCTCTTTTTTAAAAAAATTACAACACTCTTTGACCAACAGCTCAGGATTATTATTAACTAGCTCTTAAAACTTAAATTCACCCATAATTTTTTATCTACGTTTAGCCTCATGGCTTGGTACCTTTTCTCAGCGCAGCATTTTCATCTTGCTTTTTCTATGAGTGGTTTTCTGCATGTGCAGGTCTATGACTGCAGACTGGGCCCTTTTTCTTCCCAGAATTCTCCTAGTCTGGTTGCCCCACCTACATTTCCTGCCTAGCTACTGGCCAATCAGCATTTTATTAAAACAATACTAGTGACAAATCTTTACAGTGTTCAAGAGCATTATCCCACAGCAACTTAGTTCTCTGGAAGAAAATTAAGTCTTCTTAACTGCTGAGCCTTCTCTGCAGTCCCTACACTAGATTTGAAACTAACTCATTTTGTCCAGTTACATAATCGTGTCATGTTTCTAAATAAAAGAAAATGGCTTCATGCCTTCAAACACATCGGTTTTTTTTATATCTAATCATATCAAATATCTCCAGAATTAAAACAGATCTTTTTCTTAACATTGACAGGAATTTTCCCAGTACTTCACCATTATATAGTATTTTTGCTTTTGGTATGAGATATGATTCCATCATGGTCAAATCCACATCTATTCTGCAAATAAACTATTTTTCATGAGGTCTTCATGGTGCTGACAGAGGCTGTATCGTGTGCTCATGAGTCCTCCTTAGGTGCAGGTAAACAACTGAGCCACGGTACCCTCATGACCACAACTGGCACCTGCCTCCTCTGAAGGATAAAGGGTGGGGACCACACTTTGCCCACTGAGGGGCACATAGCGCTCTTCTTCGGCAAACAGCTTACACAGCAGCAGAGCTCACTTTAACTGCCTGGACATAACCACCTTATACTGTCTAGAGCATCTCTGATACATTATGGGCAAGGTGTCCAGGGTCCCTCCAAGGGATGCGACACAGAGACGTCATGTCAGTTTATTTATGTGGCAGCCATTTTTGCCAACAATATAGGTCCCATGCTACCTTTTCTGGCTGATAGGGAAAACACAGGTCAAATTCTCATGCATAAGGAGAAAGAAGTTTGCTAACTGGGACCTACAGGAGACTGATATTAACTTGCTTACAATGGAGTCTTTAGCTATATCCTGTATTATACTTGCTAATCATCACTATTCAGAGTGTTAGCTTTGATATTCATATCTGAGATTAGATGCACATGGGAGAAAGTTTTCCTGCCATGTTTGGATATCGATGTCTTTAAGCTACTTCGCTATTTTATGTGTATGTATGCATGCCACTGCACATGTATGGAGGCCAAATGGCAACTATGTGGAGCAGATTCTCTCTTCCACCAGATCAATGTACAGATGTATCAAACGCAGATGTAAAAAAAAAAAAAATGAGGTTGTTAGTGTATTTTTCTGTTCCTTATTGCTTTTAGTAAAGTTTCAAAAAAAAGTTCTAAGAACTGCTTAGTTTATATGCAGAAACAGGAGGAAATGGAACTACCTAGATGTTCAGGGTCTGTGATATTGAAGAGTTACTTTGCTGCCCCAAATGTTCATAGAGATAAAGGAACGGTCAATGTAAGGGTATTGTCCTCGCAAACAGCTTTTGTATTTCTGCTGGCCTTAAGGTGATCTTTGTAAAGATGAGAGAAGAAGGTACAGATAGAAAGAAGCAAAGAACTAAAGCTTAGGGGCTAGGCCTAGAACAGATGTTAGCCGTGGTTATCTACACAAGAAATAAACTGGGAGCAACTAGGCCACAAGCTTATGGGGTTTAAAGAAGCCTGGTTGCCACAGAAACCATGAGTCTGGCCTGGAAATGCCTGTCTCTTTGAATTCCTTAAAGCAACATAGGCTCAAGCCTTCAAACCCATCCCAGTTGAAAGAGTTGTGAGTGATGGGTACACTAGCGGGGAAATACACACCAACAGTAATCTCCGATGTGGCCGGCAGTGATTATGGGAAAAGTGGATTCTCCAAGGGGAGCAAGCTGGCCAGACTGCCCGACCAGACTGTCCTCCCATTGCACGGACACTCAGTTCTCACTGATGAGGAGTGAAGATGGCTGTGAAGCAGCGGCCGTGTGTATCCTCGTTATAGACCTTTTCACATGTGGCACCACACTGCAGCTGGGGTTGGGACGCAGTCGCCTGTTCAGTGGTTTCCATGAGACTGGCTATCCGAAGTCACTTCACACCTTATTGGAGAAAAGAGGCGTCATCTTGCTCTGCCCTTGGACACCCACCCTTACCCTCTCCCTGAGTCTCAGTTCAAACCCCACCTCTCTAGTGGTTCCCAGATCCCTGCAAGCCTTCCATTCTCCTCCACACCTCACCCCTGCTCTGCCCCTTCACTAGAATTATACTCCCTCAGGGCAGGGCTTGATCCCGTCTCCAGCTGAAATCTCGGCACCTAAAACTGACTGTAGCCTCTTGGTGATTATTTGTTGAGATGAAAGTAATAATTAGGTGCTTGTAATTTCTGAATGTTGCAAGTTAGATACCTGATTCTAGTTAGTTATTTCTATCACCACGTCACCAATGGCAGGTATTGACTCGTGTGTGAGAAAATCGGGATAACGCCTTGTAAGGTATCATTATGTGTTAGGAAAGCTAGCCTACAGTTTGTCCTACTGGTCAAGTGCAGTTATTGCTAAAAGCAAGACATTTGCTCTTATTCTTGCTGTGTGTTTTAAGGCTCAAACAGAGGAGCAGAAGATGCAGCTCAATGGGAGTTGCTTGCCTAGCAGGGACGAAATCTGGGACACAATCTTCAACATTGGGAAGAGAAAAGTGATTGAGATAATGACAAGTTGGAAGAGTTCCATTTTTTTTAATCACTGGTGTTCATTAATTTTAACGCAATGACCTGATACACCTTGGACATCCTTCATAGTCTCCTAAAGCCAAAATTCAACGACTGATGCAATTACCACTTACTCAAGGCAGAAGCTAAAGTTCGCCAGGCAGGATATCTGTCAATCCAACCCAACCGATTTAAGACTCATGCCAGGATGTAGTGGCATGATTACTATTACCTGTGGCTTCCTATTGGCTAGAGGGAACGAATGTGGCAGAGAGGTAATTACAACACAATTCACCAAGAGCTATTCTTGGAGACATGTAATATTACAGAGGTCCATACCATAGCAGACAAGCAAAAAAAAAAAAAAAAAAATCAGGAATACGTGCTTGGTTATCAGTGAAGCATGGACTCAAAAGTGTATCTGGAGACCATTCAAGTGAAGATGGAGTGTTTTCTTGGCCAAAAAGATCTGTCAGAGGGTGTGCAACTAGCCATCCTATTTCCACCCATTATTCTTTTCTTTCCCCTCTGGATTTATTTTCTGGCCTATAGGCTAACTCAAATACCCACTATGGTGATGAAGCTTATTCAGGAACCCAGCACAGAGTCAATGAGCAATTAAAGCAACTGAGGAGTGGCCAATGGGGCCTGGAACTAAGCCTACATAACATTTACAAAAGCTTGATTTTCTGCAGGAAAAAAAAATATTTTGACTTACATTTTTGGGAATCCGTTAGAAGCATCTGAAATGGATGACACCAAGCTGTTTGCCTAAAACAATGTCCCAAGCCTGAACTGGCATGGATGTGTTCTGAGATTAAAATAGAAACGTGTTTTGCTAACAGAAAACAACTTGGAAATCAAAGAGATGTTCAAGCTGGAAACATTTTTCCTTTTCTCGCAGAAAATTCCTAGTTTTACACACACTGATAAATCAGGATAGGGCAGCCACCCTGCCACAGAACTTTTCGCCAACAATTCAAGTAGCAGAGACCTCAAACAGATGAGTTTGGCGTGACATTTGTAATGGAGCAAACACTTTCAACATTTGTAAGCACCTACTATGTGCCAGATAGTGTTGCAGGCACTAAACAAAGATAGCTATTCTTCTAGGGTTTACCCTACAGGAGAAAGACCATGTATAAACAAATTATACAGTAAGACGGAAGACCAGTGGGATGGGGAACGGCCCGGTATAGCGGGAGGTGACGCCCGAGGGGTAAGATAAGAATTTTAAATAGTATTCATATTTGGCTCCTCGGGTGATTTTTGAACAAACTAAAGAAGTGAGACAGCTGTACAGTCAATGTCCTTAATGCAAGGGCATGCCTAGAGGGTACCAGAAGGCCACGAGACCATGAACTGAGAAGAGAGGGGACAGAATAGTCACTGGGACATGGTTTGAGGAGAGGACTGATTTAAGTAAGTTTCAACGGATACTTTAGGAAAAGTGTGTATTTTCACATGAGCAGTCCTTCGGTTTAATGCTTTTTACTCTGCAGCAATATAGTAACTACTTCAAACGGTTCCACAGAGGTCCCGTCATGACCACCACAAGCTGCCTAGGTGGTAACAGCCCTTCCACGGCGAGGGTCGGGGTGGGGGACAACTTGGTGGAGTAGAGCTGCGGGAGACAAGAACAGTTTGCACGTTTCTTCTTCAAACGTGACCTGAGATGCAAACACCTTTTTCAGGAAAAAGGTACAGGGCTATGCCGGTCCTACACTAGAAGCAATCTCTGCCTTAATCAGTTCAAGAACCTCTTTGGTGTTGGTGCCTAAAGCTTGTGTTCTTACCCAGCAGCCCGCCCGTCTGGGGAGCCCCCACCTGTCTGAGGGACCCCGCAGAGCGCGTACCCCGCCCCCTCGCCCCAACCTCCCGCAGTTTTCCTCAGGCTCACCCTTTCAGGCAGGTCCCCCAGCTCTCTCTCTTCCAGGCTGTGCTCGCAACTTTTCTTGCAGCCCGGGGCAAGCGCCACTCGTGGCAAACGCTGGTGGCGCACGGCGTCCCCGCCCCCAGAGCTGCCCCAACCGCGGGGGCCCGGGGAGGGGCGAGCCCCGGCGCGCGCCCAGGGCACGAGGGCGGCGGGCTGCGCGGCTCGTCCCTCCCGCCTCGCCCCTCCCCGCGGGCGGGCGGGCGGCGCGGCTCCAGCCGCAGCACCTCCCCTCGCCAGGAGGGAGCCGGAGGGGCTCTGCCAGCTCGCCGCAGACCTGCCCGGCAGCGCGCCGCGCCCTGTGCGTCCCAGCAGCTGCTGGTGTCGCGCCGAAGGAGACCCGGAGATCCCGGGACGCACAGCTCCCCGTAAGCCTCAGCGCCCCACGTCCTGGCCCGCCGGCATGGCTGTGCTCCTGGCGGCGGTGCTCGCGTCCTCGCTCTACCTGCAGGCGGCCGCCGACTTCGATGGGAGGTGAGATGGGTCCCCAGCGCCCTCTCCTTCCCGCAGGGAACTCCGATTGTGCAGCCCCGTTCGGGACTGGGGAGCCAAGAGGCTGGTGCCCGGCTTGCGGTGAGCGCAAGCCGACGCAGGGACACAGGTGGCGAGTGGGGCGTCCCTGCAGCCCGCGGCCAGTGCGCAGGGTGGACTGCGTTCCGAGGGGAAACTTGCAGGTGACTGGGCGGCTCGACAAAGAGTGGCGGCGAGGACGCGACTCGGAAACGGGGGCACCCGCGAGCTCCCCTCTTAATTTCTGGAGGGGACGGGAGCTCAACATGAGGACTGAGGGGACCCTCCGTGTGTGTGTGTGTGTGTGTGTGTCCTCTAGAAGGGACAGAAGCTCAATATGAGGATTGAGAGGGGACGCTCTCTCTCTCTCTCTCTCTCTCTCTCTCTCTCTCTCTCTCTCTCTCTCTCTCTCTCTCTCTCTCTCTCTCTCTCTCTCTCTCTCTCTCTCTCTCTCTCTCTCTGTGTGTGTGTGTGTGTGTGTGTGTGTGTGTGTGTCCGTCCACGCGGCACCACTCAGACCTGGCGGGCCTGACTGATGCGTGCTCTGACAGGTCCCAACAATCTCGAGCTGGGTCTCCGCTGTCACTTAGCGTGTCCTCCCAAGACTGCGCGGCGCGCTCTCTGCCCTGAGATCCCTCGCCCTCCGCGAGGGTCGCTCCCCTCAGTCCCTGCTGAGGGCCTCAGCTGGACAGGTTTCCCGCTGGTTCACCCCGCCACCTACCCCGCCCCCACCCCTAGAGCCTGTCCCTCAACTGCCTTGAAGATGCCGCACCTTTTTACCTGCAATCTTGGAACCAATCAATTCCAGGATTGATTGGCTTTCCCGGAGGGGAAGCCACGGAGCGCGGAAGAGTGAAAGCAGCGCTCCTTGTTCAGCACCTGGTCGGAGGAAATAGAAAGTTAGGGGTTATTTTGTTCCTTGGGCCTGAGGGTAAAGAGAAGATGGATTGAAAAGATAAAGAGTTTAAGGAGAAGTGGAAAGCAGTCAGGGGCTAAGGCTTTTATTATTAAAATCAATTCTTTGCCCACACGTGAACTCGAGGTGCATTGCTTTGGGGCACACATTCACAAGAGGCACACACACTTGTAAATGTATTATTGCTTTTAAAAGGCGTCCAAAACAGCCTATTTAGATGTACGGGAGTAAGACAGACTGATAGGTGTGAATCTAAACTGCTAAGGATGGCACACTAAGCGTTCTCTGATACATGGGATCTGCACCTTAAACTTGCAGTCCCTGAATTGCTGATGCAGACAGCTTGCAAAACACGAGGAAACTTTATGCGTTCCCCACAGTTTAAATTCCTTGGTTTTAGACCTCTCTTATGGCATGGCAGTGATGGGAGGGGATAGTTGGATCGAAATGAGTTTTGTTGCGTTTGATTTTTGAATAGCCTCTTCTTGCCCATTTCCTTATCTGCCCTTTATACTCAGCAGAAATTCTTTCTGCTTTGCCAGATCTGTTATTCAACGCTTTTCGGTGTACAGTGGGTGTATCAGTGTATGGTGTATTAGTCGAAACTGCCTCCCCCCAACAGCTGTGGGTCTGGGAAATCTGTTTTATTTCAAGCTTTCAGAAACCACCCCGTGAATGGTGGTGACCTGGGATGTCTTGGTTTCAGCTGGCACTGCTTCTCTCCCTACTGCTGTGTGCCCGGTGTGTATATGTTTAACTTTACAGTTCGAAATTAGATCGTTGGAGAACTATTACTGAGAAGGTGTCCAGTCCTCCTCAAATTCCTACAGACAGTAAGGTGTTTGTAGCAAAGTGCTGGGTGTGGTTTAAGTAGATTTTGTTGCTTAAAACAAAGAGAGAGCGATTTTAAATCTCACGTGTCTTTATTTATTTCACATTTTTTTTTGTTTGTTTGGTAGGTGGCCCAGGCAAATAGTCTCTTCGATTGGCCTGTGTCGTTATGGCGGCAGGATTGACTGCTGCTGGGGCTGGGCTCGCCAGTCCTGGGGACAGTGTCAACGTGAGTATCAGGTCTGGAAGCTCCAGTTCCCTGGGATATATATCTTTCCACCATGGCTCTAGACTTTACTCTGCACTTTGGAGGGTTTGCTATTACCAAGCAAGTCTTGGCTGTGCAGATCTGCCCCAAATCCTTATTCTGCCCTTTTCCAACCCAAAGCACCTGTGTCATGGGTGCCAGCTTTACCATTCACAGAGAGCCAGCCACCTTCTATGCTGTCTGTTTATTTTATTATTTTATGTGTATGGGTGTTTTGCTTGCATATATGTCTATGCACCATGCGGGTGTTGGGGATTGAACCTAGGTCTTTGAGAAGAGCAGCCAGTGCTCTTAACTACAGAGCCATCTCTCCAGCCCTGTGCTGCCCATTTAAGCTTTTGTCCTCAGCTTCCACAGGGTTCTTATCGGGCTTCTTTCTTCCTTTGCTCCAAGCTTTGAGATGAAAATGAGATAATGTGTCTAGACGATATTTACACTAAATAAGCCTGGAACTTCAGAGTACCTATAAAATCTTCATTGGAGCTAGTGTGTAAAATGACACACTTGCCATTGGCAAGTGTTTTTTTAGCGAGAGAAGTTGTGCTGATATCTACACGGGCCAACCAATAGGGTCACGGAAAACATCATTTGTAAATTCCATAATAAATCAAAGCCTTAGAGTCAGTGCCAAATCAGAACACTGATTTCTGTTTTACTCGTGATCAAAATAGACACATGAATGATTAAGTTCCTCTTCGTCCTAAACAAAAAATGTGAGTCATTTAGCACATTTTCCAGATTTTACTTAGTTCTGGATCTCAAACTTTTACCCTGGTCTTCCTGTTTTTCTCCTCCCCCTCCACAAAGAGACACCCCAAATGATCAAGACGTTTTCTGGGGCATCTTTTGAGCACAGCATCTTGTAAGATGAAGGGAACTGAGCTGGACTCCACATTGGGACATCTTGTCGGGCGTGAGGTATCGTAGAGAAGGACAATGGAGGAGGCTTGAGGGCAGTGGCAGTGTGGGGACTCGGGAAGATGAAGAGTTCCGTCAGCTATTATCAATAATACTCTGGTGTTCAACTTTGTTGAGGAAGGAGGACGATTGTCACAGGTTAATCAGGGGACATTCAGGCTGTCGTCTCCAGTTGGGGACGACAGGCAGGTGAAGAGGACTAATGTTTGGCTTTGTGTGACTTAGAAGCACTGGCCCCTTGCTCACTCGGGGCATTGCCTCCTGCAAAAGAGAGATGGAGTTTCTGGTTTCTGGTCCATGAGAGGACACTGTCCTGCTTTCATTAGCTAACCTATTCAGATTAATCGATTAATTTGTTTCAAGAGGAAATGATCCAAAACATCCCTGGGAGGATGTAGCCTTCTGCCAAATACGGTGTTAGAACTCCTGGAAGTCAGAGGCAGTATTAAGGTTGATGAGCTACCTGTCTAGATTACCAAAGAGTAAAGAGACCCAGTCGTGAAACAAACCCATCCTCGATGGTAACAGTGTCAGACTCTTTGCAGGGAGGAGCTCACTTGCCTTCTTCCCCGCTGGAACTCTCAAGAAACTGGCAAACTGAACGGTGAAGGGCCTGGAGGTTCATGCAGTCGCCTGGCCCCTCCCAGGTCAAGGAGCCATGCCCTGGCAGAACGACCTGTGCGGTGGTGGGCACACCTTCACACCTGCCCCAGAGGCAGGGATTAGGAGAATGTAGGTTCGATGCCAGGTGTGTTGAAAGAATTCTAGGGTGAAAACTCCCGAGGTCTCTGGAGAGGTCCTGCTGTGGAATTCCCCAAGCCACACTAGGAGCCAGTCCTGTTTTCCTGTACCAAGTAATTAAGATTTCTCAAGTATGCACTAGCTTGGCAAATTTGAATCTGAATAAGTACTGAGGCCTTTTAAAGTTACAGTGGCATTATGAAACATCATCCCAGAGATTTCTGAGACCTTTTCTTTCTCCCATGCATTTCTTACCAGATTGGAGACGCTGTCATTTTCAAAGCTTCCTTTTGTTACTAAAAGAATGCCAAGTGGGGGCATTGGGCATTTCTCCTTTCCCCCTTGTTAGTCCTGAACCTGCGAGGGAAGTGCTGTGTAGGAACCGGAGATTAAAGTGGTCACATTACAGAGGTGTAAGATTGTCTTTGCCACATGGCTGTTCATCTGCGATGTGCGAAAGTTCAGGAGCCAGCATAACCGAGGGCGGCGTGGACATCGGGTCTAGACAGCCCGGTTTTAAATTCCGGTTTGACCTTCTTGGCTGTGTGACTTTGGTTGAATAATTCATCATTCCTGCGCTTCCTCTGTTATCTTCATCTCTAAAATCAATCTGAAATAGTACACACCTTAACGGCGCAGAACCCTGAAATGAGCACTGAAATTCCTCCTGGCCTGCGCAAACGCTACAGCTGTCCTTGGTCATGTTCAGTGTCCGTGCTGAGTGCAGGAAGAGTAAATATGTGCTATCAAATTCTCTGTTATTCCATCATGAAAAACGCACGCTTTGTGTTACTGCTGGCCAAATTAGAAATAGTTCCGAGGTTCCCTGTCTCAAGGAAATGAAGTTTCTTCACATTGAAAAGGGGCCTTGGCCTTTAACACCGAAGATGGCGAGACCATAAGGATGAATTAAGGGGTGGAACTAGTCTTTTATCTGTTTTCCTTTTGCAGAATCTTACATGGTCCAAACGTCTCCTATCAGCTCAGTCTGCCTTCCTTTGTTTTGATCTAAGGTGGAGGAATGTGAGGGCAAGAGGTCAGCTCAAAGGGATGCACCAGCACCAAAAGGTGGCTTGCGGGATTAATGAAGTCTCTCTAAACACTCCTAACGGTTATGCTTTCTTGAAACTGGAAGTTTTGCATTCAATTCAAGGAAAACATCTCGAATTAAGTCTATGTGATCTCCAGCCTGGTCCTAAAAAATATAATGTGAAAAGTATCTTTGGCTCTTTGACCCTTAAAATAATCTGAGTGTTCTTTTCCATGCCGCTTGCTTCCTTATCAAAGGTGCCATGGTTCTCTGATTGACTCACTTTGGAATTTTCCTTCAAAACAGCACAGCAAAACAAATGGTACCTGTAACCACCTGTTATACAGCGTAGTTACAGTTTATCTCTAAACATAGGTGTTGGTGGGGGAAAGTGATACCCACATTATGTTGTCTACTGGATCTTATGACCTTTGGGTAGAGACCCTTCAGTGACTGGCTGCTCCATTGGGTTCAACATTCATGACATGTTTTGACCCAACAGTCACCCGAGTCAGATATCTACACCAAACCCTCTCCATCTCACCCCTGCTTGTTCTCCTTTTCCTGGACTTGTTTAGAGAGACTAGCATTGCAGAGTCATGGAATTGTCTGACCTCCCCTCTGGCTTGCCATCATTAACTACAAAGCCGAATTTAACTCGGGAACGTTCATCTTTTTCTCCAAGACTGCCAAAGGCTAGAGTAGAACAGCCCAGTGGGCATAGGGTCTGTCCTCATATTTCCTGCCTGTCACCCAGAGCCAATCCCTGCATTCCTGCTATGCTGGAAAGGCGTGACAGTTTCCAGAAATAGGCAGGCTGTGTTTTCATAGTTCTTTTTTGGGTCAGACCCTTGGTGTCTTTCTATTCTTTGACTCTTTGCTTTGTGTTCTTGGCTCCTAAATACATCTCTTGCACATTGAAAGTTCCACATTTGATTTTCTAATTTTCTTGGGCTTTCAAGTTATTGGATATTAATGGGGTTCTTTATTATCAGATGAAAATCTCTTATGTTCACGTATTGGTGGCTATGTATTTACAGCACACAGTTCCTCGGTCTCTCAAATATTGTCACAACATGTTTGCTTCTTGCATGTAATTTTCTTTTATTTAAGTTTCCCCTCATCTGAACGGCACATTTCATATGAATTATGTTAATTTCCTCTCTCCCGCTGCCAAGTAGAGACTTTTGTAGTTGAGATTTCTTAGGTTTCTGGGTTTCATTTCACAAACAAATAAAAGGAGTGGATAACTTGGGGGTCTTGGGATGAGGCCCCACCTTTGTAGCTGCTTAGCCACCTGGCTGCCCGCAAAGGTCATGAAAAACTTCCGTGATGAGAGGAACACAGAGTGTCTGGCACCAAGCACTATGATTTCTCCCTTTGCTGTGGAGACCAGGCTGGACATACGGCTCAATGACAATAGTATTTTTGTTGAGAGCACTTTCCGGAGCTTAGAGTTAGTTCTCTGACTGTCAGAGAACTGAAGGAGATGATATGGATTAAGACGGTTTTGTAGCCTTTATCCTTATGGGCAGGGAAATTGTAGATATTTGTGTTGTTTTGGCTGGAGGGTGGGGAAAGACTGAACCCTTACAAACACAGACAGACTGATCTGTTAGTTCTGGGCTCGTTCTTCCTGTCACGTCTCTTAAGTTAGTAGAGGCTGCAGCCAGACAAAGCCCACCTGAAGATTTCGGAGTTATCAATTCTAAACTTAAGGTTAATAAAGAAGGGACTGAGAATAGCAAATCATCCAGAAACCGTTTTTGCAGTCACCTGATTGTTGGCGTCAGACTGTGTGCTGCTTGCTGGTGGGTGTGGACATAGCGAGGTTTGATCAGCACATTATTGAATTGTTTCTGTATTTCAAGTAAGAGGCCCAGAGCTTCACTGCAGCAAACAAGACGCTTAAATTTTATGGTTGCTCTCTTGTGTCTTCGCTCAGAAACTGAGTCTTGTAGAAAGAAATGATTTCTTTTTTGATCCTTGCACGGGTCATTGAGTTTTGTCCTCATTCATACTATTTCATGAAGTGTGTCCTTGGTAAGTTAGGTTTTAAATACCCTCTTTAAATGATTACGAGTAAATTAGAAATTCTTCTTTTTGGCCCTGAGGATCAAACCCTGGGGCTTGCACCTGCTGGGCAAGCGCTCTGCCAGAGAGCAGCTCCACCTAGCCCTCAGGTGAAGCCAACTTGGAAGTCTCACGTGTTATGCCCCTCACAGAGGTCTCCTCTAGCAAACATCTTTCCGTTCATAGCCTTCAATTAAACCACTTTTGTTACGCATAGAGGCTGTCTTATATTAACAGCTTATTTATAACTATACAATTGTGCGTGTCCCAAGAATAACTGGGAATCTGGGGTAGTTGTTCTATCTGGAGCCATATTGGAGACAGCTTAAAGGAGCTGAACATACCCCATTGTCCTGAGTTCATCAACTTCCTCTCCTCATTATGGGATTAGAACAGAGAATCTCTTTTGTTTGTTTTTAAGGTAGGAATAAAAGCAAGAGTGGATAATTTTAGAATTAATTTTGTCACCAAACCTGAATCCCCAAATCCTTAGGAAGTGAGGTTGGGTTTGTTGTTGTTGTTTTCTAACAAAGGGTATTCAGCCACCCCTGCCCTGGAAAGATTGTTTAAGAACACTGAGTTCCTTGAGTGACCTCGAGTGGTCTAGGAATGCAGATACCAAGCACAAAGCAGTGCTGAAGAATCTTGACCTTTTGAAGCAGGTAGTTTTTGAGTGTGTGTGGTCTTCAAAGCGAAGTTGTAAAGAAACGACTTTCCTCTTTCCTTTCTTTCCATGGTTAGAACTGATCTTTGCAACAATGCTATTCAGAGCCCCTGATTTCCCAAGCTCTTTCCTCCAGTTAATTTGGGCTCTTAACCTTTACGGAGTAGAAGTTTTAGGGCAAGTGAAGGGCTGGCCAAGTGAAGAGGAAGCATGGTAGACTCTTGAGAGGTAGTGGCCAGGTCTCTCCTCACACCCCTGGCACAGGAAAACACAAGCCCTGCACACAGCTACCTGGGAGCAGAATACTGCTACTCAGAAACCAGATCCTGCAGCACACAGCAGGTGTGCTTCTTGTGCTGTCCCGCACGTTTCTTCTTGGTACTCTGTCTGCAGGGTTCGTGCTCTGTGCAGTTCAAGTCAGACCAACTGCTTTTGAGATGAGGGTTAGTGATGTTGACCTACTCCGTGGGGCTCCCACAGCGAATGAGGATGGTATTCAGTGCAGAGATTGAACCTTACTATGTCCTCCACAACGCAGAGGTAGCTTTGTCTTTTCCTCTCTTCTTCTTTTTTTCCTCATTCAAAACTTACTGTAAGTTTACAAATTCATGCAAATACAGAAATTGATGCAAAAACCACAGAGCACTTGACAGTTTGCAAGTCATCCATGATAAGTGAAAATTAATAAGAAAAGGGCAGCTCCACCGGCGCAAGAAATCCAATTAGGTCAAATCAAACCAAATCAAAATGCCCATCGTTTTGTTAAGAATGACGCTCTCGGGTGGCTGAGCTCATGGCTGAGCGCATGGCGGGGAGACAGGACAGCAGGTAGCACCGCGCAGACCTGAAAACCACGTGTTTCTCCTCTGGGAGCTCACTTAAATACCCTGTGGGAGTGGTCCTGACCCCCACCATGGCATGCTGGGATTTGGAGTCTAGACCAATACAACTCCCAGGCCTAGGGACTGGGATAGATGCGAGGGCCTGGGGGCTGCGCTCCCAACTTAACAATCCATCCTTGCCCATGGGCCATGTTGATCTCAGTGTTACTGGTGTTCCTGGAGACAGCAGGATCTTTTTCTTTCCGTTGTTTGTAGGTTTTTAAATTTTCCCAAAACTTTTTTTAGAATCTTGATTTATTTAGAAAGGAAAATGTATTCATTTTCTGTGATAACCACTCCTCAGAAATAATCGCCATCAGTGGTCCCGTATGCCTTTCGGAGATATTTTTCATACTCTGGGTCTTTTCTCTGTCTCTCTTGCCACCTACCTCCTCTCTACAAATAGAAAATAGTGGATAACCGGCTCTGTGCCTTCACTGCAGAACATCTTAAAGTCATTTCCTTATTATCTGTATGTGAAAAGTCCCTTTGTATGGATTCATTGTGTAGCTGCCCTGTAATTAATTAACCAGTCCTAAAGTAAACTGCTGGGTCTGTGCACTGCTTCTAAACTAACCTTGAACAGAATGTTGAAACCTGCTGAGTTACAGTGTTCTAATATGTAGGAGAGACAAATGCTTGTGTATGTCTGGATGGCATACATATTCTTAGCTCTGGTCAGTTGGGAGAGTGGTTTCTCACTTGGTGATGCTGAATCAAGAGACTGGTCCATTGCTCATTGCTTGATTTTAGGATGCTCTCCATCCACCTCTGGTTAGTCTGATCCTAGTTTCCTGTTTCTCCTTAGACTGGTCATATTTGACTGATGTTGGTATAATGAGCTGAAATTTGTTCATTTGCCAATATCTCCCCCTGGCTTGTAGCCATTGGGTTGTCTACTTTTCATTAAGGTAGCGTCTGTTTTACTTGTTAAAGGCACACTCTTTAAGGACTTGCATCTATTATCTTTCAAGTTCAGCTCTAATTCAGTGGTGTGTGCTGTGTTCCCGGATCCATGATCTCTGAAGGAGGAGTAGAAATTGAGAGTGGTGTGCTATCTAGGGACACATTGTAACAAAAAGACCAAAGGCACTTAATGAAAATGAAAACACTTTTAACACTGCAGGGATGTGGATTTACGTTTTCTATTGTCTATTTCAGTTATTTACATAACTCATCTTTTGTAAAAAAAAAAAAATAAGGTAAGAAATGCACATTTAAGTGAAAAAATGAAAATGGGGGGGGGGTGGAGGGCAGGAGGGAGGGAGAGAGAGCCCATTGGACCTGCAGTCATGGTAAGTATTTGTTTCCTTCTTGTTTTCTTGACCCTAAGTTCTCGTTTCCGGTAGACATTCATTGTTCCTTTCTAATCTTTGCAGAAATGCCTAAATATTTTTAAGATTTTTCACTTCTCATGTGAGACCAACAAAAATTAAAACTCTTCTGCACCTTAACAAAAGTGTTTGAAGACCAGTCCTTACAGGTTCGCGTGAATGTGACTCAGTCCTTTAAAATGGCTTTGCAGTTTGCTGTCACGCAGATGTTCAATAAGAATCCCCTACTCATATGTAGCAAGGTAGTTTTCAATGTTGTGTTCTTACAAGATATATCAGCTACAGTAACTGTCTGAGCATGTGTCATCTGTTACTGTTCCATACAGCAAAGTATGGAGGAACTCTACAGTGACATCCTGTTCTGAGAGAGAGAGCGAGACAGAGAGAGAGAGAGAGAGAGAGACAGAGAGAGAGAGACAGAGAGAGACAGAGACAAAGACAGACAGAGAGACAGAGAGAGACAGAGAGATCTAATTTTACTGTACATTTTCCTTATAAAAATGTAACTAAAAGGAGAATAAGTTTTGATTGATTTTATAAAGTGACATTTTCTGCTCGGTCACTTTCTACTTTTGGTCCCTTTTGAAGATGTCTTAAACGATATGCAGACTCCATCTCCTTAATCCTATTTGTTTATGTTCTATCTTGTTTGGAAACTGGTGTTTTTCCAAAATCATTTTCACTGTATGTTAGTTAGTTTGCTTGTTTGTTTGAGGCAGGGTTTGTGTGTAGCTTTGGAGCCTGTCCTGGAACTAGCTCTTATAGACCAGGCTGGCCTGGAACTTACAGAGATCCGCCTGCCTCTGCCTCCCGAGTGCTGGGATTAAAGGTGTGCGCCACCATTGCCTGACTTCACTTACTTTTTAAGAAGTAAGAAATGAATGTTTAAGTAAACAATAAGAGACAAAGCAGGAGGCGAGCATTGTGGATAGAGTACTTGATTTTCTCCTGGTCTATCTGGACTTCACGGAGAACTTTTCTGTGTAAGCCACTTGGGCCTGGGTAGACTGGAAGAGCCTGAAGAAAGTACTGTGCATAGGATGGTCTGGAACCCAAACTTCAGTCTGTACTCTCCACCACAGTGTGAGGAAGGGCTGCATCTCATGGACTCCTCGCCAAGCTCCTTTAGCAATGGGACCTGGAATCCTGATGCATGGATAGCCTGTAAGATTTCTCTTAGTCCCTCCCTCTGTTTCTCCATCCCTCCCCTCTTTGCCCCCCCCCCCCCCGAAAACAAATCATCACAAAAGTCCCAAATAGTAACAAAAGGATGGTGTGTGTTCTGAAAGGGCTCCAATCCAGTAAAGACCCTGTCTCCTTAGGAGAAGCAGAGATACCTATTCCCCAGACACCTACACAAAGCAGCAGTCTAATGTGCTGGGATTCTCACCTTGAACAGCCCTGGAGGAGAACTGAGGGTTTAGCATTTTCTACTTAATCAAAACAAATGAAGGATCTTCTTCAAACAATAGTAGATAGCCAAGACAGTTTAGCTTGGGGAGAAAGTCAGTTGCATTGGTCTACAGTGGTTGTTCGTGCTTCTCTAGGGACATGTTGGGACGAGAAGCAAAATAATTGTACTCCCTAAAAAGTTGCATGTTATAAGGTATAGCATTTTGGTTAAGTAATACCAAATATAATTTTCTACTTTAATGTATTACAGTATCATTATAGATTTTTTTATTTCTATACTTACTGTTACTAATACATAATTAAAGAGACAATTATGGTCATTATAAAGTTCCCATTGAAGCCAACATAGGCCCAGATGAGTTATTGTGGGGTGTGGAAAAAAGTTCATAAAAATCATCTGTTTGTTCATTTCTATATCATTTCATAGTCTTTATAAAGGATTTCAGTTTTAATTTAGCCTGATAAAATTACTAAATCATTGCAATTCCAGGAGAGGAAGATAGATACAAATATGATCAGACTTATTTTTAGCTTTGGAATATGGTAGATGATTTTGGGGAACAAGTAGATATTTCTGTTTTATCAGAATCCCTTGCTTTCCAGTGTAGTTTGTTATACTAAAAGTCAGGACTAGCATTGGTAGGTACTATACTTTTGACTACGGATTTTACGTAGATGATTTTTGTTGTTAGAGCTTAAAGTTAGATAGTTAATTTGGTCAGTGTCTTTCTAACCATTCTATGGATTCATGGTGTCAATTCTCCAGAACTGGCTGTTTTCTGTAGGAACATGACCAGACCCTGTGGTTGGTCAGGGTTGCCTTCCACAGGTGTTGTCCATGGACTCTGAGACGTTAGCAGCTTTTCATGGCGTTTAAAATGGGGCTAGTCCACAAAGGGGAGGAGAAAACCACTCACACTGCTTAGACGAAGACATCCTTTGTGAAATCGGTGTCGTTTGTTCCAGCCGTGGTGGTGCCTGTCTTTGCTCCCAGTCTTCTCGAGGCAGAGGCAGGCAGATTTCCATGAGTTCAAGGCCATCCTGGTCTACGGAGTGAGATCCAGGACTGCCAGGGCTACACAGTGAGACCCCTGTCAAAACAAAAACAAAGCAAACCACAAGACCAGCAACCTTTAGTCTTATTTTATAAATGTTAAATTCTTATTTTATACATGTTAGCCTTCTCTAAGTGCTAGTTGGAGATGTGCATTGCGAAGCTGACAGCAGCCACTCTGTGCATAGATTTTCTTTTTCTGTTTTACTTTCTATTTAACTGAAATTTTTTTCATACAATATATTTCAATCAAATGTTTTCCTCCTCTATTCCTCTCTGATTTTTCCTACCTCTCAATCCACCGAACTTTATGTTCTTTTATAAATTTTCTTTTTTCTTTCTTTTTTAGAATAAGACTTGTTTTTATTATATATTTTTGCCTCCATGTATGTCTGGGTATCATGTCCATGCCTGGTGTCAGTGCAAGCTGGAAGAGAGTGCAGATCTCCTGGAACTGGGGTTACAAATGATTGCGAGCAGCCACATGAGTGCTGAGAATTAAGCCTAGGTCCTCTAGAAGAGCGCCACTGCTCTTAATTGCTGAGCCATCTCTCTAGCCTCCTTTTTTAATTTTTAAAATTGTATGTGTGGGGAGCAGGGGCAGGGGCGTAGGTCCATACACATGAGCGCAGCTCCTGCACCGGTTAGAAGAAGGCATTGGATTCCCTGGAGCTACGGTTGCAGGTGGTTGTAAGTAACTCCGTGTGAATGTTGGGAGCCAACCATGTCCTCTGCAAAAGCAGTTTGTGCTCTTAGTCACTAAGCCATTCCTCCAGCCCCTAGACTTTCTAAACATAAGCTTCCCACAACCCAAGAGTCTTTAGTATCTCCTATTTAGATATATACTTACGTTAGTTAATATTTTTACTGGATAATTGCATTTTCCATGATCTATGGTATTTTGGGAGTTTTCTTTCATAATATGTTTAAAATTAGTTAATGCATTAAACTACTCACTGTATCTTGGGATCTATCTACATATGGCTAGGGATTAAAAATTCTGATATATAGTTTCTTTTCTTTTTTTTTATTTAAAATTGTGTTTTGAAGCCAGCATGGTGGCACACACCTTTAATCCCAGAACTCAGGAGGCAGAGGCAAGTAGGTCTCTGTTAAGTTTGAGGACAGCCTGTTCTACAAAGCCAGCTATGGCCATTACAGCAGAGGAACTCTGACTCAAAAACCCCAAATAAATAAGTAAATAATAATAGTAATAATAATAATAATAAATAAAATTGGGGTTTGAAACAATGTATTAGCAAAGAGAATGTCAAATTGCTGAGAAGTAATGTATAGGTTTGCTAAATGCCCTGTTCTCTGAGCCCGTGAGTTCTCTGCCTTTAATAGTCATGAAGTAACAGCCTGAAAACTCAGCTCTTTGCGGTTCTTAAATGCCTATGTTCTGCTGTCTGTCTTCTCGGATGTTTGTGTGTAACAGTGCCAAGCTGGGTAATTGACTGTGAAGAGATTTTCCCAGATGGATGCCAAGTTTTTGGCAATGAAAACTATTAAATTTAAGATTGGGATATGGAGAACTTTCTAGACTTGCTAGTTTTGGTAGCCGATGGTTAGGATCTGGCAGATAGAACATTGCTCCTTTCCCTCTCATACCTGTCCCAGTGAGGGATTGGCACCTGGCCTGCTGGGCCACATGTTTAAGACGCTCTGTGCCTCAGTCTCCCTCATGGGGTCATTGCACTAGCCATCAGCTCTGTAGGACTTCATTGTTTCCTGTCCAGAGGTGTTAAATGGCCTAACAGATGGACGTCTCACAACCTTTCAGTGCAAACTTAAGCTGCAGTAAATTAAACTGTCAACAAAAAGTCAGGCACCGTGGATACTGATGGTTCCTGACGTATGGTATTGTATTCTCACCCCTTGTCTGACTTCCCTCCTCTTGGTTCTTTTCCTCCTTCCCGTTATAATTCCCACCGTACAGTCCAGGCTGCCCTTGGACTTGTGATCCTTCTGCCTCTGCCTCTTGAATGCTGGTATTGTAACTGCATGCCACCACGGGTAGCTATAAGGATTGTCTTCCATTGCTTGAGAGCAAGCCCGGGACTCACACACATGCTAGATACACCCTGTACCACAGAGGTGTATCTTTAGCATTGTCTGAAGCTCAGGGTTGTCTCCTAACCCACAGAGCTGGGCTCAGTAGGCAGGAAAATTTAGTCACTGAATGGTTTACTTTATTTGGTATGTCACAGTTTCATAAACTTATCAATGTACTTATTGATTGTAAGGATATGTAGCAGAACTTGGTGCATTACCAGTGAGAAGTCTTAGATGAACTGAAGCAGTCTTTTGGGGCCGGTTGCAAGTGGCTCCTCTAGAGTCCTGAACTAGGAGCCAGTGCCTTTGCTGGCAGAGTTGAGGGGACTTAACTCCCATGACCATTTATAGATTGTCAGGAGAAAGTGGGACAGAGTTTTCCTGTGTTGTATGCTCCTAATGAACTTCATCCTGGGCTTCTTGCACTATGCTAAGATGCAAGACACATTCAGGCAATGTATTGTTGGCAACTTTTCAAAAATTGGGCTGTAGGTTGCCTATGAAAATGTCCTTATCCATCAACAGAGAATGGACCCCAGAAACTTCTTGGAAGTCATCTAACCCTTGTTTTTTGTTTTGTTTTGTTTTGTTTTGAGTTTTTTGTTTGTTTGGTTGGTTGTTTTTGGTTTTTGTTTTTTTTAAGACAGGATTTCTCTGTGTAGCGTTGGCTGTCCTAGAACTCAGTCTATAGACCAGGCTGGCCTCAAACTCACAGAGATCTGCCTGCCTCTGCCTCCCTAGCACTGGGATTAAAGGTGTGTGCCCCTACTACCAGGCCATATTCCATGTTTAATATTTCTTTACAAAGAAGTTTTGCATGGTTTTAAAATATAAATGTTAGAATATGGGGCTAACATCGATTGAGACTTAAGCTAGAAGCCCTGAGAGGTGAGCATACTTGCACCAATACATTTACTAAATCTGGGATGTTTGGCAGCTCATGTTAATTTCTAAAATGTGACCTAGCTTTGAGATATTCTAAGGAGGCAGACTATACAGAACTGTTGGACTCTATGGTACTAATAGAGCTAGATTGGAAATAATGATGTTTTTTAATCCTGCAATGACTCCTTTTTTCTTTGTTTAACATCATTTAAAGTATTTTTCCTGATAAATTATTCAAAACTGGTTATGGAATGTATTAAAGAAATAGTATTCTCTTACATTTTATTTCTTATGCATAATCACGGCCATACTCACATCTTGTAAATATGCCATCTAGAATGTTCTTTATGCTTTGATTTATTTTCAGTGTTTTTTTAGGTGGTACTTATAATGCATTTCGTTATTTTATTTAAATAAATGGGTCACTATCAAGATATGATGAATTATTTTAAACTAAAGGCAATAAAACAATGTGCAAACTATAAACATAACCAACATGAGTTATCTCTAATAAAAAATATCTAACAAACAAAGGCCAAGGAGATAGATCAGTGGGCCATGAGGACCTGAGTTTGAATCCCCAGCACCCATATTAAAAACCATGTGTTATGCACTTTGTTCTAACTCCAGCATTAGGAGGGGGAAGCAAGCAGTTCCCAGGAGGGAGCTTGCTCACAGCCAGCCTAGCCTAATGGACCAGCCTCTAGTTCAGTAAGAAACAGACCCTGGCTCCAGGCAGTAAGGCAGAGAGCAATAGAGGAAGACACCCTGTGCCCTCTTCCAGCCTATGCATGTGCTCACGCTGGCATACATATCCCCACACTCACATGCATGCAACATACACACACACACACACACACACACTCATGCATACATGCTTGCACACAAATCACATCACATATAAACAAACAAAAAGTGTGGCAAGCAAATGTAATGCTTGCTTCTAATAATACCATGGAATCATTCTGGATGAATAGTTACAATTATTGCTTTGATTGAGTCAAATCAGTCCTAAAAAATTTATTCTGTTACTCCATTAAAAGACCCCATTAAATTACACAAATACACAAAATAGTCATACTTAAAGTGGATGTTTTCTAGTTTAAAGAGGGAAGACATTCATCCTACAGAGAAGTAATAAACCATCTCTTCTCTCACCCCTAGGACTCTAAGCTTGTCCAACACTGACCACTGTTTGTAGTGCTTTGAGTTTCTTCCCTTTTCTTTCATGTAACGGGGATGTTTATGCATCTCCAAAAGACATGGCTGAGGTCTTACAGTTAATTCTTGTTGCTATTGACAACTAAAGCATCCATGCAAGAAGACGGTGCTGTGCAAGGGAAGAAAACAAACTTTCATGTGTTCTTCCCAAAGCTGGAGAGAAAAAAGGTAAGTGAACAGCTACCAATGTAAGCGCTACCAGCCCTGGGTATTGATTGAGCCAAGGTCTAAAAAAATTTTTCAGACGCTTTGTCCAACTTTTATTTAAATAAAAGGATACTGACTCTAGGAAGCAACAGTTAATGTTTTGAAAATGAAATATCGAAAGATACAGTATCAGAAAAAGCTCTGAAATATTTCATTAGAATTTGAACTATGGGTAGCCGACAAGATGGATGTGAAGGTGGCCCAGTGGGTAAAGATGCTTGCTGCCCGCCCTGAGAACCTGAGTGGGATCCCCAGGACCAATATGGTTGAAGGAGAGAACAAACTCTGCTAAGCTGTCTTCTGGTCTCCATATATACGTTGTGGTACCTGTGCACCTATACACACCCACACATGCGCGCGCACACATCCACAGACACACACTAAAAATGTTTTAAAAAAGAATTTGGACTGTAGACAAATAGCATAATTTCAATTATTGCTTAATATTTTTGTTACAAAATGTTTTCTAATAACAAGACGATGACTAAAATACTACTATTTTAAACATGTCCTAGATTTTTGTTTGTTTGTTTCAGAAAAAGCCCTGAAAGTTGAATGTGTGTAAGTCTCCGGGAATGTAACAACTTGGTCATACCCAAGACCTGCCTCCTTACAGAGAAAAGATCTGGAATTTCTATTTTTGGCCATTTGTTTTGCAGCTTTCTACGTCTTAAGGCAGAGACTAGCAAGGATAAGGTGCCAGCTCAAAGGTTAGATGAACATATTTCTTGACATAATTTTGGCTAATAGATGTCTTGAAAGCCATAACATCTAAATGATCCTCTGTGAAGCTCTAAGCGAAGCTTGACATTACTTGGTTTTGAGTGACTGTATCTGGGGGTGGGGGGAACTAGTCCACAAAGATTTTTATTTTCTTCTGCTTTTAGTTATTCTAAGCTAACTTTAACTAAGTCCTTAGGTTAAATCTTCCCTCCCAGTTTTTCTTTCTCCCTCTTCTTTTATAAATCTAATAAACTGACTTCCATTCTAACCTAAAGTACAGTTTAAATTTACGCTGAAAGACACAAATGTAGAACAACAAAGTCCACCAAATGAAATTACTAACGCCAGCCCCTCACTAACCTGTGGGAATTGTGTTCCATGTTCATTAGTTCTCCATGGAGTAACTCAGGTAAGAAATACTTTTTCTTTTATCCAATAACAATCTGTACATTGACCATACCTTCCACCTGATGCTTTGGTACAAAAATATTTCTTAGTTAAAATGTTTGTGCAGCGAGTAAGGCCATTTGCAACACTTTCACCATTATAATGAGCAATTCAGGTAAGATTATGCCAAATGATAGCGTGCAGTTGCCTCTAAGGAGGTCACACAGGTGGTTGCTGTAAGACAACATCCCATGTCACTGGAGAATCTTTACAGGTAGGATTTCAAGAACATTTGATGAAAGTCAATTGAAATAGTCAGACTTTTGGGGGGGGGTATATTTCTGGCCCTAAGTTAGAAGGAGCATGAGAGGACAAAGACGACGGAAGAGAGAGATGGAGAGAGAGAGAGAGAGAGAGAGGAGAGAAGAGAGAGAGAGGAAGAGAGACAGAGAGAGAGAGACCCAAGACCCAAACAACCGCACCCGAAACAACCGAACCATCAAGACACCCCTCCCACCCCCCCCCCCCTCTCTCTCTCTCTCTCTCTCTCTTTCTCTCTCTCCTATCTATGTACCCCAGGACAGCTTCAATAAACTCACTATGTAGTCCAGGCTGACATCAAATTCTGAATCTTCCTGCCTTGACCTTCCAAGTCCTGAGGTTATAGGTGTAGATGACCAGATCCAACTTTCTAAAATAATTCCCCTTAAAAATTCTTAATTGAGATATAATTAGATTATTCTCTCCTTCTTCCAACCTCTGTCATCACTGCTCTAACATGGATGGTATTTTTCCATTAATTTTAGTACATGTATATACAAATAAGTATATAAATGCAACCTACTGAGTCCATATAGCGTTGCTTGTAGGTATATGTTTTTAAGACTGACCACTTAGAGATTGGTTATATTGGATGGTCATATAGGGGACTCCTTCCTGAGGAAGGCTAATTCTCTCAGTAGTCCTCAAGTGCCTGCAGCTTTTCATCTAGGGGTGGTGCCTGTGATATTTCCTCCGTCCATATTGTTATGTCAGCTGATGTTTAAACAGTTCTTGATGGATGTGTTGGTCCACGTGAAGATCACAAACGGAGCTCGGAGCTGGGTTTCCCTGCATTGTAGGATGAGGAGCGTACCTACCATGTTTCAATTGCCTTTCATTTCCCATGCCCATCTTTTGCAACTCAGAGTGACTTGGAAGTAGGAAGTTCTTCTGGTTGTTTGTTGCTGAAATAGAACCTATTGTGGGGATGCTGTCTTTAGCTGGCACCACTTCTTTCCCGCGTTGTGAATAATGTCTTTCCATAAAGCCCTCAGTGGAACAGTTTTGGTTAGCTCACTGTGCCTGCACGTAGGAAAATAACTAGAAGAAAATAGCATTGAACTATGAGCCTTAGCATTCACAGTTACTGTGATTTACTAGGAGATAAAGTTAGGAGCCAGGAATGCACGCACAAGATGAGCACAGCGTGGACCTTGGCTGTCAAGGAACTCGTCTAGATAAGATGGTTGCTCTTTCTTCCTTCTATAATCCTAGCGTAGGAAAAAGCTAGAGATAATGTGTAGAGGCTGGGCAGACAAGATGGCTCAGTGGGCAAATGCTATATGATCAGTTGACCTGAATTCAACTCCCAGAACCTTTATAAAGATAGACAGGAAAGAACTGGCTCCATATGCATACCATGGCACTCCTACCCTCATGGATAGCTCCCCTCCCCTAATAATAATAAATAAAAATCTTAAGAAGAGTTGAAGTTCGGGGAAAAAATCTTTTTGCTGAGTAAGAGCAATGGCAAATTCCTAGGCTTCATGGTGTTTGGCTAATTCATCTGTTCAACAGATTTGTATTGAGTAGAACTACACGCATGGTCTTGAGTGCCAATGCAGACATCTTCCCAGTACAGTGAAGAGCCAGGCCTTCACTCCTCAGCATGGGTGGTTAAGGTCCACCTAGCACAGGATGGGAGAGATGCACTGTAGTGTGATGTATCTTGATGATGGAAACCGTAAGTGAACGGTGCCATCAGCCAGGAATGGTGTGCGGTGATGCCACAGCTAAATTGTGATGCATAAGGCGAGCGAAGGGCACTACTGGAAGACAGAAAACTGCACGGAGATCTCAGGAGCCAACAAGAGCACGGTCCAGGAGCCGGATGAATTCCAGTTCAGCCGTGGGATACGTGTTGAAGGATGTCTGATAAGAGAAGAAAGTAGGGATGTCTCCGGGAGCCTTTGATGTCATTAAATAGGTTAGCCTTGACCACAAGGTAGTAAAGGACCATGGTAGAGATTTTGAACAAGGAAAATTGCATGTTATTTTAGAGCGTATCAGCTGGTGCTGATGAGTCGACACATAGGTGGATTTCTTTCTGGTCAGGGTGTTTGAGCTTGTTTTTGAAATTGTCGGTGTTTCACGGGAAACATGGATGTCGCAGGCAGTGTTGAAAATTAGTTCCTTGGCCTTGCTTCTGGAAACTTGCGGGCTATAGTTTGTTAAGAAGCAACCCGGACAGAAGAAGCATGTGTTCCATTTTATCCAAGTCCACTTCCTTCAGGGCAAATGCCTGGCACATGCAGGCGTTTGAGGTTTGGGGGCTAATTTAGGAACTTCCTCTTTGGCGATGTAAGGAATAACTATTTGAGGTTCATAGCTGGAGTTTTTACAGTCCACACGGTGAAGTTAGACTTGGTTTTAATTAGTGGTAGCAACAAAGAGGATAGTAAGGTCCTAAAAGACAGTAAGCCAGAGTGGATGGGAAGTCACAGCACGAAGGCTGTTGTGGGACAGTGCTCCATGAAGATCTTTTCTGATACAACTTCATTTTGGCGAGAGGCAGACAGGAGTCCTAGCTCATAGGAATTTTAAGTAAGAATCAAATGTGAACATATTTACAGAGCACTTAGCTCAGGCACTGGCGGCTACGCCCTCTCAAGAAAGTAGCGGTTCTGGGGGAGAGTGAAGAAGATGGAATCAAGGAGGACTCAGAAGTTGCCTGTGTGTTATTTGGTGAACTAGAGAACATGGGAGAACGTGGGTATGTTGACTCCAGTTTGGAATGTGTTAAGTGTGGACCACTTGAGAAGCTTTGATACAATGTATTCCAGCGTGGGGTCTGGCCGCCCAGGCTGATTCTGATCCTCCACCATTGACTACGCATGTCTTCCTTCCTGCTCTTGGGCCTTTCCAGCAAACTTGGTAATTGTCACAGGTACCTGATAGAGGATCAGCTTTAAGTAGAAGAATGTGTCATAGCGCCACCATGTCACATTTGCTGAAATGTTTTCCAAAAGTTTTCTGTTTGTGTAGAAATGCTTTTTCAGTTCACCTTTCAGCTCACACTTGAATGGATCTAATGATTTAGCATTTCTTTCTATCAAAAGGCTGAAAAAAGGTCATCCTCTATAAGCAGATTGTCATTCTCTCTGGTTAACCCTTTCTATTTTATGTCACTACCCCTTCTAAATATAGACAGATGTTTGGCTGGAAGTGAATGGTTCTTGGGAAGGATGAGCAGGGTTGCTTTTCGAGTTTGTATGGCCTCCGGAGTCACAGCCCCAGTTCAAATGCCATTCTCCTCTGTATGCTGCCCTTACTTACTTACTTACTTACTTACTTACTTACTTACTTACGCAAGTGACCTCTGTCCCTTCTCTGTGTTTTGTTATTGCATTTGCATGGAGCCTGGTTCAAGCTACCCCACGCTACTGTGGTGGTTTGTGAACCAACATTTGTACTGCTGGAGTGTTTGCCCGTGAAGGTAAACCTGCGTCTTAGACACCTTTCTGCCAAGAGTAACAGTTCCTGCAGTGTGCCATCTGGTCAGTTCCAAATATGTAATAGATAGGAACTTCTGTGTTATAGGAATCAAAAATTATGAAGGAGCCAGGCCTGGTGGCACGTGCATTTAATCGCAATGCTTGGGAGGCAGAAGCGGGTCTATGTAGAGAGTTCCAGGCCAGGCAGGGCTTTGAGGAGACTTTATCTTAATAAAATAAACAAAATATGAAGATTTGATCTTAATAAACAGGTTATTACTTTTAGGAAAGACAATTGACTATGAAATGAATTTCTTCACTCTGCCTCTCTTGTGACTTTATTTTTCATTAACACTCAAGGTTCACAAAGGAGGTCAGTCTCCATGCTTTTGATCTACCGGGTATAGTCCAGTGATGAGCCACTGCTCTAGATGGGATCCTGATGGGAATCTTCAGGTTGCCTTCTGTTTTAAGGATTTTTTTCCTCTGTAGCACGGCCTCTTCGGGTTCAGACCCTTTTCTGCTTCCTGTGCCTTTCTGGCCCTTCTGATGCTGCTCATTCTGAGTCCCTGCCCCTGTCCACATGATAAATTTCTATGTGAGATTCATATGCAGTGCACCGTCCTGAAAGCAGTCCCTGGCACCTTTCTGACTCCCACATCCAAGCAGAGAAATTCTCCAGTGTTCTTTTAACACCTTGTATACCTGTCATGGCTGTCTTCGTCAGAAGACTGTTGCATTTCAAAGGAACTTTTGTATATTTAAAGAACTCAAGGTCTGGGAGCCAGATTTGTAAAACTCTTAAGATGTACTGTGAACTATGTATATGTAAATATACGTATTTGCGATTTATAATATACATATATACACAGAGGCTTAGAAGCCCCGAGGAAGGCTGTACTTAGTACAAGAACTAATTCTGGTGATAGTGAAGGTAAATTGAGCAGTGAAGCCCATCTAGATGTAAATCTAACAGACAAGGGGAGAGTGGCATCTGTATGACAACATGGAGATTTTAGAGTGTTGCTTCCTGGAAGCTGCAGTTAACTGCTTGTGGTTGGAGATGAAGCTGGTTTGGTCTGGGAAGAACTCGGTCATAAGATAGGGTTTGAATGCTGTCCTAAGTGCTCAAACAAATGAAAGCAAGCCAAGGAGTGAGTATAGGAGCAGTAGACTGAACATTTACTGCACTAAGAAGCTTTTGGCTGAAGTAGGTCAACTCACTTAACCTGTGCTGATACAATGTCAATGTCCACTGCTTTCCTGCCTTATATGGATAATACAGCAAGAAAACAAGCTACATGAAATGTGGTGTTTTTAGTTTGGTGTGCAAGAGAACATTTACTAGATAACCTTTTAAATGAGAATCAGAGGTACTTTACACTGTTTTTAATTACAGCAGGAATTGAATGTTTTTGAACTCGTCAAGTAATTGACACAACAATATAGTGTTTGCGGCAAGCTGAGAGTTGTTTTCTCTGGAGATCCTGCTTGCCTGGTAGGTTTTGTTTTGCACGTTTGATGGCTCAGGGCCCTTTCCGATAGTTCTTTATAAAACTCTGCCTCCATTGCTTCTATTAATAAGCAGCGAGGTATTTCGTGTTGCTTTTAGCAGTGTTTTCTCTTTCAAGGTCAACTGGGCTCTGAAAAGAATATTCTCTTCATATTTGCATTCCCCTGCCTCCCCAGATCTACCCAAATCAGCTCCATGAAGTGGCTGGGAGTTAGTTGTGGAGCTCTTGAAAAGCCTCTTGGTTTTACAGCTGTCCCTTCTTCTGCTCAGCTCTTGAATGCCTTCTGTTACCGTGGTTCTAAGTAAGATGCCCTGGAGGAGAAGGCACAACATGATGGCAAAGGTAGCCCATGACACTTAAGACTCAAAGGCCTTCTGACGTTAAGAAAATCCCTGTCAGGGATAGAGCTTAGGTTGGCTTTGTCCTCATCACCTTCCAGAAGAGTTATCCTCGTGGCCTCCAACATGTCCTTATTTCCCAGACGTTGGTCTTGACTGCCAGTGTGATTCACTCACGTATGAAACATTATAAAACTGATGTGTGACATTAATTGTCCCCCTAGCTTTGAATAACAATTTTTTTTTGTCAGAATTAGATTAGCACCCTTGAACTCTCAGCATGCCAGTTGCAAAAGTTGGAATGGTTCTGAGAGAAACTCTAGCATGCAGCTAAACAGAAAACAGGACCTGGTGGGTCATCAGAGAGCTGTGTTTGCTTTGACTGTGGAGACTTGTTTCGTTTTCTAGTCAAAACAGTGACTTAGCAGTTATTCCAAGCCCCGTGATACGTGACAGGAATGTTGGAGTAAGTTTTGAGTGTGGTTTACCTATGTGGGCTTCACCCTTGAGGCTGATTTTGAAGGGAGAAACAGCTATCAGGTCCGTGATCCTTATGCGACTTTTCCTTCCTGAGCTGAAGCCTTGAGAGTAGCAGTGAGAGTACAGCATCCCATGTGCTCCGTTTCTCTTGTCTCTTGTCAGATCAGAGACTCCATCTTGTTCTCTCTGATTATCTGTCGTAGCTACAGACACAGGCTCAGTGCATCATTTCCTTTCGGTGGCTTAGAAGATTGCCACTAAGTGAAAGCAGGCTGTCTGTCCTTTCTCTTTCATTCAAGTAGATGATACAGTTCACAGAATAATGCAGATTATGTATGTCATTTTTACTGACTCCTGAAAGCCACATTACAGTGGAATTAGTTATTACTAGGCAGGCCAGTTTACACTAATGTGGGGAACCAATTTCATATAGCTTTTAAAAATTGACATGTGATTTCTGGTTACTTACAAATGATCCTATTGCATGCCTGCATGAATATTTGATATTGTAGAAATAAAAAAAAGTGACACATTCTATTTCTGTAATATACGATACTAATAGGACTTCTAACTATATATCCAAAAAGCATTGCAAAATACCCTTGACTGACTTAATAAGAACATTTTTGGTCCATATTCTATAGCCTAGCATTCAAGATCAGTCAGTTGTATTTAGGAGTTGTGTTTGGCTGGGTGCAACAGCAACACAAGGAATGGGGCTGGCACTAGGACTTCTTGCTCTACCTTTCTTTCCATTCTGAAGACCGCTGGTCCCAAAAGAGCTGTGATTCCATTCCCAGCGACAATACAGACATGGGCCCACTTCACAGGCTCTCCTAAGTAGCACCCTAAATGGCTCCACTCAGTTACTTCCATTTCTATATAAACTAGCCAGAATTTGGTTCTTTGGTTACTCCTGTCTGCCAAGGAGGATAAGAAATGGCATTGTAAACTCCCCCTACACTGTGAAACAAAAACCAAAAGGACATTTCTGTGTTAAGGCAAAAAGGAAATGGAGATAGGAATTCAAAGAGTCCCACCGGCCTTTTCTGATCTACCTTGGGCTTCCTTTGAACTCATCTGCTGTCACAGGATGGCCTACAAGAACCTCTTCCCTCACTGAGATCCCCCTCCACTGCCTTACCCCACCCACCTGTTCATATTCCAAAGTCTTTGCCTGCAGCCTCCACTGCGCCTTTAACAGCTGCCCTCCATGATTGGAGTTCAGCCTTGAGGCTCTGTAGCTATCATTGTTATCCACACTCCATTCCTGTTGTAGGGGTTTCTGTCCTGCTCGTTTCCTGCAATCGTTAAGTCCCAAAGAAATCACACAGAGGTCTACATTAGTTATAAACTGATTGGCCTAGTAGCTCAGACTTCTTATTAATTCTTATAACTTATATTAGCCCATTATTCTTGTCTACGCTAGCTACGTGGCTCCGTACCTTCTTCAGCAAGGCAGTCACATCTTCTGTGGCTTGGACAGGACTGCAGACCAAGCTTCCTCTTCCCAGAATTCTTCTGTTCTTGTCGCCCTGCCTCTACTTCCTGCCTGGTTGTCCCGCCTATACTTCCTGTCTGGCTACTGACTGATCAGTGTTTATTTAAGA
The DNA here is from genome assembly GCF_903992535.2 of Arvicola amphibius. NCBI lineage: Eukaryota > Metazoa > Chordata > Mammalia > Rodentia > Cricetidae > Arvicola > Arvicola amphibius. Next base: position 40,420,460 of record NC_052060.1, on the reverse strand, counting down.
TATATATATATATATATATATATATATATATATATATATATATATATTATTGTCAGAATAGAGACCATTGTCCCACACCACATCCCCTTTTCAGTTTTCTAATCCTAGCCCCCATCATGGCTTAGAAAACTTAGTCATACGGTTAATCTTCTATCACTCCCCCATCCATTCATACTGTGTAGTAGAATACATTGAGTGTAATAAATATTATTTGATATGTTTTTACTGACCTCTATCCCAGATCTAAAACCAAGATCATGAGGGGAATGTCCTTTTATGAAACATTGTGTAAAGATTTTTAATTTTCTGTGAAGAAAGTGATTATATCAACTCTATGTGCATCTTTAAATACTCTTTAATAGCTTTTTAAAAAAATACACTTTTAAATAGCTGCTGGGTAATCTGTAATTACTGGTTACTTCAGGTAGAAATGCAATCAGCAGTTTTCTTTAAAATACTGGGTCCCCAACCTTAGCAGAACCATGAACAGTTCTGACCTCTGGGGATGTGTACATTAGATGCACCAAAGATTAGGGCATCCTGCTGAGAACAAATAAAAAAGAGAGAGGACAAAAAAATCCTTTGTGAGCAGAAAGTCCTGAAGACCAAGAATGGATGGCCATCAGCTGGTCAGAGGCCAAGGTCAGGACAGCTTGGAGGTCAAGTTTGTAGCAGGAAGTGTCCTCTGAATGAACCTCGTATTTGCAGCTGCCACTGTTTCATATTTTCAAAGATATTTTCAAATTCCAGTTGTCACTTTGACATACGTGTAACAGATATGTAATGTTTCTTCGTAAAGAAAATATTAACATTCTGGGTACCTCAGGAGACTTCTTTAGGTTACATCCACATTTAAAAATGTTACAACCAATGGAATAACTTTGAAAGTATTTATTCATAAACGTATGTGCATGCACATGTGCCATGGTGTGTGTGGAGATGAGAGGTCAGTCAGCTTGTGGAAGTGGTTGGTTCTCTCCTTCTACTATGATCCTTGAGGTCAAGCTCAGGTCATCAGATTTGGCAGCAGGCACCTTGACCAGCTGAGCCATCTTACCAGCCCTGAAGTAGTTCCTTTTTAAAATACTTTTTTTCCCCCAAAACTTTTTCTTGATGATGAGGCCTGGATATGACAGGGAACCTTGTTTGGAGGACTTCCTTTTTAAAACTGCATTCAGTATAAACTATTTACCATTCACTGAGTGATGTTGGAAGGCTTTCTAGAAAGTTCATTACTTCTCAGAGAAGTGAACACAGTTCTCTCCCTTGGAATACATGTGGTGTCTGAAATTAGAGTTTCAGAAGTCTCCAAGTATTTTCTCTGTGTTTGCCCATCCTCTGTCTGTAGGCTTTGAATGCACACTAAGTATTAGTACTCAACAGACCTAATTGCCGTAACAGTGTGCTGACAGTAACATTGGCAGCACCAGGTGGAATAGCAGGGGGGCTGAGTGAGGGGATGTAGGAAGCAACAATGAGTGTACGCCAGTTTGCAGGAGTCTCAAAGGGAATGTTGGCAAATTGCCAGAGGAAACCAGAAGCACATTCCAGAATGGAGCAAAGATGGGCTGGTGTGGGAAGGAACAGGTATCCAAGGCTTCAGAAGGCAGAGGCATGCCTGACTGTGTTGCCCTAGATCAAGGCCTCTTTGCTTTTCACTTGATGGTTACCCAAGTTCACCTGTCATGAGCACAAGTCATGGTGGACTGGGTCTAACTCATCTTTAGTTTCTCTGATACAATTGCTCCCTTTGCCTCTGAATCATTTTCAATTCGTTCTGCAATCCCAAGTGATGCATATAAACATATGTACATATATGATAAATGTGCATGTCTTAGTTTGGGTTTCTATTGCTGTGAAGAGACACCGTGACCACAGGAAATCTCATAGAGAAAAACATATATTCGGAACTAGCTTACAGTTCAGAAGTTTAGTCCATTTAGTCCATTACCATGATGGGAAACATGGCAGCATGCAAACAGACATGATAATGGAAAAGTAACCGAGAGTTCTACATTATTGATCTGCAGGCAGCAGAAGGACACTGTGTGCCACACTGAGTGTGGCTTGAGCATATAAGACCAACAAGGTCAAACTTAATAAAACAAGGCCATACCCCCTAATAATGCCAATCCCTATGGGTCAAGCACTGAAACGTGAGTCTATTTGGGAAAGGAGGGGGGATAACCACATTCCAGTCCCTGGATCCCATAAGATTGTAACCATAACATAATGCAGAAATGCATTCATTCCAATTTCAAAATTCCCTGGTCTATAACACTCTCAAACTTGTTTAAAAGCCTAAAGTTCAAAGTCTCTTCTGAGATTCATGCAGTCTCTTAACTGTAGTCTCCTATAAAACCAAAGAGCAGATCATATACTTCCAACATATAATGGTACAAGTATACATCACTGTTCTGAAAGGGAGGCATGGGAACATGGTGAGGAAATACTGGACCAATTCAAGACCAAAATCTGGCTGGGCAAACTCCAAACATGGCATCTCTATTTCTGATGTCATAATCCTCTTCAGATCTTCAGCTCCTTTGTCTTTGTCGATTGCAACCCATTTCTTTCTCTTGAGTTGGTTCCACTCCCTGTTAGCAGAGCTCCTGGGCAGGTATCCCACGGTTCTGACATCTTCAACATTTTGAGGTCTCCAAGGAAATCTAGGCTTCACCTCCATAGCTTCCTACCATGGTCTCTCTAGGCCTTCACACAGGACACCCCTGCCACACACCTCACCTCAGTGACTCTCCTTCGTCTTGTAGGAAGAATCCACAACCTCTTACTTGTGTCCCTGACTCTAAAGCTAGAACCACGTGGCCAAAGCTGCCAAGTTCTGCTGCTTGCTAGTGCAGGAACACGGCCCCCTTGTTCATTTAGATCTTTATTAGCTTTCTGTTTTTAATGGTTTCCTTCATTGCTTAAGCTTGGATGACCTGAAATTCAGTCTATAGATTAGTCTGACTTTAAACTAGGAGATCTATTAGCCTCTGCCTCTGGAGAACTTGAACTAAAGGTGTGCACTACCACTCCTAGCCCTAAACTTTTCTTTAATTCCTTTTCACAAGTTGGGAGCTTAGCTGGGTAGGATCTTGCCCCGAGGTCTCCACTCCCTTTATTCCACTTAATATCAACATTTTCTTAAGTCTGTTTATCTCCTTGAATGTAATACTTAGCTCCATTCCACTTCCTGGTGTCACGTTTCTCCTCAAATTGTACATTTTGTGACTTTCCTTACTCAACTTGCTTCCTTGCATTATAGACCTTCCAAAGTGTGAACATTAATAGCCACAAGACAGTGTCATACTAGGCTGCTTTAACATCTCCTCTGCCAAAGCAATTTAATCCAAAACTCTTCAAGTTAGTCCCAGGCAGAGTATTCAAACAAGGGCAAATAGCAGCCGCATATTTCACCAAAATATCACAAGAACAGTCTCTAGGCCACAAGCTAACATTCTTTTCCTCTGAAACCTCTTGAGCTGTGCCCTCACGTTTCAAATCACCAGCAACACCACTGTTTCCCATGTTCCATTAAGCCTCACTTCCAACATTTAATTGCTTTTCTAATCCAAAGCCCCAAAGTCTGCATTCCTTCAAACAAAATAATGCCCAGGTCTATCACAGTCATACCTCAGTCCCTGGTACCAACTTCTGTCTTAGTTTGGGTTTCATTGCTGTGAAGAGACACCATGACCATGCAACTTTCATAAAGGAAAACATCTCATGGGGCTGGCTTACAGTTTGGAGGTTTAGTCCATTATCATCATGGTGGGAAACATGGCAGACATGGTGGTGAAGAAGTAGCTGAGAGTTCTACATCTTGGTCTGTAAGCAGCAGAAGGACACTATGTTCCACAGTGGGCATATCTTGAGCATTTAAGACCTAAAATCCTGCCTCCACAGTGACACACTTCTAACAAGGTCACACCTCCTTCAACAAGGCCACACCTCCTAACAGTGTCACTCCCTCTGGGTCAGGTATTCACACACTTGAGTCTATGGGGACCATTCTTAGTCAGACCATCATGGCATGCTTGTTTGTAGTGTAGACGGTGGAAGGGAACAGGGCTTTTATAAATATTGCTACTTTATTGTCAGTTCTTAGTTTTCATGTCATCACAGTGGTCCGTGACTTTGGTGCCTTACGGGGGATGCAGTGCTGACCTGAGGTTGACACCCACTGTCCTCTTTCCGCAGCTGTGTGTCAGCCACAGTGCAAACATGGAGAGTGCATCGGGCCAAACAAGTGCAAGTGTCATCCTGGATTTGCTGGGAAAACCTGCAACCAAGGTAGGAATACAGTGTGGAAGAAATGGCATCTCTGTCATGACAAATAAAAAGCCAGATTCTCACCCCAACCATTTTCCAACCATTTTCATAGCTGTTTCTCCCAATTATGAAAGAATTAAAAATAGGAATGGTAAATCTTAGAAATTTTTTTTTCTTAAAGGATGTTCCCTTACTTGCATTCATGGATACTCATTAAAATGTGTTTGTGATGAAGAAAACTGTTATATCTATAATAGAAGTTATATTCTGGGGCCCTGAGAGAGATCAGCAGATAACAGCACTTCCCGGACAAGCCAGGTAACCCAAGTTCGGTCTCTAGAACCCACATACAGGAGGAAGGAAAGAACTAAATTTATGAAGTTGTCCTCTGACCTCCACACATGTGCTGTAACACTCCTCACACACAATAAGTATGTAAGTAAAGTTTGAAAAGTCTTAAATTCTAGAATTTCTTGTTTTCCTGATGTTGAGTTGGTAAGCCTTGTATGAAGTGGAGTGCCATGTGTTATAGGTACATAGGTAATAATGAAACTGTTCAGCTTTCATTCGGAGAGATTAAAGGTCAGAGGTATTAGTTGTCTTGCCTGAGCTCACAGAACTCGTAGAGAAAAGACTGAGAGCTATGGCTTATGTAATCCATACTCACTTTGATATGCCAGTTTTCAATGAAAAATAGTAATGGCGACATTATTTTACTCTGCACAAGCGACACAAGTTCATCTCCTTAATTAATTGTGCCTACAGATTTCAACTACTATAGTTAAAAAGCTAGAAATAAAAAGTTAATGTTAATTTTTATTTAAAAAAAAGATCAGAGTCACATTTTCTTGAAAATAAAAAACTGAGCTCCTGTGTCTTCAAGACTTCACTGTCCCTGCAGAACCAGCCGTCATGGCTCCCCCAACGGGAAAGCCTCACTCTTGTGTAGCCAGGGCCTCTTACAGTCTCACTGACTTCTGGATTCCTGTTAGCACAGGCCTCACATTTGCTAAGTGCGCGTTACAGCTCGTTAACTGAATGACCGACTCATACAGTGACTCTTGGTCATAAGAGAGTTCCATTAAGATCTCACCTCACACAGTCATTCCATACACTGAGCCCTGCCCCTTATAATCTGGGAGGAATGGCCTGGGTAAGTGTGAGCTCAGCCTGGAGTCCCTATAGTCCTTCCTAGAACAGATGGTGCAGAATTACCATACAATAAACTAACTGACTGCTTTCATTGAGGCCCACACATTTTCAGAAATAGTAATCGTGCCTCAGAGACACAGGAAATCAAAATTTTTTTTTTCTCAAGGAAAAAAATGTCAAGAAGTAGTAAATTTGAAATCGTTCCACATAACTGGAAATTAGCACGTGATTAAAGTTGGGCATTGAAGTAAGACAATTTTGCTACAAGTCTCATCTGCTTCAGAAGCAGCCCTGGGAAGCTGCTCGATGGAATAACAGCTTGAATGAGTAACAGACATTGACCCAGGGCTTGAGCGATGCCGGGGATAACCTGAATGCAGGGCAAGCTGTGCCTCCAACTGGCTGGATTCAGTGACCCCTGCACACTCGGGTTGCCCTTGGCGGCTTGCTCCTCCTTCTGAGTCCTTTTCGGATTTGTTGCTCTAAGATCAGGTACAGAGTTACAATTTTGAAATCTCTAGCTTTCTCTCTAAGATGCTGCCTTTCACAGCAGATGGAATTCTACCTCAAATTTTGGCTAGATTGTATTTAATCATTTGCTCTCCCTTGTTATTCTCCAGTAAGGTTATCCATTCCCATTTCCTTCTCCTTAAGTATCTCTACTCAAACAAATCCACCCCCATCCAAGAGAGAATACTATTATATATAATCTTTGTACAGCTGTCCTACTGGGGAATTCCTTTTAGCATGTAAAGGTATTATGCCATCATATACTTTGTAGAAATTGATACACATTTGAATGCATGTTTCACACTAATTTCAGAAGAAACAATTTATAAATATCGATGACTAGTGTTTTGGGTTGGTTTTTGTTCTATATATTGAGTTCCTGAGCCCAGGGAAAGAACAGTATAGAAGGATACAGAGCCAGACATTCCATCTGGGCCTACTACTTACGGCAGAATGCCAGTTGCCTGGCTGAGCACAATTGTAAGAGCTTTCCCCCTAACTGTGGTGTTATCAACAACTTCGCTTTTTAAAAGTTCCAACCCCAGAAACAAATGTGCCTTTGATTTAGAAAGTTAAGTGGCTGATAAACAGAATGTGTTGCAAAACAGAAAGCAGAGAGGCTGCCCTTTTGACATTCCCCTTTGAGCCCAGTCGTCTCATGACGTTTCGTTAAATAGCAATGACCACAGTTATTCGTGGATTATCTTCATCTTTATGGCTTTTCATAAAGCTTCTAGTGCGTGCTCTAATTAGATGAGAGCCAACCATGACATAAGTTTCTACTTCTGAATGAAAGCATGATGATCTGCCATGCTAAGATGGAGATCAAATCCGTATGCAAATAAGCATGTGTGCATTAATTGGGTGTATTTTAAACTATTATTAGCAATGTAACAATGTAAGGTAAGTCTAAAATTGGTCGTTTAAACTTTAATATCCTAAACAGGGTTAGTTGGTTATTTGGTTTTGTTATCTTCTGTTGTTTATTTAAGTCACACATTAGTCTTATTTTGGTTTTTAATGGTATGAAAATGATGGATAATTAATTTGTAATTTTTCTTTAAAAAGAAAGATGACTATCATAAGTTTTCAGAAAGAGAATTTTTTTAAAAAGAGGGAAAAACAGAGTTAGAAATTATTTGTGAACTAGCCAAAGAGTCCTTTTAAGTCCATCAACATTTGGTAATTGTTTAATATATACTTGTGAAGATTTTTAGGGCTAACAATGACATCAGTTCAAAGCTGACTCTTATTACCTTCTCCCTGCTGTGAAGATGAGCCCTCCTACCCAACTCCTCTTGACCAAGGCAGTGAACAGCCTCTTTTCCAACCCCCGGATCATCAAGCCACAAGTGTACCTTCAAGGGGTGAGCGCACATTGTCTCAGGTGGTCGCTCTGCCCGCCCGCCCGCAAGGCTTCCTGCACTTACTCTTGCAAATGCCAGTGCAGAAGCGCCGAGCCTTCAGCCTGAGCCTGTGGAGCAAGCCGTGGGAATTGTCACCTGTTGCTGAGTCTCTGTACCTTGGAAAGTGTGGCGCCCTCTCTCCTCTTACTGTATTACGTATCATTGCTCTTTCTCCTCTTCTCTGAGTTTGGAAACCTTTCCCGAAAATCAGATAGAAAGATAGTTTGTGTTTTCGTATGTAGGCAATATCAGAAACGCCTCTGCTAAGCTATAGGTGTGGATGACATTTTCCGGGTAGATTTTGAATGTAATTTAGTGCCCTTCTTCTCTCACTGTCAGGGATATGGGATTTTAGGCTTGTTTAGAAACCGCACCACACATTGGCTCCTTTCATTCAGTGCACACACTGCTTGATGTCAAAAGGGTTGAGTTCTGGTTCTAATTAGTTGTTTATTGGAAGCCCATTTGAAGTATCCTGGCCTTGGCACCACTCAGTAGTCGGGGAAAGCAAAGGAGTTCCTGCCCTGCTTGTCTGTGGGGCTTGTGTGAGACTCGCTCACCAAAACTCTTGTTATCTTCATGGTGATGGGAAAAGCAATAGGTAAGTCAGGTGGTAGACTTTCTAGTTCTAGATTTTTATTTCTCCCATGCACAGGCGTGAGGACTTAGGACAACTGAAATAGTCTGGGGGTACTTATTGGCTCTGCTGATGGGGAGTGTGTTAAACCTGTGTGTGTTCTGCACTAGGGAACAGGACAGTGTGTTCGCTTTGGGGGTTGCTCATCATTAGGAGAGAGTTGTGGCCATTGCTAGTTTGTCCTACATTCACTTAATTTAGTGAGATAAAGTTTTAAAAGTTAGGTTTCTGAAACTTCATCTGATTTAAGCATCAGAAAGAAAGCGGTCCGAATACACGGAAGTGAACGGACGATGCTTTCCTGTAAAACTGTGATGGCTGTCTTACTATGACTGTCTTTCTGTGTCTGCATGCTAATGCAGGTTCTCACTCCCTTTCCCTGAAGTCTAATAACGACGCTATGCAGCTTGCGTTTGTGTTCTGGGCCAGCTCCCCTCCTTGTCTCTACCTTCCCCTCCCCAAGCTCCCATATCCACCAACCTGCTTAAATGTGCCCCTGATGACAATGCTTTTTATATACATAATATTTAAAGTGTTTGAATGTAAGGGATACAAGTGCATCCTTTAGAGGAAGTTGTGTGCATGATTAAGTTCATTATAATTTTATTGCAGATCTCTATTGTGCTTCCAGGGCAAGATTAAAGTGAACTTAAAAAGACACTAGAATTTATTTACTAGACTCACCTGTCAACTTCTAAATTTCTTTGAGACAGTGAGAGTCAGGAGGAGTCTTTCATGCTTTTTATAAGGACATTTACCACAGTTTGAAAGTGTCGTTTTAAAATTTCTGGCTTAATTTGATAAAATACAAATGTGAATGCTGCGTTTATCAGAAGCAGCACAGAATAACTCAGTTGCATAAGGCTTTGGGTCAACAAAGAAAAATAAGATGGGATAACTATAAACTAGACAGCTTCAAGAAAATGGAAGGGAAGCGGTTCTTCAACATGATGCCGGGAACTTTGGTATTCCCTACTCATCGGGGTCTGTTATGGGGTCAGTGTGGATGAACGGTGGCTGGAACCCTGCTCTGTTATGCCTGCAGTGGCTCCGGGAAGGGCTACTGTGAAGCTTGTTGGAGATGGGGCCAGGCAATCGTCAGGGACGCTTGACATAACAGCAGCCACCTGTCAAGACAGCCTCTTCCAGCCCATTAGCAGCAGCTGCTAGGGCAGCTTCTCAAGTTGCTTTCCACATGCTTAGATTGTTACATAGTACCTAATAGCCGGCAATGTAACCAGGGTCCCTTCACTTTTTACCTGGTGGATGCTCTGCTCTGGTTTTTTTTCCCCCCTATTTTTTTCATAGAGTAATTTTCAGATTTTTAACAACTATGACAGTTTGTTAGTTTTTATATCTTTTCAGTTTTAGGATCCCTAACCACAAAGCACTTTCCCCATGACAAGGAAAAGATAAATCAGGATAAAGTAGGTCTTTAAGATCCCTGGCAACCCATGGCAATCCAGCCTGGGTCCCCAAAGGCATCCTAAGGAGCCTCATGGACCAGCCTTGGGGCCAGGTTGTGGAAGCGCTGCCTCCACCGGGCATAAGCTTTAACCAGGGACACCATATCTGGAGAGGTTCCCACTGGCATCCAACACTCCTTGCTTGTGAGCTGCTGGGGGTTATGAACAGCTGCTGGTTCCGGTAAGGAACCTCCAGAAGTTTCTGTTGCTCTCTAAAAATAAACTAGGGAGTCTTAATTGATACTTTAAGAAGCCCTCTCTTGAAATGCAGAACCAAATTCGACATTTAGTTTGAGGCACTGATTTGTTACCTGCTTTCAGCACAGGAAAAGAAAAGATTCTCTCTTACAGAATACTCAGATTTAAGTACCTTCCTCCCGGGATTCATCAAGGCCCGTGTGACTCCACGGGAGTGATGTTAAGGATGCTGGCAAACTTCTGGAAGATAAGAAAGATTTCCCTGACTCAAATGTGTATTAAAATTTCAAATACAAACTAGAAGAGTATCAACAGGGGTTAGAATTTGGCCTCAGGCCATCCTACGCATTCTTGCTTCACTCAACAGAGAGGGGGGTCAATGTTTTTGATAGAATAATCTACGAAGTATCTATCTTCTATGAGCACAGAGAGATTATTTTTTTAAAAAAATGCTTAATGTGATTCTGTTTTGAAAACCTTTGGGCAAAAGACAATAAAGCAAAGATTTGCAGAAAACACAGGAAATGACAAAGGTATTTGCTATGTTTATCTGACCTCTCCAGACTTTGCCCAGCTGGCGATGTGCTTACCTTGTGGTAAGGGGAGAAAAAAGACCAAGTTGGAAAATCAGTAAGATGTGAAAATATTCTTAGATGTTTTATTTATTTGGTCACTTTAAAGTGTAATGCAACTGGATGCTTCAGTGAAATACTACATACCTCCAGTAAATGAGCAGGTCAGATGTAATTTTGATTATATTGGGAAACAACTTTAAAGCTAGACATATCATCTATATTTTTATTCAATAATATAGATAAATTGATAATTAAATTATGCTAATAAGGCATTTCTGCTGTTGTTTCCAGACAAAATAAATCTATGGTCACATTTCTTTTTAATGAGGTCTATGTTATGGGTATTACTATTTCAGTCATTTTGAATTTTATGTTGACTTGAGGCAGTTTTCAATTTGTGCTGGAAAACTTTTATATCATGGAATTCATTAATTTCACATTGATATTTAAAGCAGTAAGCATAAAATACATAATGATGTTTTGTCCCTTAGTGTTTCCACGGGCTCCGCTTAACTGCCAAATGGATGAAAATTTATTGGGATGCTTTAAAACTTGTTTTGTGATTTGAATGGATTAGTAAAATAGGAAGCTGAATTTTCTCTAATCCAAGGTCAGTATAGAACCTATCAAACTGAACAAGAAAAGTCACAGTAATGACCTGTCGGATCCATGCAGTGTTTTTCCCCTCTGAAAACATAGTTGTCCTTGAGAAGTTTGAATCATTCTGTTGTTTGAATATTTGCACACTGTCTATGGAGTGTAAAGTGTCATGTGGTATCCTCTTGAGTAGAATCCATTATCACAAGGGTCTAATAGCAGAACCACAGGTAATTTAAGCTTAATGGCAGCCAGAGAATAGAGCACCGCTACCTTTGGGTCGAGGGTGCTGCTCTTTGTGGAGGTTACAGACAAGCACAGAGAATCAGAGATCCATAATGGTCCCAGCAACATCTGGCTGCTCCTAGTGTGATACTCATGTTAAGATGGTACACACAGGCTTTATCTGTCATGGAAGTGATGATTTCACTGTCATGACCACCCCTCCTTTTTTGTCCTCATCTTCCACATTGATTTCCCATTATTGCTGAGTTTTGTGACTTTCCTGTTTTGATCCCCATTCTTTGCAGATTTAAACGAGTGCGGCCTGAAGCCGAGGCCCTGCAAACACAGGTGCATGAACACGTTCGGCAGCTACAAGTGCTATTGTCTCAACGGATACATGCTTATGCCAGATGGGTCCTGCTCAAGTATGTCAAGAATCCTAACTGTTTTCTAAGTGCCCTAGGCTTGATTTCTGACATGTTTTGGTAGCCTGCCTTTGGGAAAGCCGCCTCTTCATCTCCACTGGACAGGATGTGTGCATGTGTTTGTATGCATGCCTGAGGAACGGAGGATCAAAATGAGAGGTGCAAGTTTATAGACATGACATTCTCTTACTGCGCAGGCCAGCATTGGTGGGCTTAGATTAGTGGATCTAGAGCAAGAACCACATTTTCTAATGCTTTTCTTGGTGTTCTCCCTGGGTATAGAAGAACCATTTCAGGTCAAAGACTATTAATGATGACTAAGACATTGCTTATAGAGAATCCACCATCTCTGTTCATAAATACCTCCAAGTTTGTTTTTATAATTCTTGATAATAAATCATAGGATAATTTAAGAAATATGCAAGAAGAAAAATCGCTTTAAGTGAAAATGAATATAACATCAGAAAAATTGAGGTTTGTTTTTTTTTAATAGGGTCTCACATATGCTAGGGTAGCCTCCAACTTGCTATACAGCTGATAGTGACCTTGAATGGCTAATTTTCCTTCCTCCACCTCCTGAGTGCTGAGATCAGGCAAGCACTGCTGCGATTGACTTTATGAGGTTTAGAGTTAGACTCTTCATGCATGCCAGACAGGCATTCTAGCAACTGAGTGCATCCCCAGGCCTCAGAGGGTCGATCTTACATGGTTGTATCTTTATAAGAGAATTGTGTGATGTGTCCTGTTATCACTTGATTGTGTTTTTAAAATGGATATTTCCCTAAAATTCTCTCTCTGCTGAAAATCGAATAACTTGAATTTCTATGCTAATCAACAAGCAGTGACCTGATTTTTATTTTTGCCTAATTACCAATGAACTAAGGTGAATTTTACATAAAAACAATAGTAGCTGATGTTAGTTAGTGCTATACAGACATCACTGGAACTTTTGTTTGATGAAAGTATATCAATGATTCCAGAGTCCCTTAACGTTGTGGGGCTCACTAGGAAACTTTCTTTTATCCTACAAAGAATTTTAATGTGTAATTGAGACTGTTAATTATTCATTTTGGTTACGATTTGCATTTACGTCAAGTAATCTGGAGAAAGACCTTAGTTCTACCTTAATGATACAGGTCAAAGAAAGCTCTCTCCCTGCCTGCCAATCCTTTTAAAACATGAAAGGGCTTCTCCAGGTGATGATGGGCAGGGCCACTTGTCAATCATCCCGCTTTGGAGGTCATCCTTCAACCCTGTTACATCCTTCTTAGAATGATGGTTAATTGACTCCCCAGTGTTGAATCAGTGTCCCCAATTGCAGGACGCGTGAGAACAAGTGCTTATGTTACAGGTGCTTTCTGCCTCTCGGAGACAGCCAGTCACTCTCTTTCCAGGTGCCCATTCATGTTCCATGGCAAACTGTCAGTACGGCTGTGATGTGGTCAAAGGACAAATCCGGTGCCAGTGTCCTTCCCCTGGCCTGCAGCTAGCTCCCGATGGGAGGACCTGTGTGGGTGAGTTCAGTCATCAAGCATCTGCTAGTCGATGGTTAGGGTTGAATACATAGGAGAAAAAAAGCAGTAACTTAGTCAGGTATGGAGCTACCTGCTAGAAGAGGATTTCTGTGAACCGGTCAACACAAGAAACCGGTCAGGTTTCTTGTTTTTGAAACCTGAAGGACAGGAGGAAGCATCACACAGGGGAAACCAAGTGTGCGCAAACGGTGAAGTCCAGCAGAGCACTGTGCTCAGGACGAGTGGACCTCAGTGTTTGTAATCCAGATGGAAGGGAGCGGTGGAGCTGAACGGCTCCCTAAATCTACACCAGTACGTGTGGTGGACTACAGGGCTTAGCGTTTTCCTGGAATATGGAGATGGCAGACAGATCTAGCTATGTTAGTGAGGAAAAGAACTTCCTGTCTTTGATCCTAGGTCTCCCTTTCCTTAAAATGGAAATAATACTACATAGTCAAAGAGACCTCAGCACAGAGCCCTGCACGGAGCTATTCACTAAGACCTGTTTACTAAGTAGTTGCTGTACTCGAACACTGTCCTAAGTGCCGGGTTTATGGCAATGGACAAAGCACATGAGGTTTGGGTCCTCGAGAAGTTGATCGTCTAGCGGGAAAGACAGATGATAAATAAGTACTTTAATAAAATCACTGACCATGCTGAGTACCAACATAAGGTAGTAAGAGAAACAAAGCCAGAAAGGGTCCATCTTAGAAAATAATCATTATGGAATAATAATTAGGGAATAATTATTAATAATCAGTAGGGAAGTTCTAAAGTTAGCCCTGGGCCATATAAAGAATGTGCCAAGGGGCTGGAGAGGTGGATAGCTCTCGCTACTCTTCAGAATTCCCGGCATTCACAGTACAGCTCACAACCATCTGTAACTCCAGTTCTGGGGGATCTAACTCTCCCTAGCCTCCTCAGGAACCAGGTATACATGTGGTACCCATATCTATACGCAGTAAGAACAGTCATAATAGAAAATAATTTAAAAAAATTAAAGAACCTGCCAAGAGGTGAAGTGGTTTGGAAAAGGTAAGAGTGACCACAAGAAGTCCAGTTTCATGACTTCCTATCTCATTCTAGAGCAGGAGGTGGTGGGCAGGAATGGTCTGACGGAGGGACCGAGACCAATTCCAGTCGTTTCTGTAGATAGAACAGGACTCTTTACCGGACTTAATAGTTTAAGAGTTGTTGGCCAAAGATTTAGCATGCATGCTTTTAGTTCAAGCAACTAAGTAGACGCAGCAGAGTATCTGCCAATGCTGTGTGAGTGAAGAAGAGATTGGTGTGGGGGGATGAGCTGAAAGCTGGAGATGCGGCATTCCTGTCTGTTCCTGCGGTAGCTGGGGGATACCGTTAAGATGACACGCCTGTCTTTGCCCTTCCTAAGATGCAACTGACTTACGTTTCTAGATATTGATGAATGCGCTACTGGAAGAGTCTCCTGCCCTCGATTTAGGCAGTGCGCCAACACATTTGGGAGTTACATCTGCAAGTGCCATGCTGGTTTCGACCTCATGTACATTGGAGGCAAATACCAGTGTCACGGTAATGGAACTGTCCCGTTCCTGCGTAAGCTTTCTGCTGGTAGCTGGAGAAGCCCCCGGCTGTGGTGATAACTGGACTGCTGGGATGGGGGAGGGGGTCGGGGTTACAGCATTAAGTGAGCAGTGTCTGCCTCACCCACCCGCCATTCTGGAGCCATGCGTACTGTGTCTCTTCTGTTCATCATTGCTGTTTTACGTGGACCTCTGTCCCACGTGGTGTGCATTCCGTGTTGTCACGTGTCCCTCCACTTGCTTTTCTGGCCCCATGCAGACATCGACGAGTGTGCCCTGGGGCAGCACCAGTGCAGCAGCTCTGCCCGGTGTTACAACGTCCACGGGTCCTACAAGTGTAAATGCAAAGATGGCTACGAAGGTGACGGTCGGCACTGTGTGTGTGAGTAAATCCCGCCCTGCCCACGTCTTCAGGAAGTATGGGGTTGGTGAAGGCTACTGCTAAAGAAGAAGAGGGAGATAATAGTCATTGAAGACATGGTTTCATACCTAGTAATAGCAACCTATCCTATAACTAGCATTCAAAGCCTCAGAATGTCCCGAGTACCGTCTGGGAGTTGCTTCCTTTCAGCTATAGAAAGAAAGGATGGGCTCCTCCCTAGGCACTGGAGTTTGTTGAATCTGCAATAAACATCCACTGTTTGCATTGCATTATAATAATTGGGATGTAGTCTGCGTGTTTGTTTTCTCCTGGAAATAATTCCAGTATTTATTTTCCCTACATTTAAAACCGCCGGGCTCTTAAGTTGTCTCTGGAGCCGTAGGTTACTAGACAAACAGAGAAATGCAAGCTCCCGAAGATGAAAGTCCTAAAACCGGAGGCCGCAATTTACAGCACTTTTCATGTAACACTAGATAACTTTTAAAAAATTTCCCGAGTAGAACATTTACTGAAAAACCACAGGGCATAAAATTCTGTGGATTAAAGGGCTTTTGAAGTGTTGTGAAGTCATTCCTACTCTGGAATATTATCATTCCAGGCAGATTAAATATTGATCCTTTTTGGTGAAGATTATCAACGGGAAATATACAGATGATTTTTTAATTTTGAAAATCTATTTTTAGAAAACAAATATAAATTAGCAAATGTGAGGAAAAGCCAGTTATAAAACTAATTTTTTTTGCGCAAGCTGAATACATCTAAGGCGTAAGTGAGGCAGTATCTGCCTAGTTTGTAGTTTGAAACACAGTTGCATAACACACATGCAGGAGGGGAACACAGCACAGACGGTGTTTCTCACAAAAATGTAATCTTTCCACATTTGGGGAGAAACATTCTGTTGCTACTGCTTTATAAATGTTGGAAACATTTTTGTGCTTCAGTAATGCATATTCATTACAGAAACACCAATATATTTTTTCGTGTGTCCTAAGGCACACACATTTGTTATCAGAAAATCCTGTGGCTTCTTATAGCCAAGAATAACGTGAATGGAAAAATAGGACTCGTTAGCATGAGGTGTTTCTGTGCATGTGTTTTGTTTGCAGTTTCCTGTTGCACTTTTTTTAAGAGAGAAATATTTTCATACTGATTTAATCTTTGGATTTTTTTTTTTCAGATATCCCCAAAGTCATGATTGAGCCTTCAGGTCCAGTTCACGGGCCGGAGAGAAACGGTACAATCTTAAAGGGTGACGGCGGACATGCTAATAGGATTCCTGATGCTGGGAGTACTAGGTGGCCCCTGAGGACACCATATATTCCTCCTGTCATCACCAGTTGGCCCACTCATAAGCCAACAACAAGACCTACACCAAACCCAACACCACAGCCTACTCCACCACCCCCACCCCCACTGCCAACAGAGCTCAGAACCACTCCTCCGCCACCACCAACCCCAGAAAGGCCATCCACCACACTGACAACTGTCGCTCCTGACCCCAGGACAACTCCTCAAGTGACTACGGCTGACAGTGGGATACAGACAGATCCTCAGAAACCCAGGGGAGATGTGTTCAGTAAGTCACATGAATTATTATATCTCTTTAAAGATTTATTTATTTATTTATTTATTTTGTGTGCATGCATGTTTTGCATTTGAGTGTAATATATTCTGTGTCCCTGCTCACTTGGGTCAGAAAAGAGCACTGGAGTCCCTAGAACTGGTATTGCAGTTGGTTGGGAGTCACCGTGTCTGTACTGGGACTCAAGCCTGGGTCCTCCGCAATAGCAATTGGTACCAGCCCTGAGCCATCTTTCCAGCTTCAATTGTTATCTTTCAAGATGACATTCAACCACCCTGGGCCATCTTTTTAGGAAATCCAACTGATAAAAAGAGTTAGCTGATTCAGGTCCATCCATGGTGATTGCCGCACAGTATAGAAAGCCATGTGAAGAGTCACTGTGATTGGGCAAGTAGGAAGGAATGTGTGGAGACAGCCTCCTGTCTCCCATAAAAGCCAGGCAGCAAATCACAGATCTTATCCACCGTGGGAATTCTCTTAACATAGTCGGCTTTACTTGGTGATGTTCAAAAGTGGGAAACTTAATGTGCCTAATGCTATTTAACTTTTAGCCTTCATTCAGTGAGTAAGTTTGAGCATCCTTTGGGGTGATATTGGACTCACAACGATAAGACAGGAAAGGGTACAGTCTGGTGGGAAGGAGAGACCTCGTAGTTTGCTGTACCATGTCAGTGAACAGAATGGGATTTGTGGAGACTGTTCTGGGAATGGAGGAAAGGGGTCAGATTTTTTTATATGGGACATTTACAGATTGCTGAGTGGAGCTGGACAGAGGGAATGAGGGAAGAGAGACCTCACAGATAAAGAGGAGGCAAAACAACGGGGGGGGCACAGGAGCGGGAAGCAGTATAGCCTGCCGGCTGGAGGGTTCCATCAGGGAGAGAGATGAGGCTGAGCGTTTGCCCCTCATGCTGGCTGTTAGCTGGTGTAGCTTGGAGATAGGCCCCAGGTAAGAGTCCTAGCCCTTCGCAGGTATTGAGCAGAGGGGAAAGCCACCAGTGGAGACAGACTATGGGAAGAAAAGGAAGGGTGAGGGGAAAAGGCTGCTCTCTTGTTCCCAGACTAAACTTGGCGTATTGGCGCTCTTCATTTGTGTATTCTCACTTGCCTGTTTCACATATGTTTAGCTTCTTGTACATTCATAATGTCTACCAATCCTGTGCCTTTATGTCATTACCAATCCATGCTTTTTTTCCATGATGGAGCCAACGTGTGCCATTTAAATTAAGTGTCACTAATGTTTTATGAGCTAAATAGAATACTGATGCTTGTAATTCTTGTGTATGTGTGTGTATACAGTATATGGGTGTGTATTTATTTGTATGTGTGTGCATACACATGTGTGTGAGTGTGTATATACACGTGTGTGGGTATGTATATGCTTGTATGTGTGCGGGTGTGTGTATACACATGTGTGGATGTGTATATATTTATTTGTGTGCACGTATGTGCATACATGTGTGCGGGTATGTATATACTTGCATGTGTGCACACATGTGTGCGGGTATGTATATGCTTGTGTGTGTGCACATGTGGAGACCACAGAACAACTCTGGGTGTTGTTTCTCAGGTGGAGTCAATGTTTTTTTCTTTTGGGACAGGGTCTCTCATTGATCTGGAATTGCCCCCAGGCTAGTCTGGCTAGCTGGTGAGGCACAGGGATCCATCACTCTGGGATCTCCAGCATGCTGGTTAGAAGTGCACCAGGCCCAGATCTACACTTTTAACCTGGTTTCCGGGGGTCGAACACAAGCTCTGTACTAACAGAACCATCTCCCCAGCCCCCACAATGACTGTAGTTCTTCACAAGAGAAAACACATGAGATTATCAGTTTCCTTTTCCTTTGGTGCTACTGTTTATTTGAAGGGAGACTGAGATTCGTTCTATTGTGGTTGCGCATGGTTTAGGCATTCTGCATAAGTTCTAGGAGAATTCGATGGTAGATCCCAAAATATCCATCTCATCTGTGCATATCTGTTTGGTTTTGAGATTGATTGCTGTGTGTGTTGTCTCTCCTTTGTATTTTCTTATCTTTTTGTGATCACCACATAATGTGATTTTTGCTCATATCTCAGCCAAGTATACTATGTATGTTATTTTTCTGCCTTTACTGATCATGAAAAGTTGGCAGCATAACATAAACACACACACTGATAGAGAGAACATCTTTCTAGGCATTCCTTGTTATAGTTTCTCTTGTTAAAGAGCTCCCATGAATGTTCTCCTCTTCACACATGGATACATATCAAGGAATTAAAAATAGTGTGGAAGTTTACCAGGTGAACCTAGTAGTGTAAGACTGGGGAGGTGCCCAGCTACAGTGTAAGACAGACTGGGGAGGTCCCAGCTGCAGTGTAAGACAGACTGGGGAGGCCCTAGCTACAGTGTAAGACTGGGGAGGTCCCAGCTGCAGTGTAAGACTGGGGAGGTCCTAGCTGCAGTGTAAGACAGACTGGGGAGGTCCCAGCTGCAGTGTAAGACTGGGGAGGTCCTAGCTGCAGTGTAAGACAGACTGGGGAGGTGCCTAGCTGCAGTGTAAGACAGACTGGGGAGCCGGGCGGCGGTGGCGCACGCCTTTAATCCCAGCACTCTGGAGGCAGAGGCAGGCGGATCTCTGTGAGTTCGAGACCAGCCTGGTCTACAAGAGCTAGTTCCTAGCTGCAGTGAAAGACTGGGGAGGTCCCAGCTGCAGTGTAAGACTGGGGAGGTGCCCAGCTGCAGAGATTCTCCAAAATCTGTAGGAGATTGTGATTCCTGGGACATTCTCTTGGCGATCACTTTGATCGTGTGCCAGGACTATCACATGCCACAGATAACCTTGCCACTCAGGCACGCTGCCAGGAATTAAAACTCCACTCTCCCTTCATCTTCAGCAATAGCTACTCCTAAGTTTAGCGTGTAGGAGAATATTGTGGAGACTTCTAAACTTGGTTTCTTGTGGTTATAGCATATATTCTGAAAAACGAAAGGTTACCAAGGTTTTTATTCAGAAAAAGAAAACATTATTTATTTTCTGTGAAAATAGTAAGGAACCTTAACATATTTTTAGTTCACCTAATTTTTTTATTCTAAAAAAGATTATACCTAAAGTGTCACCATTTCTTGCCAAGAACTTGTGTGCCTTTCGACCAAGTCTTCTCTCTCTCTCTCTCTCTCTCAGTTTATAGCTTCAAAATTTACCATATGTCCATAATCTAAATGATTGTGAAATACAGTATTTTTGTCAGATTTTTAGAAATATAATCAGGTGCCAGTGCTGTATGAGACACGCTGAAGGACTCTGCATGGTGAGATGTATTGATTAACAAAAAGAGGCCCGTCAACCATGGAGAATGGTCATCTCAGCGTGTCTGCTTCCGAGCTCCTCAAGATAGTTAAAATACAGTTTACTTTATGATTCTATTATGAAAAAGTTTGTTTAAAGACTCACAAATATTTTAATACCATAAAGATTTATGAAACAATCCTGCAACACAATATAGGTTTGCAAAGAGTGCTGTTGACTGCAGCGTTTTGTTCCTTTGATACTGCTACAAAAGAAAAGGATGCAGAATTGCAAACTTCCATTTTAAACAGCAAATAAGTGGTCCCTGTGATAATTGCCATAGTCTCTGGGCATATTAATTTGGGGTCTAGGGGCATTACTAAAGCAGCATTACTTAAGTATCCTAGAGTCTTATTCTTATATCCCATGACTTTATGAGGACTCTTAGGTCACTCTTAGGTCAGCACCCTTCCCCATAGCCCAGATCACAGCGGAGACATCCTTGTTTAACCTAAATTTAAGAAGCCATAATGTTATCCTACTCCACGGCAATGACTCTTGGTCATTGTGTTCAGGTTCACTTCCCATGAACTTCAGAAGTATTTCAGAAAATGAATCTACTCTTCCTTAGTTAAGTAGTTTGAATTGCATTTCTTATTGAAGCTAAATTCCCCTTCTTGATTCCGATGGCTTTTCAAATAAATGATCAGCTATTTCAGATTACAGTTTTACTCTTGCCCTGACCAAGGATAACATAGCCGCCAACGGTAAACATTCTCTAGAAGATTTTATGTCCAGTATACTTTTAAAATTTAAGCCTGATGTTGAGAGCTAGTATAAACCGTGGGAAGGGGGTATGGAAATAGGTGAAGCATATGACATGGATTCCCTCCAGGACTCTTCTTACAATGCACTGAGTCAGGAAGCCTGGGTTTGCTTCATCCCTCTAATATTTAGGAGTTTGCAACTTTGCTCAATTACCCAGGCCTTCCTTTCCACTGAGTGGGTTCAAGGTCAGAGAGAATTCAAGTAAAAATTATATGAATAATGAGCTGCTATGAAATGGGAAAGATTACTTACTATATTAATTCACTGTAGCCATACTGGGAAGAATAAATATATTAAAAAGTCACCTTCCATGTAGGATATGAAATATTCAACATCTTTTTCAAAATAAGAATACTCTGATGTAGTGGTCCTCAACCCTCCTCATGCTGCAACTGTTCACACAGTTCCTTATGTTGTGCTGACCCCAGCCATAAAATCACTTTAATTGCCATTTCATAGCTATATATTTTTTTGTTTTGTTTGTTTGTTTTTCGAGACACGGTTTCTCTGCAGCTTTTTTAGAGCCTGTCCTGGAACTAGCTCTTGTAGACCAGGTTGGCCTCGAACTCACAGAGATCCGCCTGCCTCTGCCTCCCGAGTGCTGGGATTAAAGGCGTGCGCCACCACCGCCCGGCTCATAGCTATATTTTTGCAAAAAAAGATTTAAATCTTTTTGGGGGGAGGGAATAGAGGTTGGTGAAAGGGGTCACAACCCACAGGCTGAAACCACTGCTCTAAGGGCTCTAAGGATTTTTTGTGAATGGGACTAGAAACTAACCAGATGCGTTTTTCAGAGCCAACTGTAAACCAGCTCAATAGGCTAGTTTGAACTGTACTAATTCCCCTGACAAAGTATGGCATTGTTCTTTCATTACTGGGACAAAGTAGTATTTCTTCAAGTGTGTTTCATAGGCCGTTAGCTCCCAGAAATGTTACGTAAGTTCTGGGGTCAAATACATTAAGAAGTCCAAGGTTTAGCCAGGTTAACTAGGTGTGATAGCTCTAAGGCTTCTCAAAAGTATAATGTGCTAATGGTCACTGTCAGTCTCTAGAAGCATAGTACAGTGTGTGTATCTACAGATAGATTTAACCATGGGATTGTTTAATTCACTGGATTAGAAGTCTCCGCAACTGGTGTCTGGTCAGTTCTTGGCTGAACTAGGAAGTATGGAGACTTCTCACCACAATCACCAAGGGTCCTGATTACAGCTGGCATCCTATGCCATGCAGAGATGAATGAGACTGTTCTGATATGGTTGGGTGGACATCATTGTGGTTCAGGTAGGGAAGAAAGGTGCCGGGCAGACAAGCGGAAAAATCAGATTTAAATGGTGGCATGTCTATCTGAATACAAGGGATCACTGGAAATCGGGGGACTACACACAAAAAAAAACAAGACTCTGCTGTCCACAGAGGTAAAGGTAATAGGTAAGATCTATATAAGAGCAAAGGAAATAAAGGTCTCAGAGGAGGAAATTGGGGGAGAATGCATCCCGATATAGCAGTATGATAAATGGGAAAAAAAAGTGACTCTCCACAATTTTAAAAGTTGCTTGGAAAAAATAGCTATATTTTCTATGTGTTAACTGAAAATTTTAATATAAAACAATATATACCATCCTATCCCAATTAGATGTAAAATATATGAATCCATATGTTCAGATGTATATGAAAGCCTGGAAGAAAAAAAAAGTCAGAAATGACCATGGGCATATGCCATGCATGGTGCTTTCAGCGATTTCCATTGCTTGCTTGTTATCCTTATGCAGTGGTTTTTCAGTTCTTGATTGTCATCGCCAAGGATAACCACGATTTATTGTGACGATGACTCTCTAGGAGTGGGCAGTGGGAATGGACTCTCAGTCTCCCCCTGGAAGAGTGAAGGGTGGCAGCGTACGTTCTGAGAAAGGACCCAGGGAGTTCTGGTTCTGAATCATGCCAGTTTCATTTGAAGCATTTCTAGCTTTTAGCATTTAGAATGTTTCATCAACTTCTAACTGTTCAGAAATTTCTCCAGAATAGAATGTGCCGTAAATGGACAATTTCAGCCAAAGGACCCCAATTATTACAAGGAATATAGTATCGCTTGAAGCAATGGACATATCCTCACCCCCCCACCCCCTCCCCACACAATGTTTTTCCTGTTTTCAGAATCCACATTCAACTAGAATAATTCAGGGTGTTTATCTAAGGTTCCTCTTTTCTGGATCATACTCATTCATGCAGACTGCCTCAATGAATCAGTATGTGTACAAATTACAAGCAGGTCTTATTAAAGTGAGCACTCTGCTTCCGTGGGGCCGGGAATGGATCTCAGATTGCATTTTCAGCACACTCACAAGTATGCCGTTGCTGTGCAGGCCAGATTGTGTGGCAGGGTTCTCTCGGCCTCAGCGGCAGCCTCCATCCAGGAAAACCGTGTCTTGCATAGAAAGAGATTTGGCCAGATGTAGGCCAATTCAAAATACAATAATTGCATAATGGAAATTTACCGCCTGCACCATGTAAAACAAAGGTGAAGGTGTTATAGACTCAGGATTATAGAATATAATGTAATTAATCTCTGTCACATTATTTACAAGTGGCTGAGGACCGGCCTTGCTGTTGCTGTTGTTGGAGAACATGAGAATGAGCTGAAAGTCCCCGCATCGAATAGTGAGAAGGTAGTTGGTTCCTTTCAGGACTGTGGCTCTGCAGCAATACTGTCCTTGGGGTGGTTTTTATTTCTCTTCGCGGGTTTTCATAGTCTGTAGATGCCAGCATTTTCAGTCACAGACATAGTCTCTTTTCTAATTCCGTGTGGTGATGAGTAAACAGATTGTTTCAACTGAGGGGTGAAAAGGTCTTCCAACCGGTGTGTTCTCGAGTAATCAGTAAGGCCTGCAGAGCCCCCAAGTGATGTTGTCATCTGCCCAGAGATTAAGTCTCTGCCAATACTGTTGGAGAGGCAAGTAGCTGCTGTTCATAGGTCAGGGCCTGGTGCTGTGAATTCTGACAGTTTTTAAGATTATTTTTTATTTGTATTTTAATGGGATTCTGTGGTGACTGGAAAGAAAAAAATATGGCTCTTTTCAGAAAGTATAAATTGAGTTCCGAGTGAACATGGCCTGGGTTAGAGATCAGAATTTTTTTTAAAGCTCTGTGCACATTTGCCTATGGAGTTATAATGAAAAAGACTGTGTTTGGGGCACATTACCAGATTCTTGTGTCTCTGGTTCCTCATCTGAACGTTGAGGTAGTTTCAGTTTATCCCTCACTGGGCGGCTGGGTCAGTTCGTTGGGACAGTCCGTGTAGAGCACTTACCACCACGATTGCCACGTAAGAACATCAGCTGTTTCTACACCCACGGATGCTGAATTGGTTCTTAAAGTAATAACAGGGTTTCCTAATTAATTCATAAAAGAAGCCAATACTCTAGTGATGACTTTTTTCTGATGCTTTTTTATTATGGTTGGCTACAGTTTTAATGCCGTTTTTGGCTAATGTTGTCTTTCCAAAACAAATTGATTTGCAAGTGCGAGCAGAGAAACCGAGGACAGAAATGAGCTACTTTGGGGAAGCCTTTGTTTATCACCATAGAGTTTGTGTTTAGACCAGGCGCTCATAGCATGTACAGAGTTAAATGGATATTAAAATAGAGACACTGTCACCTCAGCGTCTTCACTGTGAACCTGATGACAGTTGTCTCCCATCCATGAATCTGTCCAGGCGGCAAGCTTTCATGGAACATCTTGTGAGTAGCAAAACCAGAAGCTTCCCTTCTGCTTTTAATAGATGATTTGGACGAGTGGGTGGACTCTGTGCTCAGGTGTGCTGCCCCTAGTTCAAGTAACCGTCGTGGGGGATTCACACCTGTGTGGAGGTGCACACTCTGGCCTGCGGGAGTCTCACCCTCCCAGGTTGCTTTGACGTAGAAGAGGGTGGGAGAACTAAGCCTCTGGGATATCCACTTGCTTACAGTCATGCTTAGTGAAGAACCATGATTGGGAGTCTCAGTCCTCGCAGGAGCTCCCTGGGTAATTCCTCTGAGGTGTTCTGAAAGTTTATAAAAGGAACGTAGAGGATACAGAGGAGGGTGGTGGGGTCTGCTACCCCCACAGGCTTGTTACTGAGCACCTAGACTTGCCCTCTCTTCTCGCCAGGGACTTACTGCTTCCCAGCTCTGTTCATTGCTCTGAGGCTCTGTCCTCTGACCTCTGTTGGTCCTTCCTATAGGATGCAGTGTTGGAAGCAAGATCATATTTCTGTGGGGGCTCAGCAACCCTTTTCTTGTTTCAAGAAGCCAACACTTGGCTAAAACATTTCTTGAATGGGGGTAAGGAAATTGCAGCGGCATTTCCAATCGCTTTATTTTCTTCTCTCTGCTGAGTGTGTTCTGCATTTGGAGGGGGGAGGGGGAGAGAGAGGAGAGAGATGATACAACCCCACAAAGCCCTCATTACTTATTGTGATCCTCCATGCTGTAGTCTCTTAAAATGTCTAGATTTTTTTTCCACCTCACATTAGAGTACTCACATTAGAGTAGCGCAAACATCACTTCTCAGAGAGTTTCAGCATCACCCTTCCTGGGTGAGCTTTGCCGGGTTCCACCCGGCACGGCCACACTTAAGCAGCATCTTCTGCTTTTCGGTTAAAGCGCCCACGACGTCCATCTCCACCTCAAAGAATGTAGGTCAAAGGAAGGTGAGGGTGACGTGTGTCCCTTTCCCTGGGTGAAACCCAGCATCCGCTGGGCGTCACACTGGTGCTCTGTACTTTGATCCCGTAGTGAGTGGAGGATGGTGAAGGAAAGAAAATAAATGAACAAGAACGTGTTAGTCCGCTAGCTTTATGCTTTTTCATCTTCATCACTATGCCATTCTCAGTCTAAGACAGTGACTCGTCCCTTCCTTTCTCTTTACCACGTCGTGGGGGCTCTCGCCACCACTGTGTACTCTGCACGTGGCTGATCTGTGCAGCCTTTACACTTGCTGCCCAGGGCACCGTCCTCCTCACCCCAGCTTTGCGCTTTGTGCGTGGAAGGTTCTGCCTCTTTCCCGTTCAGTTTAAATTGTTCTTTCCAGAGGAAACCTTCCAATCTTCCTTGATAACACAGAGCCAAGTACAGAGTACCCGGACCCATCGACAGGAGACAAATGCCAACGGGCATCCTTCGTCATAACACCCGTAATCTCTACACTGCAAGAGTTAAGCTTCTCCGTTTCCGAGGTTTTTGTTCTATTCTGCTACTAGAGAATGGAACAAAAGCACAATTGTGTGCAAATGTTTTTATAACGTGTGCCATGAGAAGTGAAGCCAATTTACCTATAACTTTGTACTCCTAATAAATAAGAAAGGTTTTCTCTAAGAATCTAAAAATGAGGAGAGGAAAGCTGTCATTGGATGTCATTGCTGACAGTCATTCGGTACTCCCAGGGACCAATGAGCAGCCTACCCACAGGGCTCATCTGTCTTAGCTCAGACTTTGTCATCCCTGTCCATCTGTGTGTGTGTGTGTGCATGTGTGTGCATGTATGTATTTATGTGTATGTGTATCTTTTTTTTTTTTTTTGGTTTTTCGAGACAGGGTTTCCCTGTAGTTTCTAGAGCCTGTCCTGGATCTAGCTCTTGTACACCAGGCTGGTCTCGAACTCACAGAGATCCGCCTGCCTCTGCCTCCCGAGTGCTGGGATTAAAGGAGTGCGCCACCACCGCCCGGCTCGTGTATGTGTATCTTGTGTTTGTGCGTATGTACATGGTGTATGTGTGTGCATGTTTGTGTGTGTATTGTGTTTGTATATGTGTGTGCACATGGTGTGTATGCATGTTTGTGAGTATATTGTGTTTGTATATTTGTGTACACATGGTGTGTGTGCATGTTTGTGTGTGTATTGTGTTTGTATATGTGTGTGCACATGGTGTGTGTGCATGTTTGTGTGTGTGTATTGTGTTTGTATATTTGTGTGCACGTGGTGTGTATGGATGTGTGTGTGTGCGCACATTCTGTGAAAGAGGAAGGCGCTTCCCATTTTGACTTTTGAAATAAAAGTGGGGGAAGAATCCAGATGGAGTAGTAGATTGAAACCAGCTGCAAATAGGATAAGACTGTGCATTTAAAAGTCCTTGCTAACAATAGTAACATAGAGAAAGAGAACCTTGGGAATGTCACCAGTTTTACAGTAGTCTGTGTCTCTCATGCCCTGTCTTATAAAAATAAAGTATTAATTAAATTTCTGACAAAGAGAAGGGAGTATTCCCTGGCCTCTGGTCAAGAATTCCATCAACAACTTTCCCATAATTTTCCCTACTCTCTGACCCAGCTATTCTTCATCTTCAGGCAGTGTTTTTTCTCCCTACCCCTTTTCAAACCTTAAGATGTCCATTTATCTCCATGTTTGATGTTGGTGTCTGCCATTAGAATTCAAGCTTCGTAGGATCTGTGCCCTTGTTGGTCTTGTTCCCTCTCTTCACACCGTCTCCTCAGTGCCCACCCCAGGCTTGGCGTTTGTTTGGAAATCAAATATAGATGGAATGAATGCATAAATACGGACTTAAATGAATCAGTTCTCTTGAAGTGTATTCTTAGGCTCTGTCCCACTTGTGACAGCTGATTCGGGGTGTTGACAAGAACATGGTTTCAAGACAGGATCTTTGCGTTTGCTCAGTGATCTCCAAGTGCCTGTCACCAGGTCAAGCCCTGGAGATGCCATATGAGTAGAATGTGATTGATGCCATCGAGGACCTCAGGGACTAGCAGAGAGACAGACGTGTGTGTGTGTGTGTGTGTGTGTGTGTGTGTGTGTGTGTGTGTGTGTGTGTGTGTGAATAACTACAGTTCCGTACAAAAGCGTATGAAAGTAACAGGCATACGGGGCTATTGACGCACAGGGAGGAGTTTAATTCTGCTACGGGTGTGAAAGTTTTCAGAGCTTTCTCTGATGTTTATGCTGTTATGAAAGGAAGAGGGGATGTTTGTTCAGGTTAATTAGTAGGAAAAAGAGCCCCAGTGTCAGGGATGTGGAAACAAATGGCATGCTTAGACAGTGTTGTGTGTTTTGTTGGGGTGAATTGCTAATGCCGTACCAGGAAGCCTCCCGTACTTGATCTTATAGGATTGAGGAACCTGCTTAGATAGGGAACACTGTGCTAATAGGCGTGTACCAGTGTACAGCAGTGTGCAGAGCTCTGCTGAGGGAGAGGGGTGCTGTGAGTAGAAACAGATCGTTACTACTGTTGAGGAATTTTCACTTAAAGTTCAGACTGCATCTCACACAGAGATGAATTTGACAATATTTTTGCTAGAAATCAGAAGTTGTTTTATACCATAGTGAGCTCTTCCTCCCCCCTCCCCGCATGTGTGTGGTATATGTATATGTTTATGTGTGTGCATATATGTGAGCACATGTGTATGTGTGTCAAAGACCAGAGGTCAACCTCCGATATGTTTTTTGTTATTCTCCACCTTGTTTTGATTCATTCATTCATTATTTTTGAAGCTCAGGAAGAATTTTATTCGTAGCAGGCTGTACATTTCTACACCTGCTGGGAGGAGGGAGCAGGGAGGAGAAGATGAAGCTGCTATGCCTTCTAAGTCAGGAATGGAGGTTAGATCTGAAAAAGACGGAAGGCAGAGTTACACCCCTGGGTTAGACCTCCCACACCAGGTGGCCTGAGCAGTGAAGATCTGCAAGCCACGGCCTCCTGCTTTGTCTTTTAGGTAGGGTCAGCGCCTCTCACCAAACCAGAAGCATCCCTTTGGCTAGGTGGGCTGGCCACATAATTTCAGGGATCCTCCTATCTCTGACCCCACAGAATTGGAGTTAGAGATGTGTACTGCTACACCAGTTTTTCATGTGGGGTCTGGGGATCCAAAACTCGGGACTAACCATATACAGCAGGTACTTTAGCACCCAAGCAATCTCCCCGGCTCAGTGGTTAAGAGCATTGACTGTTCTTGCAGAGGACCCGGGTTCAATTCCCAACAGCTACATAGTAGCTCACAACTGTCTGTAACTGCAAGATCTGACACCCTCACATAGACAATGCAAATAAAACATATATGAATAAATAATTTTAAAAAGTTATTCTTATTTAGAATTATAGAAACTTTGAAAATTGTGTTTTAATTTTTATCTGGGTAAATGTGAGAGTACAGATCCCTGCACAATGGATTATATCGCTCCTTATGTAAGGTGAACAGAAATGCATAGGCTTTCCATTGTTCTTCTTAAAGACCGGTGTCTTCTCAGGGTGTCGTTTAAAGGAGGGGAACAAACCATCGGCTTCTCTCTTACAGTTCCACGGCAGCCTTCAAACGACCTGTTTGAAATATTTGAAATCGAAAGAGGAGTCAGCGCGGACGACGAAGCAAAGGACGACCCAGGTAGCAGCTCTTCTATTCCAGTCTTGCCCTCCATCCCAAGAAAAGATCTTGAATTTTCTTTTCAGTTGGGATACAAAACAGTGGGTTTCGTTAATAGGAGGAGATAAAATTGTAGACCACATTCGGGCAAGTTAGGTGATTTCTTCTCTTCTGTTCTTTTTATGCAACTCAGTTGGTTCAATCACTTGCGCAAAAATAATTATGAGTCACCATTTTCTTTTGACATCACATTAAAGTGGTGTTTGGATCATGAGATGGAAGTCATATTTTAACAGTGGCAACCCAGTGGGGCCGTGAATTGGGAACACCCTTGGTTCTGTTTTTGCAGCTGAGCATCTACCCAAAGGATGCATGCCATTTCCTTTCGAGCTCAGGGCAAGGTGTTCTGATGGGACATTCAGTGTGTATCAGAGAAAACTCCTGCTATGTGCTACTTCTGGTTTACAAATCACTGGCCGCTGTCTGTGGAGTTTGTGTTCTTATCTTTCTGGCCACCTCCTTTCAGGTGTTCTCATACACAGCTGTAACTTTGACCATGGACTCTGCGGATGGATCAGAGAAAAAGACAGCGACTTGCACTGGGAGCCCATCAGGGACCCAGCAGGTAACGGCACGTCATCTAATACCTTCTGGCACTGTTTGATCCTTTTGACCATCAAACAAAACAAAACAAAAACAAAAACACAGTCCATCCCTATAGTGTGTATTCCATCTTCTTTAGGGGAGTAGACTTGGTAGCAGTCTGTTAGACTCATATTATGGGACACAGGTAGAAAAGGCTGGGTAAATGAGCATTTAGAGTCATCCTAGCATAAGTTTTCAAGGTACTTATAGCACCTGATTCCTGTGAGTAAAAACGGTGACACAGTGTTGTGCCCTGTGGTAACAGTCCTGGGTATTTTTGCCAGTTTGATTGGTTAGTGATGATTTGAGCAGTAGATGAACCGAGACAGTTGGAATCACACCACACAGTGCCTCTGAATGACTGACTATAAGTCAGGTCCTGGAGGACAGAGGACTCATCGCCACCGCTGCTCTGGAGGGAAGCTTGTTCAGAAGCTTGACTTTGACGTGGGTTCTTGGGAAATTAGTCCAAGTGTAAATGTACAATGCTCACTGATGTAAACATTCAGGGCTTTGTATTTTGCTCTGTTCCAAGAAGTAAAGCTGCACATTGGAGTTTTTTTCTCCCCTCAGTAATTAAATGGATTTTTTTTTTGAAATTTTGTTTTGTTGTTGTTGCTTTTGAATGAAGCCAGCTTAATGGAAAGGTGAGAAACCTAGTTTCTTTTTTCCTTTTGGTTTTGATTCTAGCTTCTAAGAATAAAACACAAAATATGAAGGGAAAACATGCTGTGTTTTGTCCTTCTGAAGCCCAGTTTTCAAATGCCTTCCTGTCTTTAGAAGGCAGCACAGAGAAGCTAGCTTGTGAGCGTGCACACTCTGATATAGCAGCTGTGGTACACAGGTCGGTGGGGCATCGTGGCCCCCTGGGGAGACCAACAGTGCTTACAGGGTTCTTCTTCAGTGTGCAGTCTTGGCAATAAGGCTTCAAATCATCGTTCCATACTGCTTTCATCAGAACTTCTGAAATTGAATTAAATGCAAGTGAAAGAATATTGAATTGAAAAAGATACTTTAGAATCAATATTAAGGTAAATCTTAAAAACTATGAATATTCAGTAAATAGATCGAGTTTTTAGGATTTGTTTTTGTAGCCGGGTGGTAGTAGCTTGTGCCTTTATTTAATCCAAGCACTCAGGGGCAGAGGCAGGCGGCTCTGAGTTCAGGGCCAGCCTGGTCTATAGGGTGAGTTCCAGAATAGCCAGGGCTACACAGAGAAATCCTGTTTTGAAAAAAACAAAAACAAAACATAACAAAATTTGTTTTTGTTATAAAAAGGAAACACATGTAATACTTCATATAGTTCGGTCGTGCTCCTCTCCGTCTTGAGTTACTCGTACTCATGTAAGGGAAACTCTGAGCATAATACTGATATCGTCAGGAGTGTCATATATGTAAATAACAGACTCAGCAGATGTTAACATCTGCTGCCACCCCAGCACATTCCTCGCCTCATTAATTTGATTTAACCCTCATATCCACCCAGCGAATCGGGCGATCCTTTCATAGGAGAATCATTGCTGTCCAGAGAGGCAATGGAAGCCTGCTCAGGCTGCAAAGCTCAAGAGATGAAACTTAGTGTGTTGTAGACTCAGCTCAGTGCCTGCAGCTTTAGCCCATGTGATTCTGTACCCGATGTAGTTAGTACATCAGGCCTCTAAGTGGGACTGGGTCAGACTGCTGCCCTGTTTGCAACAGAAAGATCTTCTACAGGCAATGGTGATGAGCCTGTCAGTAGTGGTCATGGCCACACCATGAAGAAGAATTCATTCTAAGTTTGAAAGAACTCATTGGCTTTGTAGAAAGAGGCTGTTTGCCATAGGTCCTGTAAAAAGTCGAATTGGTTTTTAGAACAGTTTTTCAGAGCCAAGTACTCTTCAGCACTGTTCATTGTTACCTCATTTGTAGACATTTTGATTGGGACAAACCCTTCTTGTCCTGTGGTAGAAGATACATGAAATTTGGAATGGGGGTGGGTGGGTGGGTGTTTTACGTGGTCATTGGACTGCGTTAGAATAGAACAATGGAGAGGATGTGGCAGCAGCTTAGCGGATGCACTAACCCCTGGCGATTAGACCTGGCTCCTCTAGGATGCTTTTCTAGTTTTTACCAAACACTTGGATTAAATGAACATCAAATTTAGATATGGAAGAAAGCTCAGCTTAACCGTGACTTCAAGCTGGAGAGAAAAGTGATTGTGGGCCCACAAAACCATCATCCAAGAGGCTAGTTAGGTTAGTGGGCCATTCTGCAGGGAAGAACTCGTGCTGAGTATGTCTTAGGGTCTAGAAACCAATCACAGCTATGGAAAGACGTAATCAAGAATTAAATGTAAAGGACTTCTGAGTTAGTGTGTAATAAAGTCATTACGAGTGAATCGCATGACACTTGTTTCAGAAGGAGGCTATTTGTATAGATCGGGTCCTTTTCTAGAAGGCAAAAACATCATCTGGTGAAGTGCTTGTTCCACTTCTGAGGAGCTTTCGTCATCTGAGCCTTAGTTACACATCACTGAGAAGAGAGTGACCGGGATGGGGAGGTATATCATCCTTTACCTGTGAAGAATGGGTGAAGGCCAGAATATTTAACCTGCAGCAGCAATAGACCCAAGGTTAGAATTATACTGCTTTGAGCCAGTTGACCTAAGGTTAGAATCGGTCTTTGTGATTTAAAAGGGATGGGGAGCAGGACCCATGGCAAAAAAACAACCTAGGTGGGTTTTAGTTTCCTCTGAAAAAAAGCTTTCAGTGAAGCTCTGGGACAGAGCAGGCTGGTGTGGAGAATATGAGCTTCTAATAAACACACTGGGTGGGGTGTCCTCTGGCAAGATGTTGTTAAACGGCTAAAGCTTCGCATGAGTTGACCTCTTAATCCATCTGTAAGGGTCTGTGTTCATGTGGAAGATGTCTCAGGAGATTCTTGGGAGAATTCCCCAAGAACCAGCAAGCACGTTTTCAGCTTAGAGAAAAGGGTGGGAAGACAAGAGGATGGCAGAGAGTTGGAGGATGGGAGGCGTGCACAGCATGTCAGGATGCCGTTCCGAACCGTCCCACAGAGTATGCGGAGGATTCTGACCATACACGCCTGACCTCTACATGTGTGCTGTGGCATGTGGGCATCCCCACCACTTTGAACAGTTAGTCAATCAATAAATAAAGTTAAAAAAAAATTAAACCCAAGTCAGGGCAGCTGTATGGAGGAGGAATAGTAGCAACTGTTTACATCATTATCACAATCTTAGAGTTTTGAGTATGTGTAGAAAGGGCTGTTTGAATCTTAGGCGCTCTGTTTGCGTGCAGTGTCTCGCAGAATGTATTAGCATGCATTCCACAGAGATTTAAGATAATCCTCGTTGTCTTAAAACCTGCAGGTTCACTGTAATAATCTTACCTTGGAGACAGACATTTAATGTGCACATAAAATTTTTGGCCCAGTATTTTGGGGGTGTCAATATCTGAAGGAACAGAGCCAAAATAGGGAGGGAAGAAGCCAGCATGTCAGTGTTTTTATTGAGTTGGATACATTGAGTCAACAACCAATCTTCTGGCAGGTTTTTGCAGTGTTTTGGGAACATCTGTCGTTTATCTAACAAATAACCGAAGTGTCCTGTCTTTCCTTGTTAGTGGGGAGGTTCAAGGTGCAGGTGGGACTGGCTTCGGTTGTTGGCAGCCTGCAGGGAGCCCTTAGCCCGGAGGTTTGAGGTGCAGGTGGGACTGGCTTCGGTTGTTGGCAGCCTGCAGGGAGCACTTAGCCCGGATCATGGATATGTCACGGTTACTCAAAAGCCACTTGTTACCTAGCAGTATACCAACCTGAACTTGGTAGAGAAAACCACACTTGAATAAGAAACATCCCAAGTCTCTTGCCGTGTCTTGTATAAATAAAGTGTAAGACGATGACGATGGTCTGCCTTTGAACTGAAAGGGAAATGAGGTTTCTCCCACAACAGATACATATGTTCAGCGTTCCAACCACATTCTTCCTGCGGGCAGATCAGTGTCAAAACCCTCAGTCTGTTTGCAGTTGGCTGCGACAAAAGCGCCCGCAGGGATTGTCATCTGTGCACGCCCTGGCCTTCCGCTCACAGCTTTCTCTTGAGAAGCAACAGACCCTCGTTACAAGGGCTTGCTCTTTTTATTTTCCTAATTGCAATTTTTTAACCAAAAAAAGGTGGGAAATCTATAGACACAGTAGTCTGAGGACAGCCAAGGTGACGTGTCAAAAGCAGAGGCCTTTATTAAGCTTTGTGTTTGTTTAGCTATAACAAGACAGATAGACGCATAAACAGACAGACAGAAATACACAGTTATAGATTTGCTTTACTGTATATAAGTCTTTTAAACTACTAACCTCCAAATGAAATTGATACCCTGGAAAGATCTGGAGAGTGTCCTGGCTACCTGTTTGTCTTCCTGGGGTTTGCTGTGCCCTTGTGAGAAAGATAACAAACTGTTTTAAAACATCCTTCTGCTCTTCGGGACTATTTTTGTACGTGGAGGGAGGAGAGAATAAGCAGAAATAATGCAGTTTCGATTACTTTGTGTTTTATCGTTCAGACATTAATTGTCTACACATAAATTTTACCGGGGAAATCTTGAGTCATTTCTGCTCAACCAGTGTAGGTTGCCTGGAAGCAGTGAGCTGATGGGGATCGGAAGGTAGCGCTTCCAGGTGCCTAAGGGATGTCTGGTCATATCCAAGGAGGCAGTCAGTGTTTGGGCTAATCTAATGTGTTGACTTTGTTCTCTGTGGGCAAATATGTGGGTGTTATTTGTTAAGGCATAGCATTGTAACAGGCGCAGAAATAAGCTATATTTTTCTTCTTCAAAAAGATCTGGGATTCTTTATTGATGAATGTTACAGTCGGAAGTTTGTTAAGAACCTCCTGTCCGTGCAGTTTTGTGCTGGAAAGAGGCCCTGCTTTTCCCATTGCAGGTGGACAGTATCTCACAGTGTCTGCAGCCAAAGCCCCAGGGGGAAAAGCTGCTCGCTTGGTGCTACCTCTCGGCCACCTCATGCATTCAGGGGACCTGTGCCTGTCCTTCAGGCACAAGGTGACTGGGCTGCACTCCGGCACACTGCAGGTGTTTGTGAGAAAACACGGTGCCCATGGAGCAGCCCTGTGGGGAAGAAATGGTGGCCATGGCTGGAGGCAAACCCAGATCACCTTGCGAGGGGCTGACGTCAAGAGCGTAAGTAGATCCCCAAACGGAGGCTCTGCCTTCAGAGGAGAGCCCGGGAATAGGCCTCGAAGAAACCTTGCTCTGATTCAGGTCCGTTGCGTTGTGGCTTTTCCTGGGCACAAGAGCCCCATCCGTTGCTTCTTTCTGAAATTCTTTTCTGCTTCTTCATCCTTCTTTGCTGCAACCTTGACCACCACACCCTCACGCCCTCGTGATGACAAATGGTTTTCAAAGAGAGAAAATTGGCAGTTGAAAAAGAATTTTTTTTTAAAAAAAAATAAGTTGATAGAAACATCCAGGGTTTGGGGTGTTGTGATTAATAGTGCCTTCTTTTCCTTTACCTTCAATTCCTTAAGCATCCAGCTCTTCCTACGATAACCTCTGTAGAGGTGGTTCTTCTTTCTATTCTTAAGTGCTCCTCTGAAATTCGTTCTCCCCTTTGACCCAGAGATCAGAGTTAAGCAATTCCAGATGGGCTCTCAGAAAGCTGCTGTTCAGGATGGGTTAAGGGGAGGCTTTAAGTGGTGATGCAAACTGTATTTCGATTTTAAATTTTATTTAAAAATAACCAAGTCGTGGATAGTAATAAAATGATTTGTCACATCCTACCAAAATAATGGGTGAATTTTGGAAAATTTCATTGTTATGTAGATTCTTCCATCACTTTGCCATGAAGACTCTACTTCTGTTTCTTGCAGTCTCTTGAAACCATGTCAGAACCACGGACCCCATTACAGTTTTTTATGGGGGGTTCTGAGATTTTATGTACCTTTTGCCTCTGTTTTCTTAATGTTTATATTAGAGAAGTAAAAGAGGAAAATGCATTGCATCAAGTCATAGTACTGAAAGTTTTGTCCTGTTTTAGGGGAGAAGGGCTATACCCTACAGAGGGTAAAACGTGAGAGAGCAGATGTTGGGCATTGCACAGCCAAAGCAACAGTGTGCTTGGACTGTGGTGTATGCTTCTGTCCCAGTGTGGGTGGTGAGGGGATGCTATCAAGGGAAAACCAAGGCAGGCTGCAAGACCTGAATCTTGCAGCTCTCCAGCCCCTGCTTTCTTAGCTTTATGTCCCGTCACGCTCTTCTTCCTTCTAAACCATGCTAGTCTTTGACCAGTGTCCACTCTGCAAGCATGCCTGCAGGAAACTAGTGTGCAGGGAGAATTCCAGTTTGAAGAGTTGCTGCTTCTGAGTACTGCCGTCTGGTGACCAGCTTACTGATCCATGTGTACCAAAAGGCACGGGGCCTGGAATGACACCGGCACCTGCATCCTGGTGTTTCCATTTGCTGTAGAAGTCTAATGTTTGGTTTGGGGGAAGGGTTGCCCTCTTATGCTCCATGAGTGAGCGCTGGGAAGGGGCAGAGGAGGCCTGACCAGTGTGTGCATTCTCTCCCTAGGTCATCTTCAAAGGTGAAAAAAGGCGTGGTCACACAGGGGAGATTGGATTGGATGATGTGAGCTTGAAAAAGGGTCGCTGCTAAGAAGAACACTAGCAGCTCCAGAGCTAGCAGTGAACTGTGTCGTTCTTCCTCTTTCTCCAATCCTTGCCTTCTCATCTCCCCCTTATCAGGCCTAGGGCAAGAGTGGGTCAGGAGGAAGGCTGGTTGGTGACTCGGGTCTTGGTGGCCTGCTTTTGTGCAATCACAATGAACAGTGAGTGACCCCCTCCTTGAAGTACAGGAGCATCTGGAGACATATCCAGGCCCTTCTGGGGTGGCACCTTCTACCCTGTATCTCTTTTATGAAGGTCTTTGGCATATGTGACCCATGCCATCCTTCATCCTGGTTACGGAGTGGGCCCAATAGCCAATTATGGGAGGAGTTTCCATTCTGTGCAAAAGGTATTCTGTGATCTGTCCAGTGTTGTGCCATGAGTAGTGTTGACTTTGCTTACAGTATGATGTACAGCGTGCTTGTGAAGCTAGTTGATCCTTTTCACTTGTTCTGGCCTGACCTCACTCTGACTTTTACTGCCGTACACTTTATAACGGAAGGGTGTATAATGTATTAAGATGCATTTACTCTTGTAAACTGTGTTTTTCTTTTAAAGAGAGTTATGTAGGGTGGGCATGGAATTCCTTGTTAGTTGTACTGTGTTTGTGTAAATGTGCTATTAATATAAGTAATTTACGTGTCCCGAATATTCACAGACTCTAGTTGCAAGGTCAAAGGCAGCTTATGATAGCTTGAGTTAAAAAAAAAATACATGGCGAAATGTCACCCGTGCCATGACCTTATCCTGGCAGCAAGACAGCTGGCAGAGGTGTCCTGCTGGGGTAGTGGAATGACTTTATTTCAATGTCTTTGAGTTTGGTCTTTACAGAAGAAAGTAAGCCATTAAGGGAAGCGAGGACCCGCAGTTAATATATAAACCCTTAGGTTTTGAGTTATACCTTCAGCCAACAGCTTTCACCATTGTAACGTGGCTCCACCTGTGAGGAACTTGGTAAAGATGTGTGGGGAGTGGGGCTGTAGGGTGGGCCCATGGGACAGGCATTCACGGTGAGCTTTAAGTTGACAGGGTGGGGTGCCCACGAGTGTAGCTCATGGCTTCCATGTCACCCAGGGCTGGGATGGGAAGCAGGCGTGTGCACTGAGGAGCTGCAAGCAATGTAATGAGACTCGCTCAATACAGGAGCACGGGATTGGAATTCTCATATCCGTGAAGCCCCACCCCTAGCATCTCCCTATCATCCGGTCTAAACTAAAAACTCATAACTTTAAAAAGTCAACTTTCTCCTTACCTCTCCATCACTTCTGACTAAGTAATCAAAATATTTTCTGCTGTTTTTGCCAGGAAACACAGAGAGGATTAAAGGGTTGGAAAAAAAGATCTATGATGAAAAAGTAAAGGCACTGGGATTATTCAGCCCGGAGAAGAGAAGACTGAGGGGCAAACCATTGCTGGTTTTCCAGTATGTGAAGGGTTGGCACCAAGAGCTTGGGGACCAGCTGTTCTCCATGTGCACTGAGAATAGAACAAGAGGAAGCAGGCTTAGGCTAGAGTGTGAGGGGGCACTTCCTGGCAGGGACAGTTTCTAAGCCAAATCCTTTACAAAAAAAGAAGTGCGAAAATCATAATCTCTCTCTCCTTCTTCCTTCTCCCTCTACCTCCACCTCTCTCCCCCTTTCCTGTTCAGCTCCTCCCTTCCTCTCTATCTCCTTTTTTGCTCCCCACCACTTAAAAAAAATACTACATTAAATTTTTTACCTATTTAAGGTGCCCTTACTTCAAGGTGAAGTACCAGGTTATGAACGCTAGAAGGTACCCTGATCTGCACACTAGTATATACCAATGAGTCCGGCGGAAATAAGTGATTTGGAGTAAGCTCTGAGCCAGACAGCCTTCTCTTGACCTGTTGGAAAGAGCACAGAAGGAGATGTTGAATTCCCTAAAATGCCTCTCATTTAGCAACCAGCAGCAGCATCTAAACAGTAAATTCCCCCAAACTATTTATCTTTGGAGAGGTTATAACAAACAAATTTTTCTACAGCTTAATAATGTCCTAATGTGGCAATTTTAATGTTTTATACCCTGGGTAAGGGTATGACCCCGTTGGTTGTTCGGCAATTGCTTGTTTAGACTTGTTTTTCAGAGAGACCCTATCAAACACAGGTCCAAGAGACTTTTGTCTGGTGCATTGCCCCTGCTTTGGATGTAACAAGTTAACATGGCTACTGAACATGTCAACCACAGCACTGTTAGCCCTTGCCCTCCCCTCCTCTCATGGTTCACACACGCAGTAGGAGCCTTTCAATCCCACAAGCCGGTATTATGTTTTTGAACAGGTCCAAATGACTGTCATTTAGCTGACAGAGGCAGAGTTGGGGCTTCTGACCCGAGTCCGTAAAGTCTGATAATATGTTCTTAGTTCCATTTTTCATGATTCAGTTCCTTTTTGGCCATGTAACTACACACGGCTGAAGATGAAAGGGGAAAGGAGAGTTTCACTTTGAGGTGCCAATAAGACATTGCACTACACTGAAGAAGTTATCCAAAGTACTGTATAACATCTTGTTTATTATTTAATGTTTTCTAAAGTGAAAAATGTTTGTGGTTTTTTTTTTTTTTTTGGCCAAATGAAAGCAATCTTTGTAAATAAAAAAACACTGTTAATAATGCTGATTGTCTCTTGCTTGCTTTTTGGCTTCTGATTTTTGTGCCTGGGATCCCAGAACAATACACTGGTCTATTACAGCCATGTTCAAATTTTCTTTACTGCCTGGGAGAGTGGAAACGCAGATGTTGTTATACTTTCTGGGGTTATAGACATGGAGCCCGTTTCGTCACATTCACAGACAGGAGCGGATGAGCCACTGGGATACAAGCCTGCCTCAGTCAATTAGCTACCTTTTATAATTTACGGAAAACATTGCTCTTTGTACCACAGTAAGCTGTAAGTATATATGGAAATAGTCAAGTATATATGTATTAGAAATCATGTTGATTTATAACATTTCTCACTCCAATAACTTTTCCTAGTGGAAAGAAAAACAACGGTGAAGGAACACACTGAAAACGTTATAAGAATAAAGGTCCTTGCATGGAATTAGGGAGAACACACTTATTCCTGCTCCAGAGACCACGGGACCTGGGAGAATTAAGCCAATAAATAAGGCAACTAAGGTCTCATGGAATAGCCAGCTTGACTCAGAACCCCAGACAATTTACCCTCTGAGGGCTAGGGAGGGTCACATGAGTAAAGTTCTCATGAATTCAAGATATATGCAGTCACAAGGACAAGTCACACATGGCAGAAACAGGGTTTTTCCATAGAGGCATATACACATTTAATTGAGCAACAACGAGCAATCATGAATAATCTGAAGTAAACTCACTCCTTTCCGCCTCACCTGGGAGAAGAACAAAAGCACATTCCAAGAACAGTCTGTGCTTCGAAGAAGCTGAGGTTACAAGACTTGTTTCCTTGGAGCGTTCTCACAAGCACTCAGGATTCTCCTCACACAACTCCATTTGGACAGAACTGAATGCCTTCTTTCCTCCCAGTACACAGAGAACTCAACTGCTGGAGACACAAATCCTCCATAATTCAAGTATGCTTTCCTGCCTCGGGATTCTTTCTAATCCCTTGGAGATCTGAGAAAACCCAGTTGAAACTACTGAGCACGCAGAGGTTGGGGAAGCATATATGATGAGAGGGGTCCAGGGCGTGCTTTATTGATTTGTGTAGCAGATTTTTCAGCAATGTGTGTGTGGCTCTGGGGACCAATCCTGAGCAGACTTGCCCATGAGACGTCTCAGTCTAGAGGGAAGGGACATTTATCAAAATTACAAATGTAGAATTGGTATTCTGAGGAGCATGTATATTGGGGGTTCTAAGGCTGAGGGAACTTCGGGGTCTTCATGTGACTTTCTGAGCCTCACCACCTGGGAACCACCTGTAGGTGTGTTTGAACTCTCAGTTCCACCTGGCAAGGATGAGGGGAGTGTCTCAAGAGTGTCCATTTCTAACCAGTCTCCAAGAGATATCTTCACTGTTGAGGCTAAGGCTTTAGATTGTGATAGTGAACTGGACAGGGCCTTTATTGTTAGTGGTTGGTGTTGGACAGGCTGAAGGTCAAATGGTTGCAAGATC
Organism: Arvicola amphibius; assembly: GCF_903992535.2. Lineage (NCBI taxonomy): Eukaryota > Metazoa > Chordata > Mammalia > Rodentia > Cricetidae > Arvicola > Arvicola amphibius. The sequence goes on along the minus strand of NC_052060.1, from coordinate 40,380,092 downwards.
TACATTAATAAAACTTTACTAAGTTATAGTAATAGTACTATTTTTCTGAAAAAGTATTCTTGAGCATAGAATATTTAAACGTGCCTACGTGGTACAGAACATTGCCCTGACAGCAGGACTTCAGACTATGGAAATCATAATTGAAAACACAGAAATGTAAATGAGCCAGGCTGGCGTTGCAGATCTGTGAGACCATTATGGGGGAGAGGGGTGTGCTAAGGCAGGAGGATGAGTTCAAGGCCACTGATCACATGATGAAAGACCCCATCTCAAAAACTTAAAAACAACCTGTATACACACACACACCCCAGAGATAGAAAGATACAAAGTGATCCAGAAACTGTACATTCTAGAGAGATGATCTGGAAATATGCAGGAGAGAACCCTTAACCGTGTTTCAGAATTCCAGAATGCAGAAATCTGAAAGAAACTGGAAATTGCAGTTCCGACTTGATTTTTCTGGTGTCAGTTATTCCAAGTTTTTTCTTTTGGGCCACCAACCAGCTCCCAAATCATAACATAGAGACTTATTAGTTAGGAATCCTTGACCTTATCCTTAATATGTTTCTCTTTATGTTTTGGCCTGAGGGCTTTTTAGCTTGCTTTCTTTCCTTTCCTTCTATATATCCTACTTTCCTGTTCTCCCTGTGTCTGGCTGGGCAGCAGCTGGCTGGCTTCTAGCCCCAGCTGTGCCCCTCTCCATCATTCTCCTCTCCTCTTGAGCCTGGATTTCTTCTCCTACGTACACTCTCTGCCCACCAACCCTGCTCATTCCTCCTCTGCCTAGCTATTGGCCATTCAGCTTTTTATTAGACCAATCAGGTGCCTTAGACAGGCAAGGTGAAACAGCAACAAATTCAGCATAAACAAATATAACATACCTTTACACAGTTAAATATCCCACAGCATAAACAAATGTAACACACCTTTACACAGTTAAATATCCCACAGCATAAACAAATGTAACACACCTTTACACAGTTAAATATCCCACAGCATAAACAAATGTAACACACCTTTACACAGTTAAATATCCCACAGCATAAACAAATGTAACACACCTTTACACAGTTAAATATCCCACAGCATAAACAAATGTAACACACCTTTACACAGTTAAATATCCCACAGCATAAACAAATGTAACACACCTTTACACAGTTAAATATCCCACAGCATAAACAAATGTAACACACCTTTACACAGTTAAATATCCCACAGCATAAACAAATGTAACACACCTTTACACAGTTAAATATCCCACAGCATAAACAAATGTAACACACCTTTACAGTTAAATATCCCACAGCATAAACAAATGTAACACACCTTTACACAGTTAAATATCCCACAGCATAAACAAATGTAACACACCTTTACACAGTTAAATATCCCACAGCATAAACAAATGTAACACACCTTTACACAGTTAAATATCCCACAGCATAAACAAATGTAACACACCTTTACACAGTTAAATATCCCACAGCATAAACAAAAATAACACACCTTTACACAGTTAAAGTAATATCCCACAGCATAAACAAGTGTAGCACACCTTTACATAGTTAAATATCCCACAGCATAAACAAATGTAACACACCTTTACACAGTTAGAGTAATATCCCACCACATAAACAAGTGTAGCACACCTTTATATAGTTAACTATTCCACCACAGTCAGTCCACTAAAAACATGAAGCCATAGCATGAATAGGTCATTTGAGTTTTAAGCATATAGATTCCTACCTTGTAGGCTGCAGTTCACCTTCTCCCACATTTCCAGATCACACCCCTACAGCGTCTTGCAGCGTTTCCCCTCGTCTATTATACTAACCTACAGCAGTGTGTCACACTGACCCTTAAGAGGCATTCGGTGATGCTGGAGAACATTTGTGGTTATCACATCCTTGGGGACTGCTGGTGTCTAGTGGATAGAAATCCGGCCTGTTATAAACATCCTACAAAGGGAAGGACAGTCCCACACAGTAACAGATTATCTGGCCTCGAACAGCAACAGTGAAAGTTGAGCAAACCTAATCTAAAGCACTGCTTTACAAAGCACTAGGGTTTGAATTTAGACCCAGCGACTGGGGTGTTAGGGGCTTGGTTCTCCTTGGTGCTTGTATGTGTTGGAGAAACTAAGAGGTAGGGCCAGAAAAAGGTCATTTGGGGTATGTCTTCAAGGGGGATGATGGGAATCCTAGCCCTGCTTGTCTCCCTCCTTCAGCATCCCCTCTGTCATGAAGTGTTAGCCTTTCCTCACAGCTGGCCCCCTGGCCCTTTGCAGGCTCCAGGCAAACCCACTGACAGAACCATGGCCTGAAATTTGAGCCCAGATATGTTTTCACATTTTAGGTGAATTAAGTTGGTTGTCTGAAGTACTGATTGGCACAGATAGTGTAGTCTCTTACCAACACCAGTACAGGAAACTGTTAGAAATGTCATTTCTCAGCCCCATATTAGGTCTACAGGAGGCAGAGCTTGAGGTGGGCCCAGCACTAAATTCTGTAGGTACTCCTGACACAGGCTAGCTTGAGATTACGTTTACTGCCATCCCTATTTCTACCGCCCGTGGAGGTGACGCCCATGGCAGCATTACCCCTACCCCTAACCCCTGGCCTACTACAGCATGACTGTAAATACAGTCTCCCGCCCACACCTAGTAGGACCACAGGGGCATTGGTAGTTACGATCACTCACTTCATAATCCTTGAAGCCTCTTCTCCCATGGCCTCGATGAGCCAGGTTTCCACAGGCCCAGTAACTGGTTGTGAAGTCAATGTAACTCCAGCTGTATTGGTCAGTCAGTTATTAGTCGTCTTTCCCAAGCCTCCTCTCTTCTCCTGACTCCTTCCTTCTCTGGATGAAAAGGCTATTTTATTAATTTCATTGATCCTTAAAATCTGGCTATTTTCTACTTTTTAAATTTTTATCTGCTTGAGTCTTCCTGCAAGTGTTGCCTCCCCCCTGAATGAAAATGCATAATATTGTGTTTGACATGATTTTCCTTTTGGAGTTGAAAAAAAAATGAACTCTTCCATGATTTAATTAATTTTAATTAATAAGCTATTTTACACAAAGGAGCAAGAGCCGTCCCTCACGTTCTTACAGACCAGAGTTTTTTCTGTTATCTTCTGTAAGGCGTGTATTTGGGTACAAGGTTTCAAACCTGTTGTTAAATAAGATAGTTTGGGGGCGTTTTAGACACCTTAGTTCTTGTGGAGTTGAAGTTGCTGAATCATTTAACGAGCTGGAGAAGGGACTGTGAGGACTTAGGAAGCTTGGGGTTTCACAGGTGTCAGGAACAATGGTGTGCTTCTCCCTCCCCTGTTACTGCAGTCAGCAGCACAAGCCCCACCTGTGCTGTGCAGCCCACCACGGGCTAATTGAAATTCCCATAACGAGGCCTCCCCAGATGATGCCCATACCCATGGAGGTCTTTGAAAGACTCTCATTAGCATTTAAGGCTTTTGGACAGAGCTCTGCCCTTTCTCTCCCACATGGAAGGCCCCCATGGAACAAACACAGCCATGCTTTCCAAGCTGAAGGCTGTTTCTGGAACCTCAGCAGCACCTGGGAATGTGTTAGAAGATCCTCAAGCTCAGCCCAAACCTACGGAGTCAAACCGTGGGGCAGAGCAACATTCTGGCTTGAACAGCCCATTGGTGATGCTGAGCCTGGTGACCACATCGCCTAAAGCTTGAGAACCGCACTTTGAAGAGGCCGCTCTAGATAACGGAGATGCAAGTGCACTCTATGACCTGTCTCGGTTTGTGGATCACCTCCGCCAGCCAGCGCTGCGCCCGTGTGAATCATCTGAAGGCGTGAAGTTCATCACTGTGTCGGGGCCACCTCTGACGGTCATTCCACGTTCTGCTAGATGTTTCAAAAGTAAGTATAAACCGATGTTTCTGACAGCAGGTTGTTTTCAGATCTTTGGGTGAATTAATTGGAGACATATTAGTACTCAAGAAAATTATAATCCACCACTTTGTGGCCTCCGTGTTAACACCAACGAGGGGAACAGTCACAAGTATTTAGGAGTTTCATTGCACAATGCCAACAACTTTACTTTGAAAAACAAAAATCTAACAAATTATCAGCATTTATCTGTGTCCCCAAGGAGATTAGATTAGATACTATGCCTTTTCTGTACTTCCTGTGTGATTTTAAGTCTTTGGTGTAGCAACTTGTAAACTTTTTTTGTTTTTTTAATTTTTGTTTTTCAAGACAGTGTCTCTCAGTAGCTTTGGAACCAGTCCTGGAACTCTTTGTAGCTCAAGCTGGCTTTGAACTCACAGAGATCTGCCTGCCTCTGCCTCCTGAGTGCTGGGATTAAAGGTGTGTGCCACCACTGTCAGGCAGCAATTTGCAAATTTAAAAGAACCACCTACACCTGCAATGTAACAAACATGCACGCACACGCACGCACCCCTTTGGCCTTGACATCTTTTATGGTAATGTTCCTCACAAAGTTCGTGGTCAGAAGCGCAGCTGTGAGTTTCTGTTTTTATTTAACAAGCCCTTGTACCACCATCTTACAGAGCAACCCCGGGGCTTGCAGAGAGTCTGGCTTTCATTTGCGACTGCACTCAGCTGTAATTCTCAAGCACTGTGACCAGTGACCACATTTGGCTACAGCTCGGCATTTTGTAAACTGTTCCTTCATCTTGTATACCACTTTCCTCATATTTCATCGCTAATGCTTTGGTTAAACAGTGTGTGGTGGGGGAGAGCTAGAAAGAACATTCATGAGGCCACTCGGGAAGTCCAATTTGGACACTAGCTAGCATCTCAGTCAAGAATGAACGATTCTGCCCCACATGCCCCTAGCCCGCTTGTCAGATGCTGTTCCTCCATGCTGAGCTTCAGCCCTTGACTTGTCTTGTGAGGATTACAAGGAAAGTGGGAGCTAGCAGTATGAGATTATTTCAGAGTTTGTGAATGCTTTTCAGTAACACCTTATCTGACCTCATTAAAACTACACATATTTCCTCGTTTGACTGCAGTGCTTGGATGTAGATAGTCGTAAGCCCCTTACATCATAGACGAGAAATCAGTGTCATGTTGCTACCCAAATCCACAAAGGTCAAGTGGGTAGTGAGGACTGGTAAACCATGATTTAAATCGAGACCCGGTTCTTCAGTTTCTTCCCTGTTTCAGGGCCAGCGAGGCAAGTCCTCAGAGCCCTGGGAATGTGGAGCAGAGGCAGAAAGAGGCCCGGGGGGCTGAATATCCACATGTTTATACTCGGGAAACTTAGTATCTATCTTAGCAAATGCACAAAATTGATAAATATTTATTATGGAACGATGAACAATTCAGGAAGAAGGAAGAAGGGGAACTTATACCCCAGCCTGGAAATGTTGGCTGGCACCTGGGTGCACACCCATCTGAGAATTTTTCTTCTCTTAGTTCCTATGCCGGCTAAGCCCACATGCTACACTCACAGGAATCATCTCCTTGACGTCAAACCTGGGTATACTACTACTTCATGTTAATGGAAGCATAGAAATCTTTGGAAAGGACACAGCATAACATGATGTCTTTTCTCGGGGACTTTGGCCTGTCTCTGTAGACAAGCCCTGTTGAATTCCAGAAACCTAATGATGCTTTGGGACATGGTTCATAGCCTCTTTGTAATTGCTGGCCTCTTTTCTTTCCTAGTCTGGCCCCAGTGACCCATGGAGACATTCCCTGGAGGCCCTGGGTTGTAGCACAGTAGGTCAGACTCGGGGAAGCTGGACCTGAACAGACTGTTGTCCTTTAGGAACAGAACTGAGAAGGGACAGCTGTCTAATGACAATTTCCCATTTTCCATCCAAAAGCATTTCATTACCACCCCACCTTGCCCCTCCCCCACACACCCTGGGGCACTGCCTCCCATCTGCTCAGTGATCCATAGAGGAGAGTTAGTAAAGGGCAGCTAGGGAGTGGGTTTCCTGGCTCCAGGGTAAGCTCCCTGCCCTATTCTCTAAACTGGTGCTAATTAACACATCCCAGCATTGAGCTAAAGTCAATGTTTAGATGCCCTTGCTCTTAACAAAGCTTTGTTCTGGAAGACTGAAGGCAGGATACCTGTGAGGCAGGAAATCAGCTGTGTTGGTGACCCATCTCAGTCTTAGAAAATGACTCCTGCTTGTGTCTCAGCTGCCCTGGCACCTTCCCACAGCCAAAATACAGTAGACTAAATTTGCTTGAAAATAGCATTGTATTCCAACAAGGGCTTAAGTTACTGGATATCAAAAAGACAAAAAAAAAAAAAAGTCAGATGCTGAGAGAATTCTTTTAAAAACAAAAGCATCAGGATAATGGACAGCAGTTTCAGGGATATATCTGAAAACAAAATAGCAAAGACAAACAAATCCTTGTCTTTTTCCTAGACATGGACTGGTTCCAAGCTGAAGAGGTTTGCACTGGGAGTCAGAGGGTCTCGGAGGCAGTTGGGCCCCTTCCCAAGGTGCGTCTGTGCAGTCTGCAGGAAGCACACCAGCAGGATTGACACTCATAGCCATAAAGGCAGGAGTTGGTACTTTAGCCTCTATACAATGCTCTAAAGCAGTGGGTCTCAGACTTGCGAATGTTGAGATCCTTTAATGTGTTAAAACATGCATTCCTCGTGGTGTGATGACTACCCCAGCCATAAATTATTTTCATTGCTGCTTTATAACTAACTTTACTACTGTTCTGAATCATACCATAAGTATTTTTTGAGATAGAGGGTTGCTACAGGGGTCGCGACCCACAGTTGAGAACCACTGCTCTACATGGTTGGGTGAACTCTATCAGCTTTCTCAGAGGTTGGGGGAAATAGCTTGGCTATCTTCTCCACAGAGGAATGAGAGCACTGGGTCTCTGGACAACAGATCTCATTCCTCTGCATGCCTCTTTCACTTTTCGGGGCCAGGCAGAGTGCTCTGTGCTCTGTAGCATTGCCACTGGGTGAATCTACCCCAGAGAAGGCACACCAGGGAGAGAGAAAGCAGATCGTGTGTAATTAATTAATCAGATAAGCTGCTGCAAAGGAAGAAAGGTAATGGCTTTTGAACACTGGCGGAAAGAAGCATGTGTTCTGTTTTAGGAAATGAGAACCATATAGATACTGCTTTTGTGTCCGTTTTATGCTTCATATTTTTTGACACAGGTCGTGTGTGTGTGTGTGCGCGCGCGCACGCGCACACGTGTTTGGGCCAATGTGCCATAGCCAGCATGTAAAAGTCTGAGAACAGCTTGCTGGAGTTTGTTCTCTTTCTGCAATGTGAGTTCCTGGGATTGAGCTCGGGTCTTTTGGCTTGTCAGCAGATGCCTCTACCCACTGAACTATCTCACAGGCCCCATATGAAAGGATAAAAAAAAGTTGATGTGGAACTGTAATGGTCTGCTCTGTCCCTTTAGGAGACAAGCCATGCCCACTCCCTCCCCCAGTCGGCCAAGGCAAGCTGATCTTCAGCTTCCAACCTGAGTCCCTTTTTTCCCTTCTCCCTCTTGAAGAGGCAGCTTCTGTCTCTCCCTTCTCCCCACTTATCCCCTTCCCCCTTCTGTTTCTCTCTCTCTCTCTCTCTCTCTCTCTCTCTCTATATATATATATATATATATATACACACACACACACACATATGTGTGTGTGTGTGTGTATTTCTCCCTCTCTCTGCCTCTCTCTGCTCTTCCCCCCCTTCTCCTCTTTTTCTCCATAACTCACTAAAAAAATATTCAACCTCACTCTGCATGGTGTGCCTAATCTGTGTCGCACCTGCCTCGTGGCTCCTTGCCTGGGACCAGCTGCCTTCGGAGACCTACAGCATGGTCTCATGGCATGCCCATTCACCTGTCTCTCCTCGTGGAACTGGCTGCCCTGTTGAGGTCACTCGCCACGATGCCCCTCATGGCCCACTGCAGCCACTTGGGGAACTGCCTGGGACTGGCTGCTCTCAGGACCCACTGTTTGCTCCAGCCACTCGGAGATCCGCAGAATTTTATTTAAACTATAACAGGTACATTTTGGCAGGCCCTGCCAAGGTATGCCACTAGCAAACACGCTACACACAACCGAGTTAGTACAAGAGGTTTATTGGGGGAAGGAGAGAGCGGACGAGCGGAAAGGCCATGTGGGAGTGGGGACTTGAGAGAGGCAAGAGAGGAGAGAAGAGGCAAAAGAGAAAAGAAAGAGGAGTAAAAGGTAAGGAAAACAAGGGACAGGGGAGCGAGCTGTGCTCTGGCAGACACTTTTAGGGGTGGCATGCATAGCTGACCTTGAAAAGGCACCTGGCAACAGATGATGACTAATTTGGCAGCAGAGGCAGGCCGACGCTGCGGTGGAAACGAGCATCATGATTAATTGTTTGTTTGTTTTGAGACAAAGTCTCACTCTGTATCCCTGGCTCACCTGGATCTCAGTATGTAGAGCACTCTGGCCTCAAACTCAGGGAGACCCATTTGCCTTTGCCTCCTGGGTACCAGTGTGAAAGGCAGACACCACCATACTCAGCATAAAGTAAATACTTTTTAGCATTATTTTGTTTTTGTTTTTTTGAGACAGTCTCACTATGAAACCTTGCCCTTAAACTCACTATGTAGACCAGGATAGCTTCAAACTCAGAGATCCACCTGCCTTCACCTCCTGAGTGCTGGGATTAAAGATGAACAATATTTCTACAGATGTCAGCTTCACACATATGTTTATTATCTTTGTTTTCCAAAGCATGGTGTAGTTGGTTTCTCCAATTCAGGGTCTATTTTGTTATCTTTGTAAGATCCTACAAGGCCATCAATAGGCCCAGACAGGGATGTGGCCTCACAGAAGACTCAGTTGTGCCAAAGAATCACTCCTAAGCTCACAGGGTTGACAGGATTCAGTTCTCGCTTTGCCTGCAATTTCTTTTTCTGGTTGGAAGCTGCCTTAACTCAAAGCCTCACAAATTGCTGCCACGGGGTTCCCTGTTTGCTTCCTTAGTCAAAGAAGAAAAGACCCAGGAAGATGGGCATTAAAATCTTTCGGTGCACCTCTGCACATCTATAAGCATCCAATAGGTCTTTAAATAGGCCTGATTTGCAACACAAAGACCGCCCCCCGTTCTGCCCTAAACAAGCTCAAGGGGATCAGTCCCTCCACTGTGACTTCGCCATTCCCTTCAAGATCAGGGGAAACCATGTGTGCAGTGAATTTTCAAAGGGCGCTGGTAGTCTTGGGAGGAAAACTGCAAGAGACTGGCTCCACTTTGATAGGCTAGCTTTCACTTACTTTCAAAGGCGACTGTCTCTCATTCATGCTTTGATGAAATCACTAAGGGAAAGCGCTTAATTCCATAAATGTCTCCTTAAATGGGTCACACTTGTATGCAAGGAGTACCAAGTTATTTTTCTTCAAAAAAAAAAATTAAATCTCTGGATTTTTTTTAAACTGCTATTAATTGTGAATTCTGTCCACGGTGGCCTGCTCTTCTCAACAAGACTGTGTCTTGTCACATTGACTCCATCCCAACTAATCCAGGAAGATTAGCCAGCTGTTCTAAACAAGTTCCATTTTTGCTTCCCAGTTTGGGTGACCTCATCAGAACTCCCCTTGGGAGGAGGACACAGTGCTGAGTCCTGGCTTGATCCCACCCTTCTGTTTACCTAGTATAGAAACCCCGTGGTTTCCTGGGCATGAAGGATATCCTCACATTGAAGGGAGTGGTTGGCAGCTCCCGATGTGAGGTCAGTGGCTATTTTGTTCCAAGTATAAGACTTCCCTTCGACCCAGCAATGCCATTCCGAACTCCAGCATACTCAAGGGAGAATAAAAGTTTCCCTGTTGAAACCGGGGTCAATCTAGTAATATTTAAAACTCAGACATAAGTAAATAATGCAGACACAGCTCTTAGTTTATAGCCCATGTGGCTCTTCGCTGCTTCAATAAACAGTATTAGCGATTTCTTTCAACGTTACCATTTCAACAGCGCTTCTGAAAGATGTTTTGAGCAACCCTTTCTTGTTTAGGAATACCAGCCACTCTTCTCCTGCTTCTTCCCTTTCAGACTCAGTATGTTTTGGTTCCAGTGCCTATGTTTGTTCATTTAAAAACCTGACGAGACAGTGCGCACTTGGTTCTTAAATTGTCCTTCCGTCTGTTAGTATTTCTTGAAGCCTGTTTGTGGTGCCGCGGTGTCCTTGAGTGCGCATGTGTGGAAGCCAGAAGACAATCTCAGGCGTTCCCTCCTCAGGCACTGTCCACCTTGCCCTTGAACCAGGTTATCTCAGTGACCTAGAACTCACAAAGTGGGCTAGGATGGCTGGCCTGAGAACCTCTGGGATTATAAGCATATGTCGCCATAGCAGGAAACATAGTGTTTCCTACTATCCTTCACCCGTACCCCACTACTACCACCTTCTCTCCCTACCCATTCTCACTTGCTTCTAGAAGCTTCCTTTTCTTTTTTTTCTTTCTTTTTTTTTTCTTTTTTTTTTTTTTTTTTTTTTTTTTTTTCGAGACAGGGTTTCTCTGCAGCTTTTTGAGAGCCTGTCCTGGACCTAGCTCTTGTAGACCAGGCTGGCCTCGAACTCACAGAGATCCGCCTGCCTCTGCCTCCCGAGTGCTGGGATTAAAGGCGTGCGCCACCACCGCCCGGCTAGACGCTTCCTTTTCATGTGAGTCTTTACATGTGTAGAAATGGCAGTAAGGTTGTGATTGGTTATTCCCCTTGCCTGGCTTTCCATCAGCCTGTGAATTTAGCAAGTTCTGTCTTTTCTAGGGATCTGTCTGCATTCACGTCCTCCTTCCCTTTGCCCCTATAAGGACAGACTAGAGAATGTTAATGTCTCTGCCCACAGTCATGGTCCCTCATTCCCTGTTGAGTGAGACAAATGAAGCCTCTTCTTTCTCCCTGTGCCTCCCTGAAGTCTCCACTTGGTTTTGTTTTTTTTTTCCAAACTCTTAAGGCCCCAGTGAAGACTACCCAGGGAAGAGGACAGTCTTGGTGTCTATAATTGCCTAGCTGTTCTGGCCAAAAAGATCTCTGAGGAGTAAGCCATTGTGGTTGCAGATCCAAGTTGCATTCTTAAATCACTGATGTAACTAGTGAGTTGGGCTCTGATTTGGTCTTTTTCAGTTTATTCCTTATAAAGAAGAAATAGAGTACCTATTAGCTGAGTTCCCTGAATGTCCATTAGTGCTGTGTAGCCGGTTCTACCATCTTCTTTCCCTCCACGGGGACCTGATGAAATGGATTAGGAGTTTTGCAGGGCAGCAGCACTTGTGACTTCATAGGACCTGGTCAGGAAGACAGACAAAAAGCCGGATGTCCTGTGAAATGAGGGCACTTGGGATGTGGGCCACCAAGCCAAGATTAGTTCTTCCTGCTTCCAGCCAAATTGCATAAAACCCAGACCAAAGGAGCTTTGGGCATAAAGCCAAGCCTGAGAAGTCGACTAAAACCATGGCTGGTGAGTGCCCAGGGCATAGAAAATGACCTAAGGCTGACACTTTCAGTGACTCATGCTGACAAGAAAAGGTCAACCCGAGAGAAGCTGAGCTGACTCAGCCACAGTGCTGTGGGCTCCAGGGTCTTGGTGGAGGATCCAAGGAGAGAACCTTGGTCCCTGGAAGTGAAGTCAAGAATCACAACTTTGAGCTGGGAACATTGGTGCACACCTTTAATCCCAGCACTCCGGAGACAGAAGCAGGCAGAACTCTGTGAGTTCAAAGAGAGGCTGGTCTACAGGTTTAGTTCCAGGAGAAACAGAGCTACATAGTGAGACTCTGTCTTAAAAAAAAAAAAAAGAAAAAGAAAAAGAAAAGAAAAAAAATCACTACTCTAACCAATAGACTCCTTTGAGGTAACCTCATTCTTCTACACTAGAGCTCGGATAATCTCCTAAAGGGAAAGGAGTAGCCTGTTTGATGAGGAGAGTGATGTGGGTAATGGGGTAATATTGAGACCTGGCATCCCTATAGAGTCTGAAGCATCATGTGCCACCCAAAATGAGCGGAAGAGTGATGTGGGATTCCCCTCTGTATGCTGTGAATATCGTTGGTTAATAAAGCAACTGCTTTGGGCCTATAGCAGAGCTATAGGGGAACAGAGCTAGGCTGGGAAAATTAGACTGAATGGTGGGAGAAAGAAGGGAGAGTCAGAGAGAAGCCGTGTAGCCCCACAGGAGCCAGACGGAACTTTAGCCAGTAAGCCACAGCCACGTGGCGGTACACATATTAATAGAAATGGGTTAAATTAATATATAAGAGCCAATAAGAAGCTAGAGCTAATGGGCCAACCAGTGATTTAATTAATATGGTTTCTGTGTGATTATTTCGGTTCTGGGCAGCTGGGATGAACAAACAGCCCCCCTCCAACAGAAGAGTGTCCCTCTAATCTCTAGTTCCATTCAGTGGTGGGTTAGACTAGTACAGTTAAGGTTTGAGGGCATTCAGAAGGGGAGAAAGCAAGTGTTCATTGTTCCTCTCAGGCTAGGGGGAACAAGGCTTCAGGGAAGCCTCTACGGGTTCTCAGCAATGGTAGAGTATGTGGCCATAGTAATGTCAACACCGTAACAGCTGTAAATGAGCTGAACCTCCATTGTGGCTCCCTCTGGGTCCTGCCCCTTCTCTTGTACGTCTGTATGCTGAAGGGGTAGTGTCTGGGAAGCACATCTGGTGCTTCATTTCTCTTGTCAAACCTGTCCTACTAGATCAGGAACCCAGGAGGTCTGTTCTCACCAGTCTTTACAGCCCAGGAATCCTCAGCCGTAGGACCTGGGCAGCTGATTTGGCCCCTCTGTGCTTAGCTCCCTACTTGCTGTACTTCTCTGCAGGGTTTACATGCAGATCATATTGAGAATTAGTGTGTGTGTGTGGCACTTAGCACAGTACTAGGAAGTCATTCCTCTTATTATTAAAGATTATTATTAAATATTATTTAGATTGTCCAAATGTTAATGTATTTGTAGTAAGTACACATGTATATGTCTCTACATTTACAGTTCAGTTTCTGACTCCAAACACCTAGATCTTTAAATGACTGACACCGGGAAGCGAAGAGTACCCACCTACAAGATGACTAGGCTGTGCCTGTCACTTTCACAGCAAGGTCCTTATACAATTGACTATTGGCCCCTATGCCTGTGGATAAATCATTTGCTTCCATAGTACAGCTGTATGAGGAGTAAGATGAATGGGACCATTCTGCCATTCCTCACCAGGCTATAGATTCATCCGGTAGGACTTTGGAGAGTCTCCCGGGCAGGGGACAGAATGTTGAATGGAAATAGCATTGTATGGCACATCTGTGGCAAAGACGCAAACTTAGGAAACAGATACGTGGCAAGGAAATCAACTGCTCCCTCACCTTTGAACTAAGAGGACCTTGGAATAGCTGCTAGTCAAAAGGCATGGGGGACCCAAGGCCCATCTGGGTTATGGCACTCAGATTTCTGAAGAGCACAAACCTTTGGCATCTAAACTAGGTAAATGGTTGGCTAACCAACAGGGCAAGGCCCAGTTTTCAAAATGAGTTAGATATTTCTTTTACTTAATCCTAGAAAGGGTGACATGGCACAAAGCCAATGTACCTACCACTTGCTAAGAGCCACACAGGTTCAGAAAGTATGAGTACTCACTGAGAGGTCACAATGAGCCAAACTGCTGGCCCATATTATTTCTTTCAAATGTCTCATTTTTAGGATGAACCATTGTTTCCCATATTCTATGGGTGAGGGAATGGAGCCCTAAAGCATCTGACCAAACCACACAGATGGGCTCCGGCGTCCACTCTTTCCAGAGCAGCACATGCTGGCTGCTTCTTCCTCCTACCCACTTCTGGATGGCTCTGAGCAGTGTGGGCATCTCCATGCAAAAGCTTAGCAGCCAGAGGCGGGGTTGCAAGGAGGCCTGTGGACAGATTCTCCTGACAAGTCTTGCCCGCAGGAAATCCTGCAATTGAACCAGCGACCCATCACCCGTATCTCAAAGCAAGCCCTCAACTAGCTGACTTTGAAAAGCATTGGCACTATAAATATTTTTCATTTTATTTGACATTTCATGTTTTAAAAGAGAGTATCATTTTTTCAGGCCAAACCTTCAAAATAGAGTAATGAAGATGGCGCCAGCAAATGAAGTTATCATCCACTAGTCTGACTCGCTAAGAATAACATGCTTATCATTAAACATAGTCCTGTGCTCACCTGGCATCCTATCATTACCCTCATATCTCCCATGAGTAAAGAAGGTAACTGGTATGAAATTGCATAGGGGTGTGTGTTTGGAAACAGGTCAAATTCAACCCAGAGGTCATACAGCCCTGGCACACGAAAGGACTGTGTGCCGGTGGCAGGTGCACTCATATCTGGGAGCAAGGACCCCTGTGAGAGAAGCAGGCCTGGAGGTCCGGGAGATTTCTCCTGCTCATTGTTTGAAAATTTCCTAACTGCTTTTGCTCTGCACAAAGGCTTCTGCCTTTTACACTTTAGAACCAGGGGCTATCCAGGAAGCAGGAAACCAGTAAACCATAGTAGATACCATCAGCATACTATTGCCAGTCCTGGATGGTGGCCAGCCAGCCTCTAGGGAACAGAGCCACGAGGTCATGTGTAAAGGGAGTTAGTTGGGGGTGGAGTGGCTTCTGATTCTTCCCTACACATTAACAATAAGGAGTGCTATGATTGTGTTACAGAGAAGAGAAACTGAGGCCATAGGTGTTAGCCCAGGTCACCCAAGTTCACTGGGTTAGCAATGTGGGAAACACCTGGATGTTAGCATCACTTACAATAACATCTAAGAGGATTAGAATACGACTCCCACCTCCAGCCATGCTGCAGTTACAGCGGTCCTTCCCTCTAGAGACCTTGCCTCACCTCCTAATAGATCTCAGTGCTAACACTGCAGATACACCACAGTGTGTACAGAAGGGCCTGGAGCCAGTGCAGGTGCTCCAGGAATGCCATTGATGGATTCTGGGTGAGGCTACAGCTTCCAAATTTGATTTTCCTGGATTTCACAGAGCCAGCTTGCTTCTCAGTTCTTTGATTCTATCCGTTTTCTTAGAGCAGCCCTTTTCAGTCTATGGATCGCGACCCCTTTGGGGTCACATATCAGACATTCTGCATATCAGATATTTGCATTACACTTTGTAACAGTAGCAAAATTACAGTTATGAAGTAGCAATGAAGTAATTTTATGGTTGAGGTCACCACAACTATATTAACTATATTAAAGGGTCCCAACATTAGGAAGGCTGAGAACCATTGGCTTAGAATGAAACATGACCTGAGTCACACAATCACCCCCCTGCAGAATGAGTGCTCCAACTGGACACTAGGGTTCTGTCAAAGACAATGCCTGCACTGTGCCACCTGCTATTACAGGCTGTCCGGTCAAAAGATCATCCTCAAAGAAGCTTCCCTTTTGGCCCTTGTTGCTATAGGGACATTTGCTGGCTGCTTCCTTATGTTCCATTTCTGTCCTCTAGATGATGTCAGCCAGGATTACCTCGTGAGAAACCCTTTTCTCTCTGGTGCTTTGGGCGGAGCTTTCCCCATTTTACTTGGCTTAGGGGACCCCAGCTCTCTGGTGGAGATGCGAGCATTTACTCATGCTGCTTCCAACCAAGTAAAGTTCCCACTTACTGAGACAATGCAGTGACTCCCCTTTCCTGGACTGTGTGGGATGAAGGTGACTCTTGCATGGGTGGCAGCATCTGAAGGGAAAATGCTTGGATCTATTGGAGAGAGAGGGAATTTGGTAATGTGGCTGACCTTTAGATCAAGCCTCACTTACAGTCTGACTTCCCTTTCCTTTTCCTTATACCAATCTGAAGCATTTAGTTAATTATTCTTTATCAATAAAAAATAGAAGTCAGGTATCAGGGTAAGAACCTGAATGATCAGAGAAGCTGTGGAAAAGCCCCAGTGATCTGCCTCTTCCGTGCCTCCATCCAAAAAGGCCGAGATCCTCTCTAAGCCCCGCCTTACTGCTTCCCATCTCTCCCTGTCTGTCCTCCAAAATCACTAAGGTTAATTTTGGTCAGCTAGTGGCTAGCTCTGCCACTTTATTCTAAACAAACTTTATTACCAGAATGCAAAATATCACACACGGCCAGTCAGTTGTGTTTGAATTCTGAGCCCATTTTTCTTCCCTGCAAGACTGAGAGCCTCAGCTTGCAGGGCGCTTCCACATCCGCCAATCCTGTGCTTTGCTCTCACCAAGGCTCCGTGAATGTGTTTTGAATGAATAACCCTAACACACTCTGCAAAATAAAGAAATAATATTTAATTAACTCAGCGCAGCTGTGAAACCATCCTGTGTTGATATTACTCATATAATTCCCTTGGTGCACAAAAATGTTTTCGTGCCTAGGCACATGACGGTAGCCTGCCAGTCTGAAGCTGGGATGCTTGCCGTTTTCTGGTGTGCATTAAATGCAGCAGGTAGAGGCTGCACCATATACAGGAGATTCGCTACCTGCATCATGTTGTCCCCAAAAGGAACTATTGTGGTTCTCCCAGAAAGCACTTCAGAGAATACCATTCAGAAGAAGGTATTATATGGTTTTAAAATTTTAGCTTGTGGATTCTTTTCCTTTTTGGGTGTTGTCTCATGAAAAAGAACCCCTGGGACATTCTTAAGGTTTTCCATATAATTTGATGAATTAGATGCTTACAGTCTAGTGCTGTGATGAGTCTTGACATCTGACTTTACTGAACAGTGCAGTTTGTGTGGGATCTGTCACTGAGGAATACTTGTAGCTTTCTCTATAAAGGGCTGAAACTTGGATGCATTCACCTTGAACAGCACACAGTGTTTCTGGGCCAGAACTTCTCTAAGACGATAGTTAGTCCCCCCAAAAGCCCCCTAACAGTCTTCTACATAATCATTGATATTTTGAAGATTCTGATGTGAATCTAGTCTTAGCCTGAAATTTTTGGTACTTGTAATTTGTGGCATTCACGGAGAAGCACTCAAAGAATACAGAAGGCAAGAGCTCTAATGTTAGCATCTTCATTGTCGTCCGGAGCAGCTTCCTTTGCGTATCCATTCAGTCAGTGTTCACAGAGGCGCCTGCCACGAATCCAGGGATCAGCATCTGTGACTGTGTAGTCAAGAAATATACTACAGAGGGCAGATTTAACACTACTATCAAGATCCATTTCTTTTCTTTCTTTTCTACCTGGTGGGTGAATAGTGTACAGTGTTTGGGAAGCTGGACATAGACTGGATGGGAAGACAATAGCCCTTCCTCCTGGGCACCACACAGTAGACCCAACAGCCAGGTTGGTACCTGCAGTCACAGTGACCAGCATATGTACATCAAGGCCTAGATGAGTCATGTCTACTCAACTGTACCATAACAACAACCATTTCCTTCTTTTTTATCTCACCACAAACAACCCGCTGTGCTGGGCAACTTTCACAAGTGCTCAAGCCCGAGTTCTCCAGCCCCATCTTCTATCAATTATGCTTCATGTGGTATTTTACATCTATTCTGTGGGAGGGCACTACTAAGCACCTGGGGAGATGACAAGGATGTCAGAGTAACACACGGCATATGTGGTATACCATTCCTCATTCAGTGGCCTCAGAGGTGACCCAACATAATTGCACCCAGAGAGTGACTTGTCTGCAGCATGGAGCATGAGAAGGGGCATTTCAGTCCTGTTTTGAATTTCCCCAGAGATCCAGTTGATCGATACTTGAACTGAATTTTCTGGAGGCAGAGGTGTGCATGCCCTTACCTCAGATAGCTTCACATCTACAGAGCTGCTAACCACACGCACACAAGAAGGCAGCAGACAAAGCAGGCTACAGCTAAGTGTCAACGTTTCTGCTACGACAATCTGACATGGAGATGGGAAAAGAGGTCAAACGCCATGATTTCCCTTTGCAACTGCTCTGACTGGGGCGACAGGGAAATGAAGCAATGCCAAGCAAATGTACAGAAAATCGGGGGTTAAGTGGGCTGTGTACTCTGATGAACAACACAGCAGAAGCCCAGAAATCTTGTCACATTTATTCTCTACAGCTGGCTGAGGGGGTGGGTCTATGGTAGACAACAGAACTAGGAGGCAGGCTAGCTAATTGGTGGGAGGTCTTTGTAGGGGACAGTCTCAGGCTGTAGTCATCAGGGAGAAGGCTGTGACTGATACCTCTCTCACACAGTGTTAGCATCTGTACCCCGAGGAAGTCTTTGTCATTCCCATGGGTCTGAGGCATTGGGCCCTTAACAAGACTGTCCTCATGTTATGCACATTCACTCAGTACTTCAGCTACTCCCCACAGACAAGGGAGATTTGAAAAGATGGAGGACATGAGGTAGCTTTTAAAAGGTGGCTTTAGGAAAGCTTGTTTGAAAGGGTAGAGAAGGTGAACCCTTGCGTTGGAGGCTTCGCCCTGCCTCCCCTGATGGCAGAACATTAGGGCTCCTGCCAACGTTGTATATTCAAAGCCTTTTGCTGCTATGGAAAATCACCACTCAATACAATCACAGGCTTAAAGCCCCAACTTAAGCCTCAGCTTGAAGAAAGTGTGCATTTCCTGCATGGCCAGACATCGTCACCACTGGTAACATAACCCTGTCCATTAGGGAACTCGTAAATAAATAAACCCTTACATTCCAGATCAATCCGTCCGGCCTCTGACAAAAACTTATGGCTTGTACTGCAAGGTTAAAAATTATCCAAGCGTACCCAGTTAGCTTGCTCGTTGGAATGTCTACAGGAAAGGGCACCAGCCATGAGCATGGGCTGTAGACAGCCTGAGTCCCTGGAAGGACTCTTAGAGCAGAAACTAGAAAGATGCTTGGAAGTCCCAGCAACCTGCTCACCAAGATGAAGTGGGACTCAACCCATCTTGGTCTGCTGTGAACATGGGGAGTGGGAGATCACAGACGAATCCCTGTTTTAATTTGCATTCTGGGTAACTGCTCTAACAAGCAATCCTCATAAGCCAACTCCATTTCTAGGATGCTTAGTGGTTAGTCACATTGCCTCATGGATATCAAGTCTGTGGTACTGGGTGTGTGTGTGTGTGTGTGTGTGTGTGTGTGTGTGTGTGTGTGTGTGTGCCCTGTTTCCTTTAAAGATGCACAAAACCAATGTTAGGAGCAATGTTCTTTATTCAGTCATACAGGTGAATGTACACATCCCTATCCACTCAGTGAGACGAAAGAACAGACCTGAGCACACATAGCCATCAGCCAGACACTGTTTTGTCGTGACTAAATGCTTCCTGTGCCTGGGGCTTTCTGAAGTACATCATGGGAAGCCACAGAATGGAATGATCTATAAGATTAGAATCTATGAGGAAATGTATCTGTGGACATAAGAAATTCATGTTGTATTCCTTAGGATGGAAGCTGTTTTTGGTTGGTTGGGTTTGGTTTTTCGTTTGCTTGTTTTGAATTATTTTTCAAGACAGAATTTGGTCCTGGCTGTCCTGAAACTCACTTTGTAGACCAGGCTAACCTCAAACTCACAGAGATCCTCCTGCCTCTGCCTCTCCAGTGCTGGGATCAAAGGCGTGCGCCACCACACCCAGCCTTGAAGGCTGTTTTTTTACTTTCCTGTTTTTATTAGACTTGGGGGGGGGGTCTTCCATTTTTTTCCCATTTGAGATTTTGTGTTTGAAGAGCTTAGAGAAAAAACAAAGATATACAAGAGAAAAAAAAACTTTACCAAAACAGTTATTTTTGGTAAAATGTTGCTAATTAATCTCCCTGAGTTGTCTCACTGACCAAAATTTCTACCATTATCAACTTTTCATGAGAAAACTACTTTAGAAGATGTTAACCCACATCCCTGTAGCTTAGAAGCTCAGACTATCTGGCTCCTACCTCAAGACCACAGAATGTTATCGAGCCAGAAGTTGGTTGAGACTACATGCGGAGCTGGCCGGGACAGGTTGTCCCAGGTGAGATCTGAGAGCAAGGAGAGCTGAGGAGCAGGCAAAAGCAGGCAGGCTCAGCAGAGGGTTTCTGTCTCCGAGTGCCTGGATGGAGGAAACTAGACAGGCAGAATGGTGGCTTCAAAGGGTCTTGTGGAGCCTTAGCCACTCTGAGATCAGCTCCGAGTGTTCCACTGTGAATGGCAGTGGCTAGGGTAGGTAAAAACATCTTTTCTGGCTTCTGGTGGCATCAGATTTTGGATTAAAGTCTGTGAACATTCAGAGGATGTCAGGAGGAAACTACTGGGGGACCGTGGGGGAGATCTTGGATGTGGGAGGTGTCAAAGTGGAGCCGAAGTTCCTCTAATGCTGAATTCCCTGTGGAGTCCCTGAGCACCATCTCCCTGACCCACAGAGGACTTGCGGCAGTGAAGTGCGTTAGCGTTGAATCACGATTTTCCACTGCTGGCAACAAAAGCATCATGGGGAATCCACCCACATTTAATGAGCTTACATGTGCACCAGAGCCTGCCACTCTGGGCATGTTTCCTCACCCAGTCCTCACACAACCCCACACAGACATACCATTGTCACACCTGATTGCAAAATGAGGCCCAGAGGCCAGGGAAGGTGGAAAAACCTGCCCAGCTTACACACGCACTGAGGAGCAGCGAGGGTTTGTATGAAGGTAGACCTCCTGACTCCAGGGCAGCTCCCGACATGTTTTCAGTGTAATATCAGGTAGCCTGATGATTGCTTGGATGATACATTTGTCCTAGAATTATTAATATATGGCCATTAAGAATCTGAGGGTAATTCCACCTGTGATTCTGAGATCCATGCCATGCTCCGCTCACATTGGTCTCTGCAAAAGGCGAACTGTGGGGAGGGGATTACAGCAGAGCAGAGAGTAGGGCATGGGTAGGACAGCCATGAATGCTCCACTCCTGGGTCTCGACTTTCCGGTGTGAGACAGGGCAAGGTGCTCTACCGGCTGAGCATTCCTCCCGTGTGAAAGGGGCATGGGATGGGGGGTCTTACAGAGCTAGTGCAGACTGAAGGGGCTCCCAGCACAAAGCATGGTGGCTTTCACTCATAGCTGGCAGGGAAGGCTACCAATGATCTGCACAGTACAGCCCTGGCCAGCAGTGCTAACCCAGAGTTCAGGCTGACCAGGGTTCCTAGCTTGTTTTAATTTCCCACTTTCCCTCTAAATTGATGGCATTCATTCACCTGCTCTTTATTTGTGTATCACTATCTTTTGTCTATTAATACCCGTCTACCATCTGTCCAAACTAATTTGCCATCGATTTGCTGAGGGAAAGCTGACTTACACTTGCAAATACACAATGGTCTTCTTGAAAACTGCAATCGGCTACAGAAACAGAAAAGGACAATGTAATGTGCTAAGTTTGAAGACGGAGGAGCGGCGAAGGCCCAAGTCAATTGGCAAAGTAAAATCTGTTCATGAATTGCTTAATACCAGGACCCTCAATGTGTACCTGCTCGATCAATGACGGTGCTGTCCTTTAGAATATTTGAAGCATAGTACTTGCTCATTCAGCTTCATGGTCAGTGCTTTCTGTAAACTCCGAGTGGTCTCCTGAATTTCCCCAGCTTTCTTTATAATCATCTAAACACTCCAGCCATGCTCTTTGGTACTCTGGTAGAAATGCCAAGGCCGGGCGGTGGTGGCGCACGCCTTTAATCCCAGCACTCGGGAGGCAGAGGCAGGCGGATCTCTGTGAGTTCGAGGCCAACCTGGTCTACAAGAGCCAGTTCCAGGACAGGCTCTAAAAAAGCTGCAGAGAAACCCTGTCTCGAAAAACCAAAAAAAAAAAAAAAAAAAAAAAAAAAAAAAAAGAAATGCCAGCAGTCTCGTGTTACTATAGACGGCCAGTGGCAGGTGGCACGCTGCTTTCCCGAGGGAATCAATGAAGGCTGGTGATTTTCTCATCCTCAATGAACATTCATGGATCCTTCCTGGGGTCTCATGACCTTTTAGATCACATGACATGGGGAAGAGGAATGCAGAAATCTAACAGCTGAGTGTTCAGTCCACAGTTTCCTTGCAGACAAAAGTGCGTGGTGCCATGCCAGCCTTCTACGCAGCTTTCTTGGTGGCACTGGGCATCTTGATATGCATCTATGATAATTCAACACAGTTTCTAAGCAAGTCTGCTTCTCTGCACCCACTGACTCTTGGGAAAACTGTACTCCGTTCTCAGAGCAGTACTTTTCGAGAAACATGAGCAAAGTAGAGCACACATGGAACTCGTTGTGCAGAAGCGGCGTAGCCTGCTAAACAGTGCTGAGGAAGATGGACAGCAGTGAGCTCCTCCATTGCTGCTGGTAGGTAGAAGTTGCTGGAATCACTCTGGAGAATGCACTGCCTTAGCGAGGGTCGCATACACACCTGTGTGCACTCCAGCAGTGCCCCTCCTAGGAACCACAAGTGCAAGGGTGACAAAGGTGTAAAGACCCAGAACGACAGACGTGTTGTGGATGTTCACTGTGGCACTGCTCCCAGTCACCAGTAACTGAAGCAGCCCACTGTCTTCCACCAGAGAGTGGACCAAGTGCCTATGTTCACCTGCATAGTTCATCCTGACACTAGACAGTAATGAGAACATTCCGTTACGCTACAGCCAATGTTGGGGGCTTCTCACTGTACTCCACAAAGGGGGCCAAGTTCAAGAAGACCTACAGAGTGTAGTTTAACTCGTACAAAGTTCAAAATCAAGGGAAGTTGTTAGAGACGTGTGCAAGGACACTGTGAGTCAGGACACCGGGGAGGGAACCGCGGACACTCCTGGAGTCTGGCACTCTTCTATGGTTTGACCTGGGAGACGTTACCTGTGCATTTCGTATATTTGTCCATTTAAATTTTCTTCACGTTTTCAGTATGTGATTTTACAGGAAAAGAATGTGTTATAAAAAGCTGTAAATCTTTGGACCAACAGTGGCTGGTAAAGCAGATCATTAATAAGATTACTGTCTCGTGAACTTCCAGGGAGAGAATGTTTCTTAGTGTCTCTCTGGCAGAGGCGTAACTAATCCCTGTTTCAAGCCCTCTGGCCCCTGCTGGTTTTGCTATAACCAGGGAAGACTTCTTCCAAATAAATTAGCTCTGTTTTCTGGCACACATGACAGGCCCCTGGAAGGAAGGTTTTCCCTCTAGGAAGCCTGTTGCCTTGTGTACAGGTAACTGGGATGATCTGGTATGGTTGAGAAAGCCACCAGGTTTCTGGAATCAAGGTACTTATTTCTAGAGAAACCAGAAACATTAACCAGACTTCTCAGGAATGGGCTGCCTGATCGAGGCTTTACACCTTGTACAGATTAGGGAAAACTCGGAGACACGCCTGCAGCTGTTCGCTCTCTTCTCTCTTTCAAAAATATAGGAGATGGACTGGAGTTAGAAGCTGAAGTAGACAAATGCTGATGTCGTTGCCTCTAGCAGTGTGCACTGCAGATGGGCCTTGCTCCTAAGTAGGACTTAGGGGAAAAATACTGAAGGCGATGGAGATGGCTGGGGCGGGGCGGGGGAGGTGCTTGCTGTTCAATCAGGAGGACCTGAGTTCTGACCCCTAGCACTTGTGTGAAAGGCTGGGTATCTCCATGCATATCTGTAACTCCAGTGTTGTAGGGACACTGAGACAGGAGGATTGCTGGGGCAGGCTGGTCAGCCAGCCTAAATAAAAAAAAAAAAAAATAGCGTGAGGCCCTGTCTCAAGGGAATAAGACAGAGAGTGACAGAGGAGGGCAGCCAGTGTCTTTCGGCCTCTATGCATGAAGGTGCTTGCGTACTGCACAGCCTGGTTATTGTAAATGAACAGCAATTTTGAGGCATAGGGTATTGGCTACCTGGATTGTTTCATTAAATATAATGCCATGGAGCAGAAAGAATCATCTTTAAACATATATATCATTTAATATATTATACTTTAAAATTGGATTGTAGATGTATACGTTTAATATTGCCAAGGGCAAAAAGCAGAGAATGACAGTCACAGCCACCGCACAATGATTTAGTCAATAGAGAGGTTGTCCTATTCTCTGCCTTTCCATCATAGAAGGCAGTTGCGATGTATCCTCACAGGAGGACTCTTAGGAGCCTATGTGCAGTTCCTTACACTGCTGGGTTATATTTATATATATATAAAATCATCCATCAAAATAACCCTGGCCCTATGGTGTTAACACTCAACAAACAGGAGGCAAATGGCGTCTACAAGGTGATGAGGGCATGTGAAAAATAATTGCAGGGACTCGAGGGATGAAGCAGGGCTGTGATGAAGCAGCTGGCTCAGAAGGTCTGATAGAACACTCAGTGAGTTGGGTGTGGACCTGCAGAGAGGAGGTCAAGAGCTATGGAGATGCCTGCAAAAGGATTCCCTAGCATATAACAGGAAGGCCCTGAATATACTCGATAACTTGGAGACATGGCCAGGCCTCAAGTGTCCGTTGGAACCCAGCTAGTTGTCAAGAGGGCCAGAACAAATGAGGACTGTTTGCTATCATTTTGATTTTTATTGTGAGTCAGCTGGGAAGCCATAGGGAAGGTACTAGATCAACAGGCTCCTTTGCCTGTGGTTCTGAGGCATGGGAAGCTGGCATGGGAAAATGAGAGGCTCTACCTGGAGCAATGGTGAAGGGCCAGGGAAATGACCTTGACAATGGCCTGCAGATGTGCATGCTTTGTGGGTGCTGATGAGGTTGAGCCAGCAGGATGCGCTGGCGGATCGCATAGACAGGAGAAGCACCCAGAACATGTCTAAGGTCAGGCCTGAGCAGGGGCGAGAACGCCCCATTGCTGTTGACATAGATGGGTAGGGAGGGGGTGTATTATGGGAAGATCAGGACCTTCTTCTGTGACACTGTAGCTTGAGATGCCAGCTAGACATCGAGCTGAGACTCCACTATGATCACATTGAATTTGGTGCTGAGAGGAGAGGTCTGGCTTGGAAGTAGAGTCAGGAGCCAGCCAGAGTTGGAAAGAAGCACAATTACTATCAGATCCAGGAAGGAGTCCAACCCTCTCTTAACCTGAGGGGTTACGTGAAATTTCCTCCTAATCACCCAGGGTCCTGCCTGTTCATTGTTCACGGACAAGGTTGGAACGAACAGAAGAGAGCAGAGAATCAGAGAGCACAGAGTAGATAAACAGACTCGAATAAAGCCTGAGAAAGGCAATGGCTGAGGAATGGCTGGGATTGAATACAAACTGGGCGATCAAATGCTCACAAGATGGCTATTACTGGCTCTAGTTTAGGGACAGGAAAGTGACTTCCAAAGAAGTTAGTGACTTTCCACACCCAGTCAGCGAACTGTGCCACCAGGACTGGAAGCCAGACCTGGGTGACCCCAGAGCCCGGCGCTGTCTGTCAAGCAGCGGCCTAAGGGACAGCCATCGTAGAAAGTTTTGGGATGGGAGTTCACTCCTTTATTTAAAAAAAAAAAATCAAGCTTCACACCCAAGAACTAGTCTAGACTAGTTTCTATAAAGTGGAGCCTGGGTGCGGGAGTGGGAAATGCCAGTCCCTTGGGAATGACTCCACTAGGCTAAAGCAGAGGATGCTGGGTATCTCCGCACCAGGTTACTTGAGATCACAGATGAGCCAAATATGGTTCCCGTTAATGAGGGAAACGTGGACAGGGGACTCAGCTCATTATCTCAGATTATCATCACTGGTATCAGGCCAAAGGTAGGCAGTTAAGGAGCATCGTATTAGCCAATGTCCCAGACTGAAGGACTCAGCTTACCCCACCTCTGTCTTGTGTTCCTTTCCTGTAGGCAATGAAAAAACATCCTGATGCTGGGTCACCTTTCTGGGAGGCACCTACAGATGGGCACTGCTAACAATGACTCTGTGTATTTCCATTATCTTTCCTCCCAAGGAAAGTTCTCCCCCACCCGCCCCTCTTTCACTGTGTGTATCTTAAAAAAAATTACTGTTGGAGAGTTCAGAACTGAATGTCGATGACATAGATACTGGGGGATAAGAGAGCTCATTCGAGGTGAAGCGGATGATACTGCGTGGTCTGTTTATCACACGGTACAAGGGAAGGAAGGAAGGAGAGGCAAGATGGAGCAGGGTCCCTCAGCAGAGAGATGGGCGAGCCATGCCAACAGCTCTCCCTTTCCAGAACACCAAAGGAGCCTTTGTTACCCTGGATTTTGGCCTAGACAGGAAACACCTGATCCTAGTTTAAAGGCTGGAGAACTAAAGCAGTCTGTCCCTAGGTGGAAGGACCTGAATGGCACCACATTTTGCCAGCCCACAGGAGTGGGGTGGGGGTTGGACAGGACAGGGCTCTGTGTGTAAGTGCAGAAGGTTGCCTGGGCAGGGGCATCCTCTGCACACTGCAGTTCCGATTAGATTCGTTGCATTTGGTGAGGACCAGGCCCCTTCATTCTCCCCGCTGACTCTTCTGCCTGGAGTCCCCTTCTCGCACAACTGGCCGGTGACTGAGAGATGGCCGCTGGAGGCTCCCTTCTATGACGGGGCTTCCTGGAAAGAGGTCAGCCCTTCAGGCTGCAGACCTGTGGGCTGGTTCTCCAGGCAGATCCTGACACTGGAAAACATTTTTATCCTTTGACTTTCTTCCTCCCTGCCACAGGAAACTCAGCTGCAAATGATAGCAAGCAAGACAAGGGTTTGTCTTACAGGACCCGGTGGCACAAAGCCACAATGGCCATGGAAAAGCAGGCACCAAGCCACTGACAAGAACTGTGGCAACCTTGTCTCACAAGGACTGATCTCTTGATGCCCTGGGGAAGTGACACTTTCCAGGACCTGTGCCAATGAGTGGTTTCATCCTAATAGTGCCAGAGGTGAATTAGTATAAGACCATCCAGAGTACATTTGGATAGTAATGTTCATTTTAATATAACTGAAGTTTCTGCACCCCAATAATCTTCTCCACTAATACCGCAATCCAAATCAGACCAAATCAAGCCAAATTAGAAAAGCCCAGGTTTCATGGGTAAAACGCTCCTGACTGATTTTTCCAAACCCCAGATATGAGACAGAGAAGAGAGACAGAAAAACCACATGTCTGTTTTCTGGGGGTGGGCAGTATAAATACCCTGTGGGAGTGGTCTTGAGCATCT
Organism: Arvicola amphibius; assembly: GCF_903992535.2. Taxonomy (NCBI): domain Eukaryota; kingdom Metazoa; phylum Chordata; class Mammalia; order Rodentia; family Cricetidae; genus Arvicola; species Arvicola amphibius. Next base: position 40,353,129 of record NC_052060.1, on the reverse strand, counting down.
CTGGGGTGGAACTGTGTTTGGTGGGCTTTCTGAGATGAGGCAGGGTTTGGAGAGAGAGAGAGAGAGAGAGAGAGAGAGAGAGAGAGAGAGAGATATGGGGGAGGGTGCTTGGGGTGAAGCTTCCACCAGAACATTCCGGACTCTTTGGATATATGGAGGCCAGGGGCTGAGGCAGAGCTTCCACCAGAACAATAACCTATCAAAAGTTCGTTTTAGAAACAAATTTGAGAAAATGCCCAGATACCCAGCAGCTGAAAGAGTTGTCACATGAGGGCTGACCTGTCAATCCAAGGAAACAGCTTCACAGAGGAGCAAATGTTGAGTGTGGGCCCAGCCACACCAGCCAAGTCAGCCTAAAATCTGCTTCCTGGAAGCCCTCCCAGGAGCCAGCCCAACTCTTTGTTCAGAAGCTCAAGAGGGCAATGACTTGGACCTAGGAGCCTTTAAGTTTTCCCAGCGCTAAAGAAGAAGAAAGAAAATGGGGGTGCCAGTGTTCAGAAATCACCATCTTCAAAGAGAGGGACTAGCCCAACCACAGGAAGGGTGGTCAGAAATATGAGCTCTTGTGGTGATAGCACAGGGAAACCCAAAATTGCCAGAGCACTGTAGATGAGGTGGTCCTGGCTAGGACGACCACTTCTAGAAGCTTTTGCGTGGCTTGTTTATTTTCCTAGGGCTGAAGTTGATGGGATAATTGGGAGGGGTTGCTATGGTTTGATTGATGCTTGGTTAGCAGGCTTTCATTGTCAGCCAGGAAGCCTTCAGAATTGCCCACTACAGTGTGTGAAGGAATACCGTGTGTGTGTGTGTGTGTGTATGTATGTATGTATATAGGGGGCTGTAGCTCTCTTGCTTTTAAGTACAGGCCAAACCATTCTCTGTGTGGTGTGGATACCACAGAGTCATCAAGTACACGAGGGCATGCATCGACATTTTCTTTGCTGAGCCCACACTAATACAATTTCTTTTTCTCCCAGAACTCAGGCTTCCTCAGACCAACAGAATTACACAAATGGCAGCAGCCTAAACGTTCCCAGATCCTGCCCCGTTGCTAGCAACTTGGTCAGTTCTACCAGTGTCTCATCCAGGGTTGGCTACTTCCTCAGTGAACTCTTGTGTGATGGGAAGAATAGATTTTTTTTAATGCTATTCTTTTTTAGGATTCCTAGTGACCAAAAGGTTACCGGAGTGCGATTGCACCCTCTCTACTGTAAGGCTCATGGTCTCCATGGCAGTCTAAATGTCTAGGTCCCAGGAGGCATTTGCAGTGGTCTAGATCAGCAGCACAGAATTTACCAGAGAGCTGCCGTTCTTTCTGGACTCACACAGGAATGAAGCCACACCACCTCCTCCATGGGTCACCTCTGCTCCTAAGCCACAGTCATATTGCCAGCTATGAGCAATCTGTGATAACATGCCCCCTCTCCATCCTGCCCCTTTTTCTGTGACATACAGATAAAATTCCAGGCCAGGCAGCAGGCCAGTAATCTACAGCAGTGTGTATCAAGCTGTCATTTCATACATCATGGCAAACACAGAAGTATGGGGTACCACTGCTAAACCTCCTGATTTAGGAAATTGGGTACCAATCAAGATTTTATACTTACAAAATCTGCTCCCGCTACTGTTCTGGGAAGCACATTCTCAGAACTAGAGTTATGAACTTGTACCATGCTGCCCCATGATGTCTGTCTGTCCTATTGGCTTGGTGCTTTGCCCACTGATTGGACAGATGTAACTAGGTGTATCCAGAGTTTGGCAAAGGGCCCGGGTTGTGCGTGGGATAGTGCCTCAATCACTACTTTTATGATCATATCGGTATCCCTGGGCTTAGCTTCCAAAGCAGATATTTCTTCCCAGCATTAAGACAATGGAGACTTTAACTCATTAATTACAAACTAAGTTCTATATATGAACTGTTGATAAAAACATTTTGGGCATGAGGAGTGTTTTCCTCAAATGCTGAAGAATGACTGTTTGTCGAACATTGTCTCTCTTTTTGAGGGGGAGGAGAGTTGACTGGTATTTCGAATAAGATTGACAGGTAACATCCAGGATGCCCAGTCAAATTCAAATATTAGGTAAGCAACAAATAATTTTTAATATAAATTAGAGCTCATGCAATCTTCTGAACATACATTAAAAAATTCTCACTGAATTCAGACAATGAATACAAATTATGAAAGAGGATATAAAACTAATTGTTTTCTAGTTCTAATTGTCATGAATTTTTTGTTTTTGGTAGTGAATAAGTACATAAAATATATCCTATGTTCATAAAAAAAAGTGTAAAATCCAAAGTGAAGCTCCCCAGCTCCAGAATGGTACCAACATAAAAGTTCACTGAGGTGTACATTCTCTGGGTGTGGCTAATTTCAGTGTGTGATTTTTTTTTTACTTATAAATTATTTTATAGTAAAGCTCAGAATTCACAGTTCGCCTGAAATCTGAGTTTAACTAGGAAGACTGTATTTTTATTTGTTAAACACGATATGCTAGTTGTGAGATCCTTTAGTACAGCTGACCTGGATATCTGAGCAGGAAATGACATGAAGAGCCTTGGATGCCAGGTGACTTGGCTTCTGCACAAGAGCTGCCTCCAACAGTTGCTGAGCCAGCAGAGAGCTCGGGGTTCCTACCACACAGATGAGGGGCTCGGACAGGGGAGGCTGCTGCCTCCACTTTGCAAAAGCACTGGCCAATTCTAGTTGTGATGACCACTGAGCAGTTTTACTCTTGCTTTAATGGACAGAAACGCCAAATAATCTTAGATGTGAGCCAGTTCACAGGTCTCCACCTCTCCTTTTTGGGGGTTCTCACCTGTATGTTCATATATTATCATAACTGTCCCCCCAATGCAAGCATGTTCTTTACCTATGGGAACAGCCTAAAGCAGGTCTGTAATGTCACCCACTAATCAAACAAGTCTGCCATGAGACATGGCTTTACTATGTGATTTCTCTTAGCCCATCGCCTTCATGATTGCTAATATGTATGTTTAATTATCAATGTTAATAGGAAATGTCTGTGAATTTCAGCTTTGGAGAATCAGATACACGTTACAAAATAAGAACCGAAGGCCGGGCGGTGGTGGTACACACCTTTAATCCCAGCACTCGGGAGGCAGAAGCAGGCAGATTTCTGTGAGTTCGAGGCCAGCCTGGTCTATAAGAGCTAGTTCCAGGACAAGCACCAAAGCTACAGAGAAACCTTATCTCAAAAAAAAAAAAAAATTAAGAACGGAAGATGTGTGTGGTAGAAATAGAAACTCTGACTCGGCCACACTGTTTTCCTTGGCTAGTCTAAAAGCCATGAGTTCTGCTGGCTTCCCCATGATTGGTCATGCTAGTCAGGCTTAGGTCTGCACGGGATGGAGAGATAAAGGTTGACAGAACCATGGCTTCCACAACCCCAGCCGCTCCTTTCCCCAAGTCAGCTTCCAACTGGCTGCAGGAAGGGGTCTTGTTGGAAAAACTTAGGAACCCAGCCAACAGCCCCAGATGAGTTCTCAAGCATAGTTGGGGTTTTAGCCTCACCTTCCAGAGCATTCTAGCATTCCAGCTTCTACTTTGAAAACTACCTGGTCTGTCTGTCTGTCTATCTATCTATCTATCTATCTATCTATCTATCTATCTATCTATCTATCTATCTATCTATCGACTAAGAGCTATCTGGTCATGTACAGAAAAGCAACAATCACTACATTTGTTTGTTTTAAACCATTTTCCTCCTCTCCTTCCACTGCCATTTTTTTTTTTTTGCACTGGGGTCCACCGTTACACAGTACAGAACATTCCATTCCTTTCTACATTCATGATGAGGCTTTTGCTATGCCGGGGCTGAGGATTCCAAAGAGAAACAGCCCCTCCCTCACGTTCTGCATTCTAGTCAGCCCTCTTCCCATTCCAGCCAAAACTTCATTGTTCCCTTTAAGCCAGCCTCCACTTCCCTTCCTCTAAAGTTACAGAGAAACCAGAGACTAGTGTTTACTCCTTTCCATACCATGTTGCCAAGTATATGCCATGCCCCCATGCCACCTCCCACAGAACCCACCCTTGTCTTCCTGCCCTTGGCCAGGTCCTGGTTCCTGCCCTTCCTCCCATCCTGCTCTATCAGCTTCACTTTTTCTGCTGCAGACACATGCACATCTCTTCATTTCCACAAGCTAGCAAGCCACATGAGCCCTCTTTCCTCATACACCCTCTCTTTGGCTTCTAAGTCCTCGTTTGACCTTCGCAGTCAAGCTTCTGGATTGTGTTCTCTAACTTCCAACTTATACCTCAGTCTGCTGCAACCTGGCTTCCCCTCCAGTGAACTCACAACCATGGAAGTCTGGGTACCTCCTTCTGTGCCAGGGCCACACACCGAGCCGAGCACGTAGAATGTGGAGGGACCATGGCCATCCCAGCACCCTTGTAGCTTACAGTCTGTTTGGAGAGGCAGTTCTTGAAACAAATTAACTTGGAGACAGATAAACAGTTATAAATGAAGCTGTTTTGAAAGGGATGGAAAAGGAGATGTTGACTCTAACTGGCCCCAGACAAGGAGCCTCTCTAAGAGGAGGTGACGTTCAAGTTGATAAAATAACCACTTCTTAGCCCCTTATTTGGCTTCGACTTTCTGCAGTTGGCTACTTCAACCCCCTGCACTAAACGCTGGGGTCTTGTTACTCTGTTTCTTGGTTCAGCGACTCTGGCTCACTGGTGTCTTCTCTCGGTGCTGCTTGTGACTGCTCTTGGCCCGTCTCACTCATGTCCTCTCCGGCCAGTCTCAAGACATCCATAGATTTAGGCTCTCCCCAGGTGCTGACGGCTCCCTCACATTTGGGCGTCCTTCCCAGGTGACTCTTCCAAGACCTCAGCCTTTATCTAGCTGCTTTCTGGGCAGTTCCACATGGGTTTCCATCAGTCAGTTGAAGCCAGAGTGTATCAGAGTCTCTTCCTACTTCACACCACAGTTGCTGAAGCTTCCTGTCTTAGAACAAGGGACCAACCATAGTCTACTCTCCTCTATCCTGGGTCCTCATCCATACACACGCATAGTAAAGATACTGTTGAATATGGTGGGTTCTATGTTCTGAAGATTTTGGCTCCTTGGCTTTCACTTATAGTCCCACCGGTTATCTGACAGCCCAACCCAGGATGGTAGTCACTTGCTGGCTCCTTAGCCCCACTTTTCCCTCTTCTGCCAGCTCTCTATACCACTGTCAGCCCAACAGAAGTCATAGTTTTATTGTGCTGCTGCTCAGAATTCTCTAATTCCTTCCATTTAGGTCCTTCTCAGATCTGCCCCTGCCACTTACCCGGTCTTCTCTTGACCATGACTTGGGACAGAAGGGTATGCCCAGTCTGAGCCTTTGCCCCCACCTCTACCCAAATCCAGGCATGTGTAAGCTTAGATTCCTGTCCTGTGCTCACAGACAGAAGGGCTACGATGTTCTTGAACAGTCAGGAGTGGGTAGCTCCTTGGTATTTCTTCATGACCTCTTATCCTTAGCTGCTGGGGTTTTGGCTTTTATCTGCAGTATCCTCCTCTTGTACAGATGGCAAAGCTCTTAATCCTAAGTAGGTCTCAGTGAAAGTCTCCCACCTGGTTGTAGCAGCCCAGGCATGCTTTCTGCTCTGGCTGCTCTGACTCACCTAGCATGTTTCCTAACCCTTCATGGGCATCCACTGGCACCCTCTCTATTTTTCTTGACTTTCCTAGCCCATGCTACCATTTAGACACCAACTAAAGGAAGTCACCTCTACAAGCCAATACATGCCTCTTCTTCCTGCTTTCACTGTGGTGTGGCTTACACTCTGATGTCAGGAGAATCTAGAAGCCACTCAGCCCAGGCATGAAGGCTCATAGCATTACCAAAGTTGCCTACTAATTCTTCCCTCGGTGACAGTTACTGTGGTTTTCACTGTAACCTGTGAGGTAAGATCATTAATCCAACATCACAGGGGTGGACACTGAGGCTCAGCTAGGTTAAAGTTCATGCCGCAGGTCATATTAACTGGGAAGGAGCCAGCCAAAGTCCCCGATGGCATCTAGTTTTTTTCAGCTGCTTGCTATAGTAGAGTCACCTATTGTGTGACTCTATTGTATACTCAATCCTCTTTCCAGCTATTACAAGGCACAGACTAAAACTCTAGATGGTCAGGCATGGTGGTGCACATTTTTAACTTTAGCTCTGGGAAGCAGAAGTGGGTGTATCTCTAGGAGCTTCAAGCCAGCAGGGCTGGAAAAGAAGAAGGAAGGAAGAAGGAAGGAAGGAGGAGGAGGAGGAAGAGGGGGAGGAGAAGGAGAAGGAGGAGGAGGAGGAGAAGAGAAGGAGGAGAAGAGAGGAGGAGGAGGAGAAGAGAGGAGGAAGAGAAAGAAAAGGAAGAAGAGGAAAAAAGAAAAAAATGTAGAAAGAAAGAAATCCAGAAGCAAATGGCATTAGTACTTTAAGAGAAGGTCTGAAGCTTGAAGCAACATTATAAATAAACAATTATCCTACTAGATTTAAGTTCTAATTTTATTTAGTATAAGCATTTGTAATAACACATATGTTTAAAGTAGTTTTAAAATTGAAAGCGCAAGTGGAAAACTTGTTCTAAGGAATTGGTTTTTCATTTTGGTTTAGGTTCTTTGTTATGGTTCCTTTCAAGAAAGGAAGGATTGCTACCATTGTGATGTAGGATATAAAAATCTCTTACTTACGCTCATGAATCCTCTGATAGTCAGAATAACTAACTCATTGCTGGTAGCAACAATTAGGTAGCAAGGGAAAGTCTTATTTGTGCTCAGTGGTACTAAAATCATTTTTGAATTTTTGCACTAAGATGGAACTGTTGCTGAGACTGAGGGTCCTGGAAGACGCGCCATTGCCACCACCGGTAGCAGGGTTGGCTGGGGCTTGGGAAACATGCATGTAAGGGACAAAATGCCCTCTGAGACAGTGCAAAGGAAGGAGCTGACAATAGGCAGATGCTGAAAGAGCTTTCAGCTGGCAGCACCACAAAGTGAGCTCAAAATCGGACCTTCGAAAAGTGGGGAAGGCCAGTGCTCACAGAATCCCATGGCTCTCCGCAGAAGTCGGGTAGAGCGTTTCCTATGGACAGTGGCCGAGCTGCAGCAGCTGGCCAGAGCCCAGCAGCTGTCAGGATATCTGGCAAATAACCTCAGCAATGAGGTGCTATTTCCTAAGTGTTCAGCAAGAATCACACAGGATTGCACAGTGCCCACCCCGCTCGTGTTTCCCGTGCCCCGCGGCCTGGGTTTGGAGCCAACATTGGAAAGGAAGGGCCCAGTTTCCTTCTTTCTGGCTTGTCACATGCCTGCTGTGAGCCTGGGCCTTCTGCTCTCATTGGTTAACTACTTAATGGGTGGAAAAAGACCCGAAGCGTGGAGAAGTTAGGAGATTTACTGTGCTTTTAAGGCTGAGCCAATAATTAGGTGAAAAGCTCTCCTTTGGGAGGCAAGTTAGACACAGCACGAAAATAGGTCTCTTTTCTGTTACTCACTGTGGGTTGTGCAGTTTGCCTCCCAACTATTTCTCCCTTAGACCTCATGCCAAGCCCACAAAGCAGGCATTAATCAACCCTATTCAAGAGGTAGGGAAACTGAGACTGAAGGAGGCAGAGCAACTTGCCTGCTCTCTTTAGAAGTTGTCCTCTTAGCAACAGCCTTGGCCCTCAGCTTCTGTTCGTCTGTGTAGACTGAAGTATCATCCTCAATCACCTTCGCCCTTCTCAGCCGTCCAGCTAAAGCCTCCTAAATTCAAATTCAGATAACTCAGGGCCGGTTAGACAGTGCTCTCAACAGACACACCCGTCAGCTATGACCAGTGCAGAGGGAGGTCTGGTTTTGTGATTGTTTTTAAAAGTGATTAACAGTTAATAGCATTTTTACTTTATACATCAAATCTTAGTACTCTGGTAAGCTGATGATAAATATTTTTGTGCCCTGGTGTGTTTTACCCTTTGAAATAGATACCCCTGTTTCTGGATTACGCATTCTGTGTACATAATTGATCCTCTGTCTCGCTCCGCTTCTAAGTCACCTCCTGTTCTAATCTAACTCACCCTCCCCTGCTCCAACTCACCCCCTACTCTGCTCGAACTCACCCCTTCCTGCCCCCACCCCACTCTTACACCCCCAGTCTACCTCACTTCCCCCTCTGTTCTAACTCACCCCCCTCCGCTCTGATCTTCAGCACTAGCCCACCCCTCTTCTAGCCCTCCATTCCCCCCCCCCCGCCATTCTAACTCACCCCCCACTACCCCCCCCCCGCCCCGCTCTGCGCAGTGAGCCCAGTGACCTTCAGCAGGTGGAGATGAAGGGGGCTGCTTTTCATCTCCCACCATGGATATCTCTGAGGGGAACCACCAAGCTGCTTTGAAGTGTGGAGGGAGCTTCCAGGGAAGGGGGAGAAAAGCAGGAGGGAAGAGTGGGTTTGAAACCCTTCGTCTCTGCCACCAGGGTGTTTACTGGAGAAACTAAAAAGGCCAGATTTTATCAGGGAATCAGATATTGTGGAGAAGGCATGTTTTAAGGTGGAAAGCTTGTGGTGGTGGTGTTAGTGTGGAGGGATCTTAGATGAAGCATCCATTTAAGCAGGGATGTTGTGGCAAGCATGGAGAGCAGCCTCAGCTCCACAGGAAGTCTTCCCTTGGGTTTATGCTGCAGAATACCACCAAATACATGCCTTGTAAGAGTAATTATCTGGGGTGTCTGTGTTTCTTGTTTAGAACTTATAGAGTTGGCCAGACAGTTTGACTTTATGGCTTGACAGAACAGAAATCACATTTGCATAAAGTATAAGCATATGTGAACAGTACTTTTCTATTTACAGAATGCCATCTCTGAGTTTCCACACACACCAGGAGACGGGTTGGATAAATGCTGTCACCCACTTCTAGGACCCCCTGCAAACTGCCCAGGAACACTGAGCATAGCAGCACCGGGGCCAGTGGAGGAACCCAGGCTGTCTGTGGGTGTCCTCTTTTCCCTGCAGGAACCCCTCAGCTGCTGTTCTTTCTCTTTCCTGAAGCAGGCATTGTTTTAGTGAGGGTGGCACTTTTCACTTTAGTCTGATCGTATTCGGATCAGACTAAATAAGTATATTCCTTATTCGCAGGGTGTTTAGAAGTTCACTGCAAACTGGAAGCCCGGAGCCCTGGCTCGGCATTGAAGACTGTAGCATAAGGAGAGGTCTGCCACAGTTCCTGAGGGCTTCCTGGTGCTTAGTGCCCTGAAATAAAAGATCCTTGAGAAAGTTCAGCCCCTCCCTCAGGCATGAGAGTTCAACAAGTGCCAGCCAACCTGAAACCCCAGATTAGGGTCCATCCTCATTCTGGGCTGCACAGGTCTGGGTTAACAAGGGTGGCACATGCCATCTAAGGGCTGTGGTCTCAGGTGAGAAGTCTCCCCCTGCCTTAAGGTCCTCATTGCGGCTGATCCACAGAGCACTGTGTCATGACCCAGAGCCAAGACTGGTCAGGAGGCCGGTCCCTTTTACATTGTCTTATTTTCATGTTGCCCAAATAATATGTAGCAGATATATTTAATTCAGTCTTTTGTTTTGATCTTTTTTAAAAAAATCATTTTGTTTTAGGAGGTGATAAAGAATACACCCAGTGTTGGATGCTCATAAAAGTTCAGCCTGGTTCACAATAAATGTCCAGCAGCCTCCGTTTTTATTTTTTTGTAAAGATTGAGTTAATAAGAGTGATAAATAGGGGCTGGCAAGATGGCGCAGTGGGCAAAGATACTTACTGCCACGCCTGACAACTTGAGTTGAATCCCTGGGACCCATATGGTAGGATGCGAGACCTGACTCCTCCACATTGCCCTCTGACATCCACATGCCCACAGTGACACGTTCACTGCCATGTAATGAAAAAATGCAGTTCTTAAAGGGGCTAAAGAATTACAGTAGTTAATATCCTCATTAATTCATTCCATTTGGTTTAACAGAATTTGGCTGGCAATTAACTTTAATACATATTTTGATATTGTTTTACTTAATCAAAGGGGACAAATTTAATCTGTTTCAGAAAGTTGTAGGGTTGGTTATTTATAGAAAGTAGCTTCTGCATTGCACCGGCGCTGTTATGAGATGGCTTCAGTACGGAGATTGCTTACTGAGTCCCTGGAGTGGGACTGAAATGCTCGAGTCACTACTACTGTAAACGATACAGGTTTAAAGGACATGCCCAGATTGCAATCAGACTGAGTGGTCTGATTTACCAAAACCACCTCCTTTGTATTTCATTTGCAGATACATGAATTTTTACAAGAAAATATTTTTGTATCTACCCGATAGTTTTGGAAAGTATCCTGCCAAATAAGAACTTCCTGTGTTTTGTCTTTTACGATAATAACAAATATCTTCATGTACATTTAAATCTGAATTTGGTCTGTCCCCCCACCTGGGATGCTGTGGAGTCTCATCTGCTTGTTAATCACTTTAATGAAACACAGAGAGGGGCTCATTGATATTTTCCTGGTTACAATAAAAGCACTCCTCTCATGCTACTGATTTGTGACTCACTGATTGACATAATCAAATGACTATGAAGCCATTTTGGTATGAAAACAGAAGAGCTTCATTCTAAGCAGACAGCCTAGGGGCTGAGACTTTCGAATACTGTCCAGCATTGACAGTCCAATTCAGTAAAGTAAATTAATTCAAATTCACCTCCACACTTTGATTTCGTATTTGTGTCTTTGGAAAGGACTCAGTGTTAATATGGATTGGACAGGGCCGGGCGGCGGTGGCGCAAGCCTTTAATCCCAGCACTCGGGAGGCAGAGGCAGGCGGATCTCTGTGAGTTCGAGACCAGCCTGGTCTACAAGAGCTAGTTCCAGGACAGGCTCCAAAGCTACAGAGAAACCCTGTCTCGAAAAACCAAAAAAAAAAAAAAAATATGGATTGGACAGGGTGGGCCTTAATCTGAGGCAATCCTAGGAAGGTCTCTAGACCTTCAGGGTAGGCAGGTGGGGGCTAGTGAGGAACACCCCTTGGAGGAGAGGTTCTAGGTATCTTAGAAAAAATGGAATAGGATCAGAATAAGGAGATCAAATGCTTGCTGAGGGAATAGTATTTAGTAAGATTTCTTCAATTAGTAAATGGAAATTGTATGACATGGGTTCACTGTGACAGTTTTTCTTGTCATATAACATCGTTGATTGATGTCTGACCTTTATTCTTCTTGTACTCTCCCTCTTGTCATCTGGTGGCCTTCTTCGAAAGTTTCTCTCCCACCTGCTTGTTCCCAAATACCTGGCAGTCGCTTCCCAAATAATAGACTGGGAGGCTTAATATAAATTATAAATGCTCAGCCAATAACTCGGGCTTATTACTAATTAACTCTTACAAAAATTAACCCATGTTTCTATTAACGCTCTGCTATGTAGTGGTACCTTTATTAGCATGGCACATTCACCTCCTACTCTCCCTCCATCTGGCTGACAACTTCTCTGAACTGGCCCTTCTTCACCCTGTCATTTTCAGTTTGGCTTTCCTGCCTAACTTTATCCTGTTCAGCTATTGGCCAGTCAGCTTGTTTATTAAACCAATCACAGTGTAAAGGAATATTACACTGCATTCTTCCTTTTCTCTCTGTTCCTATTTTACTTTCATAGTTTTTCTCCTAAATCTTTCATATAAGGGAAAAACATGAAATGTGTTCAAAGTGGACTTATTTTGCTTAATGTGGCGATTTCCATTTCCATTGATTTTCATGCAAATGATATAATTTCATTCCTTTTTGTAGCTGACCATATATTCTTTATCCTCATCTGTTGATAGGCACCTAGGCTCATCCCATAATGTGATTATTGTGAATAATGCCATAGTAAGCACAGGAAATCAAGGTATGACAAAGATGCTTAGAACCCTTGGGGTATATAAACAGGAGTAGCATAGGTGGACCACATGGTAATTCTATTTTAGTTTTTTTGAGGACCATGGTGTTCTGTCATGAAGGAACAGAAACCAGCACACACACGGAGATTTTCTCTTTTTTTGTGCACCACCTTACAAACCATCCTTTTGACCATTGGCCTTGAGACAGGCCCATATATATTTCTTTCCAATAATCAATGGCTCTAAATGGGGAGAGCATGGTATGAACGTAATCTATATGGGTTTATTAATGATCTTAAATTAACTTCAGAAGAAATCTGACAAGTAGTAAATTATCAAGATAGTTCATCTGAGTACAAAAACATCTTTAACTATCAAATGGCCTAAACTGTCTGTTTCTTCTCTTATGATTAACAGACCCAGAAACTAGTCCCCCCTCTCCCCATTTCCTTTCATATCTGACGGGGGACTTTCCAATCCCTTGAGCTGGATCCATGGGTAATACAGAAAAAGATGACTAAGGGCCAACTTCGGTCCTAAACATCAAGGATTTTACTGTTCTCAGTTTCTGGGCAATGCTGTCATCAAGTTGAAGCAAGAGACCCCAAGAACAGTGAATCTCTTCTTAGACTGGCATATCAGTTACACTCCACACATAAGTTTTTTTTATGTCTCCATTTTAATCATGTACGGAGGGGGAGAGACACGGGTACTCCTCTCCAAGGTGATAATGAATGGCATTTCCACGTCATAGAGTGGGGAGTCAGATCAATTTTCAGTGCTTCAATTTTATATCCAACATAGTTTATAACATTGATATTAGGCCTAAGATGACCTGAAAGAAATGTATAATGAATTGAAACTGGTATTATTTCCTTTCTATATTTGTATATAATGAACACAAATTAGGTTAGGATTCAGGAAGATGGAGCAATAACTTTGAATCTGCTCCCACTACCTCCATGATCTCTGTTCACGACCCTTTAGCTTTTATTGGTTTGAACATAAATATTTTTGATAACATTGTGATATTTGGGATCGCATGATCATTAATATTCCCTTTTAGTTTTACTCTCATGATTTAGAATTTATAGAAAATATGACCCCAGGATGGTTGAAATCAGTGGTGTGCTGATAAATAACTGGCTAACTAAAAAAAAAAAAAGCCCCAAACTGTGAAAACTGTCCATTTCTGTGATGTAAATACTCATGAAATAGCTGATTATGGCCTACCATAATGTAGGATCACTAGCAAGGGAGTTTGGAAGAGATTGGCACTGTATCTTCAGCTGCTAGTTAGCCAATTTCAGCACAATAAGAAACCTAAGTTACTAAGTTATTCTTTCCCAAAGGACTGAGATGTTTAGATAAAAATTTGATAGTCAAAAGGTTTTCAGACTTAACAAGGAAACTCATTTTCGCATCATTATCTGAGGGTTCATACTGTGCTCATTCTAATTTGCTATTTGAAAGGCTGGTAGTCTGCACGTTGTCTTTCGCAGAAAGCTCTATCATATAGTAATGTTTTCACAGGTTGACTCCAGAAGCAATATTTAGAATCTGACATAATGCTTTCAATGATTTTGTTGTAGTTCCAGCATCGGCTTTAAGCCAAGATAGGGCAGTGTTTTACTCCACCACTGAGAGGATTAATGTGTACGTCCTGGAAAGTTGGCAGCACAGTGCCTGGTACCCATCCATGCTGTTTGTTGACTACAGTGAGCATTAGAACAGAAGAGGATAATTGAAATGCTGTAGACAATGCCAGCTAAAAATATACTGTCTGAAAGGGATACGAAATTAAGCCATTGATCCAGGAGGAGATGTTAGTTTAGGCCTAACTGCTATAGTAAGAACTATGCAAGTCATGGTCTACTGACAGAAACTATCATTTGCCAAGGTCTAAGTTTAAGCTTCATGTGACAAATACCTATCTTAAAGATTCAGCAGGGAAAATACTCAGGAACACAAAAATATTAGAATTTTTCCAGTTCTATGTATTGTATTTGTAATCTATGAGACAAATCTGCATTCTAGGCAATTGAGAGATGGTAGGTGACCAACTGCATGTGCTGTGAAATGTCATCCATGAGTCAGGAAGGCTTGCAATTCTTCCACATGAAACCCAAGGATTTGTAAAGGGTTTTTGGTCTTCAGATTGAATACCCAAACAGAAATATATACTAAGCATCATCTTGTTTCTCACCTTTACACTAATAAATATGAAGAAAAATGGGAGGGTGTGATATGATAGGTATGTTTAGAGGCAGCATACACAGCCGTGGGATTGCTGCTCGACAGACAGAAGCACACAGCCAGCCTTGTGGTGGCAATGCAGTCGTCTTCTTGCCTTAGAGAGTTCCAGTGCAGAAGACAATGGTAGAAGCTCCTTTGGGATGTGAGAGAACACTCAGTAGAAATCTCTAAAGAGGTATCACTGTATCATTATTTGGAAGAGGAGAAAAGATGGGTCATACAAAGGTCTGGAACTGTAATTTCTAAGTTTTAAATAATTTATAATTCTTAGTTTTAAATAGTCAATAAGCTCACTCCCTTGTGCCTGTTCTAAATCCATCTGTCTACAATGGGTTTATCTCCCTACACTGAGAATTTCAATGTCAATGTCTTTTGCAGTTCCTCCCTTTGGTAGACAGTTCTTCTGATCAGGGACTGGGGCAGAAATCTGTGAGACTATCACTTTATAAAGTCTTAACATGGATTCCCTTTCGAGAGGATCAAGGTTATGTTTTGTGGCCCTGTGTGGGCTACAACTAAGTTCCTGTTTTTTGCTCATGGCTGCTATGCCAGGGATCTCTTAGATCTTCCACTGGTTCTTTTTCATTTCTCTTTTTTTTCTGTATGAAACTGCATCTGCTTTATTGTGCATACCTTTAATTTCATAATAAAACAAACAAAACCCCAACGATGCACAATACCAAACCCCGCTATTCTGAGGGAGCGAATTGCCCTGTCTTAAGGCACAAGGACAGGACAGAAGAGATCTTTTAGACATGACAGAGCTAGCTGGGTCAGAGCCAGCCAAGACTGTTGGAGGAGCTACTGGGAACTATACAACGGACATGGGCTTCTCAGGGGGGGTCTCTAATCTACTTCTTCCCTGCATAGGCATCCTCATCATTCTCAAGTGCAGGGAGGAATAGCAGCTTTGGGCTCCTCTGCTGTCACCTCATCTTCATCAATGCACATGCCTGTTGGCTCATGCAGGAGATGCAGTTAGAGTGGGTTTGGGGATCCTCCAATGAGACCACAGGAGGGCAGAGCAGTTTCAAACAGCAGCACCCCCAGGTTCTGGGCAGTTTTGTCACGTTTGTTCATCTGAGCCTTTTACCAATGGATCTCCACCATGGGATGGTCAGGATTGATCTCTAGGTGCTTTTTTGACCGTCATGTAGCCCATTGTAGAACTGTCTAAAGTGTCTGGGACTTCATGATCTGATCCATGTTGACTGCCTAGCCCTAGGTGCTTGTCACAATACAGGAGGGTGATGACACAAGCCTGTTGGAGATTGCCACCTTCTCCACCCTCCTATCCAAGATCTCCTTCATCACTCGGGAGGCAGAGGCAGGCAGATCTCTGTGAGTTCGAGGCCAGCCTGGTCTACAAGAGCTAGTTCCAGGACAGGCTCTAAAGCCACAGAGAAACTCTGTCTCGAAAAACCAAAAAAAAAAAAAAAAAAAAAAAAAAAAAAAAAAAAAAATGTCCTTCATGGGTTTGCAGAGATTCCCAAACTTTCTCTTCATTCTCTCTTCCTCATCCTCTGTAGTTCCAGATCACCAAGGCCAGGATCTTTCCATCAAATTCCTCGAGCTGCTGTATGCAGCTCACCCCGAGGCCACTCTATTCCCCACTTCTCTATCTTATTCATAAGACAAAGCTCAGACCTGGAACCACTCTTCTGAGTTGATTGTCAGTGCTGCACTCTTACTGAGAAGAAAGTTAAACCACCAAAGACTGAAGAAAACCAGCGGCAATTGACAAGGTACATGTTGGTCTAAAAACAGTATTAGACAATATTGGTTAGTTTTTCTAAGCCTATTTTCCTTTAGGAAATATATAAGGGATAGTAATGATAGTTATTGGTCACATTATCATCTTACATAGTAGGTATTCAAAAGATATTTGGTGAATAGCCAAGTATAATTTTGGTTGGGCGCCTAGCCTTTATAAGACTGAGCCATCTCTGCAGCCCACCAAGTAAAATCTAATTGACCTGGATATCCTTATGCAAAAGTGACGTTAGATCTCCGTCTTCTCTATGTACAAAAATTAAAGACGAAGTAGAGGTTAATGGGAAAATGGCTGCAAATATAATTTTGGTTTGGGTTGATGTAAATGTTCTT
The DNA here is from genome assembly GCF_903992535.2 of Arvicola amphibius. NCBI lineage: Eukaryota > Metazoa > Chordata > Mammalia > Rodentia > Cricetidae > Arvicola > Arvicola amphibius. Next base: position 40,336,925 of record NC_052060.1, on the reverse strand, counting down.
GAATTAGACCCTAGTAGTAACCACAGCACAACTTCATGAATATAATGAAGAAACCACTGAATCCCACACCATAAAAGGGTAAATTTTATGGTTTGCAAAGTATGTTTTACTTAAAAATAGATGCAGACTGAGATGGCTCAGAGGGGAAAGTGCTTGTCTTTCGGGCATGAAGACCTGAGTTCGGATCTCTAGCACCTATCTAAACAGTGGAGCATTGGTGGCTGTGTTTGACTGCAATTCTAGGCTGGAGGTTGAAGAAGGACCAGGAGCTTGCTGGCCAGTCAATCTAGACAACCAGTGAGCTCTAGGTTCAGCCAGCATCCTCATCATCAAAACAAAACAAAGCAAACAAAATTACTCAGAAGGGTGAATAAGATGACACCATATGCGCAGGCACCAGCACCCATACACATATGCACACAGAATTCAAATTAGATGCAAATAAAATAAAGACAGTAAGAATGACATCATGGCCCAGAAACTTGAGGTGCCTGTACAAATGTTCAGAGCAGACAGTCTTCACAATGAAGAGGAAGAGAAGTTCTGAAGAGTGAATACTTTTGAAACAAAATTGAAACTAAAAGACGTATCTCACTGAAAAAATGTTCCTCTTACAAATGATGAAATGTCTTAGTTTTTCTGATTACATATTTGTGGTCTATACAATTCTGGTCTCTCAGATTCAGTAAAGCCCAGGATTTAATTTTTTCTTTCAAATAATGTGGCCGAGGCAGAGGCTCTTGGCTGGCTCTCAGTACATATTTTCTCTTCCCACAGTGTACTTAGGGTCTCTGAGCTGGGGAGATGGCTCTCAGCCAGAGGCTGACATCTCAGCTTTCCTTGTCAATCCCTGGTCACAGCCATATGTGTGCAGTCTGACCACTGCTGTACCAGTAGAAGGGATGTGAGCGTCCAGTCTGTGTCTGTGAGAGGAAGGAAACACCCTCTTTTTTCTTCATATACTATATTCTCATCATGGTTTCCCCTACCTTATCCCCTTCCAGATCCTCCCCACCCTTCCAACTTCATGCCTTCTTTTTCTCTATTTAGAAAAAAAAGGGCAAATAAAAACAAACCAGATTAAAACAAAACAAAAATAGCACAAAACACACATATGTATGAATACACACACAAATGAAAATGATAAAAGCACGAAATTAGAAACAATGATATGTAAGAAAAAAATCAGGTAAAATATGCCCAAACAAAGCAACATCAGACAAAACCAAACCAAACAACTCCCCCACCCCCACCGCAAAAAAAACAAAACAAACTCACTCCAAAAATACAATTGAGTTCATGCTGTGTTGGCCATCTACTGATGGGCCTGGGGCCTGCCCTTACACGCGGTTTGTTATTCCCCAGTGAGACTCTTTGGAGAACTAATGTTCCTTTGTGAGTGGTTATTAACCTGATGGCTTCTTGGTTAGGGACAGGGCCTGTGTGCATTTCCCTGGCTCTGGGACCCACCTGCCTTGGACCTGTGCATGCTGCCAGTCTGCAGTGCTTCAGTTACTCACAGAGGGAAAACTGCTGCATGGTAAAGCAGTAGGAGACGCTGCCAGCTCTGCATCACGTGAAGGTAAGATTACTGCCTCTGCCTGTGTAGACTTGTATGTGTCAGAGCAGAGAAGCTGTGTGAGTCACCCTGTGATCCTGCTGTAGGAAGTGGCAAACAAGTTATCAATGTGGCTGGTGTTTGAAATCCCACTCTCTGAGAGTGCCGCTGCCACTTTTCACGGTGGACTAAACACACACACCTCTTGTTTGTGAGTGAGCAAATGCCACATTTATTATGAATAGCTTTCCAATTCCTGCTGTAATGAAGAGGTGGTGATTTCACACCCCATTTCTGAACCCCGTTGTCAGGACAGTCTGCTCAGAGCGGCGGATGCAGCTTTCTCAGTGCATCTTGGAGTCTTGATAATGTTAAATTTGCCCTGTCTGCTGAATGCCTCTGGCGTTATGTGGCAGCGGGGTAAAAATACATGATCAGATTTCACTATTAAGAAAATTCCTTCAGTAATACATGTACAGTCAAGTTCCTGCCTAGACAGGTGAACATTGGGCTCAGAAGATTTACACAGTGATTCACGACAAAGCTTTGTGGCACCCCAGTGGTCTGATGTCCACTTGTGTCTCAGGAGACAGCCTGTGACGAGCTGCGCCTGGGGCGATGCCACGCGCTCCTTGTCAGCCATGCGCATAGTCCTTCATATCTGAGGAGAAGGGACAGTGAGCAGTCCTGTTGGCTTAATCTTATTGATGCCACCATCTAGAATGCAGACTCTTGGATATTTCATCTTCACAAGGTGAGCTGCGAACTGAAAAAAGAGGAGTTGTTACAGAAGTCATTCCTGGATTTCTTCAGTTCCTGGTTTTTATCAGACTGTGAGACAAGGGCATTTTTATAGCAACAGTTGCTATTGTCACTTCTGCATAAGTCATTTGTCTTTCAGGATACACTCAGTCACCTATTTATTGCTAAAAAAAACCTTTATGCTATGGGGTAAACCTGTCTCTATTTTTATGTGCTTTAACAAGTAACTTTAACTGAACGCAGCATAAAGGCTGTAGAGAGAGCACGCTCTTCCTAGTCTGTTAGCCTCCTGCCCAGGGACTTACCGCTACTCCTTTCTGTTGTTATTTTATAACCTTCCACAATAGCTAAAGAGCCCCAAATCTATTTTGAACAGTGTGATATCATGGTAAAATTATCACTTACAACAGTTCTGTGTGGAATGTCTCAGAGAGGGCCACACTTTGGATGTACAATGTTTTTGAAGCAAGCAACCAAATGAACATTTTGAGATTATCGACTTGAAATCCATAAGGTCTTGTCCAGGAGCCCTAGATGCCTGGCCACAGAACTCCATAAAAGCCACACCGACACAGATCTCTGCAGACTGAGCCTCTCCAGGATGCCTGGCTGCCTTTCCCATTCACTGTACTCCTGACTAAGAAAGTGCGGGCCTGTTTTCCTGTCACCATCTTAGAGTGGTCCTCCCGTGTAGCATTTCCTTCTCTCTGGTAGGGTCTCTTTTAACTCTCAAAGATTCTTACTTATCCTCAGTCTTTGGTCTTACCAAATTCATTCAAATGACTTCTTTTAAGAGCGTCCTTTAACAAACCATAACCTGCTTGAGGGAAGTGGCTTAGTTCTTCTTTTTACCCCTGGTGTCTGCTACACGACAAGAGGTCAACATACATTTGCTAAACTCAACTAATGATGACTCTTAAACCTGGGGAAAATTGTGGAGGGAGGTTTTCCTTTGGCGCCTCGGCTGTTCAGTCTTTGTTTCTTCCTCCTAAGAGGATCCCTTCCTTCTCCTTGGCAGCCTGCACTTCTTTCTCATGACTCCACAAAGTTCCGACCTCAGGTACTTCAACAAAGCTGACTGGTGGCTGCTTGTAGGGCTATTACTTCCATCCGATATTTGAGGTTTAATAGTTAGGTTTCAACACATGGTCTAAATTTAGGGAACAAAAGAACCAGCTGAATAGTTTGGTCAGGATATGTTCAAACCCTCAGTACTAGAGACTGTTTTATTGACCCGGGACTCAAGAATGTACACTTTAAAAGACGTCTCCCCTTTGAGCCCACAGTGACACACAACATATACAGATGAATATAAAAGCTATATAAAAACCCACAAACCTCCTTAAATGATTTCAGGGACAATTGTACAAGATACTGTCCTAAGACAAGACACAGTCGGCGTAGGCAGTGTCCATTGCTGGGCTGTGACCGCAGCATTCCTCACCACAGACCACATAAATGGATGCCAATACTGCTGACCACGCCTCTTTCTCCATCATTCTCTGTAGCCCCCTGAGACTCACGTGGTTATTTACATTTCAAATCCTGCTCTCATTTAAGATACCAGCTGGAAATCCTCAGTCATAGATAATGTTGGAGAAGTTGGGCTACCGAGTATTGAAAGCCACAGTGAGCTCATCTTCTCCCTGCCCTTCTGGCTCCCTTGTCTTTGAAGCCTAGTGTTCAAGAGCAGTGGCACCAGATTCACCCACTCGGCTGCACAGGGAGCACTGTCCCATACCATATGATTACTGGCACAGCTGCATATTCCCACACGCAGCAGTACAATTACCACGGAGGCTGAAAATCCTAGATAAACATAGCATTACCAAAAGGGCTTTCTGGGTAAGCACTTAGCTTTCAGCACTTTAAAAAAAACACCTTAGGAGTAAGAAAATGAGCAGAGAAGGGCTATTACACATTTAACTAATCTCTTAACTGACGTTGTAAAGCTGTAAAGAGTTCCTATTATAGATGGACATAACAATTAGGTTGCTGTAAGGCTGGAAACTTGGAATGGCAAAATAGGCAGAGGGAAACAATCGGAAACAACCAGGTTGCTGCTATGTGGGTGGTCTGGAAAGGGAAACAGAACAGGAGCACAAGGAGATAGAAAATGTTCAGATTGCCTTGAGAGCATTCAACTTTCATTTCAGTAAAGAAAAAAAAAAAGCAATGGCTGGATTTCCGCACAATACTGGGAGTTCTGCTCTGATTCCTTGTGGATCCATGTGAAACACTGGCCCTGCAGCAGAGCCAGGGCTACATCTGTCTTTCCCACTCCAGCCCTTCTTTCCCACTCCAGCCCTTCTTTCCCAGTTGCTCATTTCCCTGAGTGTCTAGTCAGCATTAGACACAGTTCTAGGTTTTGAGGTATTTAGGAATGGGGGAGATGGTAATCAAACAATTAACACCCAGAAAAACGGGATTACAAAAGCAGTTGTTAAGGCATTTAATAGCGTTTCTGACTTTCCCAGGCATTGAGGATGCTGTTACCTCCTTTTTCCATACCATTCCCCTCTCATTACTGACTCCTGAGGTGAATAGGAATTCAGATTTGCTGATGAAAGTTGCTACACTGATCAGACAGAATTTTAGTGAGAGCTTGATAGGTTGGAGAGGAAAGAAATGGCTTTGAATATGCTAGATGTGGCTTTCAGTGTGATTAAAAAAAGTCGTCAGGTGTGGAGATCAGTAGTAGCACAGGGAGAACCACACAGGTAGGCATTTGTTAGTTCCATCCTTCCCCCCTCAGGGGGCAGACCTTCAGCTGCCTCAGCAAATGCTGGAGGAACTGGGCATAGGAGGAAAGGTCTAGAGACTGTAGACCCCACAGGGAAACCACACTCCTGGACATACGGAGCAGTACCCCTGGTAGAAGTTCAGGGCGCTGCAGTGGGCTGGGGGATAAACTCATCAGAACTGTCAGGGTGCTTTTAGTAAGCAGCAATATCAAAGTCCATTCCAGGCTAGCCATGAGTTTCTGAAGCCGTGCCCCAACACCAGTTTTTTTGCTTAGAGCCCACCCTAGCTGACTACTCAGCCAATATTGGAGAATGGCATTCACTGCAGGTCAGTTAGTCTGAGACCCTAAGCTCCAATTCTTACAGTGTAGTCTGATAGGGGAAGAATGGGGCTGTACAGCCAAGGCCTATAGCAAAAAAATCTCTATAGATCTGGACATGGGAGGTATAGGGATGTTTAGACATGTGGGCAGTATGCCCATGCAAAGAGGATGGAGTGTTTATCACAGCTCAGGTCAGTACTCTCTGGTGCTGGTGTGCATGTCAAGAGCTGGGTAAGCACACCTAAAACCCCAGCACAGGGAGGGTTTTGGAGGTGCCATTCCATTTGTTTGCCCTATCCTGTATTTTAGCTTGGACTAAGAGAGAGGTATGTTTGTCCAAAGGAAATCAAGTTCTGTGTAGCAGGCAAGTGAGTGAAGTGGAATTTTTGGGCAGCGTCAGGGTACTCGAGGTTAACTAAGGCCAGGGTGCGATAAGCTGAGAGTAAATAAGGTGGAAGAGAAGCACCGAATAGGATCATGCAGAAAGAGAAACGACAGCAAACACGCAGAGCAAACAAACAGCAAGACTTAGAGGAGGAACAGAGGGGCCATTCTCCAAGCTACCACAGGACAAGTAAGCTGCCTGGTTTAACCTTTGGCTTTATGAGTTTGACATTCATACTGGAGAAAGGACAACTAATAAACATACTGCTCAAATCCAGAGAAGGCTTGTTTTCCTAACTCCCCGATAATGCAACATTTGGGGATAACAGTGCTATTTCCGGGTGGGTACGACACTGACTGAGGGAACTGGAAAGATACTGTAATGAATAACTGGAGTCATGCACTTGTTTGAGTTGAGGCCTGTGCTGTGTTAGCCTTACGAGCCCTCTTGCCATTCTGGAATGCTGGAAACAGGGCCCCCAATCAGTATTACAACACAAGGCCATGGTGCACTGGCAATGCTTGTGAATTGTTTAACCAGTTTGTAAGAATTTGTCAAGACCATGAGTCATACAAGTTTGAGATAAGAAAAAGATTTCTCTATGTCGACTTAAAACAACATGCTGTGCTCATGAATCCTATGATCCTGATGAGACTGAGCAATGCCTGGGTTAAACACATTCTAGGGGTGTCTACGAGGGTACTCCCATAGATGATCGAGAAGGGTGGGCCTGGCCTGAAAGTGGCCAGCAGTATCCCCCAGGGCCAGAAGTAAAAGAGAAAATGGATGTTCCTTCTCTCTGCTCCCGGGCTCTATGCTGGCAGTGGCTCTGCTCAATCACACACCTCTAAGTCTACGAGCCCAGAAAAGGAGTTCACCCTTTGACATCCCTTTTCTCAAGTCTTCGTCACAGCAAGCTAGTCTGACTAGCACAGTGTTGTCTTTCCTGGATTACTGGAGACATTTCTGGGACTGCTCCTGGAGGTCTTGGTCAGCGGCTCTGGACTAACAGCGGAGGGATCATGCGAGATCAGATGGTGATCTGAGCAAGAGACTGGCTGGTGCACCCAGTACTGCACTGGTCTCTTCCCATCGTTACCTGGTCAGGTGTAACTCTGACTGCTGCCTTTTGCTCCCATTCTTACTGTGTTCTTCCCATAACGAAGATAAGTGTCTTATCCCTGTTGTTTTTATTTTACTTATTGGAGTTTATTTGTATTTCATAAGATGTGGAGTGAGTTTTGTATGTAGTGACAACTAAGTGGCTCCTTTTTCCTCCTTTGTAATTTCCCTCAAAGATGAAAACAGCAGCACTGCAAAGCCTGACAGGGAGGCCATGGTCCTCAGTCACGCTCTACCCTGCCCTTTGATAAGGATATTGAAACCACAACAAATAGAAAATGCTAATTCTTCAATAAAAAGGTGACTTTACACAAAGTCATAAAATCCAGGATTATGGCACACTTGTTATATAGACAACTATTCGTGTGATTTGAAATCCACAATATGGTATACATTCAGGTTACAACAAGCTTTTAAACATTGCTTTGTTTTTGAAGAACCTATTTTGAGATTAGGAAATTTGATAGTATAACTGTCTGCCTTAATTTTTTTTTTTAAAAAATTTGTGTTCCATAGTTACATGACTAACTATAATGAATGGAATCTATTTCTGTGTTTTAACTTTCAGTTGTCTGTAGTTCCTACCTTAACTTCATTTCTTCCCATTATTTCTCTTTTCCTTTAAGAAACATTCTCAAACATATAAAAACATACCAGAATGGTATAATGAACCCATAGCTCAGCTCAATGATCATAATTTGCAGTGAATTTATTTCATTATTACTCCTATGTAATCTTGTTACTGTTTTATTTCCTTGATGCAAATTCTGGAAGCTATAACGTTTAACAAATAAGTTATTTAAAATGAAAAGACTTAAATATACATAATATCAGTGGTGTTGCATTTCAAAAATAATGACAGCCAGGTCTGGAGGTGTACAGTGGAGGCTGCAGCTGGAGACTGCTACAAGTTTGAGGCCAGCTTGGGCTACAGAGACAGGTTATCTTTAAAAAAAGAATGCCCCCTCATCTGCCTCTATGCACACATCCACCCATTCTTCTTCAATATTCGCTTTCTGGAGTAATTTGAATTGGGGTCCACACAATGCGACAGATGCCCCTGACTTGCTTTACCTCTAGGTTTCTTCCGTCTCTTCACTTCTTTCCATGCAGCCTGTTCTCTCAAACGTTTGTCCCCATCACTCCCCAGGCCTCCTACCAAGACTGTCAATGTGGCAGGAAGTGTCACACCCCAGCATCAGGGTGACTCTGGTTGGAATCCCACTTGACCATCAGGGTTACCGACACATTTGACTATCCCTCCTCCCTTTCCCAAAACTTTCTTCCATCAGTCTTTAGTCTTCCCGCCTCGCCCGATTCTCTTAGTAGCTCCCCAGCTGCACCCTTCTGCTCGCTCTTGTGGGTTTCTGTCCATCTTCTCTGCCCCCTTGCTTTGTCTTTCTCAGATGCAGTCATCAGCTATGTGGTTTCATTTAGTTTCGTGGCTTAACTCTCATCTATACACTGGTGACTGAACTGTCTCTTCCCTAAACTATAAGTTCATTAGTCTGTCTGTTCTAGGCTTGCTCTCCACTCAAACATACAGGTTTCAAAAGAGAACCATTGGTTTCTAGCCACTTCTACCTTAACTGCCTTCATCTCAGGAAATGGAAACTAATTCCTCTAGTCAGTTAGGTAATAAAAGCTGATATTCTCTCCCCTGTGTCTCCCATATAGTTTTTAAACCCCAAAACATATTCAGAATGTTCCTTGTCACCTACTATACTGGAGTAGCCCAAGTGACCTGTTTGGTTCCTAGGTTAGTCAATCAACTCTTAACTCATTTCCTCCCTTCTATTCCTGCTTCCCATAGTCAAATTCCCACATAGTGGAAGTAAGACTTTTCTCCCAAGATTGTTTTCATTGCTATGGTCTATAGAAACTCCAGAACCAAATAGTTTCCTTCCTTTTCCCATTCCTATTTACTTTTCTAACTAGAAGAATTTACAGTTACAACATTCAGCAATACTACACCTTCAGATTTAAAAAGCAGACAAATGGGATATAAGGTATCACTTGGTGAACACTTGGATGTAGGCCCACACCCAGTGAGTCTTAATAATTACTAGTGATGTGGGTGTCCTTCTGTATATGTGCTGTTTTTATTAGCTAATGAATAAAGCTGATTCAGTCAATAGCTTAGAAGAGTAAAGCAAGGTGGGAAATCTAAACAGAGATATAGAGAAAAAGAAGTTGGAGTCAGGTCCGACATTAGCCAGCTGCTGAGGAAACAAGACACATAAAAAATGAGCGAATGCCATGGCCACGTGGCAATACAAAGGCTAATAGAAATGGGTTAATTTAAGGTGTAAGCACTAGCTAGAAATATGCCTGAGTGATCAGTAAAACAATGTTGTAATTAATATAGTTTGTGTGATTATTCAGGTCTGGGAGGCTGGGAAATGAAAGTGAAGTCTTATCTTACATACTAGATCATATATCCCTTTGCCAATTATAGGATAACTCTTTTTCCATCAAAAATAGCATACATTTATAAATTTATAGATTTTTTGAACAGGTTCAAAGGCTCCCCAAATGCACAATACACTCTAGATAAAAAATTTTCTTTATTTTATTCAAAATTTAATATATTTACTTAATACTTAGGACTTTTTGTATGATGGTCCTCTATAGAGCCCTAAGTTATTGCTTAAAAATTGTTTACATAGTCAAAAAACTCCAATCAGTCTTGTCTATAGAGAAAAAATTTAAAAAGTAAATATGATAGCAGTGTTATTTGAAATAGTTTTATTCCTAAGAAGATGTACACTGGCTCATGTCAGAACAGCATTTCTGATAAAATGCCATCATCTGATAACACATGTGTCAGGAGATCTACAGAGTTTCCCGCTATATTTCCTTCTGAGCTGTATGTTTGGGAAGTGAGTTTCAGCAATAGTCATTTATCATCTATTGTTTACAGTAGACAACCGAGCTCCGTAAGCCCACACTGTGTGCTAGCCCCTGCTCATATCACATGATGTTGACTATGCTGTGAAAAGAATGTATACGATAAAAACTAAGATTCAAAACATTTAGGGCTGTGATGGATCACAGCCAAGTTCCAACTCTGCAGGTCAGGAAAGAGGGCTCTTGTGCTTAGTTTTCTGTTCAGCCACACACATTCCTGTGGCTAGTAATTAAGTGGTGGGAGGGCAGGGTAGGTAGGTAGAATAACACAGACTGGGACAAGATAACTTTTCTTCTTTAGCAGGGCATGGAAGTAAGTGCCCAGAGGATAACTTGGCAGTTGTTCTGGAAAATGAAAATAAACATGGAAATAAGCTGGCTCTAGGGGTTTGGCCAACCTTAGACCAAATACTCCTAGTAAACAGGGGAAGTAAGATGGTCAAAGTCTGGACCGGGGGTAATGGTTTCCTTTACTACATCCCTGTGTGGATGATGATGATGCTTGACTCTATGAGGCTTCTGGAAAGCTATGAGGAAGTAGCTTCTGACTAGCTTTCAGCTCCAGGGTGTAGAGTCTATCATGCCAAGGAGGCAGCCAGTCACATGTGTCAAAACAGACAGCAGTTCATGCAGCACACTCAGCTTCCTTTTTCCACTTACATAATTCAGGAGTGGCACACGCAGTGGGTAGGCCTTCCCCACCCGCCACAGTCATGTCTAAAGGCCTATCTTCCAGATAAATCTAGATTCTGCTAGGTTGAAAATTAACTATCACTCTCTCTTACAGACAAAAACAGATAACACATGCAATGTACTTATCACAGCACCAGTCACAGAAAGACTAGTTCATAGTCTGGATTGTTACTGTTGGGACTCTTTCCTAAGGAGTATGTTACCTGGAGCCTAGAAGGGTGGGATTCTTCATAGTGGTATGGATGTATGGAATGATATGGCATTACTGACTAATGTAGCAGCAGTCATAAAATGACATCTTACGTCAAGATAATACAGCTACCATGGCTGTAATTATATATGTTGCCACTGATTTGGGATATGGATTTAAATTTTAAGTGACCAGCTACTTACTATACTAACTTTCTTGAAAGAGTGCATTTAGACATCCTGTTACATAATATATAGCCATAATTTGTATGAAAGGTGTGTTTTATGGCATAATTAGTGAAGATTCAAAATCAAGGCTGGCCTTCAGTCAATGTCAAAAGTAAGTACTGTCATTAGCCCTGTCCTACTAAAACAATTTTTAAATATTTTTGCGTATTCATTCATTTTGTGTGTGTGTGTGGGGGGGAGTGTGAACATATATATATGCAGGTTAGAGAACCACTTGTGGAAGTAGTGTTTCTCTGTCCACCATGTGGATGCCAGGGACTGAACTCAGCTTGTCAGGAGAAAGTGCCTTTACCCACTGAGTCATCTTGCCCACCAAGTTTTTGAAACTTAAAATAGCCTATGACCAAAATTCTTCATATTCTCATATGACTATGTTTTGGATAACTATATTAAAATGGTTCTTATGGTTTGTCCCTTTTACAAAGCAAAGTAAATTGGATGAGAATACTTTAACCTCCATTCCTAATTTTCTCAATGAGGAAACTTTGCTGACCTTTGGTCTTCCTTTTCATTCTGCCCTAGGTGCCATAGGGTTCATTTGATTGGTATAGCTCCGCCTGTGTTCCCCCAGGGAACTAGTAACTGCTACTTTCCTAGGAATGATTTGTCCCCATTTTGGGGAAAGGGCTTGGATGGGATGGGTTCTGCATTTGCTCAACACAGGAATGTTCTTTACTCTTTCTGGGGATGTTGTTTGTAACCCTGCTTGGATCTCATATGCTGCTCTCTGATACTTTTCTTCCTTTTTGCTTTATCTTTCTTTGAGAGAGGAATCTCTACATAGCCCTGGCACTTGCTACACTAGCTATGCAGACCAGGATGGCCTTGAACTCAGAGATCCATTTGCCCCTGCCTCCTGAGTGTTGGCATTAAAGGTGCGTGATGCCATACCAGGCCCCATTTTTCTATTTATTTCTCTCCCTCCCTCCCTCTCTCCCTCCCTCCCTCCCATGGTAGTAATTTTTAGCAGTCATATCTACTTTTATTTTTTATTTTGCTTAGAATATCCTCTCTCAATCTGGGGAGGGAGTCCAAATTTTGAGACATCCAACCCTTGAGTTTCTAGGTAAACAAATCTTTCCAAAGTCCAACAAATGCCACCCAGCAGTTTGCAGAGCCTATGTCTGGTCTGATTCTTTCACAGGAGAAATTCAGTTTATATTTTTGAAATTTCAAAAAGCAGCTAGAAAAAGAATCCCTGGAAACCTATGCTGTCATATTAACTTTCATCATTACAAAATAATGGAGGTATCTAACTTTATAAAGAAGGAGGCTTAATTAGCTCACAGTTGCAAAGAGAGGAAGCCCAAAGGCCTGCAGTCAGTGCCCATAGTGGATGGCAATAATGTATGTGGAAGAAGAGAGCACATCTTGGCATCAGAAGTCAGTGACTCAGTTCTACAGTCCCTTACAGAGGCAAACCTCCACTGACCACAGGACCCTAACCCTAACCAGCTAGGACCTGCCTCTTAAAGGCCACACCTTTCAATATCAACCTTAAGACTAAGCTCGTGATACAGACTTTTGACGAACGACATCAGCAGTTACCATCTGGGTTTTTCTAAGCCTTCTGCTACTTATCCTGAACAGGAGGTGGGGGACAGGACAGCTCTGAGTACACTTACCTCGGCTGTGTGCTTTGCCACGTGTCCCACGATCACAATGACCTTCCCCTTGAAGTTCTGAAGCATCGCAGTGTAAGGGCCCTGGCTGAGCTCTCCCTCCGCTGTGAAGGCAGCGCTGAACGGGATGTTGATGCTGCCTGCAATGTGACCTCGGAGAAAGCTGACCAGGGAGTTAGGGAAAGCCACTCTTTTACTTTCTTTTCTTTTCTTTTGAGTCTTGATTGTCTGAGAGAAACAGAGGTAACTCAGTCCTAGACAAGAGCACTAAACATTTCCATGTTCACCCGAGTATTTTATCTAAGCAAAGTAAGATCCTCTAAGGAGGAAGAAAATTAAACTTGAAGATGAAAAGAGAAAGGAAAAGCAGCTTGAGCTGTAATTTTCAGTGGAAACAAAGTGACCCTGGCCCAGTGAAGCCACAGTCACTGACTGGCTACAGTCTGTGTATCATCCAGTTAAAAACCACAACCAGGGTTTGGTTTTGTTTATAAAGTAAATGCACCGGCAAGTGAACTGTCTCAGGGCAAATCTGATACCAAAAATACTTGATGCTAAGTCAAACTCCACTGGGAACTGTCAGAGGTTGTCGGCCCCAGCTGGAAACTGTTTTGCTGCAGGTTAATGTGTCCAGTGAACTCAGCCAGCATACCCATTATTCTGACTTTACAACCTCCTAAGGGGGCCATGTCTGATGGTTTTTATACTTTAGAAGAATTCTGATGATCTAATTGACTATTATTAGTTTAGAAAGTAAAGCCATCCACTAACCTACAATATTTAGAAATGACATAAGATCTGAAACATCCATATATGCTTTACTAAGTAACTAAAAGTACAAGTAGACTAATAAAAATAGAACTTTGGAAATTAAGGTATGGCTCAACCGTAAAAGAGATGTATGAGTTGCTGGAGCAGACTGCATCCACTTGGGAGGACAGGGAGCAGTTTTCACTGATGAAGCGATGGCAAGGTCAAGTTCTGAAGAATTAAAGACAAAGGAATAGAATGGAGGAGGGGACGCAAAGTTTGGGCAGTGGGGAAGCGTATGCCCAAGTAAGGGCAAGGAAGGACAATGCTGTGGACAACTTGGGACGTGAGATAAAAAGGGAGGTGGAGGCTCAACTTGCCGGGTGTTGTTTATGATAATGATCTTTATTCACCTAATAAGGAAAGTCAAAGTATTATAAGCAGAGAAATAGCATCCTGGGTTTTGATTTGGGTACCACTGTGGGAAAGGCGCAAAGGAAAGCTGTGATCATCTAGCTCATACTGCTCCTCTCTTCTCACTGGCCTGAATCAGTCGCCAGAAGGAGTTTTTGTTTCTCAGAGAGCACTTCTGGACTGTGAACAGCTTTATTTTTAGTGGATTTACAGCAGCAGAAGCAATGCAAATCTATCCCAGTCAGGTGCTGGGACGGAGATGCCCAACCTGCCCACCTGCTCCTTCCTTCTTGTCTGCACAGCCTCACCCACTGCCCCCTGGTGAAAGTGTGACCCTTGGCTATGGTGTTTGTGTTAGATAATCCTACCACACTGTGTCATGTCTGGGGGAGAAGAGGATATGGAAGGAAGAGCTAGGTACTTGATACACACTGGGTCAATCTTATTTTCTCTCTCGAAAAGGAGAAACAAAAAAACGATGCTTACATTTGTTCTTGAACATAAAATCCAATTTGAATGTGTCTATATAGAATATTAACCACATAACAAAAAATCATAATCCCCTGCTCTAGAAGTAAAACTGTTTAAAGTTACATTATGTGAATACCTGGTCTGAAAAAGCCACTTGAATATAAATATCAATAACATTACCTGAAATAACAGATACATCTGGGGAATTTCTATATGCTACTTAGTATGTACTTTTAAAGTAGATTTGTCTATACTGCCTTTTATCACTAAAAGCATGTCACTAACTTGCTATTTTTCCAGAATTTTCTGTTAGTTATGCTTTATGGTGGTTTTTTTTTTTTTTTTTTTTTTTTTTTTGGTTTTTCGAGACAGGGTCTCCCTGTAGTTTCTAGAGCTTGTCCTGGAACTAGCTCTTGTAGACCAGGCTGGCCTCGAACTCAGAGATCCGCCTGCCTCTGCCTCCCGAGTGCTGGGATTAAAGGCGTGCGCCACCACTGCCCGGCTATGTTTTTTTTTTTAATGTCAAAATGCTTGACAAAATGATGAAAATAAGAGTTTTGGGGAGGAGGAAAGTTCTGTCTAAAGCTCCACACACTTCAAGTCTCCCATTGTACTTGGAAGCAAAAGCAGCACCTCAGACCACAGCTGCCCCAGTAGTGCAGTCCTGGAAACTGTCTAAGCACACCCTTCCCAGAACACTCTTTGTCAAGAAGTGGAGACTGAGTAAGCACAGATGCTTGGACACACAAGGCTGGCAGCCTCTACATCTTCCATCCATAACTGCATTGCTGGCAAACAACACAGGAGAAGAGCCTGGCCTAGCTAGAGATCAGTGCATTGGCAACAAGCAGTCTTTTAGTATGCTTGACATGGAAGAAAACAATTTTAGTTACTTAAGGACCTTTTGTCCTTGGTAATTATTTCATTGCTCACAGCACAAATCCATACAGGGCTGATGTTAAGATGAAGTAGAGGGAGTCTCTCCATTCCCTCAGGCAGACACTCACTTCCTAATTATAAGCCACACCTGCCAGAGACCAGGTGGGCTGCCTACCTGTGGACCTCCTCTACTTGATGCCCCCCAAACAATCCCCAATCTCCCCTCCTTTCTTACTCACTGTGTTTGAATCCTCAACTCTGGTAGTGACTCCCTGCAGGACCAGAGGCCACAACCTGCAGCCAGAACTTTAGGTAAGCTCTGCTCTCAGACCTCCTTCACTCTCTTGATGCCCCACAGCCTTGACTCTATTCCCAAGTCTCTCTTCCCATCTTGTTCCTATGTCTCAGCTGCCAATTCAGGTGGAGACTCCCTGCTGGATTAGGGACCATGCAGGCTACCAGAACTCCAGGTAGTCTACCTACCCATAGACCTCCTCCAATCTCTCAGTGCCCCCTCCCACCTGACATTATTCCCAGTCTTCCCTCTTTGTTGCTGTATTCTAGCCCCCAACTCAGGCATAGAATCCCTGCTCAACCATAGGCCACACAGGCCAGAGAGGAAACAGAAACTAAGGAACAAAACACCCATACAACAAAGACAAACTCAGAAATCAGCACAGACATACAATCACCCCAAATCTGGATGCCTAGATGCCAGAGTAAGAACACAATCAACAATGGCCAGGGCAATATGGTACCATCAGTGCCCAGCTATTCTGCTACAGTAAGCCCTGAATAGTCCACACAGGTGAAGCACAAGACAAAGACCTTAACCAACCTTATGAAGATGGTAGAGGTCTTAAAGAAGAAGTAAGTCCTTAAAAAAATCAAGGTAAAGACAAACAAAAAATTGGAGGGAATGAAATGAGTAAATTACTTAAAGCCAAGAAAATGAACAGTTGAAGGAAATGAATAAAGCTGTTCAAGATCTGAAAATAGGAATAGAAGCACTAAAGAAAGCACAAACTAGAAATGAAAAATCTAGGTAAGTGAACAGGAACTACAGACGCAAGCTTCACCAACAGAATACAAGAGATGGGAGAGAGAATCTCAGGTACTGAAGATATAATAAAATATATATACAGGTCAAAGAAAATGTTAAGTCTAAAATATTCCTGATACAAAACATTCAGGAAATCTGGGATACTATGAAAAGATAGGAATAGCAGAACAGCAAAAATCCCAGTTCAAACAGCTTACACAACAATATACTAAGTAGTTAAAGTAGATAGAAATTTAAAAAATGAGTCCTGAGCACAACGTACTTATATCATATAGGTAAATTAAGTGGGAGGGTTCATATTGTATGTCTTTACTTCACAAAAATTAATTCCTTTAAAATACATGGTCAAAATTCAACTCAGAAGCAATCTCATATTTCTGAATTCTGCAGAACATAGTATTTTGTTGAGTATTATGGCCAGTGGCACTAAAGTTTCTTTATCAGACCTCACCAGTTATGAAATCCTACATGTCTCTGTGCTGGCCTGCTTTGTGTTGACTGGTTTAAATAATTTAACAATATCTCTTTAAACGCATTTGAAGACTGGACCTTTACTAATAGCCTAAAAGGGAAACAGAACTAAGCCCATGGTTTTTCCATGTATATAACTGAGTAGCATGAACTGAAAAAATGTTCAGACATCATTTTCTCACATACTGGACTTGGTATTAGCAGCACCCTATTATCCACATTTAAAAATCTCACTTTTAACACCCCACCAGTGGCTCCCACTAACAACTTCACTTTGGTGACCCTCATCCCCCATCTCTATCCCAGCAATGGTCTGGCAATGGAAGACAGCACTTACCTTGAGCTTAGAGTAGCAGAAGCAGCTGTCTAAAGCTTTTGATTTTTTTCCCTGAAATCCATTTTATTCACAATCTTTTCAATTTAAAATTTTATAAACAAAGTGGCCAGACAACAACATTTCTGCTGAGAAACGTCCCATGGCCCAGATCTCTCAGTCAGCTCTCCTGAACCAGGGCCTAATAACCGCCATTTGACATGGAATCATTTGGCTGCCTTTCTGCAAATGGTTCATGTAACTTTTCTCTGCCTAAACACTTTATTTATTTAGACAGGCCCTCTACACCCGTGTCCTCCTGTGCCAGTTTCCCGAGTGAGTGCTAAGGTTACAGACTTGAGCTGCTGGCTCCATTGTACTTCTCTGTAATCTCTTAAATATGTTCTCTGCCTCTCTGGACCTGATCCTCAGAGAACTGTGTTCTCATTCCCAAACGTCTTCTATCCTGTTGCTCACTGAATCTACTTGTACCTAAGCAGCCATCATCTTGTGCCCATCCTTGTATTTCTATGATATTTTGGGTATGACTCACATCACAGTGTGATGCAATTATCTATTAAAGAGTCCACTCTAACTCTATGGCTGGAGAACAGGGACTCTGATTTAACTTTGTATCCCTGTTGTCTAGCCAATGTCTTTAAACAGGACCAACTGGTTTGGATCTAGTGCTAAAACAGCAAATGACACCGACTGCTAATGTAACCCTAACAACTATTAATCCAAGCAGTGAAGAAATTCCCAGCAGTAGCTACCGTTCAGCCCACATTAGGGACGACCCATTCAGACATGGATGGAATGTTTAGATAGACCGAATACAAACTTACACAGGGCAAGCAAACTCTTGCTGAACCTCCTTATTGCCTGTCTTCCTCTGACCACAGGTATCTCCACAGTACTTTGAAAATATTTTCAGAAATAAATTCTTCAGGAATAGTGAGAAGAATAATATTAGCACTCACTGTGTATGGTGTAATGATGGAAACAGTTGGTGCTGGTTTCAGATTAAGTGAAGTCTTCAGCTGTATTTCCTGTTTTTCTCCCCCCTTTTTTCTTCCATCTTTGCCTCCCTCCCCCCTTTCCTAAGAGCTTAGAAACAAAGCTGTAAACTCAGCCTTTACTTGAAGCACAGGAGATTAACATTCCCTCAGAGCATTTATGTTTACAGATAGCATCAGCTGGAGCCACATTTGCATGACTAAGACCACCTTTACTATGAACTCCAGGAAATCTGAAACTCTAAATATTTATAGCTACCAAATCAACAGCTGGGCATTACCTTTGAAACCGTTAACATTACTCATAAAGTTTATGCCAGTATACAAGAAACATTTTCTATTGCCTTTCTCCAAAAATTCCCATGGAAATACTGAAAAAAGCTTCACCTAGAAACACTTCCCCTCTGGAGTCTGGCAGTGCTGTCACTCTGGGACTGTGCTTTACTGCCCAGTGTGCGCAGTCTGCTACAGCCCTCAGCTTTCTTTGCAGTCCTCAGAAACAGGCAGGTAGCAGTTGATGCTGGTTTGCTAATTCACTTCTCTTTACGTAAAACCAAAACACAGACAACAGTTAAGTGACTGCAGCATCCATGGACTCCCAGACAGCAGTTGTAAGCCATCTGTGAAGGCAGCTCCTTAAACATACTAGCATATAGTCCATTTGCTTAAAGGAGTCTCCCTCCCTTCACAACTAGGTGGCTCAATTATTTTGCATAGGAAAAAATGAGATTAAAATGCAATTTTAGAAATTTATTATCCCTAAAACAAATGAGGAAAAATGTTTACCCATATGGTGACATTAGATACTCTCTCATGTAATAGGCTTATAAAACAGCAGAAAGCAGACACCGGGATCCCAGCACAGAAAGGTAGAGGCAGTTTTAGTTCTAGGCCAGCCTGGTGCTGCATAGCCAGTTAGAGGCTAACATGGGAGAGCTTGTCTCCCAAACTAACCAGAAGCAGAGGGCAGAACAAAATGTAGAGAAACATCAGTATTTCAAAACTACCTTTCTTTGGAGAAGGAAAATTACTTTTTTCTATGTTTTGTAGCAAGAAAGAAATGGAATTATTTTAAAGGTACACTAATTAGACATTTAGTCATGTCTCAAAATGATTGGTAGAGTGATACTAGACCTAAATAATTGTAAAGTTTTACTGTGATGAAAGGTAAAACTATTCAGTCACCTACCATAATACTTCACAGGTACTGTCAGGGTTTCAATAGCTTTATGTTGTTTTTATTGCTTATTTTAAGTATACTTATGTTTTGCTTATAGTATGTATGTATACTCCTTGCTTGCATGGTGTTCAAGGAGGTCAGAAGTGGTATCAGATTCTAGCCCATGGCTTTAAATTCTAAAACCATTATCACTGGGCTGCTGAGACAGTTCAGTGAGCAAAACTGCCTGCCACCAAACAGAGGACCAGAGTTCGATTCCCAGGACTCACATGGAGAAAGAAGAAAGCCAGCTCTACAGGATGTCCTCTGACCTCCACATGCACACTATAGCATGTGTACATTCACAAATACATAAAAATGTAGTAAAGATTTAAAACAAAAAAGCACACCATTATTACAGCTTTAAGGAAAATTAGATGTTTGAATGAATGGGTTAAGCCTGACAAATTAAGTCATAAAAAGAAAGGATTTTTGTAATACTCTTTTTTCAAAGTATATCATTATATTCCAACATTTAAAATAGTTTTCCTAGATTTTTGTGGCTGCATTTGTTTAATGGGATCCACACAGGCAAAATTGTTCAGCTGGTAAGTAGGCTATGTATACATATGGGTACTGAAGGTAGCAGCTAGGGTTTGAAGGAACGTGGATAGCTTTGGAATGAATACAGAGCTTGAAATCAATACAAATAACATTTTGGCAATTAATTTGTATTAACTGAGTCATCTCAGTTGTGCATATGCTTAACAGTCTATGCTGAGACTAATATGAACCTGGCAAAAAGCATAAAGATTGGCAGCTTGAGGTTGGCGCTATCTATACACAAGTTTAATATAAATATTAAAAATAAAAGTATGAGGGTTTCATATACATATCAGTGGTAGAGAGCTTCCTAAGACAGTCAGTGCCCTGACTTTGGTCCCCAGCACTGATTTTTAGACGAAGTCAGATGATATCTAGAACCATGATGCATATCAGAGAGACAGACAAACAGACAGACACAGACACACACACACACACACACACACAGATCCTAATGTTTGGAAAACATTTTTATAACTTTGGCAAGGCCACTGCATGCAATTTCAGAGCTACTTAGCCCTTCTAGTCCAAAGGCACTCCAGAAATGCCCACTGCTCTCACCACACACCCTGTGTAAGGAAAGAAAGAAACAGGAGTAGGGCAAACCCACCCTTTCAAACCACTCAGCAAGGATACTCTTCACTATTTCGGATGTCGACCACCAGAAGCTTTGGCTTACTAGACTTTGTTTTCTTGGTGGGGGTCTTGAAGTGGCCAGTCACTGAGAGCTCGCACAAATCAATCAAGTCCTCTGCTGAAATCCGGGGCGAAACTTCTGATTTTAGGTCATTTAAAGTGATGGATTCTCTTGACTGAAAATAAAGCACAAGGAACAAAAATATTGACAATTTTATAAAGACAAACTACAGGCATTTATTAGCATCAGCATAGCCCAAGAAGAAGAGGACTCGAACTCACTTTGGCAATCTATAGTGTAACCGTGCTCCTTACTAGAGTAGACCTCAGACCACTAAACTAGGACACTGGCCTCATCCTTGCACCTGTTACGTGGTACATGGCTAATTGACACCAAGGATATTAACAGTCATTCTCTGTGTTACTTTGTAGAGAGAAGAATTATTCCTTCCTTGCCCCCACAATAGACAATGCAATAAATTCAACCTGACAAAATATTGAGTATCACTGTTGCTTTTGAAAACTTATGTGATGTAACTTGAGAATTTAAGAGCTTTCATGGGCTGGGGATGTAGCCCAGTGGAAAAGCATTTGCCCTGCATGCATGAGGCCCTAGGCGCCATTCCCAGGAAAATAGACAAGCAACACCATCACCAGCAACAAAACCAACAGCTTTCAGAATTTACTGGAAAGTATGGCAATCCAAAGAGAAATTATTTATATGCTTAGTTATTATCAAAATTGAGCCTCATTATCTCATTTTCGGAATTTCATTCTTTTGTTCTACTTGGAATCTGCAAAATTTAGTATTTCTAGGAAAAGAAGTACACCAAATAAGTAAACCACCAGACAAATTTATTTCGAAAAAATGTTTTCAATTGGAGTTTGATGTCAGTTTTCATCTCTGGGGTTCCTCTGACTCTGTGCACAACTCTTTAGTGGTAAACACTTGATTACCTCCTTTATTAACTTTAAACAGAAATAAAAACTGATAAGCTTTATGGGTTTATGATGTTTAATAAAAATAGGCATTAAGGCCAGGAGGTGGTGGCGCATGCCTTTAATCCCAGCACTCAGGAGGCAGAGGCAGGCCGATCTGAGTTCGAGGCCAGCCTGGTCTACAGAGCTAGTTCCAGGACAGGCTCTAGAAACTACAGGGAAACCCTGTCTCGAAAAATAAAAATGGGCTTTAAGAACATTATTTTCTTTTTTTGACTCACAATGTTTAGAACATTAAAGTACAAAATTGTTGGAATTAAGCTGAATAGAAAGACATTAAATATTTACAAAAGCCATTGATAACAGCACTTGAGTAACATATACAACAGCACACAATGGTCTCAGCATTCACAAAGTGGAACTATATATGGAATCTTAGACTGGACCACACTTCATGACTGTTTTGAGACAGGGTTTCTCTGTAGTTTTGGAGCCTGTTCTGGAACTAGATCCGCCTGTCTCTGCCTCCCGAAGGCTCGGATTAAAGGTGTGTGCCATCACCGCCAGGCCCGCACATCATTTTTTTTTTAATATTAAGAATTGAAGCTTTTGAAATGACTGATAAGCAGGCACACACCAGAACCTCCCTCTCCCTCCCTGTTTTAGACGCAGTCTTTGCAGGTGTTTCTCCATCTGAAGCTATGTACATCTTTGGAGATGAAACAGAGCTTTTGTGCTTCAGTTTCAGGAGCAGGAGAGAAATCACTGACCAGTCAATACTTTCTAGCCTTCTCTGGATGTACAAAAAGATTCTTAATATGATACGCACAACTGCCTCTGCAGACTAATTTTAGAGCTAAACTAAGTTCTTAAGATAAATTACAGTACTCCAAGAAGAGAACAATCATGTTATTATAAAATACATTTTCTAGTAGTTTTTAGTTTCCTAAGCAATCTTATTATTTAAAATTTATACCCAGAGGCATAACAAAGATTCCCCTGCACCACCAGCACATATGCCAGAGTTTCTAGCTCATGGGCTTTGCTATAGACAGTGGACAGGAACTTAGAACAACTACAGAACAGGTCTGCATGCTGACTAATTTATCATTTCAGTACAAGATCTATTTACAAATACTCATATCAAGCTCAGGTTTTGTCCCAAGAAAGTTCTGTTTAACAATACATGAGCCTTAAGAACACACAACTATTCATCATTTGGTACTTTTAGATTTGAATTCTTAACAATGAAAACTTCTCTTTAATTTGTATTTAAGCTTTTGGGTATATATGAATATGTGGGTGTAGATGTGTATGTGGGTTCATGTTTGTGTGTAGGTGTGTGAGTGTGGCATCCAGAGGCCACCCTCAGGTGTCGTTCCTCAGGGTCACTCACCATGTTTTCTGAAATGGTCTCTCTCATGGCTCTGGAAAGAGCAGAGATTGCGAGGCTGGCTGGCTCGTGAGCTCCAGGCAAGCCATCTGTTTCTGCCTCCTCAGAGCTGGGGCTTCAAGGGCACACTACTGTGCTTGGTTCTGTAACTTGCATCCTGAGGATTGAGTTCAGGTCCTCATGCTTGCACAACAGCCACTCTGTGGACCAGGGTATTTTCTCAACCCCTTTCTTCATTTTGTGATATTGCTACACTGCTCAGATTGACCTTGAACTTGTGATCCTCCTGCCTCTGCCTTTTAAATGCTGAGATCAGGGGGCATATCTTCATATTCAGGAGACAGCAGCCCAGATAGTAAAAATTCAGTATGTACATCTAAGAATTTAACAAATCATATTATTTTGTTTACCTAGAGTCAGAATTTATTTGGCAGATTACTGGTGAAAATCCTATAGTAGTCCAGACCTTTGAAACAGCTCCCTGCCTAGATTCATGGGGATTCTCACCAAGTGTCAAACATCTAATTCAGGTAACAAGACACACACACGACAGCATTCTGACACCTGGGGAAAGGCCTGGGCTTCTACTTGTAATGTGTTAGTTCCACCCTTAGGAGTTCTGCTGCTGAGCGCTTTTATATGTATATGTGTAACAATGATTAAAGAACAGAGGCCACAGATTTGATAGAGATCAAAGTGAGTTTATGGGAAGGGTTGGAGAGAGGAAAGAGGGTGAAGGATGTAATTATAATTTCAAAAATAAAAATTATTTTATAAAAGCAATCTTTCTAAAGAAAAAACTTTCTACTGCCACCCCATTTCAAGGCTGGTATGAACGAAACAGGAATTTTAGTAAGGATCTTATTTGAAATATTACACCCTCCCAAGTTTAATTCCCAAGTGTCTTGTCACTGTTTTGGGCTCACATTCCCTGATATGTGACTCACTGACACAGAGGGCTCAGAATATAGTAGCAGCTTTCTCAAATGAGTCTGTACACTTGGCTTTTGCATTTTATAAACTACAAGAAAGTTGAGACATAGTAGCTACTAAGGGAAACTGGGTGAATTAATGAAAAAGAGAAGCATATGAGAAACAGGAAAATAGGTCAGGAGAAAATATGATGAACACATCTAGAGCCTAAAGTTTTAAACATGAGGCTTGGGAAAAGATAGTTACAGACAACAAGAAAAAGGTGAATTTAGATTTAGACATGTAAACTGGGCTTCACAGAGTATTCCACACTGAAAAGATGAAGAATACAGCTAGAGATGGAGACAGACGTTCGTGAGAAGTCGCAGCTGGAGGGTCATATCAGGCATCAGCATAAAACTATAGTTAAATTCATAAGAAAAGGTGAACCAATAAAAAACCAAAGAAAAGTTGGCAAAAATATTGATTTTTGGCAATCATAGCTTTATACTGCTAAGACAATCTTAAATGTTGTAGTATTAGGAGAAACAGAGTTGAACTGTTTTTAGGAAAAATTTAATTATTTTTCTCCATGTAATTACTAAATAGCCTCTGAAACGTTCAATATTTCAAGTGCATGCATGAAGGACATGTATTTCAAGTGCATGCACGAAGAACATGTATTTCAAGTGCATGCACGAAGGACATGTATTTCAAAAGTGCATGCACGAAGGACATGTATTTCAAAAGTGCATGCACGAAGGACATGTATTTCAAAAGTGCATGCACGAAGGACATGTGTTGCAAGTGCATGCACGAAGGACATGTGTTGCAAGTGCATGCACGAAGGACATGTGTTGCAAGTGCATGCACGAAGGACATGTGTTGCAAGTGCATGCACGAAGGACATGTGTTGCAAGTGCATGCACGAAGGACATGTGTTGCAAGTGCATGCACGAAGGACATGTGTTGCAAGTGCATGCACGAAGGACATGTATTGCAAGTGCATGCATGAAGGACGGCCTTTTGCAAAAGCTACAGATTTGAAGCTTTTATCATGTTCAGGTTTTGGGAGAAAGGTCACTTTAAAGACATAACTCTAAAAAGCTACACCATCTGCAAAGATGTTTTTTTTTCTGTACATTTAAAACAATATATTGCTCCAGTAGAACTTTTTAAATTTATCTTCCTTATTTTTAGAGGAACGGAGGTTACTGTTTCTAAGATTCAGAAACAGCATCTGCAACAGAGTTTGAAATAGC
This sequence comes from Arvicola amphibius, assembly GCF_903992535.2. Classification (NCBI taxonomy): domain Eukaryota; kingdom Metazoa; phylum Chordata; class Mammalia; order Rodentia; family Cricetidae; genus Arvicola; species Arvicola amphibius. Next base: position 40,312,087 of record NC_052060.1, on the reverse strand, counting down.
TGTTCTGCTCTGGAGGCTGCATAATGCGTTTTTTACAGTGGAGAGGTTTTGTTCCCCTAAAGAGAAGAGAGATAATGTATGTGAGTATGAAATACAGAGAGGAGAGACAGGATTTCTTTCAGTGATTGAGGATTTTATGCTAAAAATGTTAAAGATGTGCTCTATAAAAGCTGAGTGTGAGCTAAATTTCTTCAAAGACAGTAATTTTCCCTTTGATTTACACTATCAGCTTGGGGATATTTCATCCATTGGACCTCAGTTTTATCATGAATAGTTGAAGAAAGAGACTAAATGACACTATTATTTATTTTAACTTCAGTGTTCTTTGACTTCATTTCTGATAAGCAGGAATACACTCCCAAATTCCTGCTTCCTTCTTTGAACAAGTGAGAAACTTGTTTAGTACTCTGTAATTTCATGCTTTGCTTAAAAAGACTCAGGGGTGATCACTGCAGGCCCCCTTATAAGCGGGACACACACATACAAACAGACCAGTGAAAACTTAGTATGCAAAAACCAAGCTTCTGAATTAAATCTGTAACTTCATCTCAGATGCTAACCCCCCAAGGTGTGGTCATTACTGAGGTCTGGCTCTGACCTCATTAGTTGTCTTTCTAACTCTTTTCTTACATGTCAAAGTGCTTAGCAAAACAGCACATTTGTTAGACTGTTCCTTGCTACTCAGTATTTCTTTCATCACTTTGCTCAGTATGTAACCAAAGAGTATCAGATAATGGTCAGTCTCTGATTAGAAACTTTGGTATATGCTTGAGAGGAAAGTTGTGTTCTCTCTATTCGTTCTTAAGACCTCACCAAGAACAAGGTGGTCAGTCAGGTCAATAAAGGGTTTGCATTATTATTATCATGACTAATTTCTGATGAAACATTTGCTGGCCAGGTTTTTGTCATCGGGGAAGAGGGAACTTCAGTTGAGAATGCTTCTGTCAGATTAGTCTCTAGGCAAGTGTGTGGACATTCTCTTGACTGTTACATAAATCATATAGATATCATGGAATACAGTATAGTACTCCTCAGAAATCTGAAAACATGTCCTATAATGATTCAGCGATTTTCCCACTGGGAATATATTCAAAGGAGATAAAATCTTTGTGCCCAAAAGACACATGCATCTATATTCACTATAGTGCTGTTCACAATAGCTAAGATATGGAATCTATCTGAATGTTCTCAGATGAGCCCATAAAGAAAGTATGTAAATAAACACTATAAGTTATTGTTTATTGAGCCCTAAAGAATGAAACTGCCATTTGAGGTAACATGGACAGATCTAGCTCAACTATATACTAAGTGAAGAAAGTCAGACCGAGTCAGACATCACATGTTCTCGTTACGTAAACTGGTGACTCAGTGTCATAGAGAAATGGAATGGAACTGTGGTCATTGGAGACTTGGAAGGACATTAGAGAAAGTGAATCAAAAGAAGTTCTCTAAAGAGAACTAAACCACAGTTGAGGAGGAAGAATTAGTTCTGGGTTCTCCGTTACACAGAAGGCTGAGTACAGGTTCAAACAATCAATGATCTATTTCAAAATTCCAACACATGAAGATGATTAGTGCTTGAAGGAATGGAAATTCTTACCATGATTGCATTACTATATATTATATACATGTATTTAATTACTAAAATGTACTGCATAAACACACTACAAACACTGCCCCAATAAAGGGAAAACTCAATAACCTATTTCAAATGAAAGTCTACCAAACAGAAATTTTAACTAATTAAAATTATCAGCTATAATAATAATGAGTGAATTAAATAAGTACCTAGTTAAGATAGTCAATTTTAAAGCTGGTAAACAAAGGATATTCATATCCCCTTTTGGTTTAATACAGCTTAAAATGTAATAATATACAATCCAAGAAAAGAAAATATTTGGTAAAAGTTATAGGTGATAATTTTTGTAAGGAAGCAAATCTTTAAGATAATATAGTCTATAAAATATAAACATACATTTGATACATATATCCCATTAAAAATAATTCTGTCAAATTATGAGATGTTTAAGTGTGTTCATATTTTATTTATAGAAGTAAAATAGCTACTATATTTTTTAAAAGCAGGCAGTAATTCCTTGGTTAAAATACACAAGGCAGGACAGAAATCACAGATGCAGAAAAGGCATTTAACAAAATTCAACATCCCTTTTGAAGGCTCTGGAGAAACTAGGGATTAAGAGAACATACTCAACATAGGAAAGGCCATATATGACAAGCCTGGGTTCTGTAAGAAAGCAAGCAGAGCAAGTCATGGGAGCAAGCCAGTAAGTAGCACTCCTCCCTAGCTTCTGTATCAGCTCCTGCCTCCAAGATCGTGCCTTGAGTGTGTTTTGTGATGCAATGTGATGTGGAATTGTAGAAAAAAATAAACCCTTTCCTTCTACTCCCAAAACAAACAAACAAACAAACAAAAAAACCCCACACAGTACTGGCATAAAACCATATACATACATCAGTGAGATAGAATAGAGGCCCGAGATGTAAGTCCACCTAACTGTAGTCTCCTGGTTTTTGACAAAAACAAAAACAAACAAAACAACAACAAAAAAACCCCAAAAACAAAAAAAGCTAAAAACACACATTGCAGAACAACTTCTTCAACAAATTATGCTGGGAAGACTGCACATGAACATGTAGATGTAAAGTTATAATCTGAAATACTGCTATAAACATCTCAAGATACAGATATAGGCAGGCTGGTGAGATGATTTTAGTGTAAAGGTCATTGTTGCCAAGCCTGGCCACCCATGATACCCGGGGCCCATAATCAGCTCTTTCAAGTTGTGCTTTCATCTCAACTGTGCATTGTGACATGTATGTGCTCACACATATACACTCACACAGACACAAAATACATAAAATGAAAAAGTTGCAATTAACTTAAAAAGAATGCTAAAAAAGACAATTTATTTTCCTATCACTAAATTTATTTCAGTTGAGGCATCACATACACAACATGATTATGATTTTAATAACTTCTTGGTATGGGAAAAGGAACTATAAAAGATGTAATTGAAAAATAACAAAAATATGTGTACAAATCTAGTTTGCCATAAAGGGATATTTAGAATCAACAAGAGTAATTTAGTTTGTCCAAGAAAATAAACATCTTCATATTAAACTATCCATTTGAGAAATAAAGTTGAGTAGTTAAGACTGTTAGCTCTACGTGGTTGTCCCTTGCTAAGTGCTCATTTTGTTTCTTAATGTAGGGATTCTGCACCATAACTCATCAGGCACGCAGGCACACACATGCACACACACACACACAGAGAGGGGTGGGGGAGTGAATTTTATTTGAGCTTTAAAGAACAGCAAGCCCTTCGGCAGGAATTCTCACAGGTGTGAGGGATAGCTTCAGATGAAGGTCTGGTTTCACTTCTCATTATAGCCTGTTAGTCTGTGTTAGTATGTGGACAAAACAGGCTAAATATCAAACTTAAAATTTTACACATAAATGTGACCTTTGAACTCACATCACAGAACTTGTTTCTTTGCTTTGCATATCTCATAGGAAGTGCTGAGGGGACCTGAATAAATGGGACACTTATGGCTTGAAATTGGCAAATCATTAAACTTCCTGGATCCTGGGTATAACTGTGTCTCTTGTTGCCACACTGTGTAATATTGTGCCAGGATACATTTCTATTTAAATGTCACAGAATGCCAGTGATTCATGAAATGACATCCCTGAACTTTGAGGTTGTGTAAGGAACGTCTGTGCAAGACCCCAGATATTCATTAGCTAGCAGGAGTCAGGCTGCTATGCCCATCACTCTCCATGAAGAAATGTATTCTGTAGACTCACTGCTGGAAAACACTGCTAGGGGATCTGTGTCAAATCGATACTGAATTAAACCAGGCTGCACAGAAACTGTCAGCACGGCAGCCTTCCCAGCAACCTCGCGTGGATACGCTAATCATGCTCTGTGAGAGCAGCCCTGCTGTCTGTGGAGAGATGTGCCACTGTCTTCGTCAGTTCAGCTGCCAGTCTGGACCAACCCTACCTTGGATACCTACCTTATATCGTGTCAATTGTTACTCTCACCAGAAAGAAGATAATTCATATTTTCTTTTAAGATTTCTATCCTAACTCTGTACCTACCACCCCCCAGCCAGTCATCATCATCACAATTTAGTCTAGAATTCTCCTGGTACGGTTTTCGTCTGACCCTGACCATGGGCACATTTTCTATGCTCATTTCACTTGTTGCATTTACAGGGCACATCTCTATTCAGAACATTCTTGCTTAAAGTGAAGGCAGAGGGGTGGTATTTACAATGTGATGAGTTAGAATTGCAAGACATTCCTCTAACCAAGAGAGAAAACATTTGGTATGTATGCTATTACAAATTCTGATTTCTCCGATATAATTTCACAAAAGAATAAAAGTAAATGTTTAAAAAGACAGTGACAAAATACCATCTATCCTTTCTAAATTTTAGATGGATTCAGGGAAACCATTAGCTCTGTTAAAATGAGAGGGATATGAAGGTCCAAAGGGAAAAGCACTAATGAACAAACACCACTAACTTGCAGTTCCTTGACCTGGAAAGAGAGGCCCATTCTTAAGTTATCTGGTTACAATATTTACTTAAACTTGTCTCATTTCACAAAGGATTTGCGATAACTTTAGTTCAACTTACACTCTAATACATGTTTTTATTTTTACCCTTTCCTGATACATTATTTCCATCTGCCAAAATAGTTTTCTGGTGTACTGAATAAAGTGATATCCCAAATCTGGAACTGATACTCGGAGAAAGGAAGTTTATAAAAAATGATAAAAATCTTGCTAACTCTCGACTTGAGAAGCTCTGTTTTAAATAACAACTGGGTTCAGAAAATGAAGAACACAGTTGTAAATGAGACACGCAGGCACTGCAGGTTTTCTTCCCTGTGTCTACACTGATACTATATTTCAAACCACCTTCCTTCATGTCCATGTATTTACTAAGGGACTTGGAACAGATACAGTTCACATCAATGTGAAGTGAATCAAGGACCTAGCATGTGCTCAATGAATATTTGCTCAACAAAATTACCCAAAATTAACCTTAATAATGAGAGGGAGAAAAGAATTAAAACAAAAGAGCCATAGGAAGATGGTGGGCTAGGAGCCACGTTGGAAGAAGCAGTGGATAACACTTAAACAGAACAAGAATATTTTCCAAGTCAATCAGCTGTTTCTCCAGGTCCAGGCTCTACTGATCAGCAAATCTCTTCTACAACTGGACATGTACTTTCTCTCCAGGCAAACTAGACTAAAAGACTAAACTTACCAGGAAGTTTACAAAACTGGTGCTAGTGGGGACTTCAAAGAAGGCTTCCTAGCAACTTCAGCTAGGACCTCTATCAGTGTCCCAACAGGATGCTTCGGGCACCACAGGGCCAACCACTTGTGACATGTGGGCCTCACCAACCACAGCGAGGAAGAGTTTGCCTTGGTGATGCACAGCCCACAGAACAGAGTCAAGAAAACCCCCAAGGCAAAGAAAGCTGGGATGCCCAGGAGAAGACGCCCTTTAAAAGCATACAGAGCACAGCTAGACCAGGAGCACAGAGGAAAGGCAGCAGATCCATGAAGAGACAAAACTGCATTTAGCTCAGTGATCTCACCTCCTTAACGTCTCTGTCCAGCTCTCCTTCCCCACGACAGCGTTCTCCATCTGCCCCGGAGTCCATTATCTTCTGCCTCCACCCAGCTGCCCCTCTCCCCGCGGCTAAGTCTAATCCAGACAGTACAGTGGGGCACAGGAGGCCAATGCTGTTCCCTACTGTTAGTTCCTTTCTAATGATTCTCTTCTTTCTCTCCCTTTCTCCCTTCTCTTTCTCATACCCATGCCTCTCACTATCACATCTCTCAAAGCCCAGAAGCTGACACGGTTTATTTACAACATCTGGGTACAAATCTCTACCCTCTTTAAAAGTCTGCTGCTAACCGAAGCTCCCACACATCCATCCACTTTTTCTTAGACCTCAGTCACCGCCACGCCTACGAATGTGCCTTCTCTACTTCTCATCTACAAGGCCACTCTATCACCAGACTCGCTGGGATCGCTCACCCTTCCTTTCCCTCATACTAATGTCTCAGCACAGGCTGTGCCAGGAGGGGCTTTGCTTCCCGAACGAACCTGTACTCAGCAAGTGCCTGCTCCCCAGACATCTGCTCCTCTGTTCAGTCAGAGTGGGCTCACTACTGGGAGAGACTGCTGCTGAGAAAGCACTCACCCCACAGGGGCAGACTGGAGACAGAGCCTGCGGACAGGGGCACCAGTCTACCAGATGAAGACGTCACCACAACTGTGTGACTATGACACAGTATCTTATTAGTTCCTTTAGCTCAAGCTAAAATGATGATGGGCATGAAAAAGCAATAGAGCAAATAAAACATTAAGGGGAAATCTCCCCAAGAGAATGGATCATGTGGAAGATAGCATATCAGGCTATGAAGACAACACAGAGGATTGATCATTCGCTCTCTTCTGAGCGCTATAATCACATCCATTGAAAGAAGACAAACAACTTGAATTAAGAACAAAAATAGTGAAAATCTTCAGCAGTGATATAACCCAGATCCCAGAGCAAAAACAAAAGTAACATAAAAAGCCAAGAATACTTGTCTCCTCCAAAGTTATCAACTGCATACTTATGAACACTGATCAAAATAACTTACACAAAATTCTAGATGAGCTCAAAAGGCTAATTATAAATATGATAAGGCAGTTCAGAAAACTTCGATATTTTACAAAAGAAAATAAACAGCTGAATGAAATAATGAAATCATTCTACAATATGATAATATAATTGGGGGTTAGAGGTAGGGTTTCTCTATGCAACGGTCCTAGCTATCCTGGAATGCACTCTGTAGACCAGAGTGGCCTCAACTCAGAGAACCACCTGCCTCTGCTTCCTGAGTGCTGGGATTAAAGGCATGTGCCACAACCACCCTGGCATTAAAATATAATTTAATAAAGAAATAGAAATATTGAAGAAATTTCAAGCTAAAATGATGGTGGAAATGAAAAAAACACAATAGAGCAACTAAAACTTTCAGTGGAAAACCTTCCCACTGGAAGGGTCATGTGGAAGATAGAATATCAGGCTATGAAGACAACAGAGTAATTGATCATTCAGTCAAAGTCAGTCATAAACTTGTAAAACTATACGTATATAATACACAAGCATCCCGAAACTCCAGAAAGAGACAAAACCTATATAGTACAGGCATACAAGAAGGAGATTTTCATGAAAAAAGCCATAAAGCATTTTTAATAAACTGATAGAAGAAAATTCCCTAAATCCAGGGGACAGAGCCCTACCATATACAAGAGACACATAAGACACCAGACAGACGGGAGCAGAAAAGAAACTCCTTGCATCATATTATAGTTAAAGCCAACACTGACCCAACACTGTACACTGAAAAGAGAATACACTCAAAGTGTAGAAAAGTCAAGCCGCAGACCAAGACAAGCCCAACAGAACACAGCGCACTTTTTGATATGATCCATGAAAGCAAGAGCTTGAACTGATGTATTTCAAACTTTCAAAGATCAAAATTGCTAATCCACTCTAAAATACCCAGCAAAACAGTCACCATTGCTGTAAAAGCAGACTATAGGAATTTATGGCCATCAAGATAGTCCTGTAGAGGACACTTCCAGGGGTACTTTAGTCGGAGAGAAAGATAAACACATCTAAGAGACTATAGAATACAAGAGAAAAACCAAATGATGCTATGACACTCACTGAAAAAAATAGGGGAGCAATATACACATTTCAGTAATTACTCTGCATATCAATAGTCTTTGTTTACCCACAAAGATGCCAACTACTTCTGGCTGCCTCTGAGAAACATCTTAGCGGAATGATGAGACAGGTGTTCCAAGTAAAGAAACAAGATGGTACTGTTATTCTAATATCTGACAAATCATTCAAGCTAATAATTCTTTTCAAAAAATGAAGATGGTCTGCTGATACTGATCAAGAAAACCATCCATCAAGAAGACATCAAAGTTCTAAATATATATGTATAAAATTCATAGGCTTATCAGATGCTAGATTTTTTTGTTTTCATAAAATGAAGAAAGCAGGATTTTCCATTTTTACTTTAAAAATATTTTTCATTATTTCTAATAGTTAAATTGTCTTATTTTTGTCTTACTGCTTTCCTGTTTCAATGGGATAATATAAAAAATTTATAAATCATTCATTGCTTAGAGAGCCTTGGAGGTTCTGAGGTATATAGAGTTCTGTCCTAATGTTAAGACCACACATTCAGAATGTAAATATTTTTATATTAAAATGGTAGCTTTTCTATGTTAGGGACTTGGTAATAAATGCCATACTTGAATCTCCAATACTCCCACTGGATTATTTTGTTGTTGTTTAAATGAAGCTTTGTAACTGTTAAGCAATAACTGCATATCAATAATACATGTTCTGACAATATTAGCCTTTTAAAATTTTGATATTCCCCTTTTCACAGTATAAATTAAATATTATATTCTATAATGAAAATAGCAAAAACATGAAATCTGTGTAGTATCTTGGCTTTGGAAAAGGATTTCAAATATCATACATTCAATGCTTAAGGTGCTACAGCCTGGAGCCACTTGAGACATGAAGTAATGTCTGACTCTGAACTCATCTAGAGGTTATAAACCCCTAAATATTTCTATCTTTGGGATTCCTTAGACATTATGCTGCACTGACTTATAGGAAATGCATAGACACCTTGTGAACCCACTCTGGCCCAGCTGAGGGACTCTGACCCAGGCCAAGGGGTGAGCTGCACTGTAGGGGATAACTACAGTGATACAGAGGGGGGATTGAGAGGCATCACTGTTGAGAAACAGCAGGTTAGTGTTCTCTGGTTCTGAGTCCAAGGTTCTGGCTAGCTCCCTATGAACCCATGCCAGTGGAAAGACCAAAGCCAAGCACCCAATTGTTTCCTGTTATCCCTTTCTCACTGTACCATGCTACAGTGGTTGTTACAGAAAAGGTGGAAATAATCCTGTAATTTGTACCGATACCTGGTTTGCAGGGCCTTGAGCAACTCTAGATCCAACCATTATTCCACAGCAGCAAACACTACTACTAAGGAAGAAAACAAAACAAAACCAAAGACCCCAGGATCCAGCTGTCCTGTCAATCCTGGTGCACATGGAAACTTGCTCATACCATTTAAGACAAGATCCTGGACAAGTGCTGGTGGCAGCCAAGAGTAACACTAAGGTTTCCATTTGCCTTCTCATCCATACAGCTCCCATCATTATACTTGATCTAACAATCCACTCAAGTTAGGACTGGGTGTGGGCACCACGGAGGCAGTGCTATGGCTTCTACCAATGACTCTTCAGCTGCAGCCTCTGGAGCCAAGCCACTGTCTGATGTGGGATTCCCCTCTGTATGCTGTGAATATCATTGATTAATAAAGAAAGTGTCTTAGATGCCTGTGCAGGGCAGAATAGAGGTAGGAGGGGAAAACTAAATTGGATGCTGGGAGATATAAGGCAGAGTCAGGAGAAGCCATGTAGCCCCGCTGGAGACAAAGGAACTTTATCCAGTAAGACACAGCTTCATGGCGACACACAGATTAATGGAGATGGGTTAAGATATGAGTTAGCCAGAAATATGCTTAAGCTATTGGATAAACAGTATGGCAAATATTTTTCTGTGTGATTATTTGGGGAGTCTGGGCGGCCAGGAAATGTACAACCGGCCTCCATACAATAACCGTCTGATTCAAGCTTTAAGAATCTCCACTGCTGGGGCTGCCCGAATCAGAGGGCCTTGCTAGGAGCAGTTAGAACTAACACGACTTGATGAATTCTGGTTACCTGAAAGGGCCCACTATTTCTACTGCAAGAGAAAACACACAGTGAGTATCACACAGCCCATGACTATCAACAACATACCCAATAGCATGGCAAGTGTCCGCATTTTTGTGAGGCTCATGGGAAAGTGAGTTTCTGCCTCAATCTCAGTCTGTACTGTGTCCAACTTACAGGGAGAGCACACATGGTGTCACTTTAGAAATGCAGCCAGAACTGTGTTCAGGCTGACCAATCTGATGGAAAACAATGTTAATGCAGGAGCATAAGAAATATGAACACTCAAGGCAACATGCCTCTAAAAGTACACAGCAAAAACTCTCTAGTAACAGATTCCACACCTGCACAGATGAAATGCACCACAAAGAATATTTTAAATGGTTATTTAAAAGCTCAATGAAACACAAGAGAAAACAAACTTATTAAATGAAATTAGAAAGATAATTGGGATATGAACTAGAAATTCTGCAAAGAGACAGATTTTTAAATTTGTGGAAATGAAGCGATAAATATGTCAACTAAAATAAATATTGCATAAAGCCTCTGTAATAGACTAGGTTATGTAGAAAAAGAATATCTGCACTGAAGCCCGATCTTCTGAAATAGCCCAGATACATCACACCCTCAAACAAACAAAGAAGTATGCACTTAAGACCGTTAGGACACCATTAAACAAACAAATATCCACATTTTGGATATTTGAAAGAAAGGCAAAAAGAAAGAAGTTAATGGCAAAGGAAAACTGTTTAATGAAATCAGAGGAGAATAGTCTCCCAACTATGGGTAAGACTTAATGGCCACCCTTAGGAGGCATACAGAATAACAGATAGACAAGATCAGACTCTGTATGTCTTGTTATAGTCAAACTGTCAAAAGTTCAGAGGAAAAAAGATCTCCAAATCTTATAAGAGAAAGGCACCAAAAACATATTCAAGGTTTCTCTATTACACAGCTATATTTGCCAGTAAAACCAAAAAAAAAAAAAAAATCCCACCAAAAACTCTATTCTAGGAGGAAATGGCAAAGCATATTTCTAGTTCTGAAAAAGAAAAAGAAATTGTCATCAAGAATACCAAACCTAACAGGGATACCTTTCAGAACTGAAGGAGAAATAGAGCCTTTCTAAGAAAAATGAAACAGATTTATGATATCCTGATCAGTCTTACAAAAGATACTTAAGCCTATAAATGGTACCATCGCTTCTTGGCCTTTGGCTAAGATCAGTGTAAATCAGGTATCATCATGGAAGAATACATCAGTAGAACAGATACACAAAAAGAATAAAAAGAAGAAAGCACTATCAAACCACAAAGAAAAACAGGAAAGGAACAAAAGAAAATGTATTTCAAACAAAGATAATAACAGAAAGTATAAGTCCTTTTCTACCAATAATGAGTGAAAATGGACTGAATTCTTCAATTAAAAGATACAGAATAGTTGAATATATTCAAAAGTAAAACTTAAACCAAACAACACACATTCAGGAGATTTACATCACCTCTATGGACACAGAGATGGAAAAGGAAAATGATATCCCAAGCAACGAAAACCTGAAGCAAGCAGGAAGAGCTAGACTCACGCTAGGCACAACAGACTTTAGGATAAAAAGTTAATATTGAGACAAAAGTGCACCATCCAATGATCAAGGATCAAATCATCGCAAAGACATGGGGAGTTACACCTCTCTTCTGAGCAGCAGGGTAAAGACAGACTAGAGAACAGAAGGAAACATTTACCACTTTTTACCTGACAAAGGGCTGATGGCTGAAATATACAGAGAACACATACAGTAAAGAGAATATATGAAAAGCTAAATGCTCTGTTGTCCACCTAGATTATTTGATTATTGAACAGAATAATCAAATAATGTTTAGTTGGACTTTGAGTTAGTATTTTACTCTTAATATTATGTTAGCAAGTACATATGTGTGTGTTTGTGTGTGTGTGTGTGTGTTTCTGCGCACTTTACTGTGAGCAGTCCATCTTATTTAAAAGCACACAAGTGACTGCACATGTCAATGTAAACCTAGTGACATTGGGAAGAAACTGAAATCCTGAGAAACTATGACTTTAGAGTACTATGTGAGATACATTAATTAGCTTGTTTCAACTCTCAAGCAGGGGATAAAACCACTTTAGAGATTAGTCTAGCGGAAAAGAATATACCCAAATACCTGCAAACTATGAAGCCCTGTGAGACTACTTTTTTAACTGTTCAAATTACATAAAGTCTATTATTGAGATCAAATTTTTTCACATGTTTAAGGGGTGTTATTTATTTATTATTATTATTACAAATTTTCACCTCCTCCCCTCCTCCAATTTCCCTCCCCCTCGCCCTTTTCCCCCTTCCCCTCTCTCTCCAGTCCAAAGAGCAGTTAGGGTTCCCTGCCCTGTGGGAAGTCCAAGGTCTTCCCCCCTCCATCCAGGTCTAGGAAGGTGAGCATCCGAACAGACTAGGTTCCCACAAAGCCAGTACATGCAGTAGAATCAAAACCCAGTGCCATTGTCCTTGGCTTCTCAGTCAGCCCTCCTTGTCAGCCACGTTCAGAGTCCGGTTTGATCACATGCTCCATACTAGTACTTATATTTGACTTTTAGGAGCTATTCCATCATAGAGTATAAAATGTTTGAAAGACTCTAAACTCACTTAACACATAAAGCATTTGTTATAGAATTGAAGACCACTCAGTGAATATTCTATTTGATTCATGACAATATTATGTGCAAATAGTTACCATTATGTAAATGAAATAAAACTTAGTTTTTTTATATCTTGGGCTACTATATGTGTTTTTAATCAAGTTACTGTGAAAAAGAACAATAATTCTTGCTTTTTCATATATTACATATAAATAAGTTATACTGTCCATAAACAAATTCATATGCTTATCAAATTTGTCAAAGAGATACAAAAAATATCTAAAGTTAACCACCATCTTTCCTAAAAAGCACATTCAGTTAAAAAAAAAAAATCCATTTTGACCTTGCGGCTAGGAGAACACAACCGCCAAATGCTTAGGCTCTGCAAACCAAAAGACGGCTCCATCACCGGCACCTCAAGAACTCTGCAAACCAAAAGACGGCTCCATCACCGGCACCTCAAGAACTCTGCAAACCAAAAGACGGCTCCATCACCGGCACCTCAAGAACTGGGCCTGGCTGTGTACCTCGGACCCCGCACTGGGGGTGTGGACTCAGGAGGACATCTGCCCAACTCCAGGCCCTTCCAAAAGATCGTGTCTCAAAAATAAGATGGAGCAACACTCAAAGTTGATCTCTGATTTCTGTATTCTCACCCTCCCCACCCCAAAACGAAAATCTTTCATCCTATTCATCAAAAGTTTGTATCTTTACTTACTGTTTTCTTCTTACTTCAACTAGTAAACTATGACCCAAATTCTCCAGTGAACCTTATTTTTTTTTAATTTAATTTTATTTTTTGCTATTTAAGGAAAAAACTGGATGGGAGAGATCTTGGCAGAAGATGAAATAATTATTTTGGCAATTCTTTAGTGGCTTGAAAATCAAAACGGTATTACTAAGAAGTAAAGGTCAAAGCGAAATTTTAAACTGAAATTACTAGGGTAAAACTGCCAGAAAGATTCCTTCTATTGAAAGCGGGCCTCCAACTCATGCCCTGCTTTACTCCTGGTGCATCTGGAATGTCACGTGACCGTGCTGCTGCTGACACAGCGAAGGGGATGGAATGCTGGAACACTACCCCACCACACAAGTGAGTTAGATTCAGATTATTTCACAAAGTTCTATATAGTTTACAGTATTGAAATTTTAACTCCTTAATTATCAAGCATGTAAAAATAATTGCTACTAGCTTTGATTCTTGCTATACATCCTGCACTGAGTAGATACTTTGTACATTTTGTAAAATGACTTTGCTAAGCATAGGTTATTATGGTGTGATAATCTTGCCAATTTGACAGGACTAAGAAATACGTAAAAGAGTGAACACACTGCTTTGTGTGTTTGTGACATTTCCAGAGATGAGCAGATCTCAAGAGCTTCCTGAATTAATGAATTAGTTAAACCACGGGTGTGTTTCTAACATGCCGCCATTATTGAGAGGTGGTGAGAGCAGCAGGCAGGGTCAAAGTGGAGAAAGTAAGTCACTATGGCTCTGTCCCTGGGCTGTGCTTTGCGGGACCTTTCTATACCCCTATCCCTGCCTTCTGGCTCCTCATCAACTACTCTGTTCCACTACACAGCTCCTGACGACTTTGAAACCGCAAGCCAAAATACATTTTCATTCTTGAGTGTCTCTGTATTTAGTCATGAAAATAAGGTACGTAATATATAGGTAGGCACTTATAAATGTAAGTGGAGAGTGTGGATTATTCAATGTCATATGACAAAAATAAGTGGGGTCAAAATTGAAGCCAACTCTATGAAACAGTGAACATGTTTTCTCTACCATAGAAGATTTTTTAAAGAATCTAACATAAGCTGGCCATGGAGCTGTAGGACTTTCATCCCAGTATGTGGGAGGTGGATGCAGGAAGACTTCTGTGAGTTTAAGACCAGCCTGTTCTACATAATAGTTCCAGGCCAGCTGGGGACACATAGGAAGACCTTATCTCAACAACAACAGCAAGAAAAATAAAAAAGGGAGGAAAAAGACTAACACAACAGTATGGCATTACATGAATCTAAATTGTGACTGCCCCTAATTTTAATGCTGCAGCACACACCCATTTTCTACCTATTTTCCTTTATATTAGCATTTAAATTTGAACCCCCTAAATCATGGGAAAGTGAACAAAATTTCATATTAAAAATATTTTATATAGGGGCTGTAGAGCTGGCTCAGCAGTGTGGAGCACTTGCTGTTCTTCCAAATGACTGGGGTTCAATTCTCAGCATCTACATGGTGGATCACAGTCATCCATAATTCCAGTTCCATGGGATCAGACACACTCTTCTGATCTGAGGGCATAAGGCACGTACGTATGTGGTATACGTACATATAAGCATGCAAACAGTAATATATATATATTATAATTTGAAAAGTAATTTTAAAATAACACCTTAAATATTTCCCGTTTATCTGAATAAATACCACTCCTCCCCTTAGGAGAACTATTCCACTTTTGGAAGACAAGTGAAAATATTTATTTCCTCATATAGGTTCTTATTCATTTAGTAACTTCTTACAACCTTTCTCACATATACCCATGAAGCTGTCCCTCTTTATCACCCAGGTTCCTTGTTAATAAATACAATTTGGCTGAAACTGGAAATGTGAAAACACTCCTTTTTCATATTTTAAAGTCCACCCCATTAAATTAACTAAAATAATGCATACATATTATCTAAAATTCAATTTCATGAAAATAAATTAAGATAATGTAAGATTGGAATCTTTGGAGAATATAAGTTGTAAATACCTAGGTTGAATGAATTTGTAAATATATTTAATAAGAAGGCCAATATTGAAAAATATAATTGGATAGCATTCCAAACCTTGTTTCCTTTGTTATGAACAAATAAGTTCCTATTATAGCAACAACCTTTAATAATGCTGTATTAAATATTTTCCCTTTGCTTCTGTGATATCATATGACAAGTTTGTGTGTTACTAGCTAGTATGCTTATGTGGAAAATAATATAAAGCTTGTCATTAGAGGACTATGCCCAAACAATCTTCCTCACTGTAACATGAAAGGAGACAGAGGTCTTCTGAAATAAGCACGTGAACACAGTCATACATGAGGAA
Organism: Arvicola amphibius; assembly: GCF_903992535.2. NCBI lineage: Eukaryota > Metazoa > Chordata > Mammalia > Rodentia > Cricetidae > Arvicola > Arvicola amphibius. The sequence goes on along the minus strand of NC_052060.1, from coordinate 40,296,492 downwards.
ATAGCCACATTAAAAGAACACAAGTGACCCTTGTGAACAATAATGACACCAGGACACGCCAACGATTCACCCTTTAGGATTTACAACTGGTATCTGCTAACACATACCAGGTCTGTCTTTGGAGGATCTGTGCAGTCCACAGAGAAGTAAGGTGCTGAGCTCCGGACGCCGCTGCTCTCAGAAGTTGGTTTTGGAGGCTGAGCATGCTGTCTGTATGTAGCACTTTTAGGAGTCCAACAAAACAGATTGACTGACTCTCGTACACAGCGTTCAATGTCGATTTCTAGAGAGAAAATGAGGAAATGAAAAATCTATAGAATTTGGACTGCATTGTAAAAAAAATTTCCTGTTTGTATATGTATATGAATAAGATGAAAGCTAAGTAGAAAACAATCCAACAAAACAATGTAGATATTAATGAGTATATTAATGACTGGAAGGCTAGGAGATAGTTTTTATTATATGCATACCTGTATTTAAACATATATACATGTTATTATGTATGCTTTATTTGACATTATTTATGTATGCATGAATGGTTTTGTGTATTTCAGGATATCATCTAAATACCATAAAATATATTTTATTTAATAATCAGACATTTACTTGAATAAATATTTCTTCTTTGCAAAGTAAAGTAGAGGCTTGGATGTAGGAATAGGTAAACAAGAGACTCAGATGCTGATTCACCGCAGCTTGTAAAATATATTCCAAGTTTCAGAGCTGTTTAGTAAATAAAACATAATCAGAAAAAAATTGATCAAAGCCCCAATGTAGGCATTTTTCCATCATTTATAATTTCTTGAGTTAAATGAGGTTTTAGGTAGAAATAAAATGAACTCAATTAAAATGATTTTAAAAGGAAATTTTCATAGATTTCTTTCTCAGCTTTGATGCAGAGGCAATGCAGATGTGTGGTCATCACTACTATAAACCATTGTTTTGACTTGACTGTCACCAGGAAGCCAACAATTTTGATGAACAACTAACCTTTTCTATATGAAGAAGGTGAAGCAAGGCAGTAGGAAATTCCAGGTGACTGAAATGGAGCCTAGCACTGCTACTTTTGCCTCTTCTTCATTCCTAAAACAGGAACTAGAACTATTCTCACTTTGTCCGCAGAAGTCCAATTGTGTTGGTTCAGATAAGCAATGGATAAAAATGTGTTTAAAATTCAAACAGATAAGTTTTCCACTTCTCTTTAAGAAGAGGAAGCAGGCATGAAATAGATTTGGTGGATGGTGTGTGGCTTACCAGCCTGACTGCACAGAGAAACGCCTTATCTGATAAGGCACACCTCTGATTGGGGCTAGCTGGCAGTAAGTAGGCTGGCAGGTCTGGAAGGATATTTAATTCCTGTCCTTCTTGTTCTCTTTTGCTATTTCCTCTTTGGCATGTTTCCTGCCATTGATGTTCAACCTCATCATAGGCCCAAAGGCAGCTGAATCAAGTAACCACAGACCGAAAGTTCCGAATCTATGAACCAAAACCAATCTAATCTCTTTTAAAGTTGTTTCTCAAGTATTTTGTTATAGAGACAGAAAACTAACAGTGCATGCTTCATGAATTTAGAATTGTTTCTCATCGTGAAGAAGAGAATCTACGGAGAAAAAAAATAGCACTTATTGGGTTCCTACAACCTAACATGCCTTTATATTATAAGTTCTTGGTCCATTTAATTTTCACCATGATCCTGATGTCAGGCCGTTCCACTCCAGACACTTCTGTTGGAAGAATGAGCTAAAACACTAGGAAGCAAAGTGATTATTAAGTGTGTTGCTCAGGTAGGATGTCTGAGCTACTAAAGGATTTTGGGCATCCTGATTAATTTAGATTTGAAATATAGACAGCAGTTCTGGAAAGACCAGCTACCCAATTAAACTATCTGCTCTTAGAAATTTTTGTTAACTTCACAGATGGTTACTTCCATGGCTATGTGAAGAGATCAGATTTTAGATTTCATCACTCCACCTTATTCCTACCACAAAATTCTATAGAGTTAAGAAAGATTTGAAACATGAGTTTATTTGAATCTGATGTTAATACATTGAAATGTATTTTTAAAAAATTTCTACCATTATCAACCTGAAGTCAAACACCAACTAGCAAAAAATAAAATTTTAAGAGTTGTCTCCATGTTTACAAAGAAAGATGATCATTAAAAAAACTTACAACTAAAATAATTGAGAGTAAACACTTATTAGCTAAAGAGAAGATATGACCATTTATATAAATTTTATTTAATACTATTTAGTCCACAAAGAAAAAGAATTTCAGTCTACAGATTTTGTAGTTTGACTCTTCAAATCAGTTTGACACACCTGTCATCCAGCAAAAGCTTCAAATTGAGCCAGTGATCCATATCGGCAGCATAGTTCCACCCGTCACTGGCAAAGGAAAGTGCCAGTCTGTATCTGATTTAAAAGAATGCTCCTAGCTCTGCATAAGGTGTACAGTGAACCCTGAAAATGCACGGAGGGCCACCCAGTTTGACTCTGCCTGTCAGTACTGGCAGATGTCCCAGTCTCCATCACCTAACGTGTCCATCTTTAAATCTTCCCAGAGTGTTTCCCCACAATTACAATAAAATGCAAATGTATCTTATAACTGTACAGCATGTAAGCATTTCTATAGAGCAATCTCTCGCCTACAGCACTGTTTTTTAAACCTTACGTTTGTAAATTAAGTATGAATTCTTATATCTGTCAGAAAAACTGAAATATTTTTAATATCATAAAAAGCACATTTTCTTTTTTGCTTTATTAATTTTTTACATTTCTTGTTTTCTACATCAGCAAAGTCATGTTAAAAAGCTATCTCTTTTTAAGCCCTCAATTCCTTTGTCTGAAGAGCTCCTTAGATCTACTGAATCCCTGCTTCCCTGATACTCTTCACTATTATTTAAGCGTTTTTGGTTCTCTCCTCCCTCCCTGCCTCCTTCCCTTCCTTCCTCCCTCCCTTCCTTTTTCTTTTTATGAATAGAGATAAGGCATTCATTTTCTTGATTTACTTCATCTTGATAGACCTCACTTTCTAGGAGCCTTGATGAGGATACACAGTAGGCAACACACCTTTGTATCTTGACTTTGCCTCTGATAATAGCTTCCCTAGCTAAGGAACTTCAGGGTTGGGTCCTCTTCCTTCTGAGCCATGATGCACTCTCCTGTCTTCTCTAAGAAGTAGGTGAGACTTGAATTTGAGAAAATTTGCATGTGATTATTCCTTTTGTGTACTTTCACAATCTCTACATTCTCAAGTTTCATAATAATTTTAAAAAATTAAATTTTAAAAATTTAAAATATTTCCTAGAGTAGGGGTTTTTATGTTAGGAAAGTTTAGAAAGTGCATAAACTTTAAAAATGATTTAAAAGCCGGGCGGTGGTGGTGCACGCCTTTAATCCCAGCACTCGGGAGGCAGAGGCAGGCGGATCTCTGTGAGTTAGAGACCAGCCTGGTCTACAAGAGCTAGTTCCAGGACAGGCTCCAAAGCCACAGAGAAACCCTGTCTCGAAAAACCAAAAAAAAAAAAAAAAAAAAAAAAGATTTAAAGTTGGTGAAGTAGAGAATCCATACATTGCCAAGAGTTCCTATTCATAGCACAGTTTTCAAAGAAAGAAACATTAACAATGTAAAAGTTTGGGTGCAAGTCTAAACACTATTTCTCCATGCAAACAAGAAAAGGTCACCCTACTGCTTATTTCATACAGTATCTGAAGTGTATTACTAGTCCTTACAAAGAAGACCAATGGCTCAGAAACTGGGGAGTTTGTTTCAGTTTGTTCCAAGCTACATTCTTGGACTAAGTTTTAAAAACTTTAAAACATGCTGGGTGGTGGTGTATGCCTTTAATCCCAGCACTTGGGAGGAGGAGGCAGGGAAATCTCTGTTGAGTTCAAGGGCAGCCATGTCTACAAAGTGAGTTCCAAGACAGGCTCCAAAGTTACACAGAGACACCCTGTCTCAAAAAGCCCCAAAACAAAATGAAAACCTTTAAACCAGATACACATTAATAAAGAATAAAACCAAATAAAGACAGAAAGAAGACCCATTAGGTATTTAAGGCTCTGGAATAAAGGCCAAGCTCTTTAAAAAAATGATAAAAGCAAGACGATAATTTCTATCAATACCAACTATACAATCAACAATGATACCTAAAGCAGAAAATGTAGTATTTATTTTTCATGATTGAGAAACAAAGAGAAACAGCAAAAATTATCTAGATATTGAACTTGACCGATAAGGGTACTAATGTAATTACAATCATGTCAAGGGCTTAAAAGGAAAATACTCAAGGCAAATAGATAAAAAAAAAAAGTAAAACAAAATAAAGACCAACTTAAATGCTGTACATGAGGGCACTCACTGAAGTAACCAAAAGGACTTGAAGGAAAGCCAAAGAACTACAACAGTCAAACAACCATGGGCCACAGACAAGGCAACCCTGAATCTATCAGACACAACGAAGAGCAGCAACCGTGGCAAACACTGAGAAGACTCGCTGTGGCTCCTCTAGTATGTTCACTAGACGGCTGTGAACACTAACGTCACATACAATGTGGGGCTGATGCAAGTGTAGTTGGAAAATATTAACAACACTGCAAGCTACAGAAATGAGCACTCCTACAAAAGTCGTACATTTCCCACCAAGTAGTACTGTATCAACTCTGCGTAAATTGCAGTCAGCCAGAGACCACAGTCTTTAGAGATATGAGCAGTAAATAATTCAAAACACAAACTAAAAGCCAATAAAGGAATTAAGATAAATTAAAAATGTTATTAGTTAACCATTTTTGGTATTAGCCCCATCTCATACATATTTGCATTCTTGGTGAAGGCCCCTTTACTGGGGGTCTTTTTACTGAGCAGAGACCTTTTAAAGGGACGTCTGAGGTCACCTATGTAAAACGAGAGACCTCCTTTCACTCTGACTCAGTGCTTTCCCACTTCTAGCCCCATAAACCCCTTCAAGTCCATACATTAGAGGGGCTTCTTGCTAACTAATAGCCCTTGACAGCGAATGAGCCCCATGACTCTGCTGATCCAGCTGACTCTTGCTTGACCAAGGGTGAGATGGACCTTTCTCCAGGTTGCCTCCTTTCTAATGTTATTTCAGTAAATAATTTAAGGTTGACTGTTACTTTCAGTTAACAGTCTTACCATACTTTACAATTCAACTCCAGCTCCTCAGTTCTCCTATTTCACTTCATCTTATTAAAACTTTAAAAGTCTGATTATCAAAACAAACAATGCAGGAAACAAAAGCCGCAACCTGTAAAGCTCTTCTATGTTGATAAATGAGGACATGAGGACACTAGTTGCTATGGAGGGCTGCACATCTATTAGAAGGTACAATGAAGGGGTTTTCTGGGCTGATTATTCTGTATCCTCAACTAGAGTGGGATTTACATATCTACTGACAACCGTAAAATACATTGAATTATATAATTCAGCTCTATATATCTCACTAAAATATGTCTAAATAAAGAAATAAAAACAATTCTATACTCCTTTTCTTTGAAATTTCTTTATGTGTGATATTTACAGATTACAATGAAGATAATTTAGAGTTGCATATTAACTGTACACAGCTTCAGTTTTTAAAAAGACAATTTTTGTATGAGAAAATGTTTTGCCTACATGTATATATGTGAGCCACGAGCATGCTTTGGAAGTCAGAAGAAGGCATCGGATTCCTTGGAAACAGAGTTATAGATGGTTGAGAGCCACCGTGAAGGTGAAGGGAACTGAACCTGGGTCCTCTGCAATGGCAGCGCGCTATGAGCTGTCTCTGGTCTCACAGCTTCATTCTTATACTTCAAATATGTTAGTATAGGGATGGTTGTCAGTGCAATAACCTACTGTTTTTTATTTTTAATATTTTATCTATCTTTGAGAATTTCACAAAATATATTTTGATCATATTCTTTCTCCTCCTCGAACTCTTTTTAGATCCTACCCTGACTACATGCCAACTTCATGTTCTTTCTTAGGAAAAAACAAAAAACCATAACAAAGCAAGCACAAAAGCACATGATTTGATTCTGTGTTGACCAACTCCTCCTGAGCATGTGACCAGGCACTGAGTGTGGTTGGTGATACCTGGTATCACCCCACTGAAGAAAACTTATTTTCCCTCTCCTGGCATGCTCAATATTGCAAATCCCTTGTTGTCTAGAGGTGGGACTTTATGTGCACTTCCCCTTCTTACTGGGATTTTGTCTGGCTTTAACTTGTGCAGGTTTTATCTATATTATCACAGTTTCTGTATGTTCATATGTGCATCAGTTCCTCAACACAGAATTTGTAAAAAGAAGATAGTATAAACTCTAAGTACTGATATCTTATGACATGAAAACCTTCCAAAAATACTATAGCAGGACTCTGAACTACATACAGCAAGAGGCGATAACAGGCTTATCTGACTAGCAGAGAACACAATGGACAGAATAAAACCCTCTACACAGAAAAGGTCATGATACTCTGAGGTTGACAGCACCTTTAATACCCATTATGTCTTCAGATGGAGAAGAACTGAATAGTTATGATATTCAAAGAAAGACACAGAAGCCCACATTTTAGGACAGCTTGTAAGGAGCATGGTCTCTGTGCACGGAATATGAGCAAGGGCAGAACTCCACATCATGGACAGGGAGGCTCTAAGGCACTGCACATCACTCAGGATTTTGCCATGAAGTTCATTTTGGTAAAGAGCACAATTCAATGAGAACTCTTTCATCCTATTCTTGAATGTACTCCCGGATAGCTCTCTTCCTGTTTCTCAGTGCACAGCATTGTCAAGGTGCCCCTCACCTTCCACACTACAGTTGGAATTCTTTTCTAAAATGCACACGCTGTCCTAACTTTTCCTTCTCTTCACTTTCAGATGATGCACAGAGTAATGGCCAGGCCCTTCAGAAGGTCAAGTGATGCCCCTACGGAGCACTCTGCCAGTGCCACCAGTTTTTGCCACCATCACTACCTCAGCACATCTAGCTCAGCTGTCTCTACCTTTCACCCCAACCCCTAGTCACTTTATTTGCCTCCTACCTACATTAGGGCAATGTGCAGTTTCACATCTGTATTGTCTTTTGCCATTTTCTCAGTTCCTAGTATTTTATCCCAATCCTGTAAAAGGTGTAAGATATCTTACTTATTTCTATGCCCAAGTGCACAGTGCAATGTCTGTCAGGGAGTAAAGTTTGCTAAGCATGTGTTAAATGGTAAGCTTAGGTATCAGACAGTGAACAAGGATTTTTACAGCCAGCTCTCATACTTTGGATACATCCCAGCTTGAAAATACTGAAGCAAACCTGGTGAGTTTTCTCAGTGCTAAGCATTACTACATGTTTTCCAATCACAATTAGACTCTTGCCTTCTCATTTTGTTCTACATGTCACATTTTTTAAAATATTCTTCAACTATTGGAGTTTAGCCTTGCCAACACTATTACTGATGCAAATATGATTTTTGAATTATGTGTCCCTTTTATATACTTTTCTTCACATACATAGATTATGTCTATGTTGAACAACCTGAAAGGAATAGCACCCCTTCATATTTGAAAAGATTGAGGGAAGAATTTCTTGATATTTACAGCATTATATTCTCTTTAACTAGGCTGCTTTCAATGGAAGTTGTTTTACCCGAGCCTACCCAGTTATAGGCCATTCTGCACTCTAATTTTCAAATTAAGATAATTTTATCACTCAAAAATCTTCACTAGCATTCCAGTTCCTCAGCTAGCTGCCTTACACACATTTACAGCTTAATCCACCACCTTGCCTAACACCATACCCATCAATACCCTAAACTTGGTTCCCACTCCCATCTTCTGTTAATGTAGAGGAATCCACCCAAACACTTAACATTCTGCCAGATTTCAAATCCTGCCGATTCCACAAAGCAATTGAGGGAAGTTGAACTCCCTAATTGAACAGGTTAGAGAATCAAATCATTAGCAGTTAAGTGACCTGCTCAAACAATGCAATTATAATTCATGTAATTAAGATAAATCAAAAGGGTCAGTCACCTTTAAATGATTTATTCAATAATGCTATGAGCCAAATAGCAAAGAATAGAAACCAGCAACAAACTAGTTATACACATATATACACATATGCTATCAGGTATGCACACACTCTTTGTAGGAAGTCTGCAGTATGTGTGGAATGAACGGATGGATATATATTTACATGCAATTTTGGTAATGCCTAAGATGAAAGAAGGTATAATGTTTTGGGATTCTGGCTCTAATTCACTCCCTTTTCAAATAGTCTGTGCACATGTAATTACTGGCACAGTTTCCAATGCACCTATCATTCCTGCTGCTTAATGCCTGTAATGAAGAGATATATAATGAAAGATGCAATAAGCAGTTCTGATGCATGGGCACTTAGACAGGTTTTCTACTCTTGATGTGTCTTTATCAGTTGTGGAGGAGCAGACAAACACCACAGCACAAAGCAGCAGGTGCTGCTGAACGGCAAGCATCACAGCTCAGAAAGAACTAAGAGGCAGCAAGGAAGACAGCACCAGGGCAGGTACAGGCATTACCCCCTCTTTAACACTTCAAGGTGAATCCGAAACAAAACAGGAGCTTTTGATTTCTGTGGCAACTAGAGCAAATTTGAACCCATGTTCAAATTTGATAAGCACTTTCCAGGCAACCGGTAATAAGTTAAATGGTTTTAATTTCTCAAAGTATTTCTTTTTTCCTTCCTTCCTTCCTTCCTTTTTTGTTTTGAGACAAGGTTTCTCTGTAGCTCCAGGGACTGGGGTTTCACTGTGATAGGCCTAACCATGTTTATGTTAGGAGGAATTTGAACTTTGATACTTTGGACTAGGAAAGCGGTGGAGTGCTTTATGGACTGCTAAATGGGCAACACTAGTAGGAGCATGGAACATTTGAAATTGAAAAAAGAGGTTTCAGATGAAAAGAATTTTAGTATGTTCCCCAGAGATTGTTCTTCTAGTTATTTTGGTGAAGGAAGTGGCTGCCTTTTGCCCTTGTCCGAAGAGTATGCCTGAGGCTAAAGTGAAGAGATTTAGACTAATTGTGTTGGCAGAGGAAGTCTCAAAACAGCCTAGTATTACACTGTCGTGTGGTTATTACTGGTCACTCTTATATAAATTTATAATGAAAAGGAGCATGGAAAAAATATATAATCTGAGGAGAAAAGGAGCACCAGGAATGGGAATGGAATCTAAGTGCTGTATTCAGGGAGACAAACATTAAGAAATAGAATAAAGGTAATGGTGGCCTTAGGACAAGATCCTACCTAACTAAGTTTCTAACTTGTGAAAAGGAACTAAAGAAAAGCTTAGAGCTGGGTGTGGTGTGGTAGCAACACCTTTAATCCCAGCACTTGGATGGCAGAGGCTGGTGAATCTCTGAGTTTGAGGCCAATCTGGTCTACAGATCCAGTTTCAGGATAGCCAAGCATAGGCAGTGAAGGAAACCATTGAAAATCAAAAATTGGAAAAGATATAATTGAATATGGGGGTCATGTTCCAGCTTCAGTAAGCAGAGAATTTGGCAGCTCTGGTCAAGGGGTTCTAGAGCTCAGGATAGAAGAAAAGGGCTATGGAATTTGCCTTCATGACTAAGGAAAGCCATTGAGGCCAGGCATGTGTTAGCAGTGTACCCGAATGGAAGCCTAGAGAGGCCGCTGTGTGAATCTGAAATTGAAGCCTGGATTGCCTTGGAGACACCAGTGATGAAGATGCCAAAGCCATGGGATTCCTACCAAGGAAAGCTGCTAACAGGGAGTGGAACCAGCCCAAGAGGAAAAAATGTATTGCAGTTAACAAAGCTGAAAGGAATTGGAAATCTGAAGAGCATTTTGACACCAGGCACGGGGATACAGAATTTGGAGTTTGCCCAGCTGATTTTTGGTCTTGCTTTGGTCCAGTATTTCCTCAATGTGCTCTGCTCCTATGTTTTGGAATGGTCATGTATAGTCTGTGCCATTATATGTTAGAGTATGTGATCTGTTTTTTGATGTTATAGAGGATTATAGACAAAAGAATACATGAATCTCAAAAGAGACTTTGAACTTTTAAACATTATTGAGACTCTGATAAACGATGGGGACTTTTAAAGTTGGACTATTATATATAATAATATATCTAAATGCATTTTGCATTATGATACTGTTCCAAGCTTCTGGTGACAAAAGTGGAATGTGGTGGTTTGAATGTGATTGGCCCAATAACCTCACAGGGAGGGGCACTATTAGGAGCTGTGGTTTTGGTGGTTTGAATGTGATTGGCCCAATAACCACAGGGAGGGGCACCATTAGGAGCTGTGGTTTTGTTGGAGTAGGTATGGCCTTCTTGGAGGAATTATGTCACTGTGGGACTGGTCTTTAAGTTCTCATATATGCTGAAGCCACGCCCAGTGTCTCAGTCCACTTCCTTTTGCTTTCAGATCAATATGTAGAACTCTCACCACCTTCCCCAGCATATGTCTGCCTGTATGCTGCCATGTCCTGCCAAGATAATAGACTAAACCTCTGAAATTGTATGCCACTCATTTAATTTTTTTTATGAGTTGCCGTGGTCATGGTGTCCCTTCACAGCAACAGAAACCCTCACAAGACAGTGGGTAATGAGTCTATTTCAAAGGAAATTAGGTTGAACAGAGTGTTCTCAACAACATGGGGCTTAACTAGTGCAGTAGTTAGAGTGAGATGTTCCTCATAGGCACAGGCTAGGATGATCTGGTCCTCAGTTTGCAGTGCTGTTTGGGGGTTTAGGATATGTCCCTTGCTGGACAAAGTATGTCACTGGGGGTGGGTTGTGAGAGTTAAGCCACTCAAGGCTGCCCTCTTTGCCATCAAGATGTGAGGCCCCAGCTTCTGAGCCAGACATCATGACTGCTGCCTCCATTCTGCAATCAGGGACTTTAATGCTTTGGATCTGTATGCCCAAATAAACTTCTATAAGTTACCATGATCATAGAGTTATCTCACAGTAACAGAAAAGTACCTAACCCAATAGAGTTGACCAATGTTTTCATACAGTGAACACAAATGATGAAATCTCTAGAATTTCTTTTCTAATACTTAAAATAAGCAGGATGTCTACTGGACATTCATTATTCATAATGTTATACGTTCACAGTTTCAAATTGAGAAACTTTAACGTTGTACTACATGTAAAGTAAATCCAAAGTAGCCTTTTTTAATGCTATGATACATAAAGCTGTTGTTTTTCCTCTATGCTATGTAGCAAGATATAAATATGCCACTTTATTATTTTTTTAAGATAACAAATCATTATATTGTAACCATATGACTCTTAAAAGAAAATATTTATCCCTGCTATACAATTTTCTCAACCAAAAATTTTTAAAATATTAATTAACTCTAGAAGACAGAGCAAAATCATAGTAATCAATTGCAAGACATTATTTAAAACATTCAATATTCAGTGAGTATGAATGATGGTCATAAGATTCCATTCAAAGTAAACGTGTTTTTCCATCTGAAACATGGCTGCATAATTTTCTAAATCACGAAATTTCTCTCACTTTTTACATACCTCCCATTGGAAATTTCATGAGAAGTTTACATAAATTGTATTAGTTATGAAAAAATATTTTATGAAAATAACTCTTTATTTTAAAATAAATTCTAATTTTATGCTTGTAATTGAAAAAATGGTTAAGTAAGACAGCTAATCAAAACAACGCTGAGATACCATCTTACACCTGTCAGAATGGCTAAAATCAAAAACACCAATGATAGCCTTTGCTGGAGAGGATGTGGAGTAAGGGGTACACTCATCCATTGCTGGTGGGAATGCAAACTTGTGCAACTGCTTTGGAAAGCAGTGTGGAGGTTTCTCAGGAAATTTTGGATCAACCTACCCCAGGACCCAGCAATCCCACTATTGGGAATTTACCCAAGAGATGCCCAATCATATTACAAAAGCATTTGTTCAACTATGTTTATAGCAGCATTATTTGTAATAGCCAGAACCTGGAAACAACCTAGATGCCCTTCAGTGGAAGAATGGATGAAGAAAGTGTGGAATATATACATATTAGAGTACTACTCGGCAGTAAAAAACAATGACATCTTGATTTTGCATGCAAATGGATGGAAATAGAAAACACCATCCTGAGCGAGGTAACCCAGGCCCAAAAAGAGGAACATGGGATGTACTCACTCATAATTGGTTTCTAGCCATAAATAAAGGACATCGAGCCTATAATTCGTAAAAAATCCTAGAGAAGCTATATAAGAAGGTGAACCCACCCAAAGAAAAACATATAGTTATCCTCCTGGTTATTGGAAGTAGACAAGATTGCCACTTTATTATAATAACCATCATCTTGTCATCATGAAGGGTTTAGTACTAATTCTATTGGCAGTTATTCTAATTGGACATTTTGGAATTAATTTCTACCAGGCAATACTACTGGGAAGATAGCAATTAGTGAATACTGAATAGTTATTAATTAATAAGTAGTTCTTTAGCTTATCTTTGTTCTTTTCTTCCTTATAATGACACTTCAGACCTGAGAACCAACTATCATTAGAAGTATCACATATAAATAGATATTTTTGATTACTAGCACCCATCAGCATTTATGCTAGAAAAAAAACCTAAGAAGTCAGTATGGATCTGTATGAGTCTGACCTGCCAATTATACTCTCCTGTCATGACAGGCATGCCACCAACTATATGCATACACTCAAAGAATGCACAAAAGTCAAATGTTTGAATTTTCTAAGTGGAGAGACTAAACAAAAGTTTAGGGTCTCATTATACTTCTGTAGATGAAAGTAAACCCATACTCCTTATTTATGCTCTGCCATGTGGCAGTACCTTTTCCAGTAGGTGTGCCCATCTTCCTCTCTCCTCATCTGACCCATGTCTGCTGATTCCACCCATCTCCTTTCCATCATCCTTAGTCTGGTTGTCCCACTTATACTTCCTGCCTGGCTACTGACCACTGAGAATTTTATTAATCCTGTGACAATTCGACTGACAAATCTTTACGATGTACAGGAACATTAGAATCTCATTACACTCATGTGGGATAAAAGTACCACAAATTTTTATATCAATACAGACTTAAAAGGCCTTCTTCCATTTAAGCATTATTTGCTATTTGGGTGTTAAATTTCTGTTCTCTAAAACAAAATTTTTTGATATATATGAAAGCAAACGCCATAATGAAACCTAAGATGTTGTAGGTGAGTTTAAAAAAACCAAGCACATAAAACATACATATATAGTGCTTGCATTCCTTATATTTTCCATATCTTCCTTTATTATTAAAAACATTTTTATTGTTTTAATATTTCTCTTAATGTCTAAGTCGTTATTTGAATTTCAGTGTAAGCTGAGTCCTCTAATGTGAACTGCTCAATTTCCTTCTATAGTTCTTTAGGAAGAACTTCTTTCCTGCCTCTAAAGAGTCCAGTGCTGCATAATAATCTTCCCATATATTGTAAACATTTGTTACTCGAATTGGTTTAATAAAATGCTGACTGGTCAGTAACCAGGCAGGAAGTATGGTGGGGGGACAACCAAAGTAAGGATGATAAGAAGGAGAAGGGCAAAGTCAGGAGATGCAGGCCAGGCTGATAGAGCAAGATGGGCATGCCTACTGAGAAAAGGTACTGCCATGTGGCAGAGTGTAAATAAGGAATATAGGTTTACTTAAAATGTAAAAGATAGTTAATAATAAGCCTGACCTATTGGTTGAGTATTTATAAGTAATATTAAGCCTCTGAATGATAATTTGGGAAGCAGCTGTTGTGGTATTTGGGACCCAGAAGCTGAGACAGGAACTCCACCTACATTCTAGTCCTTGCAAGTGCTCACGTATGCTAAGATATGTACTTTAAGAATTTATTTGAAACATAAATTAGTATTAGGTAGAAGATTCTGCACCAAATAATAGCAGAAGAATAAAAATACCACAAAGATCTCAGGTACAGAAATACGCTGTAAGTTATTACCATTTGGTCTTATACTCATTTTAAAAACTGCTTGGATATATCCTAACCACATAATGACAAATAGATACAACAACAGAATGGTATCTAAGGGGCCAAAGCGAATGAAGACTGACAAAGCTCATTGCATAAGTAAAGTTATGGAAATTTCTATACTGACTACAGTGGCCCAGATCCAGTCATGGCTGATGCTGTGAGAGACCCCGCAATTTCCCTCACAACACGCTGCCCACTTTTACAAGGACCAATCTCATCTTTTCCGCTATGAGTGACACGGCACGTATACACGTCAACAAGTTCAGGCCAATCTTCTAGCACTACTTGTACTTACTTGGAATAAAAATGACACCATTTCACCAACAACAAGGCAATAGGAGTTAAGAACATATCTGGACAAGACTTTCTTCTGCTGCGTTTTCCGTGAAAGACAACACATTAGCAAAAAGTGATGTAAAGAACTGAAAAAGGAGAGCTAGTGTTATATTCTTATATATTCGAAACATTGAGTGATGCATGTACTTTTAAGGTTTTGGGGCATACTTCCCTTTATGAGGGTTTATGCCAGTTACATTTTGTATCTTATTTTAAGTAGGCACCACAACATTACAGCAATGTTATCAGCACTTCAATGAAAGCTTCTTTATATGTAGGATTCCCTTCCCAGTTTTCATAGTTCAACATGGTGTCTCAGGGTCACTATTGCTATGATGAAACACCATGACCAAGCAACTTGGAGAGGAAAGGTTCATTCAGCTCACACTTCCACATCACTGTGCATCATCAAAGACATCAGGACAGGAACTCACACATTGGAGGAATCTAGAGGCAGGAGCTAATGCAGAGAACCATAGAGGAGTGCTGTATACTGGCTTGCTTCCCATGGATTGCTTAGCCTGCTTTCTTATAGAACCCTGCACTGACATCCCAAGGATGGCATGACCCACAATGGGCTGGGCCCTCTCACTTAAATCATTTATTAAGAAATGTCCTATAGTTTTGCCTATGACATGGTCTTATGGAGACATCTTCTCCACAAAGGCTCTAATCTCTCCGATTATGCTTGTGTGTGTCAAATTACATAAAACTAGCCAGTACACATAACTAATATGCGTGACATGAACAAACCAGGTGACACAGCTGCATGTTCCACACTTTAACCACTTGGCTATTGGGACATTCTTTGTAGAAGGAGGCTAGAACTGATGACTTTTCTGTTTACAATTTACCACTGAAGAGTTTTCTACTATTATGGATAAGATCTAGAATAGTGAATTTGACTCATCCCAGTCTGTAGTTAATTCATTCTGCTTACTTTTTAAAATTATTTGAGATTTCCCTGCAACACAACATACTTAGTGAGTTAAATTCAATGTAGATCCTGCCCTTAAAATTAGAAGTACAGTATAGTTAGTCCATCTGCCCTTTGTAGGTACATGAGAAAAACAATTTGTTTCAAAAGTGCTCAACATTTATATCATCTAACACTTTGAATGTTGTTAGTGTGTGTGTGTGTGTGTCTGTGTGAGTGCATGAGTGTGTGTGTGTGTGTGTGTGTGTGTGTGTGTGTGTGTGTGTGTGTGCGCGCGCCTGCATTCACATTTTAGGGCTGCCCATGCTACTTCCAAAAGTTCTTCAATCATAGTTGGGGAACACAATATGCTGAAAAATGAAATCTCTTTATGTCAGAAAAACATTCCACCCTAGTACAATATGATTAAAAAAACCATGGGTTACTTAAGGGTAAAGTTTATATCAAAACCTTTTATGCTTCTTTAGGAAGGACATGTATTTCTTACAGCTTTCTCTGGAACAAGAATCATATACAGTGACAATAAATAGTGATGAACAAGAAAAGCAGCAGCGGACCAGGGGCAGTCATTAGAAAGCATCCTGTTTTCAAGGTCAAGGGAAGTTTCCTTCTCAACTACTTGGTTCTAACAAGTGTGAATGCTGACCTTCCACCTTCAGAGGTTTTTAAAAACTGTAGGAGTTGTGTTAAGAGTAGTCACTAATTTGCACACAAGATACTATCACAGGATACTTTCACCAGCATTTATGGGAACACTTATGCTTGGAGGGAAAAGCAAACTCAGTTTATCTTGATGTGAAAATGCACAATCAGCATTTCCAATATACTTATTTTTATAACTGACCAAGAAATTCTTTTAATCCTAATCAATCATCCCCTGTTTACTTGGCAAGGCTGGGGGGTGACAAGAAAACATCTGTGGGGCATAGCTTCTAGTTTGTGAAATTTGCTTCTTTGTTCCTATTTAGACCAACTTTCCCAAACACCACAGAACCTTGATTTTTCATCATCTCCAAGAAAACAATTGAAAAATAAAACCCTATTATTTATTAATATAAGAAACTATTATTTGTTAATATAAGAAATAGCTTATTTTAATTAAATTTGATGAATTAGAAGACATTTTAATTGTGAAAAGGGAGAATTTTAAATTATTCCAAGGCATTTGATTATTTTTCCTCTTAAAGGATGAAGACTTTTTTTTTTTAACAGAAGGTGGTAAGTAGGAAGTATCTTCTAAATATAAGCAAGGTAGACTCCTTATTTCTCTCTCTCTCTCTCTCTCTCTCTCTCTCTCTCTCTCTCTCTTTCGTTTTTATTTTTCGAGACAGGATTTCTCTGTGGCTTTTGAGTCTGTCCTGGAACTAGCTCTTGTAGACCAGGCTGGCCTCAAACTCAGAGATCTGTCTGCCTCTGCCTCCCAAGTGCTGGGATTAAAGGCGTGCACCGCCACCACCTGGCCCTTATTTCTCTTAAAAGTGCCTTATAACTATATAACCTCAAAGCCTGTGATCACTGGTCTCTTGTCTGGTGTTCGGGCACTCTATCTGGGACAGTTTTAAGAGCAAGTTTTATCTTGCTCTTACACTCTTGTGCCTGACTGAAAATACGGAGGGCAGCAGTAGAACCAGCAAAAAATCATGGTACCTGAAATTTTCTGTGAAAAAGTAAAATTTTTGTATTTATTTGTATTTTTTTGAGGTTTGTTTGCATGCCTGCATGTGCACCACATTGTGTGCTGGTGCCCACAGAGGCAGGAGGAGGGCATGGGATCCTTTACAGCTGGAATTACAGGTGGTTGTTAGTCTCCCTGTGAGTGCTGGAAACCAAATCTGGGTCCTCTGCAAGATCAACAAGCCGTCTTAACTGCTGAGTCTTCTCTTCAGCCCAAATTTTGTATCTTAAAAACGTTTATTCATAAAGAAGTTTTCCTAACTTTATAGATATATTACATCTTAGGTAGTCGCATAACTATCTTTTCAGCATCAAGAATCAAATCATAGCTGTCTTCCATAGTTTTGCATCAAAACATTCTGCCCAAGGGTTTCGCACTTCCCCTTGTGAATACCTTACACAGCTTAGTCACTATCTTCTATTACATAATATATTTCTACAGTCTCACTTGTTTTCCTAAAAGGACAGTGCTTCCCGTTCTTAAACTGTCAAGTTGTTACCAAGCAGCTGTGTCTAGGAGGGGCAAAGTTCCATGTGAATACCGTCCTTACATAAACACAGTCTCAAACACTTCCTGAGTGGTCTTTATTTACTCTCCATCAGCTGAAGATAAAGGCTGAGTCCGAAGCAAAGGGAAAATATGTTACTCCCCCACAGCCATGACCCTTTTACCCTTTTGGTGGCATTACTGTGATGGAAATAATCCACAGTGGCTTAGGATGACCCACGTTAGTTTCTGCATTCCTGGGCTAGCAAACAGCACTGATTGTCCTGCCAGTGGAAAATAGGTCCAGGCAGGAAGAGATTCTGAAGGCTGAATGATTTTCTCAAATGGCTAAGACAGCACATTGTTTTACAGTCCAAAATTGCATTTAGTGATTGCTTCATTCGTCACATACCTGGTAAGTCAGAAAAGAGAAGGATGCATTCATTGAAGCCATTAGCCAGAGCCGGTCCCGCAGCTGCTGGAGGATGGCTACTCCAATACAGAACGGAAAAGAGGAATTTCCAAGTAGCAATGTATCCCAGAGGTGAAAAATTTTGTGCAGTGGAAATACATCTGTAGAAAGAGTTTTAAAAATGTATCTAAACAAAACCCAAATTTCTCAAAAATAAAAATAGCTGCACTGTTAGATATACGACTATTATTACTTCAAGGTCAAGGCTGTTATTTAAGAGCAAATGTGTTAAACTGTGTTGATAAAATGCACGACTATAAATTTTTCAAATCTTTTTATTTGTGCATGCGTGTGTGTGTGTGTGTGTGTGTGTGTTTGGGTGCATATGCACATGCGCATACATGCAAGTGTCTATGGGTCAGTCTATGGAGAACATGAGACCTCCTCAAGCTTGAATTACAGGGAGCTGTGAGGCACCCAGTAATGGTATTGGGAACCAAACTGGTGCTCTGCAAGAGCAGCAAGTTCTCTTAACGACTCAGCCAATGCTCTAGCCCCTGATTCTATTAATTTTACAACTTCCTAAGGCCCGTTAATAAACTGTTAGCAGATTGGTCAGACACTACACTTTCTGACTCCCATTAACAATTTATATATATTTCAGAAAATTTCCCAGAACTTTCAATAACATTATCCACACAAGTTTATATCTGTAAAAGAACCTATAACATTTCCATTGTGCATCATATAATAACCACTTTATTAAATTCCTATCAAAATTCGATTAATTAAAAATGTAACTTCTTATTCACTTAATAGTACTGTGAATATTTTTCCAGGCCCATGCAGGAAGACTGTTTCATGTTAGTTCACGTATGTGCACTGTGTTTAAGCATGGATGTCCCCTTCCATTATAGCCACACTGTAACTGATTAAAGCATTACATAGTCAGATAATATGATTAATCTCTAGAGGATTCCCAGTTAGGAAATAAACCATGAGTTAATAAAGAACATTTAGAGAGCAAGCCATTCAGTGCAAACTGGCCTCAAAAGTTAGCTGTAAATACTAGAGTTGATGCTGAATTCTTAAAAATAAAGCTGTATATGACATGCAAAGAGTTTCATTTCCTTTTCCAATGTTCTTTTAACTTTTAAAGGCCAGAACACTTGAAATTACTGTCTATAAATTACATCATGTAGGAATTTTATAAAGATGCACATTACATTTACTTCATATTCTTGTAAATGTTAAATTCTGAGGAAGAACAAGGTGCTTTAGCTAACACTAAAGGGGAAAAGGTAAGAAATGGTACTTACGAGTGAACATGGTAAGAAACCAAGGGATGGCATAGAGCTGGAAGCAGACCAGGAACATAAACATGGACAAAAGAACAGAAAAGGCATAATCAGAATGATTATCACCAAACTTAATGGTTTAAAGGTTTTATTATATTCCACTAAAAACCTGAAAGAATGCAGG
Organism: Arvicola amphibius; assembly: GCF_903992535.2. Lineage (NCBI taxonomy): Eukaryota > Metazoa > Chordata > Mammalia > Rodentia > Cricetidae > Arvicola > Arvicola amphibius. Next base: position 40,277,152 of record NC_052060.1, on the reverse strand, counting down.
TAACTAAAGTTATTATCACAAATACATTATTATATTTTTCAATGAGAATGCTTATGACCATGGCCAAATCAAATGCAATAATAGTACATAAATTTTAAGTACATAGTTTTTAGTTACGGAAACAGTATTTCTCAGATTTTAAAGCTCCTTACAATAGTTAATCTTTGGTGTCCAGTTGACAGAATATTAGGATACTCAGAAAGTGAATACACATTATTTTGGGATGCCTCTCTGAGTATGTTTTCAGGTGGAACTAACTTTTGAGAAAGTGCTAAGTAGACTGTTCTCCCAGTATGAGTAGGCATCACCCGTCCACTGAGGACCCTGTAGAGAAGGAGTGGAGGAAGAATAAACCTGCCCTCTTTGTTCTGCCTCTCTGCTTGAGTTGGACATTTCATTTCATCTGTTCCTGTTCTTGGATTGGACTATTGATAGCAAGTCTTAAAAATAAAGATAATTTGTGAGTGAGTGCAGGCTACAATTAAGCAAATGCTTAGACTACCTACTTAGGTCAACACCCTATCTACACCTATCAATTATGCATTTATGAGGGAGTAGCCTGCCATCTTGGCATTGTATACACAAGAGTATGTATGCTGTCAAAAGGCTAGTCTAGAAATGTAAAAACATAATAAGTTCCTTATAGTAGAAATACTATAACAAAACAATGAACACTGATTTCCACATCATCACTGGCTTGAGCTGACAGGCTGAGAACTCTTTCCAGAGATGTTGCAAATGTTAACAAAGGGAGTTCAGAATGATATGTAGCTTCAAAGCAATTAGTGTGCAGTTTACAAAATATACAATCTAGCAAAGTATAAATTCTGTATGTTAATATAAATTTAAATACATGAGGGTGATTTAACCACAGTATTTGATCTTTATTTTAAGGACACAGCATTAATTATATTACCAATGACCATTTTGATGAGAGTCAATTGTTCACCATTAAGAATCATTGGATAAATTTATTAGTGCTACTACACTTTGCATAATTCATTCTGAGCACTTCCTGTTCATCATCCAACATAAAATGTTTGTACTGCATGCAGAGGAACCAGATGTGTTAAAGAGACTGAAATACTTTGTAGTTATGTAGTACAGCAGCAGAGTAGTGGCTAGGGCATTAATGGCAAAGCTGCAAAAGCTGATGACTCTTTTACCAAGACGGTTAACTTTGTGGGTAAAGGTTACTTCACTCTTCATTTCATTCATTTCAACAAGCATGGACTGGAACACGTAATACATGCCAAGACTGTTGGCAGATACACAGGATAGGGTAGCGACTAGGTTAGTCATAGTAAGAGTGAAACTTACTCCAATGTTATTAGAACAGCGATAATCCAGATTCAATTAACAGTTTAAGGTAACTCAGTGAGCCCTGAGGTAAGGTTACTAGCACCAGATACTTCTTACCAATAAAAATTAAGACCAGGGGAAATATAATGAATACCATGTGAAACACAGCTCCCCTATTGCTTCTCTATTATTTTTCATTTTAAAATACTTATTTTTTAATTTATTTTTTGAGGGGGTGTTTTAGATTGGAATTGAGTTCAAAGCCAGTAAAGCATTGTGACATAATATATCTTTAGCCTTCTTTTAACATTTTATTTTCAGACTTATCTTACTAAGTTGTCTAGGCTGCTTCCAAACCCAAGACCCTCTGTAACAAAGGTAAGTCATTTAGCTTTTGAATCTTTTGTCTTAACCTCCCAAGCAGCTGGGATGACAGACTTGTTCTATGAGGCCCCAGCTTAATTCATATCCTTTGTCTAAAACAATTTTTCAAACTATTAGTATAGTTTAAAATAGAATCTGATATACATAAAGATACTGGAATAAGATACTTTTGAATAACAGATTTTATTTTTAATGGCTCTAAGTATTGAAATACTTCATTATAAATACAAAAATACATGATTATTCAAGTCAGAAGTTAAAAAAAATCAATAAAATGTTGTCTATGTTCAGAGTATTCTCCGGATCACAGATGCAAGCCTGATTTGGCAATGGACTTAGCTAAGTAAATGCTGCCCCCCTAGCAACAGCCAGTAAGAACTGACATTTCGTCAGTGCTCTCTGTACTGTGTAACACTGGCAAAAACAGAAGCCAGTGGGCTAATACTTTTCTGTGTTATATATTATTTGAAAAATAGAAGATAGTTCTTGCAATTATAGATATATCACCTTCCACAAATCTATAAATATTTTCTTAAGTATTATGATCTCATTAAAACTATGTTGTGAAATTTTATTTTAGTCAGAGGAATTATTTTATTATCACCAATAAGTTATGTGTAATTGTGTTTAAAAACACAAGAGTGACAAGAAAACAGAAAAACAATGGAATGTCTTTGTTACTCTAAAATTGTCTTGGCCCATTTTGTATTTCCATGACATAATTCCCCAGACTAGGTAAGTGGTGAAAGTTTTGTCTGACACACAATCTTAGGACCAGCAAGGTTGAGAATCAGGTGCATCCGGCTAGGAACTTTTCTTGTGCCAGGACACCTGGTAGAAACACTGGTGAGAGTGGAGAGCAGTAAGTGTGGGAGAGAAAGAAAAGAGTGTCAGGATTGATTTATAACAATAAAATACTCTGTGAGGTCTGCCTCACCTGTGTGATATATAATTCTAAAAAAATGAGGGTAGCATCCTGTGTTCTAGTCACTGTTTTTACTGGGTTGACATTTATGCTAACAGTGCAAGGGTTCAAGTGGATAAAACAGCAGAAATCAAGACAATGGCCCCAAAGTGTAACAGTTATGTTTGTAAAGGGGTAAAGCTATGACTCTTTAGAGTTCTTCACTAATGTCTCATAAGATGGCTTGTGCCCTGCACTGAAGTGTGAGGAGGAGCTGGACAATCACCTGACATAAAGGACCATAAGCTGTTTTATTCAAGAGACATTGTTTTTACTTGAAAGAATGACAAAGAAATAATGATTTAAAGATTGGCTATATGGTGAATATTTCTCAAAAAATGAGTAAAATAAGCCCTTTACCTCAAAAAATATTTGAGCTAAGGATTATAATACTACAAAACGGGCTGGAAAGATAGGTTAACAATTAAGAGTATGTTGTCCTTCGGGGGCAGGTGAATTTGGTTTCCAGCATCATGCTAGACAGCTCAAAACCATCTGTAACTGAAGTTCCAGAGGAACCAACACCTCTGGCCTCCATAAGAACCTGCACATACTAGTTGGTGGTGATGCTAGTCTACAGATTAAGATCCCAGCACTCAGGAGGCAGAGATGGGTGGATCTCTATGAGTCTGATGCCAGCCTGGTCTACTGAGCTAATTTCAGAACAGTCAAGGACACAACGAAACCCTATCTCAAATCAAAAATAACCCCTCATACACACATGCACATATCCCTCCACAGAGAAACATACTCAAAAATAAAATAAATGAACATTACAAGACTGCTTTCTAGTACTTATAGACCATGTGTGTGTGTGTGTGTTTGTGATGCATATGCAAGTGGAAGTTAAAGGCTGACACTGGTACCTTTTTGTTTGTTTTTGTGGCAGGGTTTTTCCAAGCAGCCCTGGCTGTCTTGGAACTCACTCTGTAGACCAAGCTGACCTAAACTCAGAGCTCCACCTGCCTCTGCCTCCCAAGTTCTAATATTAAAGGCAAAATCCATCCCTGCCTGGCTGACACTAGTATCCTGATGCAGGCTTTCCCACTTGAATAGAGAGCTTGCTGGTTTGGTTAGTGCAGAATGCCTTGTCTCTGATTTCTATACACTGAAATTACAGATGGGTCGCCATGCCCAACTGTCAGTTAATTAAGTGTTTGATATCCAAATTCTGAAATTCTTGGTTGCACACCAAACACTGTGCCCTCTGAGCTACCTCCCTAACCATTTAATGACCTGTTATATGATCAGTGATGCCATTAAACAAATGATTATTATGGATTTTGAATAATGAAATGTTTCATAGTTGGTAGATATGAAAACTCAATGAACCAATATTTTCCAAACTGCAGACACATAACATTACAACATCATGCATGGGTGAGAAAGACATTGAAAATCCAAGACAAACTAATGGACTGTAATGGAACATGGGATGAAAAATTCACTGATATAGTATTAAGTATGTTTCAAGTCAGCTTAAGGCATGCTCTGATATGCTTGTAACCATAACAATGAGCAGCAACAATCTGAAGGCAGAAGTAGATATAAGAATCCTGCTATTTTATTAGAGACTAAGAAAATAAAACAATAACACTTTTCTATTTTGCAGGAAACAATTTTTAAATATACAACTTAGTTAACAAGTTATCATTATTAATGTTTTGTTGATTTTTTGTGACATTGTCTTGATAGAGCCCAGACCTTGTCCTGAAATCCTGGGACCCCGAGGAGGCTTATACCAGGATGCCCTAGCTAGCTGTTGTCAGTCCTGGTGTGCTCAAAAGTATCTGATCAATGAAATGCAGACACTAACCTCCAGGGACTTACCAGGAATTTAAGAACACACAGTGACTCTGAGTTGTGAATAGCTGTGAAAAATCGTATTCTGTTTTCCTTTACTTGTCCTTCAACAGTATAAGCATACATTGGATCAGAACACTGCAGATCTGGTATTCAATTGAGGATTTACTGAACAGCACTTGTTAGATATTTAAATTACAAGTAATTCTTTTAAACAAAAGGTTACTAAACTATTATTTTGTTTTTCCTTGTAGGAATATAAGCCTTTGGCTTCTAAGGTTTGGGCCCTTTCTACAAGGTAGCAATCAAGCTTTACTATGAATACAGCCTAGTAAGTTATTTGCATTCAAATGCCAAAAGCAGTCTCATCACAGCAGTTAGACAAAAACATCCCTTAAGGCCTCAGATATTCTACAATGGAATCTTACCCTCGCGATATTCTAAGCAAAGCATTATCTTCCTATTAATTATATTACTTAACTATAATAAATCATATTATAATTGGTTTAATATATAATATATAATAAAATATATAATTATAAACAAGTATTATATTTCCTGCCATTTGTTTTGATAAAACAAACAAACAAAAGCTCATTGTCAGTAGTCTCTTTGGACTAAAAGCTAAAACTTCTTAAAGGCCAGGAAAAAAAATGAAGAAACTTAAAACATTCTGTGCTTTCTGTTGATATATATAAACTCAGCTAAAGATGATAGCTTTTAAAGAGGGAGAAAATTAGTAGTAGTGTGAGCATCTTTTTATTACCTGCAGTTAAGTGAAGATGCTTAACCACTGTATCAATGAATTTGTTAGTGTTCTCTTCAGCCGAGACAGGATGGTCAAAGGACACATCCTACTGAGAGATGCCAGTGTCGTTTCTCTTAATGGCCACCTTACAGTTGTTCATAAGTGGTAAGCTGAATGCTATTCTGAACATTGTAGGGGAAAAAAAGAACCTGTTCCCTTAAGAATGAGGAAGCACGCTTTCCTATTTTCATTTTTAAGGACCCAGTATATTTATAGAAACAGAAATGCATCAAGAAAGAATGATAAAAATCATTCTGGCCCCAACTTCTCAAAATACATATTACCTACTCTATTATATGTAAATCACATAACTGCCATGACTTAGATAATCTAAGCATCACATCGGTGCACAATATCCCTAGCTACTTAAGCTTCAGCAATGCTCTGTGCTTACAGTTCTGTGACCCACAGCAAATGGAAGGGAGCCAGAAATCACAGCAATCTCTCCTGCAAGAGGAGCTTGCATTTCAGCGGTGGGGGATTAATGAAGGCTTGCTTTGATAGGATTAGTTCTTGAGTGGGAACTCAGTTTTGGATCTCATTATTACTGAACCCACTCTTCATGTAGATGAATCGTAGCTCACAATATTCTTAGAGGCATAGTCCCAATTTTCTCAAAAGTAATTTTAAAGGAAAAATACTAAGTAGAATAACTGAAGACAAAAAAAGAATGCTGCATATACATGCTCCCGAAATGCAAGTAAGATATGATTAGAAATGTCAGAAAAGTCCCCATCTCATCACACACCACCCACAACTACTCAGCGTCAAAGAGCCCTACATTTAAACTTCAAATATGGTACAAGGTTAAATTTTGTTCCTTAAAAAAGCTAACTTATTTTTAAAAGTTTAACTTTCATCTATAGTCTATTTACAGTATTTTCTCCGTCCCTACTCTTATACATCTACCCATCCTCTCTCAAATTCATGACTTTTTTTCAATTATTATTGTTAAAAACACACATGAATTATTGATTCTGGGTTACTAGTGCTGAGATTCTCATACCCAATCCCCCCAGGCTAGCGCCTAAAAGTAGGCTAAGGATGAGGGCAAAAAACAAACAAAAAACAGAAAAACAGAAAAAGAAAAAAAAAGATGTGGCTATAGAGCACATAGAAAAATCCATCTCCCACCTAAAGGAGTCCTTATCTTCCGTGGTGGAGGTAGTCTTGCAGAACAGGATGGGATTAGCTCTTCTCTTCTTACAGCAGGGTGGGCTCTGTGCAATGCTAGGGAAGAATGGTGTTTCTTCACAGATCACTCGGGATTAATCACAGACAACATGGCTAAAATTGGAGGACTGGCAAAGTGGAAAAGAAAAGGCGAGGCCAGCCAGGGTTGGTTTAGAACCTAGTTTAACAGGGACAACAGTAACAGGGTGCCCATCTGGAAAGTACAGATAACTGCAGAATGTCCCCATCCTTGATAAGAAAACCTGACCAGCCACAGGTGAAGGCGAGATAAAAAAAATTGTGAAAAGTCCCTAGGCACAAGGCATTACCCAAAATCAACCATTACCCAAAACCCTGCTAAAGGAACTTTCCTGGTTTTTGCCTTTAAATAATGCTCCCTACAAAAGAATAAAAAGATTCACACTCAAAAGCTGTTTCTCTCCAAATCTAGTGGCACGTGCCACTGATGATGGGGGATGATACAGTAGGTTTCCTGAAGCCAATCCAAAGAGCAATAGAGCTGAAGAAGGTAGATCGTTACCGGACTGGATGCCAAGGGGAGTCACAATTTAAGTTTAAGAACTAATTAGTTAGTTTTAAACTTTCAAACACTTTCTACTATTTACTTAATCACTGCTATTGTTAGCACTTTGAAATGTGTGGAGTATTAAGATAAATATTTTCATCCAAACCTTCCAACAAGTCAGTTTCAGGGTAGAAGCTTTTCAGAGAAAAGACTGACCAGGAGTTAAGATATACAAAGAAATCTCTATACCACAGTTTATTTGTATATGTATTATAATCAGTTTATTTTTTATAAATTCTTCATACAAGCATTTTGAGGTTGAAGTTAAAATTTCAACTGGTTATTAACATTTAAAAATAGAAGGAAATGTGCAGGAAGTATGAAATACTGCTTGGTAAATTTGTTTCAGCTACACACACAGACACACAGAGACAGATACAGACATACACACACACACATACATACATACACACGCACATACAGACACATACACATTAAGGATTCTCAATTTTCTATGCCATGAGTCAAGGTGAAATCCCTTCATGGCACAATTTACTAAAATACTTTTCTCTACTAAGCTGACCATGGCTCACACTGAAGTTATTTGGAAATCACAAACTGAACTTGATGAATTTAGAGAGGAGGAAGAGGGAGAGGAAGTGACCAGCAGTGCACACACAAAGTTGGATAGGTGGGGTGGGGAAGGTGGGAGGGTGAGAAACAGAGGGGGGGGGGATTTGATAGGAGATGGGAGAGAGGGGGTTAATATGACTAAAATACATTGCATGAAATTTGTGATAAATTCATAAAAATACTATTTTTAATCCACTCTTCAATGGTTTTTTTTAAAGATTTTTATTTATTCTGTGTACAGTATTCTGCCTGCAGGCCAGAAGAGGGTAGCAGATCTCATTATAGACGGTAGGGAGCCATCATGTGGTTGCCAGGAATTGAACTCAGGACCTTTAGAAGAGCAAGCAGTGCTCTTCACCACTGAGCCATGTCTCCAGCCCCTTCAATGGGTTTTAAACAACAAACTGTTGATAACAAGTATGCCAAGGAAAATGAAACTCTATCTTCTTTTACTCGAGGACATGGAAAGTGACCGCACAAACATAACGCTGTAGTCAGCTTCAGTAATTTGTGCAGACAACATGTACTGCAATTTATGATCACTAACAATTTAAGAATGCCATCTTGTATTTTGTCCTTTCTGCTGGACTTTATAGTACTTACATCAGGAATGAAGCCAATCTCGTTGAGATGATTACTCAGCTCTGGGTCATGGAATGCAATCATCTGCGAGAACACAGTCAGGTACTCTGAAAGGACAACAATGCTGAAAGGCCATTGGTGTCACCAACCTCAAAACCCAAGTGAGTGACGCATAGCTCAGGCTGAGCATCTAACTGCTCTACAAAGCAAGGGTACTTTAAAACAAATATTTTCCATTCTGTTACTACTTCAATTGCAAAGCTAAATATTAAAAACACAAACTATGCCACATTTACTTTCAGAAATAACTATCTGTTTATTCTCAAGTCACAAATTAAAACACAGGGTGAATGATGCTTCCAACCAAACAGTACAATATACATTTTCTCGGGCGACAGCACTCTGTTTCTCTTTGACTGAAAGTCCTAAAGGTGGGAAAGACCCACAACTGAGGAAGAGTGAAAGACAAGCAGGCACAGGAGAGTGACTGTGCCCCCACACTGATTTCTATATCAAAGCTCAGCATCTTTTCTACTTGTAAGGCTTTTCCTACCTATAAGTCTAAGTTTAGCATATGTAGAAATATCAACTTCATAACTATAACTAATGGAAAGTAGGTAAACAGTAGGCAACTGAAAATATTTTTTTTTGTTGTGCCAGGGAGAGTCTTGGTGGGAAAAAAAGGAGGTTCAGTGAGATATACTGTCTCCAAAGATAATTGGAGAGTGATTTAGAAAGACATTCAACTTCACCTTCCAGTATCCACATGCATGGACATGTGTACATGTACACGTGCACATACCACACACACATGCATGTACACACACACACACACTGTAGATGGTAAAATGTCTTTGTGCATACAGGTAAGTACTGGAGAAGCCAGGAAAAGTTAAAATGCTGGCTTATCTCTTGAAAGAAAGGAGATATTTATCTGTCTTCTCTGAACACTGGGAAAGGTAGTTTACAACTTGGTGATCCTTTGCTATCGGTAAATCAGGCTTCACCTAAATTCCCCAGAATATTGTGTTTGTTTATCCAAGACTTTGCACCCTAAATCTTGAGCATTCTTCTGCATCCATAAAACCATCCTTATGAGAGATGTCACATGTACTTTACAACAGCCTAAGTGACTTCTGTGTCATCACACACCAGGCCAATTCTGACTCCCACAGGCATTCTGTTTACCTCACTCATTCTCCCTAGACCCTGTATTGAACACTGTTTCTGAGTCCAAAAACACCATCTTTATGGAAGAAGCCATATGCACTTTGGAATGAGTTCCAGTGTAATCATAACCTTTGTTGTGCACATGGGACTGACTTAACTGTCATCATAAAACTTTTTTTTTTTTTTGCCAAAATTGTGCTGTGCTTAAACTTGGTTAAAATAAGTGACCTGGAGTCAGACTTTTAAAGTTTGAATCAGTAATGGCTAAGTTGAGCTGAACTGAGTTTCATTCATATCTCTGTGGATTCATATCTTTTTTGCCAAAATTGTGCTGTGCTTAAACTTGGTTAAAATAAGTGACCTGGAGTCAGACTTTTAAAGTTTGAATCAGTAATGGCTAAGTTGAGCTGAACTGAGTTTCATTCATACCTGCTGTTGAGTTTGCAAGGACTGCCCAAAACACACACACACACACACACACACACACACACACACACACACACACACTTTATTTTAATCTTATTACAAGTTATATGATTCAGACATGTAAGAATACATTCATACTTTCCCCATTGATTTACAGGTTTACTAATTTTACCAATTTATTAATGACATACTGATGGACCTAAATAAGATTGTGGTAGCATGTGCTCAAAATCAGTAACTTCCTTTTTCTTATTAAAAACAATTAAAGCCTGTAATCACAAAACCTTGGGAGCAGAGGGAAGAAGACTGAAATCTAAGACACCCTGCACTACTAGTCAAAGAAAGAAAACACAGCAAGATAAATGAGCGCAATTTCATTTTTGAAATTGAAATCAAAATAACTTAAAATGAAAAAAATTTCAATTTTCTTCAATAACAATTGATTTTTAAAACGGATTTGATGAAATAATCTATAAAAATAATGTTACCCCACTTTATCAGTTTATACAAGCACTTGTGTTATTTCAAGAAACAGTAATAAGTAAAAGTAACTTATTTTTTCTCAACTAAAACTGTTCCAAATTCTTGCTTATAAATACTGTGCATGCTTCTTAATAGGCATCAAGTCACACAAAGGAAATGTCAATGCTGTACTCTATTCAATGATATAACTAAATCCTATCACTGACCTAATGTAAACTTTGTCTACTCATTCTAGATTAAAAAATTGGATGCTCAATTAACACATTTCTTGCGTTACTCTTCATTCGCATACAACAAATTTCAATTTATCCACTACCCCACTTTTTCCCACTCAGAACAATATGGTATAATTTCAATTAGCTTTGAGATAAATTGAAGATCTAGGACATATTTGCGTGCCTTAGGAGACATTAACATTTAAGTTTTTTATAACTGCTTTTCTATCCTCCCTTATGATATATTTATAATTTCAATCTACACAGAAACAAGGTGTATGCAACATCAACCACCATAAATACTCAATTGTATATCGATAAGCTATAGTTATTAACTTTCAACTTCCAAAAAGCATGTTCCAATTTAAAGCAGAAATTCATGCCTCAGGCAATTCTCCACAGCTATGCGTGGGTTTATTAAACATCATTCCTACTCAAGTCTGATAAACTTAATTACTATGGGATTTATACAGCTAATTAAGGATTTACTGAAGAAACCTCACCCATATGTTCCTTGTGTTCTGCCAAACACCAATGACTGGATTTATACTACCATGCATACACTCAAATACACAGATATATACAAGTACACCATTTATGTCTTATTGTATTGAATATAACTTCACATTGATAAATATAATCTATAAAGCTGGTGAAGTTTAACCTTTCTAGTTACCTTTCTAGTTAGAATAATTTCTATACTGGAAAAAAAAGATTAGTCATGTGATAAGAGAAATTCTTGCCAGACTCAATACTTCATATATCCTTGCTTTCTCTATATAGCCTACCATTAAAGCAAAATATCATGAATGTTCACTAATTAAACTGCCTTCTCTAAATCACGACAGTGAAAGTGACTTTGGCCCTCCCCAGCACACCTAGTGATGTGGAGAAAGACTTATTTTGAATACATCACATTTAGCAACTATGTCTTTCTCCTTTCCTTTCTCTATGCCAACAGCTAGCTGAATGTCTGTGTGGTGGGATCATGCATCCTAGTTTGCACTGGTTTGGCACATAGCATTTGGCATAGTTACTGCCATATTTAGTTTTCAAAAATACCTGGATTTACTCATATTTTTCTCATATTCTAACCTAAAGAACATGGTACTGCTACAAATGACAGAACATCACTGTGAAAAAGATGTTGTCCTTTCCCTGAAAGGACTTAGAGAAATGTACATCTAAACAGAAAACTGGGGAAATTTTATACCCTAAGCTTAGATGGTATCTTTTCCATTCTGACCTTCAGCAGCTGCATCTTTAAGGTGTGAATACACCTCAATCTTATAAAACAATTCAAACATGCTTAATGCTGTGCCAATATTCATTGGCTACCATATGCCTATACTGTAAGCTAAACACTCCTCCAAAATAGTTTGTTTTCATTTTAATTGGTAAAGACAAAGAGTACACTTCACATTATTAAACTAATATGTCTGCATCTGAACTGAGTTGAGAGCAGATATTAGTCATTAAGACTGTCACTGAAAAGGACTATAATTCCTTGTGAATTAGTAGGAAAATTTTTTTTCCTGGGTTTTGGTGATGAACTATCAACATGTGCTACGGGTCAGAACTATTATCCTGAAGATAAGTTATTTTTGCTAAGAAAAAACAATTCCATATGAAGACAAGACTGGTTATTTTTGATAGAAATTTCCTATATAAAGACAGGAAAAGTTGTTTGCTTACCTTGAATTACATGTGAGTTGTCTTTCAAGAAGAAGTTATACAAGTATTTAGGAATAAAAGCAGACATGCATGCATAGGCCAAGGCTAAGAAAGAATAAAGCAAATATAAAATCAGTTAATAGGGTAATGACCAGCTGTTATTCACTCAGCACAATATTTGAGTCTACTGTTAAACAATAAATATGGTAATAGGTGCTAGAAACAGAAAATTATAGGAAGAAAAGCTTCTGCTATTTAAAAAATTGAGACAATAAAAAATAACATTCCAATAACCTCAGTTTTGAACTACTGTGCCAATCATTGTCCCACAATAGTAAAATCTTAATTGCCTGAACTTTAATTTCTAAGCACTAATTACTAATAAGGTACTCACAATTAAGCCTCACAATCCAGGCAAGATTTCTGGAGTTAGGAATACTAGTCATAACCTGTACTTTCAAATACAGATATTTTATTATTCTTGGATCGGTGTCCCATAATTGGATATACCAAAGTAAACACTACAAATCTCAAGTGCAGACTAATGAGTGAGGATATCAGAACAGGGCACTATAAAAACATTCAGAGAGAAAGAGAAGTTTTTTTGGAGACTATGCCATCTTTACTCAATTCCAGAAGCTTCTGTTTCCTATGATAACATGAAAAAATGGGTAGTCTAAGGTAAGATACCTATATTATTAAACAAACATAGGATAGAATACTCCAAGTGTGATAAATTCAAAATTCAAAATTTGATTCTATTGAATCTACCAAATACTATTTAAAAAATCCACTATAAAAGGTCCTAAAATGGAAGGACAGAAAAAAATCCTGCCATTAATTAATAGACTGTCAAACCAAGTTTGGTAGAACTAGCACATGGGTACTGGTCTCTGAGAGCAAAGCTGGTACCGCTAGCATGTGGTTATGAGTGTATGAGAACAAGGACTGGCATCACTAGTGTGGGTACCAGTCTGTGAGAACAAAACAGACCGAGGATCAATCACCTGATCCATAAAGTGTTGACGTAGTGCAGAAAGGGAACTAAGAGGTCTTTATCAAACAAGCACAATTAAAATAACATGGACAGGATACGTGAAAAGGGAGAGACCTTGATGATATTGATTGATTTATAAATTATTTGGAAAACATACTTAACAGCAATTTCTAGAGAAATCAGAACCTTCTCCCAAAATCTATAAAAATTATTATAAAAGTTATCAAAGCAGGTAAATTAATTGAGAAGAATTAGCCTAATTCCCACCAAACTTTTTGACATAAACTGGTGACAAGGAATACCCTTCAATACTAATTACTTTTACTCTCTAAGAGAAATTAATTTTATTTCACAGCATTTTATGATACATATAAAGTAAATTAAAAAAATTTAAGAACTATTATTTTTGAGCTCTATATTTAAGAATAATATGCATAATGATCTCTCAATGATAAAAAGCTTACCTTCATTGTTGAAATTTAGATACAGGAATGGAGCGCACAGTGAGTCAAGACCTGATGTAGATGAGTTGAGACAACAGTAAAATGAATACATCCCATTTACTCTAGTCTTGCATGCCTTCCAAATGTTAAGCATTGTAAGTACATCTACACAGATGCCTGTTCTGCATCTTCCATATCATCAGTATCCAAACTAAGTCAGTTATTATTAATCATGCATATGATTATGAGAAAAAAGAGCAACACAGCAATAGTGACACATGAATATGTTAGAGGACTTTACGTCACAATTCTGATTCAAACTGTATGTGAACTTGATATTTGGCCCCTTCAGATCTTTGCCATAAGTGCTTTTTCTTCATGTTACAAAAAATCTTTACAATTAGTGAAAAAATATACAAATACATTTGTTTTATTGATAACAATGCTATTCACTTATTATCATGCTGACTGAACACACAAATATGTCCACAATGGGCTCAGAGGATATAGAACATCTCTGAAATGTGCTGGGCAACAAATAATCAAACCTTTAGGAATAGTAAGTAATCAATATGAAACTCAAAATCAAAATCCATTGCTTATAACAAAACACTCAAAAATGGGTTGGATTGAACAGGTTCCTCATCCATAAACTAGTGATCATAAAAATAATAAAGTCAAATGCTAAAAATCCAGGATTAGAAACATTAAAGATACTAGGGAGAAAAAGGAAACAATTAAAATGAGCAATTTTAAGGTGATAGTCTTTTCCTAATAATTACAGTAATTATATATTAGGAATGCTTAAATAGTAACATTCTCAAATAGCCTAATGTCTTTTATTGTAAAAGTTATTTCACTACTTTGATAAGATTAAAATTGTTTCCACAAGATTAGACTCTGCTTTCCCAATGCCACCTCAGGCTGCCTATTTTTAAATACCACATAAAATGTTTCCTTTAAAGCATTTAGACCAAGTTTGTTTAATAATTTATGTAGAGTTGACATCTTCAAAATGCACTGGAATTTTAGTCTTTTATTCCCCCTCAAAATGAAAAAGACTTGAAGAAAAGTCCTACTAACTAAAAAGTTACCTTGCCAGTACACAAGATCAGGATGAGAAACTACCCAAGCTTTCAGTACACGCCGGAACTTTGCATGACCTTCTGGGGATGATAGCAGTTCATCATACTGATGACAGCGAGGAATATCCACTTCAATCTGTAACCAGCAAAGCATTGAGATACAACTGTAATGGATGATCCTACAGAAACCCTTGCTTCTTCAATAAATGAGAGAAGAGATATTTTACAGACTATTTCACCTTTATAATCTGTTGATCTTCGGAAATATCACATTAGTTTCTGAACATATTAACTCCTTTTCTAACACCATATACATTGGGCAGTGACAGAGCAGTAATAATGAAAGAAAGGATTTTCCTCACTCCTTTTAACATTTAAAGAATTAGCAGAATTGCCTTAGGAAAACCTTACTTGTCTATCTGTGGGAATTGGAGTGTCTTTGTCAATTGCTTCATACTTGGCATGAATAGCTCCCTGCAAAAAATAAGACATTACTTTATTATATCATTAATAAAATGACATTGCACATTAATATGCTGAGATCTTAAGTATTTCAACTTCATAATTTTTCTACTTTTGGAATATCTGTATAAAACTTACTGGTATAGTATCTCTAATATAAAAGATGCAAAATCTATTAGTTTTCAGCAAGATGTCAATATTCAAAGCTTTTAAATTTCAAACTTTTGGATTAGTGATGCTTAGTAGGAGAAACCTGTTTCATATAAATACCTATTTTTGAAGACCTACCCAATTATAGTAAATGTTAGCTGGGCAGTGGGGAGTGCATGTCTTTAATCCCAGCACTCAGGAGGGAGAGACAGGTGGATCTCTAAGTTTGAGGCCAGCCTGGTCTACAGAATGAGTTCCAGGACAGGCTACAAAGGTACAGAGAAACCACATCTCAAAAAAACAAAACAAAACAACAACTAAAAAAGCAACAACAAAAAATTTTCTACATCTTTGACCATGTATGATGGAGGTCTATTGTAAGTGATATTTGCCATTTTAGTGAGGTAGACCTTTACCTGGTGTGCTCCTGCACACCTTTAATTCCAAAACTCAAGAGGTAGAAAGCAGGTAGACACCATGGCAACAGTGTGAAATTTTACTTCAAAAAGAAGTAACAACCAGAAGAGCCCCTTTGAATTATATACATCAAAAGGTAAACGACACAAGTCACATAGCTAGAGAGCATATCAAAATGTTGTTTTCTATGCATTACTAACTCATAAATCAATATTTTCATGAAGACATTTTAGAGAGAGGTTTATCTTAACAGAATCTTTCTGTTAACATTGGAAAGGCAAATAATATATTTTTTCAGAAGAATGATAGTACTAGGAATGTTTGGGGTAGGGATACCCTGTAATTATAGAAACATTAGCCTCATTAACACTTCTTAGTTACAGCATTACACAAAGATTATCTAAATAAAATAAATTTTATTCATGTTCTATAAGATCACACATGAAAAAGTTTTTATTTTTATGGCTTACTATAGTGGTAGGGAAAGCCAAGAATTTAGTAAAATTAGTTGCTGGATCAATTTCTTTGGGATATCTATTAATAACAGCTTTGGAAAACCCGACATCATAAGTCTTTCTGGACTACAGTACTAATCATTAATATGAGTTAAGGAACAATAGGCAGAACTAACCAAACAAATTCAAAGAAATTAAATGCCCATTAAGAAAAGCAAGAATAAAGAAAAAGAAATTCTGCACAGAAGAGGGACTACCGTAAATAATAGTACAACATCTCTTACAATAAAGCCACAAACTGAGAACTATTTTGCCACAAAGAAATGATAACTGTAGTTGACTTCCCAGAAAAGGCCTTAACCTTTCTGAGGAGCAGGTGGGGATAAAGGCGGAGGTGTAGGAGGAGAGGAGGAAGGGGAACCTGTGATTGGTATGCAATAAATAAATAAATGGTAAATGTTTGAAGAAACAGATGATCTTATTCTGACTTGAGAGTTGTATTTTGTACACTGGCACCTTGTAAATATGTACAGCTATATGGGTCAGCTATCTAACTGACACATCTGAGTAAACGGAGGAATGGCGCAGGGGGTAAAGGCACTTGCCTAATGATCGGTGTTTAATGCATGGGATCCATGTAAAGGCGAAAGGAGAGAAAGGGCTTCACAAAGTTGGTTTCTACATGCATACTCTGGCAAAGGTGCCCAAACATATAACATACACACACAATAATAGATAACATACATCATATACACACAACAATAAATAAATAATTTTAAAATAATTAAAAGGAAAATAGCATCAATACAAAAAATAGAAAATGTTTCAAATTGCCAGGTGCCACCTTCTAATCTGGACACTTTGTAATATACACTGGTGATAGATTTGAAGTGTCCTTTAATACATTTCTAAGATTAGTAACCACTAGGTCTGGTTTTATCTAATACAGATCAATATATAAATTGACCCCTAACCATCTCCAAAAGCTGAGTAACAAAATTAAAAGCAGGAGCTAATTCTACCTGTTTTTAATCATCCCTATCTGTTTTGTGCGCTGGGCAGATTGTTAAGTGACTGAAAATGAGGACTGTAGTGTTAAGAAGATAATGGCACAAGAACCTTGTACATTCCTTGTGGTACAGGAGGTATGCACTGAGCATAAGCTACTGTGACTTCTTGTATATCTAGCACAGTATATCTAGCACATCTGTCCTCCTATAAATCTGTATTTTGAAGAAATTTCTAGAAGGTAATTATTAGAGCACACAGGGTACTCAACAAACACCTTAAAACTGCTTTGTGAAATGTTTCCAATCTTCTTTAAAAAGAGAAGCCTAGTTTCCCAAGCCCATGCTGGCCTTGTTAACGATGTGGAAGAATATCCCATTGTAACTGTATTATCATTTCTTGTAAAGGTGAGCTTAGTATTTTGTTGCCTAACTGTATTTATATTTTGTACTCTATTTTTCCTTTCAAAATTGATATTTTTCCCTATAGACTTTTGTGCCTTATTTAAAATTTATGTTAATTCTTTATTTAGGATGATCTTTCACATATTGTCACCTTTGGAACTTGTATCAATTCTATAAATTAGAAAACTTAATTAGAAAAGAGATTGTAAGAATTTTTCTCATAATAAAGAAAAAAATTCTGCCAATAGAAGTCTATAAAGATTAAAAATAGTTGAGGCCCCACACCCAGGAGCAGTAGGCCAACACATGGACTCTTTTTGGACCCTTGTTTTGTTATTATCATTAGTAACAGTTGGCATAAAAGATTTATCAACTTGGAACACCTTGTAAGTTGCAGTTATACTGAAAAAGGGGCACACTTCATAAGCAGGATGGCAAGCTTTGGCAAACTTCTAACACACATATTCATAGATAATCTGCTCAAAATAATAATGATATTTATCATGGGAATTAATAAAATATTAAAGCACATCAATAACTATTTTATATACTATTCTCTTCATGTATTTTTCTACTTAAAATTGTCAAATATTCTGATGTCCATATTTCAATACATACTTTCCTATTAATACTGTAAAATTCGATAGGAACTACAGTTTTTGGAGACAGGGTTTCTACTTGGATTCCATGCTTGCCTTGAACTCGCAATCTGCTGTCATGGAAGGGAAATATGGATCCTTACACCAGTAGCATTCTTTTACCTTCTTATTCTTTTTATACACTACTCATCAGTTTATAACTTTTTGCTTTCTTACCTCTACTCCCAGAAGAGCAGCCCAGGTTAAACCCCTCATAAGTGGAGGGATGTCAATCCTTGCTTCTTTCCAGATTTGATTTTTTTTATAAGGATAAGCCTATGAAAAGATAAAAATAGTCACAAAAGGGCCTGGGTGGTAGCTGAGCTGGTCAGTCCATGCCCTCAGGGCCGGTTCACTCTCTCCTGTGGTTAGGGGTAGGGCCATCTGTCCTGAATTCAGGGGCTACCTCCCTGTGAGGGCAGGGTCCAGCTCCCTTGCAGAGGTGTTCAGCTAGAGGCAAGGTCAGCTTTCCCAGGGCCAGTGAAGGCAGGGCCAACTAGCATGACCCTCTGATTTCTTCTCTATGCTCCCTGAGGTGACATGGGCCTTGGGTTGGCCCATCCTACCATCTATCTCATAGGACCCCCTGGAGCTTGTGAAAGGACTGTGGGTATTGTTCATAGGACCTCCGACACTTGGGGTGGCCACAGTATATCCAGAGGAGTTCCAGTACGGATCCAGTGATGATACTGTACCCGAAACCTGAGGCCTTGAACTAGACCAGTAACCCATTGCAATGAACATTTGCTAGTAAAGCTGATCGGACAAAAAGGTATACAACATTATGACACACCGAGGCCCGCAATGCCACTGGAGGAATGACGAGGTTTGGAGAGACAGGTAAGAAGGAGAAGCAAAGAGGTTTTGTTGTTGTTGTTTGCTTTGTTTTATTCTGTTCTTGTTTTTGCTTGTTTGCTTACTTTGTATTGTTTTCTTTTTGGGGGGGCTGCTGGGTTGAAGGAGGATATGGTGGGACTAGGAGGTGAGGGGAATTGGGGTGTATGATGTGAAACCCCCAAAGAATCAATAAGGAATTTAAATTTAAAAAATAGTCAAAAAGTAAAATAATATATATATTTAACCAACCACAATAAAATAAAACTAGAAATAAATCATCAGGAAAAAGTTTGAAAGTAACACAGACACAGAAATTAAACAGTATACTTCTGAGTTATCAATGGATCCACTGGCAACATTATGAAGGAAATTAAAACATTTTTTGAAACAAACAGTAATAGAAACAACATACTAAAAAATGTGTGGTATACAGCAAAATCAGCACTATGATGAAGTTCATAGAAATCAGTAACCATATTACACAAGCAGAAACATTTCACATCAACAATCCATATAAAGGAACTAGAAGACAACACACAAAATCAAAGTTAGAAGAAAAATTAAATAATAAACATTAGAAAATTAATAAGACTGAGTTTATTAAAATAGTACAAAGATAAATAAAATGGCATTGAAAATGGAATATTATTCATCTCCCAAACATGAAATACTATAATTTGTGAGAGCATGAATAAAACAGGAAGACATTACGTTAAATAATCCAAACACAGAAGACAAATACATATGGTCTCACTCATATGTGAATTAGAAGAAGAGAAACATTAAAAAGGAAAAGTGGGCTCTTACAAGTTCAAAGTAGAGACGTGCAGTGTAGCGAGGTGAAGGAGGGAAGAGGCTCCATGTGTGCGGTTAGGGCATAATTTCAAGCTATAAGGATTAACAGCATTAAAGGACAACTCATGGACTATCATTTTTACTATGCTACAATTCCTACCTTCAGCAGCCTGTCGAAGAGAATAATTCTGTTTAGTTGATATTCCGTATCCCTCTCTCTGATGATTAAAGGCAGGGTAGCAGCTGCAGATAACTCATTATTGCTGTTTGAATGAGGTAAATTCGACTGGCTGTAAAGGAACAAAAAAGGAAAAATACTGACAAAGACAATATTCTAATAAATGAAAGCACTACTTCCTAAATATTCAATTTAAATATACAAACTTATTAATCTAATAAAAACAGGGAACAAGTCAAGTAAAGCAACATATACTCACTCATCTTCAAGTAATGGATAAAAAGCTTCTCCTCCAACATCTTTTAATCTCTGTGAATTTAAAAATAAAATATTCATAAATCATTTTATTGGGTGACAAGAATAGTAATGCAAAAATTATGAATTCACAATAGTCCAAAGAAGCAAAAAAAAAATAGAATTCAAAGATTAGTATTTTTCATGGACATGCAAACACACCACACTTCTGACAAGGGTTAAACACATCATTCCCACCATATCCTCACATACAACACCAGATTACTAACATAAGATAAAGTGTAAATGTAAAATATATTTTAAAATAAGAATGATTAGTAAGAAGTACTTTTATATATTCATTTATTAAATATTTAAAAAGAGGTGCTTTTTCATATATTATTGAAAGGTATTTGGATGAATTATAGGCAGTGTATCACACTATCTGGAATACACTTTGTAAAGCTCTTACATGAACTCGTTCAGAAATGCTGATGGAATGGACAAAGCTGTAACGGGCAGAAAAGGTGAGTAAATAGTGCAAACTCACGGCTGCACTAACATCAGGCGACTGCGATTAGCATATGCATTCTAAAACATCAGAATCTGACCTCCTAGAATTATTTAACATTTAAGACCATGTATGATTGGGAAACTCTATTACCAAATGGAGAAAAAGGAGGGCTAATTTGAAGCTGAGGAAAAGATCGACACCGTTGTGAGCAATCAGACCGCGTGTGAAGGCTGGACTCACACAGACGCCATTTTCTCACACCTCTACTCACTACAGAAGCTTCTTGGGTGTCAGGAAATCAGGCATGAATGCAAAGTGTCTTGTGTTATCTTTAAGGTTTCAATGTTTTAGCAATTATAAAAACATGTTTGGTATTTTTTATACTTACGTTTCTTAGCTGGCATAAGGACAATGTCACAGTAGTATCATCTAAGAGTGAGCTTCTGTCTCGACCTTGCCCAAAACTTTCTCCATCTTCAAAGAGAAAACTAAGATTGGAAGAAAGAAAAGGAAGGAAAGAAAAAAAGGAAGGAAGACAAAAGTTGTTATAATGATCATAGAAAATCTATTTCTTCTAGAAATAAAATTTTTCTATGACAATCCTATCATTAAGAAGAAGTAAAATTCAGACTAGACAGTTAATTTTGGAAACAAAGCCCAACATGGTGCATATGCCTGGACCCCAGTGCTCGAAAGGTAGAGGCTGAGGCATCAAGAATTTGGGGTCAGAGAGGTACACAGTGAGTTCAATTCTAGAATGGGCTTCATGAGTCCTTGACTTAAAAAACAAACAAAAAAGCAAAGGTTTCAAAAACTAACTGCCAGCTGAAGTTTCTCCAAATAAGGCAGACTTTTTAATTTATACATCTGTGATTAGGTGTAAGTCTGGTATATGCTATCCTGGCTAGTTTTTTTTTTGTTGTTGTTGTTGTTGTTGTTTTTCGAGACAGGGTTTCCCTGTAGTTTCTAGAGCCTTTCCTGGAACTAGCTCTTGTAGACCAGGCTGTCCTCGAACTCAGAGATCCGCCTGCCTCTGCCTCCCGAGTGCTGGGATTAAAGGCGTGCGCCACTACCACCCAGCTATCCTGGCTAGTTTTTTTTTTTAATTGTCACTTTGATACAGTCTAGAGTCATTTCAAAGCAAAGCCCCAGTGAAGGATTGTCTAGGTCAGGATGGCATGCAGGTATGTCGGTGGGAGCCTTTCTGGGTTGTTAACGGATGCAGGATTGCCTAGCCCTGTATAGGAGGAATCATCCCTAGGCAGGGAGCCCTGAACTGTGCAAGAAAACTAGCTGGATCTAAACTAGACTTTGAGTCCACGGACAAGCAGCATCTTACATGCTTCCCCTGTTCTTCTTAGCTGTGGGGTAAGTTTCCTGGTCAGAGGTAATGCTGTACCCTCAGGTTTCTGCCCTGAGTGTCTGCCTTGACCTCCACAGTGACGCACTGTGACTTCAAGCTAGGGACGCCTTTCCTCCCTGGGCTGCTCTTGGTCAGTGTTGGGAGCAGTGAGACCCCAGATCCTGAATTTCTTGTAATCCCCTGATCTGAGTGCCTACAGCTGCTCTGAGCACGAGACCTTCAGGAGTTCCTGATGGCAGGAGAGTGGTTTCTGGTGGGTTTGGCTGGGGTGTGGCTATCTCTATATATTCTGCCCCTGAACACAATAAAGGGGGCATCTTGGGGTATTCAAGGATGACCCGTGTCTCTGTCTGTGTTTTTAACCTCCATCCCCTTGCCTGAAGCTTGGTAACTGGGTAAAAGCGCACTGAACGCAGACACGTTCAGTCTACTTTTCAGAATCTATCATTCAAGTAATTTTCTATAATTTATTGCTGATTTCATATTTAACTTACTGGGTGAGTGGCACAATAGACATTAAGGTCTAAAAACTACAAAGGACAGAAAGAGCTAATAATGCAGTTTAGTACCAGGATACTTGCCTTGCCACACATCTAAGATCCTGGGTTTGAAAACCAATACAAAACTTAAAAAAGGGAACTTTAAAAAATTTAAAAAACTTTAAAAAATTTAAAATAGGGAAGGCAGAAAACTAATGGTCTATCTAAATAAATAATCTAAAAGTTTAACAAAAATAATGATGATCAGATCATTCCTACTATTATTTCTTATGGTGGTTTGAACGAGAAATGTTCCTAATCGGCTCCTGTATTTGAACACTTGGTCCTTAGTGGAGCTGCTTGGGAAGGTTAGGGCACTTTTAGGGGGTGCTGCCTTGTTGGAGGCAGTGCATCACTGGGGCTTTGAGGTTTTATGGCCTTGTGCCATATGCTAGTATTTTCCCTCTCTCCCTCTCTCCCCCCCCCCCCTCTCTCTCTCTCTCTCTCTCTCTCTCTCTCTCTCTCTCACTCTGCCTGCTTCCTAGTGCAAATGAGAATGTGGCCTGTTTCCTGCTACCATGACTTCCAGCCATTAGTGACTCTCCCTCTGGACCTATAAGCCCCAAAGTACCTAATACACCTACAGTCAAATCTGTCCTAGACTGTGAAACTAAAATTTTAGAGGTCAAGAAATAGACATTTATATTTCTACATGAACAATGATGTTTGAAAAATAACATATATATACTTTTTATTAATATTACATGATTTTCAAATAGATAACAAAGCAAATTATTTCTTAAAAACATTCATAAGAAATAATAAATATTGATAGAAACTCTGCAATTAACAATTCTAGACCATCCAACAAGTTGTAAAGTTTTGTTTCTAAGTTCACTTAATTAGAACAGCTACCAAAAATTTATTAAAATATAAAATTAAATAATTAAAAAGCAGCAAAAATATTAAATCATATTACCAGAAACAGTTTTTACTTACTTTGGGAGTGTGCAGATAGGTGGTTTGGATCGAATAATTTCCTTGTTTGTAAGCTCCTTCTCCAGGTCACCTCCAGCCAAACACCACAGGTAGTAAACCTCTTCTATAGATCTCTCTGCCAGGTGATCATTGTCTGTATCCACTAATGGTAAAAATGTTCAAAATTAACATTACAGTTTCCATCTGTAGTAAGAGCTGATAGTGATAAGAGCTGGAATTCCAATAAAAGTAACTGAAAAGGCTATCACTTCTGTGTGTAAGGACTTTGCAAGTTGCTACTCCACCTAGTAATATAACAGAAGGGTCTGAAAATCAGGAGCTCCTGTAAGACCTATGAGAAAGTAATGGTATGGAAGTAAATTACTATCTGCAAGATTGGAGAACCAGACAGGGTATTCAGGGAGCCACACAACAGAAAAGTCTCAGGGACCAGAAGTGGAACAGTAAAAGCTGGACTAAATTGATAAGTTGATGCAGGTTGAGTGTCGACAAGTCTGAGAGTTAACATCCCAGGGGGTGCAGTCATAGGGGACACTGGCCCTTCTGTGGGTTTTATCACTAGGAGCCTGACAAGTTCCTCACAGTATTATTGGAGAAGACTGGACTGTGTTCTGGCAACAGGAGGAGAAAACAGAACCGATTTTAAATATGGCAAGAGGACACCTTTCTTCCTTACATGGCTTGTCCTCAGAAGTTAGTCAGCACCTAACTGATCTGAGCGAAGGGGATACCTGCTATGACATGATGTGGCAAGGAGGAAGGGAAGCATCCTGCGGTCCTACAAACAGGTCACGTAATTTAATGAGCTGTGCGTCTGGACAGTGCTGGTCACACAATCACCCCCACAGTGAAACCGAAAGGCTTGAGTAAGCTGGAGCTGGTGCTTTAATTCTCAGCAGGTGCGTCATGACTGTCAGGTTTTGATTCTTCTTTGTAATAAGTTGCCTCCTAAAAGTGACTTATGCATGAAGACAGTCAAGAGGCCTGAGCTTGACAAAATTCTAGATGCACTTCCTATACTCAGAATGGAAGGAGAAATGCTACTGTAGTCCTTTTCTTGTCCAGAGAGCATTTTCCTCTAGGAGAAACTCACTGTGATCCTATTAGTCAAGTTTAGTTACAAGCCTGCTTCTTATATCAAGAGAAGCTAGAAAAGGAAAAATTTGGAAAGTTCACTTTCCATGTTAGAACAGGAATTTTTATACTTTATAGCAAGAAAGAAGTATGGGCAGAAAAACCTACATATCAATAAAGTGTTCCTTTTCATGTTTCAAGTTAGAATATGATAATATGGACTTCCTGCTGATAATATAGTTTTAAGATTACTTGAAATAAATTATATGGAATATTAGTAATTTACAATTGACTTATATTTTAAATATTCAAGAATCTGTTGTGGAATATTAGTTTAAGATGTGTTACATTTGTTTATGCTGTAGAATATTTGCTTAATGATGCAAACATATGTTGCATTCTTTTTGTTTAACTCTGAAAAGCTGTGTTACTTTGCCTGTCTAAAACACCTGATTGGTCTAATAAAGAGCTGAATAGCCAATAGCTAGGCAGGAAAGAAAAACAGGCAGTGTAGCCAGGCAGAGAAAATAAACAGAAAAAAAAAGAGAAGGGAGAAAAAGGACAAGAAGAGGAGGACTCCAGGGACCAGTCACCCAGCAACACAGTCAGTAAGGAGGAAAGAAAGAGATATAGAATAAAAAAAGGTAAAAGCCCAGAGGCAAAAGTGAGATGGGATAATTTAAGAAAAGCTGGCTAGAAACAAGCCAAGCTAAGGCCCAGCATTCATAAGTAAGTCTCTGTTTGGCGGGTCCCCAAAGAATAAAGAGTAAAAATCAACCAACAATATTTTGGTATACCAAATGTGAGGTTCAAATATCCACCTAGAGCCTGAGAAAGGCCAAAAAACAAAACACAAACAAACAAAAGGACACGGCTCCTTCAACAAGTTCTGCCATACAGCAGAGCACTTAAACAGTCTTTTTTCATGCTAAGTAGAAAAAATAAAGTAAAAAAGCGCCTTCCATAGTGCAGGCCACCAGCTTGCCACAGTTGGGAGGTTGAACATAGTTCCTAGTCATGCAGCTCTGACCAGGCTGTGGAGCTGTAGGCTTGGCTCTCATGACCTGAGCAGCAGATGCAGTCAGTTGCTAAAGCTGCAGCGGCGCTGTTTAGCAGGGTTGTTTTGGTTTTGCTCATGCAGACAAAAAGATTAAAGATATGCAGTAAACACAGATCTGGACAGAAAAAAAACTCTAAACAGGTTCTAGAGTATTTAACAATGTGCACAGGCTTAAGAAAAGAAAAAGTCGTAATTATAGCCCTAGGAAATAAAGAATAGTTTAAAAATAATAAAGTCTTTAAAGAGAGAAGCAAAGTAATATAAAAAAAGAATGAGCCATGTAGAGATGGGAAATACACAGTGAGTCTGGATCCTGTATAATGCTGTGTTGACTGTAAAGTTTGATTGCTGATAAGCAAAGGACAGCTGCTGACAGACATGGGATTGTTAAGTGGACTTCTAAATAAATTAGTCTATATAAGAATGCCTTCACTTTAAAATGGAAATCAAAACATGAATTGCTTTGGAGAAGAGGTTTTCCATTATTTCCACAGAAAATGAGAGGTTAGGGGCTCCTTCAGGGTTTGGATCAGGTTTGGTCGGGGAAGACTTCTGAATCTGGACAGGTGACATATATCAACAAAGGTTACAGCTGGTCTTCCCAGGACTTAGCCCTTTATCTCAATTTTCTCAGGGATTCTTAAAGATGACATTGCCCACAGACAAAAGGAAGCAATCTAGAGAAAATGATGACCATATTCCCAAGAGTCAGGGTGTGAGTGGTTGCTGGTTTTTTGTTTTTTGTTTGGTGGTTTATGGATGTTTGTTATCATTTAGGGAAATATAGGATAAAAAGACAACTACTAATCTCAGATATTTTGTATTGGCATGGATTTTGGTATATTGCTACAAATTTAGAGTTATTTTTGCTATACTGTCTATATGTTTCTACTCTTATTTGGGGTTTTGTGTTTATGAAGCTCATTTTAAAATGCAATGGATACTTAAGAAATGAGGTAGGTACTTAAATCTATAATAATCAAACCTGTAGTTACATTAGGTATGTTTTCAAGGTTAAACAGGTATATTTTAGACAGACAAATGATTTTCAAACACATTAAAGGCCTATAAAATAGGGCATTTAAGAAGTATACTAACCTAAACTTTTCATGATATATGCTTCTGAAAGCACCAGTTTACTTTATAAAAAGATGATGGGCATCAAAGAAATTCTATATGGAATTTACTTTCAATTTGAAAAGGACACCCACAAAAAAGACTGTTAAACTTTGCTAAAATTTCCTGTTTCACTTAAAAATATGCTAGATATTCTAGGCTTTTTGGCTCAAGTGTTGCAGAGGAACTGGGGGTGACGTTGACTGTCCAGGCAGTCAGATGTTTCTGCTGTTAGGTAATATTGCATCCTTTTGGTGTCTTTGATGGTGTAAAAGACTAAATATTTAACGTTATAGTTCTCCTTAGTTATTATGGGAAGCAAATTAGGTATGAAACTTTGGGATCACTAAGATAAGCTAGATAATGGAGTGTTTCTCTCAATTTGCTAAATACAAATAGACTGAATATTGTAAATGTAATTCTTACTTGAAAACTGTTTTTGTTGTATATAGTTTTATAATCTAAGATTAAATCATTTCATTTTTATTTAGACAAAACGGGGAAATGTGGAATATTAGTTTAAGATATGTTACATATGTTTATGCTGTGGAGTATTAAATGATGCAAAGATATGTTTCTTTTATGTTGCGTTTGTTTAACTCTTTAAAGTTATGTTACTTTGCCTGTCTGAAACACCTGATTGGTCTAATAAAGAGCTTAGCAGCCAATAGCAAGGCAGGAGAAAAGATAGGTGGGACTGCCAGGCAGGGAGAATAAACATGAAGAGAAAAAGAGAAGAGGAAGGAGAAAAATAAGGAGAGGAAGATACCAGGGGCCAGCTACCCAGCAACACAGTCAGCCATGGAGTAAAAGGAAAGAAAGAAATATAGAATAAAGAAAGGCAAAAGCCCAGAGGCAAAAGGTAGCTGGGATAATTTAATTAGAAAAGCTGGCTAGAAACAAGCCAAGCTAAGACCAAGCATTCATAAATAAGTCTCGATGTAGTTATTTGAGAGCTGGGTGGTAGGCTCCCAAGAAACAAGAGTAGGAAAAAAAAAGCCAACTACAAGAATCACCTCTCAGTTCGCTGACTATTAACTACAAAACCCCAGTTATGTAATACCTGTTACTAATGAATTCAAAAGTAAACAGGTTAGGGGGCTTCTTTTGGAAACAAGGCTCACATTATCACATGTTTTCTTCATCTTTACCTTTACACAAGTCATCAATATCCTCAGGCAGAGTTAAGTTGGCACATCGCAGAGAAGATGAAAACAGACTGGCAGGTTTGATAAAGGGAGTGTATAAAGGTGACACTTCACTGAAGACCTGGTCCTTCATTAATTCATCAGGGGTTGGCCTTGAGAAAAACAATTTAAAATACGCAGCAAGGATAAAAGTCATAAAAACTTTCATACAAAATGTAATAGATATTGAAAGTGGGAGGTAAAATCTTAGATAACTTCTTAGCACAGAAAATAGCAAAGGCACTCCCTTCAGCAGTCTAGCTATTGCGACTAAGTAACTCAGTGCTGAATTACTTATGTGTGTTAACTGTTTGTGCCTTATCTTTTAACAAAAATCATTTCATAAACACCCAAATTCTGTTGTAATACTATCCTTTGCCCCTACCATAGCTTGATAAAGTGCCTTTTCAAATGACAAATTAGAATATATTCTTTTCTAGCATTATATTTAGGAGGCTTAGCAATAGCTAGGTAATTAAAAGTGACACCATGAAATGAAAACAAAATGTCAGGAAATCTTTCAATTTTTATCAGCAACTACACTCTTCACATTTTGTCAAGCTCAGTGTGTAATACATAATGGCAACAAGCGTTGGTTATTATTCACATGTTGTTAGAGCCAAGAGCACTGACATTCCTATTTAGTTGATTTTCTTCTTGAGGCAAGAAGATGAATTAGAAACTTTTCAGATATGTTAGTTTTGTGACCATGATTAGACTTATTTTATAACAAAAATTAACTCTGAATCACATTTATAATACTAGTATCACTTAAGTACCACTGTATATACAGCTATCATCCCCTGGTCTACCAGACTCCTACCAAATACAGCACATGCAGCTATCATCCCCTGGTCCATCAGACTCCTAATCAAATCAAATCAACTCCACACAAAAAGGTTCTCAGGATAAGCCTAAAGTCTTAAGGAATCACCTTTTAGAAGGATGGAAGGTGAGACACTTCTTCAAAATATTTGTTACATTTTCAGGAAGCTCCTAGCAAAAAGAAAAAAATAGATAAATTACCAATTCTAGAAATATATTTTGCTGAAATATTTAAATCCCCTAATCTTTGATTTTTAAAAAAGTCTTTGTTTGGACTTTATTTAAATTTATAACCATTTGTCACTCTCTGATTAAAAAAAAAGCCAGCATCTGCAAAGAAATAAGTATAGCTTTAATAGCTTGTTATTGTATTCTGATGTGAGAACAGACTGCTCTGGTATAACTGTGTCCCTTCCTAAAATCAGGTCTTGAAGCTTGATGCCACAAAGATGATATTAAGAGATGAGTTGCAGTGTGAATCTGCTATTTTCATTCTGCTAAACAGACACAGTTTCATAGTGCCTTCTAAATTCTTACCTCTCTACTCATAGATTATTGCAGCTCTCAGATGATATCGGAGAAGTTTCTTTGTGCAGCAAATGGTGGTTTGGGCAGAAATTGACTGTTAAAGTGCAGAATAAGCCACATGTCATAACCCCTCTGCAAGGCTCAATGACTACCGTGGAAGAGTAGGCGGAAAGACTTTCAAAGCCAGAGGTTGAGGAGCTAATGACTGCTAATGGCTCCTAGTGAGGGGAGAACCAATTATTTGTAAGGGTTTGGCTCCTGGTAGATGGACCATACTCTAGTGGACAGCCTCACACCCAGGAGTATATGGGCCCCACAAATGGAGTTGATGGGTTATGAAAAGGGGAGCAAGAATTTGTAGGGGTAGGGAGGTAAGGGTTGATCTGAGAGGAGTTAGGAAGGGAATTAGAGGTGAATATAATCAAAACCTTATAAGAAATTCTCAAGAAATTATAAAAATAAAAACAAACGAGTAGCAATAAAAGAAGTGGGCCTGTAAAGACGATCAGGTCACAAGGGCCTCATCTTGGGAAAAGGATTTTATCAGACACGTTCACAACACCCTCCACCAGCCTGCTTTCTACTATGAGGACAGTGTCCTCCCTCTTCAGAAAACTGAGCCTGACATTTCCAGCCTAAAATACTGTGGGATGATATGTTTTATTCGTCTTATTTATTTATTTATATTTATTTATTTATTTATTTATTTATTTATTTATCATTTATGACCCACTCTCAGTCTGTTAGAACAGCCCCAACAGATGCACAACTAACCTTGATAATGTCCAGACAACCATGTTCTTCAGCCAGAACTACTATAGTATCATCTACACAGCCTAAGAAAAAAGAAAGCCAGATGAGTGTGCACTGCTTTTGAATCTATCACAATAACCAGGTATGTTATGATACTATGATACAACATTTCCAAATATCATAATGTAGTTTTGGTGCTTAAGCTACTAAAACATTTTTAAGTTAACTTTCCTTACATGTTTTGATAAAAACAGAGGCTTATCCACTCAATTTAGTTAAGCACAGGTACTAAAATATAGCAACTTAAATAGAGATATGGAAGAAATTTCAAGGAATTTTTAAAGGCACTGTTGTTTGTTGTGGAATAGCTGTACACTATATGAAGATATGCTGCTGTGATTGGCATAATAAAAAGTCGAATGGCCAATAGCTAGGCAGGAGAGGAAAGGTGTGACTTTCAGACAGAAGGAAACAGCAGGAATTGAGGTGTGCTATTTCTCCAGCAGACACAGAGCAAGTCAGGTGTGCCCTACTAAAAAGAGGTAATTGAGCCATGTGGCAGAAAGTGGATTATTAGAAACAGGTTAATTTGAGTGATATGAGCTAGCTGGGTGCAAGACTAAGCTAAGGCCAAGCTTTCATAATTAATAGTAGGTCTTTGGGTCATTATTCGCAGGCTGGTGATCCAAAGATAGTCTGATAAGAAAGCTTGTTATAGTTGTTTTTTCCTGATTACAAGAATAGTTTATTTTTATCATATGAGGTTTGAAGACTGCACTCATGTATCTCTGGGGATATAAAGTAAACATTTAACTTAATAATGTTCCAAACTGTAGTGATATTTCATTTGTATTTTAAGAAATAAAACTTGCCTGAAGATCACAAAATAAAACAGCCACCCTGGTCAGCCTTACAGACCAGATAGTGATAACACACATCTTTTAATCCCAGTAGCCACACTAGTTTGCCATAGAAACCAGGTGGTAGTGGTGAAGGCCTTTAATCGCAGCACTAGAGAGGAATATAAAATGGGAGGAGATAGCTCTCAGGCATAGTCTCATTGAGATTCCAGGAGGCAGGATCGCCAATTCAGATTAAATTTGAAGTAACAGTGAGTGGCGGGCTGTTTTGCTTTTCTGACCTTCAGGTTGAACCCCAATCTGTCTCTGGGTTTTTTATTAATCAGGATACACCATATTCCTCGACAAGTGTAGTATCTATTCTTGGTAAAAAAAAAATTCATGAAGCAGATGAAATTTTAAGCAATTTAGTTAAAATTCATTACTTTCAAATACCTAACTATTCCCACAAGTTTTATTTGTAAACTCTATTGATGGAATGTCGATGTGTCAAAGCTTTATATAAAATAGTCTATCAGGTTTTCTCTCTTATGACCACATATTTACCTTATTCCACTCTAAATTAGATCACATTTATTACTATAAATTTCAGACATAATATATATATATATAATTATAAAGAAAAGTGGACACTATTCATAGAATGTTCTTCATATATACAACTAGTCACATAGAAAGGTAGCTCAAAATTTAGACATGGTGGATGGAAGTAGTTTTAAATTCTATTAGTTTGATTACACAAGATAGTTTACTTGACTAAATCATGAAACTAAGATTTCTTTCCAAGCAGGTTCAAGATCCTTCATGAAGAAAACCACACATTTTAAAAGGCACTTTTCATGATGCCTTGTGATGCTTACCTCACCATCAACCTGAAACACACATTTCACTGTGCTAAGAGAACACTCCAATGCAAACAACAGCTGTTTCTATAGATTATGTTTATGGTTGAAACATAGTCAAATACATAAAACTTACCCAAAGTAAGCAAAAATTTTAGTCTTTCAGAAATATCCAAGCTCTGAAACAATTTTCTACCCTAAATAATGGGAAAATACAATATTATTAATACTTAGAATTTTCTTTCCCTAGGAATCTTTTTGTATCATAACTGAAGGTGATTTTATTGTCACTTCCATTTATCACCAGAGTTTTGTTGATTATTTAAATTAAGCTTGACCACAAAGAGATATAGTTAAAACAACATTTTTAAGAGTTATATAATATTTATTATTTAAGCCACCTACACCTAACAATCATTAGATCTAAATAGTATTCCAAGCACTGATCACTTCTGAGAACCACACATTCTTGATGGTTAGTTTTTCCAGATCACCAAATGTATAGTAAAAGAGAGGTGGCCCTGAAGTCTACCCCTGGAATCCTTGGTTTTTTATCACGTTGAAGTACTCTATTGTTCACACTGATAACAACCCACAGCAGTTCCTCTTTCTTTCAAGTTACTTCAGACTGGCATTCTGTGTGTTCCAGTAGTGCCTGAGTTTTTATGCTGTCTTAGTTGCTTTTGGAGCTAAGGGCAGCCCAGGACTCAAGTATGCTAGATCGGCACACAGTTGCTAGAACAGCATGGTATCACTATGTTCAGTCTCTAGCCCTTTTATACTCTTACTTTAAGACAATCTTAAATCCCTCAAAGAATGTCAAGAAAAGCCAAGCAAAAAAGAAAAACAGGTGAAAGAATGGTTTAAGACCTGAAAGTGGAAATAGAAGCAATAAAGAAAACTGAGGGGAAAAAATAAAAACTTAGGGAATTCTGGAAATGGAAAATCTGGGTAAGCGAATAGAAACTACAGATCCAAGCATCACCAACAGAATATAAGAGAAAAGAGAATCTCAGGCACTGAAGATACAATAGAGAAAATAGATGCATAGGTCAATGAAAATGTCAAATCTAAAAAATTCCTAACACATTACATCCACGAAATCTGAGACACAATGAAAAGACTGAACCTAAGAATAATAGGAATATTTATTTTTGTTCTTTATTCTGTAGCCTCTTCTAAACTACCCTGCAGTGGTATTTCATTTGTATTTTAATAAAGAAAGTCTGCCTGACGATCAGAGAGTAAAACATCCCCACTGGTCAGCCTTACAGACCACGCAGTGGTGACACAAACCAGTAATCCACACTAGTTTGCCATAGAAACTGGGAAGTGCATGCTTTAATCCCAGCCCTAGAGAGGAATAGAAGACGGGAGAAGACAGCTCTCAGACAGGCTCATTCTGAGATTTATGCAGGCAGGATTGCCGTTTCAGACTGAGGTAGAGGTAAGAGCCAGTGGCTGGCTGTTTTACTTTTCTGACCTTCAGGTTGAACCCAAATAGCTGTCTCTGAGTTTTTATTAATTGTGCTACAAAAGTTGATAAACTTCTTGTAGATACATTGTACCAAATTTAAATCAAGAATAAACAATTTAAATAGACCTATAACCCCCAAGGAAATAGAAACAATCATTAAAAAGTCTCCCAACCAAAAACAAACAAACAAAAAAACCCGGGGCCAGAATTCTACCTGACTTTCAAAGAAGAGATAATACCAAATTATTCCACAAAATAGAAACAGAAGGAACATTGCCAAATCTTTTTATGAGGCCACTGTTACCCTGATACCCAAACCACATAAAAACTCAAAAGAGAATTACAAACCAATTTCCCTCACGAACACTGATATAAAAATACTCAATAAAATGTTGGCAAAGCATATCCAAGAACACATAAAGAACACTGATCATGATCCATCTCAGAGGTGCAGGGATGGTTCAACGTACAAAATTCTGTCAATGCAATCCATAGAAACAAACTTTGCACACAGTAAATATTCAGCAATATTTGTTGAGTTGAATTACTTAGATAAGAAATACCTATATCAGGGGAGGGGAAAGAAGAAATACCTACATCATAAGAGTTTACCTATCTGTGGAAGTAGCAGAAAAGAAACACTGCATACTTCAAATTCCAACAAAATTTCATTTCATTTGTGATTTTCAGCAAAATTATTTTCACTGTCTTTTTTTAATATTAAAACGTTGGAATGACTAGACAAAGGGTAATAGAGAATCAGGATATATGGGATTTTCTTTAGAGAATGAAATAGCAATATATAAACTATCATGTTGCATTTTAATATTAATAGTAAATTCTAATATTTATACTCTGTCATACAACAAACTATAGTACAGCATAATATATTTGCACTATTTCATATATTTCCCAATAACTTTATAAAAACAGATATTATTTGTAGAAATGGAATCCATGTCTTGAGATTTAATTCTTCAATAGGAGTTTTCTATTACTTCAGTGGTCCTTGAGTTTAACATGTACTAGAGTTTAAGTATGTACTAGAGTTTGAATCTGGAATGTATCTCAAAATCCTGTATGTTGAAGACATAGTCCCCCATCCACTGCTATTGAGATGTGATGAAAAGTTAAGAGGCGGGGCTTACTGGGAGATTGCTTCATCATGAGGGTATGCCCCTAAAAGGGACAGTGGGACCATCTCTTAAATATTCTCTCTCCCTTCCCCTCTCTCTTGTTCTCTTTTGCTCTCACTCTTGCTCTCTCTCTGGCTATGTGTGGGTGTGTGCATATGAATGCTGGTGCCCACAGAGGTCAGAGGTGTTGGAGCCCATGTGGCTGTACCTACAGATGGTTGTGAGCTGTTAGATATGGGTTCTGGAAACCAAATCTGGGTCTTCTTCAGGAGCAGTAAATGCTCTTAACTACTAAGATGTCTTTGTAGCACTCCCTTTCACCCTTTCCCCTTTTAGCCCTGGGGGGAGTAAACATCTCTACTGTCATATGCTGCCTCAACTCAGAAGCAGCAACAAGCAAGTCATTATGGACTCAAAATTCTGAAATTATGAATCCAAATTAAGTCTTGTCAAGTTTGTCTGCTTGTAGTAACAGAAAGATAATAGGGCTGGGAATGTAGCTCAGGTAGATTGAGGCCTACCTAGCATGAATGAAGCCCTGGGTTTTAATTGTGAATGGTGGTATATACCTCCACTTCTAGCACCTGGGAGAGAAAGAAAAGGGCCTGGAATTCAAGACCAGCTTCAGTCATGAAAAATGTTTGTGCCTAACCTGGGCTACAATGAAACCCTTTCTAAAAAACAAAATAAAATATAAACTAATGTTCAATAACATCACACAGCTATGTCTTGTAACACCAAACTTAACTCAGATTTGCACATTTGCTTGTTGTTATCAAGTTAGATCTCAAAAGCACAAAATGGAAAAAATGTCAAAATTCTTAGCAATGATAAGAATAAATGGAGAGGATTACTCTCAAAATATTTGGAAAATTCTGTAGATAACAGAAACAACAGATGGGTGTTTTGTGAGTTTCTCAGGGTTATGTCAAAATTATCTTTGATATCAACACAAAAGTAGAAAAGATTTAGTTTTGCTCATAATTTCTGAGATTTCAGTTCATGCTTGGCCTGTTCCAAGACTTTGGGCCTGAGGCAAGGCAGAATATCGCAGCGGTAGGAACATGCAATAGAGGAGTATGCTCACCTCATGGCAGTCGGGAAGAAATGGGGGTGTGGGGTAGGAGGAGAAACAGGGGTAAGATTCCCTTCAAAGGCCTGCAACCAGTAACTAGTTTATCCAAGTAGTAAAAGCCTGAACATACTGAGAAATATCAAGATAAAAATGAAGAAAGGAACTGGGAAGGGGGACTGGAGACCTGGCTCAACAGTAAAAGCACTGATGCTCCTGCAGAGGACCCAGGTTTGGTTCTAGCACTCACATGGAAGCTCATCACCATCTGTAACTCTACTTTCAGAGGATTCAATGCACGGTTCTGGCCTCTCTAGGCACCAGGCACCCATAGTATGTCATATATGTACACTCATACACTCTATCTGTCTAGCCCTGTCTGTCTCCCTCTATCTGATAAAATAGAAATAAAGCCAAATTGAGACATAAGCCTTTTCTATTTAGAGTCAATTTGCACAGAAAATGATTTATTATATAAAGTTTCTCTCTAAAAAGTAAATTCTAATGAACACAATCTTTTTATTAATTTAATACTTCTTTATACGTACCACACAAAGCTCAAATAAAATTATCCCAAGAGACCACACATCTGATTTGGGGCCAGAGGGCAATGGTTTTTCACTTGGCATATGATCAGTACTTTTAAAAATTCCTTGTGCAATTACCTCTGGTGCCAAATATGAGGGATACCTAGAACACAAGTGAAAATAACAAATAATTATAATGAGCTACAATGGTGATAGAAACAGTAGCACATTCTTACAATTAGTGCATGAGATGTAAAAATACTACACAAATAAATCCACAGAGATTACTAGAAAGAATCTTGAACTAATCATAGAAATACGAGCCTTTGTGTCTAGGAAGTGAAACTGAACAGACAGGACTCCTAAATCATTTTAAAAACATCATCTCTCTCTGTGGCATGTGTTTAGTTTCTTGCTCTTCTCTGTGATTGTATCATATCGGCATTACAGCAGACCTCTAGTTCTTTTCTTTCCTCTGACCACTTGATCTTCTGTTAATGGTGAATTGTTTTATCATCTGACCTTTGAAATAGGTAGTAATTATTTTCAACAGGTCCTAGTCTGCTTTGCTGTTGCTGTGATAAAACACTGGCCAGCTGTGATAAAACACTGGCCAAAAGCAACTTTGACAGGAAAAGGCTCATGCCATTTTACAATTATACTCCATCCTTGAGGGATGAGAAGAAGTTCAAGAATGAACTGAAACAGTTCATGGAATACTGCGGCCTACTGATTTTCTCTACTTGCTTTTTTTATACAAGACCACCGCCTCAGGAGTGCTGCCACCCATGTGAGCTTGGCCTTCTCACGTCACCTGTTAATCAAGAAAGTGACTTACAAACTTGCCTAAAGGCAATCTGATGGAGGCAATCCTCAATTAAGATTCTCTTTTCTCAGATGTCTTTAGCTTGTGTCAGTTGATAAAAATCTAACCAGCACAAATGATCCCTTATCAACTTGATACGCAAAGACATCATTATTAAATTATAATATAATTTCATTTCTTGTTTATGCCCCCAAATCTGATGTTAATAATGTAATATAAAACAGTATAAAAAATAAAACAGTATAACTTTAAAAGTTCCACAGACTTTAAAACATTCAAATACTTGTATGTACATATTTTTCAGGGATGTGCACTTAGTGTTGGATAACCAATTGGTGTTCTCTTCCCTCAGGAAGACTACTCCTGATTCCAGAATATCTTACTGTTTGTAGTTCTGTGTCTAGGGTAGAAACCTCACGAGTTTTCCTCCTTCCATGTCAACATGTCTATTGGTGTTATCCTTGTTCAAGTCATGTTTAGACAGCCCTGTTGGTGAGACTTCATGGGTACAGTATACAGACTGTACAAGCTATATTTATATATTTAGGAATGCACACATACACAAACACATACACAAAAATATGTAGCAAAAATTAAAGAACAAGAGGCCATGACTTGAAAACATGGTTGGGTGGTACATGTTGAGTTTGGAGCGAGAAAAGAAAAGGGGAAAATGATAAAATCATACAATTGGAAAAAATTCAAACACTTTAAAAGTTCAGTCTCTTAAAAATCCAGCATCAACTTAAAGTTCAAAGTCTCTCAACTGTGGGTTTCTATAAAATAATAATTAAGTTATAGATTTATTCCAAGGAGGAAGAACCAGCACATAGTGATAAGATCTAAGCAAAACCAATATTTAATATAATAAAGGCCTCAATATCCAAGAATACAATGAACCTAGAATTGAATTATTAGACACAGCATGTAGGTATTTTCTATTTTAGTATCGTGTGGGTGTGTGTTTCTCAAATTTAGTCATGAACACCGTAATCTGGATTTTTCACTTCATTTACATTATTTTATAACAATAACTATGAAAAATACATGCAAATATATGTGATGTCCCTTCCTCATAAAATCATCCAGACTTCTTATTTATACGTAAAATATAACTCATTTAATTCTGGATAGGTAACTTGAATAAAACTAGTTTGTTAAATTGTTAAATCATTACTTATCAGAATGACCTTAATATTCTTTTAGTGTACTCATGTATTCCCCTTATATAGAAATATGTAGATGCTATTTTGCCCTCAATGATAATACTGCTTTTCTAAGTCAACGTGTGGTGTCTGTAAAGTACTAAAGTCTGTAGGTGGAGGCTGCTTGTTCATTTCCCAGGCACTCAGACCTGAAATAATCACACAAAACTGTGTTAATTACAGCACTGCTTGGCTAACAGCTTGGGCATATTTCTGGCTAACTCTTATATTTTATATTCACATATTTTTATTAATCTGTATATCACCACGAGAGTGTGGCCTACTGGTAAGATTCCAGCATTGCAGC
Organism: Arvicola amphibius; assembly: GCF_903992535.2. Classification (NCBI taxonomy): domain Eukaryota; kingdom Metazoa; phylum Chordata; class Mammalia; order Rodentia; family Cricetidae; genus Arvicola; species Arvicola amphibius. The sequence continues at coordinate 40,238,756 of NC_052060.1, read as the reverse complement.
ATCATTCTCCTTCAGCAGCAACGTGGTGTGTCCCTGACTCTGCCTACTGTCTCTATATCTCTGTTAGGATTTCCTACCTGGCTTTATTCTCTAAGCCATTGGCCAAATCAGCTTCTTTATTAACAGATGGGGGAAAAAAACCATTCATAGCATACAGAGGGAAATCCCACATCAAAAGTCTAATAAAAAGCACCAGATGTAATGTTCTAGCATGTGTTCCACTCTTTGAACAGTGCTTTTTTTGTCTTGAAGCCCCAGAGACAGCCTTATACATGCTCTGCAATTGCTCTATCCCTGAATTTCTTCCCCAACAAAACCTGTGCTTTAATTTCAGTAAAATCTGACTTGTCTTTCTTCTGTAGAAATGACAATGCCCACTTCACAAAGCTGTTGTAAATATCAATAGATAAAGATGCTCTACGAAATAGAATGCAACCCAGACCCGATGTTGTACTGTCATCACCATCACTTGCTGTATCTAAAGGTAAATTATTCACTTTTACTCCCGACTTCCAATATGTGAACTGAAAATCATAGTACAGTTAATGAAAAGCCAAACAAAGCTATAATTAAATTGGTACACCAAAAACTCTGGACATAAGCATAGAAGTAACCCTTGTTCTAAAAATTCTGGGTCCCCTTTAACCAGACAGAAATTCATAAAGATCCTAAAAACGGCTCTTTAATGGAGGGCATTGTCTTTCAGCAACTTTCTTTTAAGTGTCGCATTCTAATACTCAACGAAAATTACCAGAACTTCACTTTGAACATGGTTGGTAAGGTAAACACAAGTGGCTTTTATCATTTGCAGTTTTAACAGGGTATTAAGCTACTGTCCAATCAAAATTAATGCCCAATTTCTAACTCCTTCCAATATTTCTAAGCAGATGGTAACACTTACGTTCCTTAATATCTGTCACTGGCATCGACTGTGAGCCTCCTCTGATGTAAAGGCTCTTTCTGGCCTTGCTGTTTGATCACTTATTTTATTTTTCCTGGCTAAGGTTTCACACTTTGTGCTTTATAGCTTCCAGTAAGATTCTTTGAAACTCAGACTTCAAAGCAGTTGTGCTGAATGCTAACACAAGACCAGGTTTACAAAAGCATTTAAAACCAAATGATTGATACGCTATAAAAATTCACTTCTATTTATCACCAAAACCTAATGTAATCTTAAATGTAAGTCAGAAACTTAAAGTAACTTTTGTGTTATTTTTAGTTTTCTTTGATAGAAATTGATTTAGACAAAATGCAGATGTAATGATAGTCATGTTTACTATAGATCTTTATTGCAAATGGTAATGATAACTCAATGAAGACGCTTGAACTTAACTATGAACTTATAATAAAAAGGATGTTTTCTTCCATAAGAACTTGTTAACTATTTTTTTCCTGTTTACTTTTCAAGACGGGGTTTCTCTGTATAGCTTTAGAGGAAATCCTGGAACTCGCTTTATAGACTAGGCTGGCCTTGATCTCACAGAGATCTGTCTCTGGCTCCCGAGTGCTGGGATAAAAGGCATGGGCCATCATTGCCTGGCACTTGTTAACTATTACTATATCATTTTTATGTTTCTGAATAAAATTATCCTCTACCATTGAATGTATTGAAATGTTAAGTTTATGAATTTGTATCTTAATAAGCCATCAGTACAGAAAATTTGCCAATTGAAGAGTAAGTTATTTGAGGTCAAGAACTAATATTAGCTTTATGCATAAAATAAATAAAGAGCAGAAAGTGCTCAATAAATGTTTCCTTACTGACTGAAGTCTCAATCGCCTGGATTATATACATCGAGTTCCAGACCAGCGTGAGACAATGATACAAACCAACAAACAAACTAAACAAAAACCAAAATCCTACAGGCCAGGCATGGTGGAACATACCTTCATCCAGCACTCTGGAAGCAGAAGCAGGTGGATCTCTGAGTTTGAGGCTAGTTTGGTCTACACAATAAGTTCTAGGACAGTTGGGGATATGTAGAGAGAATCTGTTTCAAAAAGGCAAAAGGAAAAAATAAACCTACAATCTAAGTTTTTAGAATAAAGGGGAAATTTTCCAAAAAAAAAATCTAAAAATTTAAACAATATTCTACTTTGGAAATTTTCTCCATGAGACTCCTGGTAGTAGTGTGAAAGACTGATTTTTGAGAGCCCATGGAGGAAACACAAAGGAATACTGTTGGGAGCAGTGAGACTCCAGATCCTGAATTTCTTGTAATCCCCTGATCTGAGTGCCTACAGCTGCTCTGAGCACGAGACCTTCAGGAGTTCCTGATGGCAGGAGAGTGGTTTCTGGTGGGTTTGGCTGGGGCGTGGCTATCTCTATATAATCTGCCCCTGAAAACAATAAAGGGGGCATTCTTGGGGAATTCAAGGATGACCTGTGTCGCTGTCTCTCTGTCTGTGTGTGTCTGTATTTTAACCTCCAGCCCCTTGTCCGAATCTTGTGAACTGGGTGCCAGCGCACCGAATGCATACACGGGGGCGCGGTGCGCGGCAGAATACTATTAAAAACTGTCACACTGCATGTGAATAAATATGATTACAATTTCTAGGTTAGATAAGTTTGGTTTGGTCGTTTCATCATTATTCCGAAGCTATGTAGGAGAAGTCCCTATTGTGGAATATAAGCGTAAGTTTTAGGGATAAAAAGCCAGTATCTACTCAGGCTGCCACAAAAATATCAGACATACACAAACTCAAGCACAGGAGATGAAAGACAATTTCAATACAGTGAAATGTTAATGTGGAGAAGCTGAAGGACAACAGAAATCCTTTTTCTTATTTTTGTTAAAAATAATGGAGATTTAAGGGAAAGGATTCCATCATGAAAATGTTTCAGAGGAATCATGCAACAATACAGCCGTCTCTATCAGAAACATGTATCTAAATATACCATGAAATAAATTTCCACTCATTTCTCGGGAGGCAGCATAGATCTGGAATTTCACACCAGAAACAATTAAATAGACTTCTTTACTACACTTGTAATTTATCTCATTACTTCCAATACCCACAATGAATCAACTTGAAATTAAAAATACACTTCTATCTTTGGGAACTAGGAACTAAAACATAAAACATTAAACTGAAAGTAAAACAACTGACATTTTCCAGCCTGTAAATGAACGCACTATCATTAAGAAGCTGGTCTGCTTTCTTACCACTTAATTCTTAATGAAATGCAATTAATTAAGGAATATCATAAGGTAAACACAGCCAATGATTTGTGACTCTGTTTCTGTTCTGTTAAAGATCAGTTCAGGAATCTTCGAGATACTGGGGAAATGCTCATTGTCTTTTTGTTAACGAAGTATATAGAAAAATATAATGTAGTAAATAAAGAAAACTGTTTTCATGTCAAGAACCACTAACCAAATATATACTATCGAAGTTTATCAAGGTTAAGACAGAATTCAAAATAGAGGAAAACAATCCTTACCCTATTGGGAAATCGACATCATCACCATGAGCTGTCATGTGATAAAGTCCAAATTTAGCCAGTTTAATATGACCCTACAACGAAAAAAGAGAAAATCACTATGAAATATCTTAATGCAAATGACAAATTAATTTGTCAAACAATAAATTTTAAAAGTTTGTTTGCCACAAAATACATCATTTTCATACAGTTATTACAAATATTCTGAAACATTACTAGTCTTTGTTTCTCTGATTAATATGCAGGATTTTAGTAGCTTTCATTCTCAAGCAACATAAAACTATCTTTTATTAGCTGAAAGTTACCTTTCGATCCAACAGGATGTTATGAGGAGACAATGCCCGATGTACTATGCCATGCTTGTTCAAGTACTGTAAGCCCTGAAGTACCTCAAATGCTATGCACAAAACCTTTGTATAGCTACAAAGAAAAAAATCAGATCAATTACAAGGCAAATAAAGTCTGTTTCAAGGGAAATGAGATGTAATAAAAGCATTCAGCAATGCTTTGCTGTACCTCTTCCATTCAGAGAAAGTAGAGCACATATATCTTCAAAATATCTACTTCCCTGGGTGGTGGTGGCACATACCTTTAATCCCAGCACTTGGTAGTCAGAGGCAGGGGAATCTCTGAGTTTGAGGCCAGCCTGGTCTACAGAGTGATTTCCAGGACAGGCACAGAGAAACCCCATCTCAAAACCCCAGACATGTGTGTACATGTATTTATGTAAGTATATGTGACATATGTAAACACACATATCTACTTCTACATATTTTAGACTTCCTAATTATAACGTTTTGTTGTGCTATAGAATCTTACAGTTTGGGCTACAATAAAAACCATCTTTCTTTTTCCAAGGGAAGGTTTTAATTTGGGTGATACACACTACTTATAGCAGAATAGGGTGCATTTGTCACTGACCAGCCTGGTATATTACCAAATTACCAGTAATATTTAAAATATCTGGACCAAATCAATGAAAACCACTGAATCTATCAAAAAACCAACTAAGTCCATGAAAATAAAAGATATTTTATATACTATATATACACTACATATTTCCATATGAACTCATAAAACTACTTCCAGTAATTTATGATTTATCAAACATTGGCTTTAATTCTTGACCTACCTTCTCTAAGCCAATCGCATAGAGATACCCATTTTGTTTTTCCTGTCTTTCTTCCATTGTTCTTCCCTAAGTTTCTTTAATATGTACAGAAAGGTACAGAGAAATCATTCAATCCAATTCCAATTACTAATATTTTTAATAGAAGGCTTTACTTTTAAAAATTAATATCTGGATGCAACGACAAAAGGTAAACGTTGAAAGAGCTATAGCTACTGAGGCAATAGTAAAGATGAAGGGAAATAATTTTTTTTTCAGACAGGGAGGGAGACAGTGGACATATCTGCAGCACAACTGCTGCATGTAGATGGCACATGGAAGGCTACTAAAGATGGGGATGGAAAGATTTTTAGTGAGAATGTTAGTGAAATTGACTTAGAAGGGGCTGCATAAACAAGTCTTGAAAAATGACAGTATCAATAGATATGCTAATGAGGAAGGGGTAAAATCTCCCAGGGTCCCAGCCCTCCACCGAGAACTACAGGTGACTGCTGAGAGATTTAGCCTTCTTTGGAGATGACTGCCCTTATTAGTTATCTAATATAACTTAGTTAGCCCTGAAGTCATACACACAAATAACAAAAAATGTACTCAACGGGCTGTATTTACATACTTGTGCATATATTTATATGTAACAGTAATAATTAACAAAGAGGCTATTTGAAAATGGGGGATATAAGAGGGGCTGAAGAGAAGGAAAAAAGGGGGAAGTTATGTAAATATATTTTAATTAAAATGTTAAGAAAATGTTTTAAATGACAAAAACATAGTTTAAGCATCTCATTTGCCTCTATCCATTAACTTTAGCTTCTCTTCAGCACCAAGTCCCCATGTCTGCCTGCATTCGATGCGCTTTTACCCAGTTCGTGAGATTCGGGTAAGGGGCTGGAGGTTAAAATACAGACACAGACAGAAAGACAGCGACACGGGTCATCCTTGAACTCCCCAAGAATGCCCCCTTGTTTTCAGGGGCAGATTATATAGAGGTAGCCACGCCCCAGCCAAACCCACCAGAAACCACTCTCCTGCCATCAGGAACTCGTGAAGGTCTCGTGCTCAGAGCAGCTGTAGGCACTCAGATCAGGGGATTACAAGAAATTCAGGATCTGGGGTCTCACTGCTCCCAACATCTCCCCCCTAAAATTTTTATAAAACAGTGTCTGATCTTAAGTATTCGGGGGGATGAGGGGTCAAGTATCTCCAGGTAACATGTACTTTGGGCACTGCTGTGGCATCCGCCAGGCTAGGCACCGACTGGGCAGAGGCAATATGCCTTCCACCACAGCTACCTAGCAAAGCTCTGCTCCAGCTGCCTTCTAGCACTAGCTGCATTCATTCTGGGTCCAAACTGGTGCATGGAGTGGAGCAGAACTCAGAGAATCAGGCTTGCTGCTCTGCAACCACTGAAGGGGCCCCACTTAGGGAATTTGGGCGTTGTCAATCTGTCTGGCTACTTCCTGCTGAGAGGGGACGCTGCATTCTTGGGGGTATTTACTGCAATTTACTGCCATTTTCCAGTAGTGCTCAGATGCGGGTTGTGGTCGTGCTGCGCTTCTGCGCCCTGAGGCCTGCGCTGGAGTGGGCCTAGCTTTCTTGCCTCGTTGGTCCTCGAGGCAGGTCCCGGGGGTTTGCACGCGTGGCAGCCCCTCAGCGCCCGCCTGGAGCTGCCGCGGCTCACACTCCACTGCAACATTTCAGGAGGTCTCGGGGATTCAAACCACATGAATCTCGAATAAATCCTTAGGCTCTCATCGTCTGTGGAGACAAAAACAGAACCTCTTTTCCAAAGCATCAAATTCTTAAGCCCATATTTTAAAGTCAAGATACCTTTCTTTGCAGTTCCTAGAATCAAATGTCTTTCTCCAGTCCAGAACACAAAAGACAACACAATCAACATATCATACGTCTGTACACATTTATCTTTTTAAGCTAAATACATTCTTTCTATCTTTTCCCAATACATAAGTCCCCTCTGGCCGGGGACAACCCTGTTCATTTACCCCTCTTTCTCGGTTGGAGTTCCACTTGCTGCCAAACCAAGCGAAGGACTTCAGGATTAACACATATACCCCAATCCACCCTCACCTTCTGAGGGCGACCTCTCAGCGTTCCCTAGTTCCTGATCTCGGCTGGGACCTCCAGTTTCCGATATCTCGGTGGGAACCTCCAATTGCAGCGCACCGCGCCCCCCATGTCTGCATTCGGTGCGCTGGCACCCAGTTCGTGAGATTCGAGCAAGGGGCAGGAGGTTAAAATACACAAACACAGACAGACAGAAAGACAGCGACACAGGTCATCCTTGAACTCCCCAAGAATGCCCCCTTTATTGTTTTCAGGGGCAGATTATATAGAGATAGCCACGCCCCAGCCAAACCCACCAGAAACCACTCCTGCCATCAGGAACTCGTGAAGGTCTCGTGCTCAGAGCAGCTGTAGGCACTCAGATCAGGGGATTACAAGAAATTCAGGATCTGGGGTCTCACTGCTCCCAACACTTATTACTCTTGTTCTCTCCCTCTCTGTCCCAACACCCACTCCTTCCTCTCCTCTCACAACACACACACACACTCACACACACACACTTCACAATAATAATTAATTATATTTATATATTATGCAATATATAAATATATAATATATATTACACAATATATATTATATATTTATATATAAATATTATTATAAATTAATGCCATATTCGGCAGTGACACTAGAGGTCCTCAGCTACATTGTATTTCAACACAGATTTCTTATGGAATTGGAATCAAATCTTTACAGTGATTGTTTTTATTAAACCAATTTTTAAACACTGAATACAGAAAACTCATTCTACTTCCTAAGAGTGTTTTTATCAATTGATATTAGATGTGTATGTCAAAATTACATTCATGTTAAAATGAAGGGGTGTGTGTATCAAAATAAATTTTATTCGTAAAATTTTAAAAAGTAAAGTTTATGAAATCAATTAGCTACATTTTGGGCTACTGTTTGAGACGATATAGGAATTACAGTTAAAGGCTCAGTATTTTCAGTTTGAATCAAACAGTAAATCAGACTTGCTTTTCTGTCTCTTTATACACTTGGGGTTTAATTTTTAAAATTTATTTTTAAACACAAAATAAAAGGAGAAGGAAAATATTACTGTTTAAAATACTGAAGACAGTGGTGAATGGCACCTTTGGAATTTGGTACACTTGTCTGGTTTTGAGGGATTTTGTGGGGAGACAGTGTTTGTTTCTGGGACAGGGTCTCACTACAAGGGCCTTGATGTCTTAGAACTTGCTGGCTCTGAACTCAGGTCTCCCTGCTTTGTGCTCTCTCTGCCTTCTAAGGTTATCTAATAGTTAACATGTAACAGTTCGCTTGTATGCAGTTGCACGTGTATTCCCTCTCCCAACACAGTCTAAGGCTTTATCTAAATCAGACAACTCCAAAGTTGAAACTTAGAAATAACTAGCATTGAACATAAGTTTAAGTCAGAAAATTTAGTTTCTGTAGTATAGTTTGAAGTGGTGAGTCTCATATAGACTCATGCTTGAATCATTGGTTCACCCAGTTGTTAACACTGTTTGAGGAGATAACAAGGACCTTTTGGATATTGTGTGTCAATGGGACACACAAGGCCATTCAGAAATTAAGATAGATGACTCCATTATTTCCCATTTTGCCCAGATGCAAGCAAGCACATAAAAAGCTCCCAATAACAAATCCTTCCCATAGTAGATTATATCTACTGACCGATCAGTCAAAATAAATCCTTCTTCACTTAAGTCATCTGCCAGATATTCTGTTATAGTAACAAGAAAATGACTAAAATTGAACATCAGGACCAAGAAGTAGAGTACCCATGATAAGCCTGACCATATGTTTCTAGGTCTCTGAAATTTATTTGTAGGAAGGATTTGGAACTTTGGAGTTACAGGTTAGTGATATCTGAGAATGCTATATGGAAAGCTTAGCAAATGATTCTGATGGGAGTGTGAAAGACCAGAATGCTAATAGAAATGAGACCATAAATGGTCTCTCATTAAGTTTCAAAGGGAACAAGCATTCTATTGGGAGTTAGCCTAGAGGCCATCCATGTTATACTTTGGCAAGTCATCTGAACTCATGCTTGTCTGTGCTGAGCAATGAATGTGGATGAATTAAAAAGCAGTACGCTACTTGCCTGGAAGAGAAAATTTCTAGACTAGACACCATTCAGGCTGTGGTGTGGCTATATTCACTGCATTTAGCCAGATGTACAGCCACAGCAAGTTTAGAAAGAAGAGCAGAAAGAGGAACCAAAAGATGCCAAAAATGTACACTCTGGTAAAGAAGGAAACATGACCCAAGTTAAAGTCACAGACAAAGTAAGCATGGACAAAGCAGCTGTAATTGTTAAAGTCCCATAAATGAGAATTCATGTGCTTTCTTTACACTCTGCATGGGCAAAATTGTAAATAATACCTCACTCATGTACAGACATAAAACAGAGCACCCATTTATAGAACACTCATTTGAAAGAACAGTGTCCAAAAACATAGAACTTCCATGGTGTGCTAGGGGAAAACAATTGCCTTGGGAATATTTTCTGCAGAGATGACACTGAAGCAATAGTCTAAGGGGGCCAGACTACATCTTAAGCAGCAGCAGCAACAGCAGAATTTACCATCATCCTATGATGCAACTTGAGAAAGGGAGTTATGAAGGCTTGTTCTAAGATTCCAGAAAAAAGCTGGTGATACTAGGTAACGCGTGGCTGGGTCATATTTCTTGAAAAAAGGCTCTGAAAGGCTACTATGCGAAGCTATGAAGGCCAGGCTTGTGCTGCTATGCAGACCCCAGCAAGAAGCTAAAGATGACAGTAATCTGGTACACAGTCAAAGGAAAGTTCAGGTACTAACTAAAGCCAATCCAAGAGAAAGTGAATGTGTGCTGCCGCTGGTGGGAAGACCATGGAGCTCAGCAACCACGTCTATTGGCCTCTGTTTACTGTTACAGGGAGCCCTCAGTGCCAGATGGTGCTACAGGGTATACCATTTGTCCTGCTGTGCTTCAGTCTTGATTTAGGCTATGGTTTTCTTGTTATTTTCTTACCCCTTCTCTTTGGGATGGGTTTACTCTGTGCCATTTTATGGAAGTAAGTAACTTAAAAATATGTTTTGGATGGGGTTCACACTCTGGAGTCTCAGACTTTGTTTGAACAATAAAACTTTGGTATTTTTGAGGTTGGAATAAAAGTATTCTACATTAGAAGAAATTCATTGGTTTAAATATTTGGTAATTAGCTGGTATAACTGTATTTTGGAGGCTGTATGAATAGTTAGTGGTATAATGATTAGTATAAAATTCTATAATACTTGGGTAAATTGTAAATTTGTTTTCAAAGAGAACTTTAGTTTCTTTTCCAGATGCTGTGATAAATTATGACAAAAGCCAACTCCAAGGAGGAAGCTTATCTGACTCCTACTCCCAGTCCATCATGGAAGGAAAGTCACAATGACAGAGCCTGAGAGAACTGGCTGTGTTACATCCAAAATCAAAAGCAGAGAGCAGTGAACTAATGCATGCATGCTAGAACTTAGCTTGCTTTCACCTCTCTTAAGCAGTCCAGGACTCCAAACCCAGGGAATGGTGTTACCCACAGTGAGTGTGTTCTTCTACATCAGTTATCATAATTAAGATTATCTCACACAGACATTCTCAGAGGCTCTTGTCCCAGGTGATTTTAGATTCTGTTAACTTGACAAATAAACCACCAATTCCCTCAGGTATCTGCAATGTTTCCAAGAAGAGATTCTATTAGATTGCAAGAAATGGAAACCAGGGAAGCAAACCAGAGGTCAGGGCTGCTGAGATAACTTGGAAATCATTCATATAGGGCTGCCGAGATAGACTTGGAAATCATTCATATAGAAGTGTTAACTAAAACCACACATGCTATTTCCTCAAATCAATGATCCGTGATATTTCTAAAGGCCACTGCATAAGCCAAAACACACATACTGTCAGCAAACCAAAAAGGGAACAATTCTAGACTGTATAAGTTCAACATGTTTTTCCACCTTATAAAAACCCTAATCCTTTCCATATACATTTTCCTTTGGCTAAATTTTCTTATCAGCCTGAGGTAAAAAGTTGAGGAGAAAACAGATGAAGTATAGTTAGCTACTGTATAATATAAAAAATGGAGAGGAAAAAACACTGTTGATTAATACTCAAATGATATTGCAAGTATATAATTCTATTTATTCTAAAGAATCTCTCCTATACTCTCAAGACTAAAAAAGATCTTTAATATACAATATTCAATATTTATTATCTTATAAATTCAAAATCAGAGGACAGGGTGTTTTTCAATGATATGCTAATACATTTGGAAATTTTAACTAGAACATATCACTTATTCAGCAGCATTTTAAAAAACAAATTATTTTACTGTTTATTTTTTAAATTATGGAATATACATGTATTTGTTTGGGGAATGTATGCAGGTGAACACAGGTACCCATGGTATCCAGAGGAGGGTGATGTGGAGCTGGAGTTATAGGTAGTTGTGAGCCACCAATGCAGTACCTGTTTTTAATCAGTCAGCCACCTCTCCAGCTCCAGAGGAAATAGTTTAAAAGTTGAAAGAGAAAACCTTTTACTATTGAGTTTATGTATTTTATACTAAATTAAATAACTCATTTCCCCTCAGATTCACATGCTTTGCAATGGGACTTTCACAAATTAATTATCAAAGAATATTTGAAGAAAGTATAAAAATACTTGTGCAGTGTCTGAAGTTGTTAGGTTGGGCATATTTTACAACTCGGTGTTTAGGTGTTTATTTTAACATAAGTGAAGTTGATGCTATGTATCTGGAATGCTATCCATTGGCAATTAGAAACAAACAATGGAAAATCAACTTTCAATCCGAACTCTGGGTATTAATGCTTTCTGTGAATGTTTAGACCAGTCAAATACAAACACAAGCCTGTGTGACACTCTTGTCTTATGGTGGAAGCTTTGGGGTAATATCAGCCAAGCAGCCCATATTCATGCAAAGGTTGGACAGGCCTCATGGCAACCCTATATTGGACTCTTTGCAATTATTCTGAGGACATCTCAGCAGGTTGCTGCAAAGGATCCCTACAACCATGGCTAAACTCAAGCACCAGACAGGACCATTTTAGGCAGTCATGAGCCATGGAAAGTGGAAGCCTAGAGAAGACAAGTTTCAGTGAACTACAGCTATTTTTACCCAGTCCAGAGGAGAGCAGTTTTCCTGGCCCCATGAAAGGCTGGCAATTGCTGGAAGCACAGTCTTTCATTTGTAAAAATCACTGTACCAGGAGTGATACAAACACCATTGCCAAATCACATCCTATTCTGGTCACAGTCTGCTTGCCTCACCTCTGTAGTCAGTCAGTAGATACTTCCCACTTGCCCCTGTAACTGTAATATTAAATCCAATAAAAGGCTTATCTCAATTTTGTTTGTTTTTGTTTATTAATTTGCCTACTTTCAATTGTTGCAAGCCAGGTGAGCTGGGAAGACTGAAGATATGTAGAGAGTCGCTGAGGGCAGAGACAGCAGGGAACAAAGGTGACAGATATGGAATATGGAGAAGGTTGTGAAGGGCCACAAACAAGAGCTACCCCATAGCTGGTAGAACTATCCCCAGATTGTAGCCAAGCCTCATTAGCCACTAGAGATCTGCAACTAGCCTCTGTCGGATACCAAGAATCCTTATACTCTAGGCCCAAGAGTTTCAACACTGTCCATGAGAAGAACTTCAAAGTCTAATATATGAGGCCAGCCAGCACTCCAATGACAGCAGGTGCTTCCTGCTGCTGTTGCTTAGAGCATAGGTGAGTGACAGGCTGCCAGCAATCAGTACACCGAGCAGGCCGCCTCTAATTGAGCAACTAGAATCTCTCTATATCTTGCTGCAACACTCTGTAAATACGTTCCCAAAAGATGTTCTAGGTTGACCATCTTAAGTGTTTGGTGTTTCTTTCTTTGCAATTCTAAGTGGTGTTGACCTCAGGATAGTTTGGAGCTTTTCCTTGTGTCCCTTGCTGTCATGTATGGGAACTCCAGCCACAGGTTCAGGGGATGAAGTAGATAATTGCAATGTCATAAGGATTCGTGGTAAGCAAGTTTTGTTAGTTTAATATAACTTTATTTATAAATTAAATCTTTTATGATAAAAATAATTTTGAGTAAATTAGTAAAAAAATAGTTTAATAGTGCACTTGTAATAAGAAAGTTAGATAGCACACTATTCTGGCTAAGAAAACATAAATTTCTTGAGTCACTGAAATAACTGAATTAAATCCTATCATTAAGTTGTACCAAAGTCATGGTTACTATTTCTGCCCCTTTCTCAACCTGGCCTTTACTTAAGAAAGTTCACTGTTCACCTGGGACTACAGGTGTACACCAAGAAGCTACCATGGCTCCTTTAAGGAAAATAACCTTGGCTAGTGGAACAAATTCTTAGAACTAAGATGTCAAATTTTTCATATATGTACACTCCACTGAGGAATTTTTTCAAGTACTTTCTAGAATGTAAACAATGAATTTCTATGCACCAATTGAATTAAAGTTCTTAAAGTAAAAAGCTACATTGAATTTTTATCATTACACAAGAACGAAAGAAATCAATGCCCTTCAGTTTCTGGGTAGAGTCCTCCTGTGTTTGCCAGTTTCCACTCTTCACTTATTGGCTACGTATTCTGCAGTACCTCACGGGCTTCCTTTCCCGAAGCAGGTCTTCCAAACTCCTCTCACAGTGCTCAGCCACCACCACCAGCCGTTCTGAGGAAAGCAAATCCAGTTTATAATTAATACACTTTAACAACAAGGTCATATAGCCCTCTGAAGTTAACATATAACACAAATAACAGTATTTTATGTACTTTCACTGTGTAGATGTGTGGTCAGTCTTCCTTACTTCTATCTGGCTTGCTCCTCTCAATCTCCTCTATTTATCAGCACTCCATCTATCCAAACTGAAGTCTACCCATCTTCTACCCATAATCCATTAGTCTTTTAACTGTGCTTCTTCTCATTTACTACGTACTGAAAAACAACTACATTTTATTTCAACCTTGGAACTCTCTTGAACTTCAGACACTTAGAGCCCACCTTGGGCATCAGTACAAAACTCACTGTCTAGCTGGATTTGCAGTTCCGTTGCTAGAGAGCTTTCCTAGAATGCACAGAGCCCTGCATTGAATCCACCAGCACTTTATAAACCAGGGTAGTGGCACATGTCTAGAATTCCAGCACCGAAAGGTTGAAGGGGAGACCAGGACTCCGAGGCCATCCTTACTGCTACAGCTAGAGGCCAGCCTTGGATATGCAGGACCTTGTTTACATTTGGAAATCATTGTCTTCATTTATTGCACAGTTGTTTATTCTCTTAGTCTTCAAGTTAGATAGGTATTGAAAATTATATGTTTGTCATATTTATATTTAGGATAATCAGGTTTTTTAGATACATAGAGATTACATTTAGTATAGATAGTATAATCTTCGACCTCTTCGAAGAGCTGTAAAAAATGGCCTTTAATCTAACCTAGAGTTTTGTACTTATGAGACACAATCACTCCTGGCAATACTGCTCTACTACCGAGAGAATGTTGAGCACCAAAGGCACTCCACTGGGAGCTTGTCTTCTTGGCAGAACTGGCCTTTGGGCAAAGAAAAGCCCATACCTCAACTACTGACAAAGATACAGAATATCCATAAGTGGATAAAACAGGATTGCCTTATCTTGCCAAGACAGGGTAGGATAGTTCTACTAAAGGTTCCTTGCCTTTGAAAAATGGTATGTCGGTTGTGTTAGGCCTTAGCCAAAGTTGGTTGCCTCAACATTGCTAACGAGACTTTGTGTGATTGCCCAGGTAGTTGGTTGTCTCTGTCATCTGTTGCACATTTAGGAAGTTTCTCGTTTGTACTTCCTGGTTGCTTAAGTAATATTACTTCCCTTCTCAGATCTTTGATGGGGTTGAAGATTAGATAATTGTAGCTACCCTCTACATTATTTAGACTCCTTGAAGTAGAATGCTTAGTAAAACTTGTTATATGTTCCTTGCTTAATATTGTTTGCTTCTTGTAATTTTATATTATCTATTCCCACTGTATATAGTTGTATTTAGTTTTGAATCTGTCTTATTTAGACAAAAGGGGGAAATGATGGGGTAGCTGACCAATCCCTTGTCTGAGGGGCGTGACCGCTCCAGGGCACAAAATACCTTTAAAGGATCCGTGTTTTGGTAAGCTCCTCCCTCTTGGTTCCCTGCTCTTCGCTAGAACCCTGGCTCTGTAAGTTTCTCCCATTTCCTCCCTTTATTAAAGCTGATTATTTCAGATAAGGCTAGTTTGGTTATTTCCCATTGCCGGCAGACCACGCACGCTACAGGAAGAAAACAATAATGTCTACATCATAGCACTGTGATAGTGGTGGAATGAATTCATATATAATTAAGACTGAGAAAAAGGTGAAAACAATCATGCCTATATCACAAATTGTGATGAGGATGAAATTAATTCACATATAAAAAGGACTGAGAATAGTTCCTGGAACAGAGCCAGAACTGATAGGTTTCACTATTATTCAAGTAAACAAGGCTTCAGTAAACATGACTTCCTCAAGGCTTTGATTCCCTAGAATTGATTCGCTAGTCTTATAATGCAATCTAGATAGTACTTTTCTTTCACATCGCTTATTTAACTCTAAAACTTTTCATTCATTTTTACTTAGTGCCATGTTCTCTACTTATATAAAACATTTAGTGATAGCGGGAACCATGTTGGTCTTGTTTGGAACTGCAATACTACTGTCTACAATTCACCTGAAACATATGGGCACGAACTAAAACTATATATGTTAAACTATGAGAGAGAAAGACAGCACAAAGTTTCCTCCATCCTGTATTCTTGCTGAGGCCATTTCAGGTTGAACTAGAATTTGATCTTTCTGATGGAGAATGCCATGGAAATTATCCAACTCTACTGTAGGAATGCAAGGTCAGGATAACCCAGCTAACTTAGCTTAGTTTCCATTAAACTGCTGTGCAAACCTCCTCCTTCAGTCAGCTGTTTATCTTAGCTTCTTGTCAAATTCTTGCTTATATGAACCTCCCACCACCTGTACCCTTTTCTCCACTCTGAAGCTGCCAAACTGAATGCCAGGATGGGCATGGTTTTCTCAAGGCTACAATTGCATCCCTGAATACCTGGGTATAGTTCCAGAAGGCTGTAATAGAGACTTTAAATGGGATATAAACTGTGTCTTAGTAGTCATCTGTTGTGGGATCCCCATAAGAAAACAAATCAATTAGAACAAAGGCATAATGGGGATGTCAGAAATGATGGCAGGTATCTAAAGAGATCTGTTCTGTGTTGAATAGTACACACTTACGTTCTAACTAGATATAATACTTTAGTAATACTGAAATTAATACCCCAAACATTGGAATTCATTAAAATATACATATTTAATTAATCAGCCATTTACAAGTAGATATGCTTATGTTTTTCTATCTGTAAGAAACTTGTATACCATGGGGCATTAGGCTGAAAATTTTCAGGTTTCCTGGGAACACAATCAGTGTCTGTCATGGCTTTAAGATTCTATAAAATTTTAAACACAGTTTTAGTGATATAGAGCCATGACTCTTGGCAGAAAATCAGCATTTCTCCCGGAGGTAATGGTATATATACTGAAGGAGTATTTCCATTATGAACCTCTTTTTTTTAACAAGAACTCAATAGAAGTACTCATTCCAAAAATTTCTAGCTTTGTTTGAAAATAGTTTGTTTGTTATAAAAACTGTCTGGCTGAACAGAATAAACTGTTGGTTTGGGAATCATAATGTGCCAGATAAGAATCAACAGTGCAGTGGCATTATTTATAAATACAAATATGCAAGTTTGGAGAAATGGCTCAGCAGTTAAGAGTGCACACCACTCTTCCAGAGGATCTGAGTCAGGTTCCAGTCACCCAATCCAACATTTCGCAACTGCCCATTACTCCAGCTCCAGGGGGTCTGAAGGCACCTGCACTAACGTGCACATACCACCATACATACAATTAAAAATAATAAAATATTAAAAATAAAAACAAATGTGACATTAAGGAATGTCTGGAAAGCATGAAATAATCTTTTCCCCTAACAAAATGCGAAAATTCACATGGCATGCCTATCTAGAACTGTGTTTTCAATCAATGAAGAGAAACTGAAGATTAGTCAGGAAAGATAACAGAGAGGTTGAATAAGAAAAAGGCAGTAAAAAAGAGACGTGGGGTCCAGAGTGATGGCTCTGAGAATAGAGATGTTCGTTACGCAAGCTTGATGAACTGAGTTTGATCTCTGGAACCCATGTAACTGTGGAAAGAGATAAACAGCTCCACAGCATTGTCCTCTGACTGCCCTTCCACATGTATGTCCCAGTACATGTGCCCTGACAAGTGTGCATCTCTACTCATACATGTAAATCATACACACATATGTATAGAAAAATAAACAATTTCAAAACAGCATTAAATTTTTGATATAAAAATGACTTAGAATGCCTTGTAATATGGTGTTATCATATAGTTCTTGCATCATTTCTGTTATTCAAAGTAAAAAATGTGATATTTAAGTAAATGTTTAACAGTAATGCCAATAAAGAAAAACTGATTCACAAATACTGTTGGTACCAGGATGCTGCAACAAACAGCTTTAAAAGTCAACTATCATCGTCAGGTATCAAGCAAATTCTAGTCTAGATAAACTTATGAAGAAATTATATGAATTTTTAAACTAGGATCCTTATGAAAGCTTATCTAAATATCCTAAGTAATCAAACTATTTCACAAGTTGAATGACCTTGAGACATACTGAAGAGTCCCTGAAAAAGCTGCAGCCTTAGCTCCTGCCGAACTTCAGTGTCTCCTTGTTGACATGTCCTGTGTTTTGGGTTGGACTAGCAAGAATCTTGCATTCTAGTTCCTAGCACAGAATCTTTTCATACATACAAACCCTACAAGTTCTCTCCTGTGACATAATCCTGAACAATTCACACATTTAGGTTGAAATTTATAGACTATAGGTACAGAATAAACTATACTATGACCTTAATAATGTTATTTATTCCAACTTAAATTTCAAACCTATGTAGTAAAATAATTTTCCTTCATTTCATCTCACTAGCAACCAAAGAAACATTTCCAAATAATCAATACCAATGACAAATTAAAATTTTTACTGTACTTCTAATCTCTGCTGATATTTCAACTCAAACGAGGTTAAACTTGATAAAATCTGTATATTCAAGCTTTATTGGCTTCATTTAAATATATTTCATTGGGTTTTAAAAAATAAATCATGCTTTTAAGTTCAAAAAAGATGCCTATATTCTTGAGATTAAATATATCATCTTGCTGATTTATCAAGAATTAGCATCTCCAAACAACTTGGAATGAGTTCCAGAAAACATGGAAGGTCTGGCTTCTATATGAACTTAACATTGGGTGAAAGCACATCGTAAGAAAACAAACCACATGTCACAACTCCATGTACAAAGAAAGGGAGTGGTCATGAAAGAGCCACAAATAAAATGTGTGCCTAGCAATAATGGAAAAAGAAAAGCATAGATCCAAAATCAAAATTCTTCGTGAGACATGAAATGCTGTTAAACCAAAGTCATATGACATTACATCATTGTGAAGTATGTGGTGTTCACTAAGGCATCTATAAAACAGAAACTTCAATTCTTCAATTAGATGCAACCAAAACAACTAAAGTTCTTCAGAATAAGTGGATTTTTAAATAAGCTTTTACAGCAATTCAGTTATTTACTACTTATGCACACAAATTTTTCGAGCACTGAACATTGCCAATATAAACAAGAAATCAATCTCTCTAGTTTGACAATCATTGATATTGTCAGACCAGGCAGACTTATGATAGAGGAATCCTTAGCATCTCCATCTCCTTTGTGACCCTCGTTCAGCAAACTCCTGAGATATTATAACTGGGAATTCAGGAAAAGCAGAGCAACTACTGATCACGGTGGTGAGGGCAGGAGACTAAGCCGATTGTTGGTCTGGCTTCAAACAACAGGGTGGTACCTAAGGGGATCCTCTTCTGTCTGACACTGATATTCAAATGAGGGTCACAGGCGAGGTTAAAGAGTGATCCTCACAAAAGGCATGTGCTACCTGTGCCCAACAATCTTTTCTTATTTTCCTCTATGCAATCATGTTCTCTGCTGGGATTTCCTTATCTGTAAAGCAATGCTGTAATTATTCATGTTGCATAGTAGTGTGATGAAGATTATTAATTGCTATGAGTAAACACCTAGATTATCGCCTAGTATGTCATATGAACTCATAATGAGAGCTATCATTACAAAAAAGAATATTCTGCTCAAAGCCAACAAAAACAAATGTTCTCAGAGAAAATATTTTTAAAAGAAATGAACTAGCCAATTTCAAATACAGTTTTGCATGCTTATCAGAAAGACAAAAAAAAAGTGTTTATGAAGTTCTTCACCATTAGAAACAAATGAAATAGATATTTCCTAGGGAAAAAAATGGATGAATGTCAGAAGGTACAATGGTTTGACTTTGATGTATTTTGTATCTCCAAATTATTTTATGTCAGAAAATCAGGCTCATTAAGTAATCTTAAGACATAGAACTTCAGCCTGCCATTAAGATTCCTAGACAATTCCAGTACAATAAGCATTGTCATCCTCAGCAACTTCAGCTATGGAGGAACCTCATTACATGATCACAGCAGCGGCACACACTGCTGTCCCAGAACATGGGTCTCAACCAACTACTTTTGTCCTATTAAAAAAATCAACTGCAACAACAAGAAAATAAAAACTCCATTTTCATTTTAAAAGGTAGCCAAATTTACTTTGAACCATAAAAGTAAGTTCATGACTGCATATCAATATATATTTTGTATTTAAAATTGCATCATGATTTGAATCATTGAACATAAAATACAAAAGAAAATGCAAAACAATCAAAAAACAAACAAACCAAAACATAAAGCTTACCATGCTTTCCCCTAGAAATATCCACATATTGGCACAGTCTGGGATGGGTGATGGTCTTAAGAATTTGAAAGCGACCCAAAATTTTGATGGAATTTGGTGTGAGAGGAAGTCCGTTGCTTCCACATACATCATGGGGAAGAGCCGAGGCAAAGAACGTAAAGGCGCCCATGTCTGCATCCTTCAAAGGAAACATTTCTGGAGTTCTGGGTCCTCAAAGATGATCTAGAAAAGGAGACAATTTTTTTATGATAGACTGACCCAATATTAATCCAGTATTTTCTCACTTGGAAACTAATATACAATTTGGAAAAAAAATCATGAAACTAAACTATAAAAAGTCAAAGTTTAAAAATTTCAAGACAACATATGAAAGAAAAAAAACCCACACCCAAGCCTAAGTTTATACTGCAGTTCAAAATCAACTTCAAAGATTTTTCAATACTGGGAGAAGTAACTGGATTTGGGGAGTATTTTGGTGGCAAGGTAGAAACTTAGTGCAATGGAAACTCCCAGAATCCACGAGGGTGACCCTAGTGAAGACTGCTAGTAATGGGGGACCTGGAGCATGAACCAGCCATCTCCTGTAACCAGGCACAGCTTTCAGTGGAGGGACTGGGACACCAATCCTGCCACAAAACCTTCGATCTACAATTTGTCCTGCCTACAAGATATGTTGGGGTAAAAGAGGCACAAATCTTGTGGCAGTGACCTTCCAATGACCGATCCAACTTGAGACCCATGTGTAGTTGGATTTCTAATTCTTTGTGGGTCCCATCACCCAGCTCCCAAATAAATACACAGAGACTTATTCTTACTTATGAATGCCCATTCTTAGTTTGGCTTGTTTTTAGCCAGCTTTTCTAACTTAACCTGTTTTCCTCCTTCTCTATTTTGCTTCAGGGCTTTTTACCTATTTTAATTCTACATATTTTTCTTCCCTTCTTAATCCATGGACTGTTGTGTGGCTAGGTGGCTGGGCCCGGGAGGGAGTTCTCCTCCTCTCTTTCTCCTTTTCTTGCTCCTCCTCTTCTTTTCCCTAGATTTCTTCTCCTTCAAAGGGCAATGATTAGAATTTTAATTTCTTTTTTTTTCAGTTTTTATTTTTGAGACAGGGTTTCGCTGTGCAGCCTTGGCTGTTCTAGAACTTGCTCTGTAGACCAGGCTGGCCTTGAACTCAAAGAGATTGCCTGACTCTGACTCTGGCATGCTGGGATTAAAGGTGTGAACCACCACTGCCCGGAATTTTAATTTATTATTCAATAAATAGATCCCAAATTATATCTAAATATCAGGCTTGAAGTTATAGGAAAGATGAGATTTAGCTGCGGCATTTTAATATTCAATTTTACAACAAAATACTGGGGTTTCGGTTATAGATCTTAACCACATACAACTGAAAAAACTCAGAGCACTAGCAAGCAAAAAGGCATTTAATTATTCCTCTACTTTACTTCTCAGGTGCACACAAAACTCACAAACAGAAAACAGACATACATGCGTGTGCTCACACTAGGTGACTAAAAGAAAATGAAAAAAAACTAAGATGATGAGGTGGAAGATTACAAGACAGAAGCCGTGGAAGCAGCTGGCTTGTAAAATTTAGGCAGGGAATTCTTTGAAACTTCTATGTCCATTTCCATTTTTTTTTTTTTTTTTTTTTTTTTTTGTAGCTGCTTGACTACTAAGGACCTCAGACAAGACACACTTTTCCAATGAACAAGACACAATATAAACTCAGAAAGGCCTTGGAAATGAATGACTCAAATGAAGGGGAAATGTCAAAAGTTGATGGGGGAGGGAAGGGAGCACCTTGATTTATCTAGAGTAAAACCGTATTTGCATTTCCAAGCTGGGTGAGTTCCAGTTTCGAGGGGAAGTAAGTCTGGAGACAAAGGCAGCAGCAAGTAGCTCCGCAGGTGGGTTCTACCGGCGGCTGCACACTGGCGGGGTCACCCTCCGCACCTGATCGTCGGTGTCCCACAAGCCCCACCCACTACCACACCGAACGAAAGCTCGGACACCAGAATACCTGCCTGAATTTGGGGACGCAGAGATTAGGGAGGGGATGAGAGCCTAAGCGCTGTGCTTGTGCCTGGCGCTGTACTTAGCGGCCCGTGTTCTGCATTGCAGGCGCGTCTACGAAAGGCGGCTTAGGGAAGGTGACAGCGGGGCGACCAGCCTTCGCCCGCGAGGGCTGCCCGGGTTCCCAGCTCAGAACTGGGCTGGGAGCGCGCGCCCCGCTCCACTGACAGCTCCCAGCATCCCCTCCGCCTCGGCCGCCTCAGATCGGCCACTGCTCGTGACGTCATGGCCCGGAGACGCAACTCCGAGGGAAGACCCCTAACTTCCGGCTGCCTGTCCCTTGCCCAAACAGACAGCAAAGTGCAGCGAGAGAGAAAGAGGAGAGGAAGGATTGGAGAAAGGGAGGGAGAAAGAAAGGGGAAATGAGACCGTAGTGTGGCACGAGAAGAGAGCGAGTGCAGGAAGCGGACGGCTGCTATGGGGTGAATCTGGGAAACTCTCAGGCATGTATCAGGGACAGCCCTTGGGTCCTCTTCCCCCAGCCACGGTGCTGCGGGAGGCTGGCCTTTCCTGCACCCGGCTGAGGCTGCTCAAGAGCTGCTGTTCGCCGCTTCATGTGAGTGTCACGAGAGGGTCTAGGGTCGATTGGAAGCGATCCAAACTTCTTCTTCCCTTTCTCACCAGGAAAAGAGAACCTGGCCATCCAAGTCCTTGTAGGAAGCGTGGTCACACCTCCACCCCCTTGCCACGAGAAAACAGGAAAAGCTTGGCCCTTTTTAATTCGCCTAAGTTTTGGAAATGAATACTTGGCCGAGGGAAAGCATGTAGGGGATGGATTCATAAGCTTGTTTACTTTAAGTGAGTGTGTGAAGGATTTCCAGTGTTTGTACATGGGGAGGAATTCAAGAGAGAAAAGTATTGAATCAGCAGATGTTAGAAACGCCAGCTATCACTATACTCGGGGCACCGTTTTAGTTACTAGATAAAGATCCGTAAGCAAAGTAGAAAGAAAAAACAACAAAACGGACAAAATTCCCAGTAATTTCCTCTCAGCGTACGTTTTATTGTTGAATTACAGCCCTGAAAGTACGATGTTAATATTGATTTGTTTATGGGTATGCGTACACGTCTGATTGAGTTTCTGTGCAAAACTTGTGACCATGGAGGCTAGAAAGGATCGGATCCCCTGGGATCAGCCAGTGCTTTTGAACTCCCAATGTGAGTGCTAGAAACCAAACCTGGGTTCCATGCAACAGCAGTAAGCGCTTTTAACTGCTGAGCGCTCTTTCCAGCCCCTATACCTATTTAGATTATAAATTCCGGTCATTAAAAGTATTAACAGGAAAGAAGGGTATATTTGGCAGGGTAATGTGGCCAAAGGAGAAGGTTCTCAAGGAAAAGATGGCTTTCTAGGAAGGATGTGACATAAACGTAATTAACTGCACAGGTAACGGTCAGCAGGTGCTGGTCAGAAGGGCCAGTCACGCCAAAGACCATGAAACAAAAACTTAGTAAAATATCAGGGAAACCTGGGGGCTCAGAATGAGAGAAGGAATTAAAGATGGAGACAGTATGCGAGTGATCAGGCTGATCATGGGGGTGAGTGGGAGTGAACACCACTCTAAGGATTTCAGTAGCCCAGTAATGTTTTCCAACTTGTTTTGAAGAGGGTTACTCGGTAGACTGAGGACAGAAGTGAGAAAGGAAGTCAGGAGCCTTTTGTTTTTCCTCAAAGGAAACCTAATAGACACTTCAATACAGGTACTAAGATGTGTCCAGTCATATTCTTGGGGTACTCAATGAACATGCACAAGGAAACTATGAATTGCAGTTTATTATCATTAAGTAGACTTTGGGAAAAACTTTAAGTGAATTGTGTAAGCTTCAGAATGATGAACATAAGTAATATTGTGGTTTTTGCCTTTTGATACTTGAATGACTCTAGACATGACAGGTGATTTATCCAAGTCTGTAAAATGAAGATGGTATCTTACAAGGTAAAGATTGAATGTCAAAGTAGATGATGTCTTCCATTAAAGTAATATTTTTTCTTACCAGCATTTTGAATTAGGGGTGGAGATAGCTTGGTTGAGAAGATTAGTTATTTTAAAACCGAATTGAACCTGGGTATGGTTGTGTATTGCATATGATCCCTGCACTGAAAAGGGAGAGGCAGACAGATCTCTGTGAGTTCGAGGCCACCCTCGTCTACCAAGTGAGGTAACGGAAATGTTGGTTTTCTAACTTTTAGAACCTGGTTGGTAGTTAAAAGAAATCACAGGCAACTTCCCCTCTACTCTGGACTCTTCCAGGTGCCTCTGAATATTTTTTCCCTCTCTTTTTTCCTGTTTCTTTTTGTGTATGTGTGGTATGTGTGCGTGTGTGTGAGCACATGAGTGTATGTGGTTACCAGCAAGTAAGGCTAGTGCAGAATAGTTTTCTTACGGTATCTTCTGCTTCCTTCCAAGGCTGGTATTACAGGCGTCTGCTGTGCACACCAGGCTTGTACACAGGTTCTCTTGTAGGCTATGTGACAAGCACTTTAACCACTGAACCATCTCCCCAGGCCCTTCTTACTTTGTTTTCCGAAGGAAATGTGTTTAAGGTTTTGGTCAATCATAGGAGAAAATTTTTTTCCCTTACTTAATTTCTCAGTGTCTTATAAAATAAGTATATTCTTTCCTTCTATAGTATATTTCTTTGATTTTCCATTTAGGCTTTTCTGCCGATTCTGGACAAAGATGGCAACCAGTGATGCTGTTCTGAAGAGGCTAGAGCAGAAGGGTGCAGAGGCAGACCAGATCATTGAATATCTAAAGCAGCAGGTTGCCCTTCTCAAGGAGAAGGCGGGTAAGACCATTGTAATAGTCTAAGGAAATACCTAAATTCTAATAATGACAGTTAAATGTTTATTATGTAAATTATAACTTGATAATTTTAATTATGGCTTTTAGATTCCTTTGAGTATAAAAATATTAAAAATATTCTAGGATTATGATGAATTAGAATGGGTATATACTAAATGTCCTGGTTTGCTTTCTGTTATGATAAAGCACCAAGAGTGTGCTGAAGAGGAAAGAGTTTATTTCAACTTGCAGCTTAGAGTCTGTCATGAAGGGAAGTCAAGGCAGGAACTGTTTACTGACTTGCTTCCCATGACTTGCTTAAATTGCTTTCTTACACAGCCAGGACCACCTCCCCAGGGAAGGCACCACCCCAGGTCAGGCTATCCCATGTTAATCATCAGTTAAGAAAAAGCCCTACTATGTGCCCACAGTCTAGTCTGAGAAGACTTTTCTCAGTTGAAGTTTATTTTTTAAAAATGAACTAACCATGGCAATAAAATAAATAATTAAAGAAAATAATACAGTATTTTGGGACAGAGAAAAGAAGAGTCTGTTGTTTAAAATTAGTTGCTATGTTATTAGTGGTTAGTGAATATAATTGGGGGAATATAATGAAATCAACTATTAATAGTTTCTTTGAAATTTTATGAGTCAAGATGTGTTTTTCATATTCTTTGTTCTATGACGTTTTTGAGAAATTGCTGTAGTGTATACAAAAACTTCTACCAAATTTCTTTTTTAAGGATTTGATTGATTTCAGTATGTATTTCTCAATAACCATTACTGTTGGTACTATAATTGAAATTCAAAAATGTTATGCTGTCAGTAATTTAATTAAATGCTTTTTCTCCTTTAAAAAATGCCTTACAAAAACCTTGTAAGGATTGTAAAACCTCGTTTTAATCCTTTCTTTCTTATGTTTCCTGGTATTTCCCTTGTGGTCCTTAATAATCTCTCCATTAGTAAGGTAAAGAGACGGAAGATGATCTGTGAAATAGTAAATACGTAAATAGAATTTTCTTCATAAACGTGGCCATCTTAGTGCTCTATTGCTGTGAGAAGATATCACGACGATGGCAACTCTTACAAAGGAAAACATTTAATTGGTGCTAGCTTACAGCTCAAAGGTGTATTTCCTTTTCATCATGGTGAGGAGCATGGTGGCATGCAGGTAAATGTGGTGCTGGAGAAGGAGTTGAGAGTTCTATATCCTGATCACAAAGACAGCAGAGACTGTCACTCTGTGTTTAACTTGAGGTTAAGAGACCTAAAAGCCCACCCCCACAGTGACATACTTCCTCCAGTAAGGCCTTATCTCCTAATAGTGCCACTCCCTGTAAACCAAGCATTATGGGGACCTTTCCTTTTCAAACCACCGCATTCCAGTCCCTGACCCCATAGGCTTGTGTCCATACCACTATGCAGAAAAGCATTCAGCCCAACTTTAAAAGTCCCTGTAGTCTAAAATGATCTCAGACGTGCTTACAAGTCCTAAATCCAAAGTTTTTTCTGAGATCCATGCAATCTCTTAACTGTAATCCCCTGTAAAAACAAAATGCAAATCACCTACTTCTAACATAAAATGGCACAGAAAATTGCCTTTCCATAAAGGAGCATAGTGAGAAAGTACTGGACCAAAGTAAGACTGAAAACCAGCTGGGCAAACTCCAAACTCTGCATCTCCATGTCTAATGTCAAAATGCTCTTCAGGTCTCCAACTCCTTTCAGTTTTGTTGACTGTAACATACTTCTCTTTTGCTAGTTCCACTCCCTGTTAGCTGCTTTCCTGGGCAGGCATCCCATGGCTCTGGCATCTTCCAACCTTTTGTGGTCTCCAGGGCAAGCCAGGTTTCACCTTCACAACTTTACACATGGTTTCTCTGGCCCTGCCACACGCCTGGACTCAGCAGCTTTTCTGTCCTGGAGGATGAGTCTATAACCCCTTCCTTCCCTTGACTCTAAAGCCGGAACCTCTTACCTTTAACAGCCAAGTTCTGCTGCTTTCTAGTAGTGGAACATGGTGCTCTCATTCAACTACATCTTGATTAACTTCTATTTTCCGTGCTTTCCTTCATTGCCTAAATTTGGCTACTCTGCAACTTGCTCCATAGACCAGGCTGGCCTTGAAGTTAGAGATTCTCCAGTCTCCTGGGTGCTGGGATTAAAGGTGTGCACCACCACACCTTGCTCTAAATTTTTTTAATTCCTTTTCACAAGTGGGGTCTTGCCCTGAAGTTACCACTCTCTTTATTCCATTTAACACCTGACTTTTTGATGTTTATCTTCTTGAATATAAGATAACTCCATTCATTTTCTTGGTTCCCTTTTTCTCCTCAGTCTGTACGTGTTTTGTGTTTTTACTTGCTCAGATTGCTTCTTTTCATTATAAGTCTTCATGAGAGTGAACACTAGTAACCTAACCACAAGACAGTCTATGTGAGGCTATTTTGAGATTTTTCTTTGACAATACGATTAATCCAAAACTCTTCACTTCAGTCTCAGGCAGACATTGAGGACAAGGGCAAAAGCAGCCACTTTTTTCCCCCCAGAATATCAAAAGACCAGTTTCTAGGCCACATACTAAAATTCTTCTAAAATGTCTCCAGCCAGATCTCCATGGTTTAAATTACCCCTAACTTAAAAATGTAAGTCATAGCAACCTTATATATAAAAAATAATTTCTAAGTAATAGTGATAATATATATTTCAATGAACAATACTACAGCATTAGTACTGGCAGAAGTAACAAATCATATGCTAAATGACTCATGCATATTATTTCCAGCATGATGTTGACTAATTCCAGACGTATATTTAGTCTGTATTTACCGAAGCATCTCATGCCAAATGTAGGTTTTGCTTTTGTATTTGATTTACTATAAGAATAAATATGGGCTAGGGCATGACTTGGTGGGTACCTGTATAATACATGTTTGGGGCCTTTGGTTTGATTCCAGCACAGAAGAAAACGATGAATGAATGAGTCTTTACATCAGGCCTTCGATGAAAGACAGTGCAAGCTACATTTTGTGGTACTTGAGTCTTAAATTTCAAATATAATAAAAATGCTTTAAAATACATTACGTTTGTATGTGTAATAGCTCTAAGGACTCTACATGCATACACACACATACACATTCAGATGCACGCACGCACACACGGGTAACTTTTTCTGTCCCACTCTTTAGTTTATAGACTTATTTTCTCTCAAATTGACTGTGGATCAGATGTATGCATAGAGAGAAAGTATACACTAAATGTATAGATTGATTTTCCTTTTTTAAAATCTACAAATCACTATTTACAGCATTTATGTCCTCAGATTTGGTTTGGTGGGAGTCTTACACCCAATGTCCCAATGACTAGTGAGATATTAATATTAATAAATAGTAAACTGTCATAAAGCACCTGGCCAGATATTAGTTCCTGTTGTTATAACAGCTACAATTGTATTTACTGTACTCTTCCAAATAATATTCAAATAAAACATTTGAAAATAGTTTTTAAGTGAATTTTCTTGATTCTAGTTTTGCAGGCAACTTTGAGAGAAGAAAAGAAACTTCGAGTTGAAAATGCTAAACTGAAGAAGGAAATAGAAGAGCTAAAGCAGGAGCTGATTCAGGCAGAGATTCAGAATGGGGGTGAGGATGAAAACGCTAGGGTGCTCCATCTACGATGATCGTGTGATTTCATCTTCCTACCCTCTGTCACTCCCACGATGCTTTCCTCCTCTATAGAAAGAAATGACAGACTGCGGAAAGGCAGTTGATCTCCTCTGAGGTCATGGAAGGTGGTAAAGCTGGTATTCAAAGCCTACGCTTCTCATTTTTGTGCTGCGTATTTGAACTTGACCAGCATTGTTGCTGCTGTTTGATACCTACTGAAAAATAGCCATAATAATTAATTTACAGTTACTAAACTTTTTCAGCAGCATTTGTGTCAAGTGACAAACTTTATATACTCAGATCCTTTTGTCAGCAGGTGTGCTCACATCTGTAACCCTAGGACTAAGGAGGCTAGGGAAGGATGATTGCTATAAATTTGAGGCCATCCTGGACTACATGATGATTTTCAGCCCAGCCTCGGCTTCAGATAAACACTATCTCAAAAAGTAAAAGAAAAAAGTTCTCAAAATAACTTTATTTTATAAACCAAGACAATAAAACTTAGAGATGAAAGTCACTTGCCTAAAAAAAAAAATCAAAGAACTTTTCTTATTCAAACCATCAAATAATTATGTTTGACTACAAATTGCAGATAAAGTTAAAATTTTATTGGCCCATTTGAAAAGCTCTTTCCATTTTCTTTGTGTGTGTGTGTGTGTGTGTGTGTGTGTGTGTGTGTGTGTGTGTGTTAGAGTTGGGGGGCACGGACAGTGGGTGCTCTATACATATTTGCATGTATGGGGCACAGGTTTTCACATGCATGTGGAGGCCTGAGGTTATGTTGGGAATTACCTTTGATGGCTTTTCTAATTTATTCTTTGAGCAGGATCTCTTATCAAACTGAGAACTTGCTGATATGGCTAGTCTCACTAAATAGCTTGCTCTAGTCTCCCCAGTCTGGAGTTACAGGCTGTCCACCGTGCACCAGCATTTGGCATTTATGTGGGTTCTGAGAATCTGAACTCCAGTCCTCATACTTGTGTGGTAGACACGCTAATGACATAATAATAAGCCCTCTCACTAGCCCAGTGACGCCTCTCTCTATTGCTGGCTTCTTTCGACATACTGTCAGCATGATATTTTGAATGCTGTATGAATTCTTCCCTTAACAAAATAAAATAAGGGGAAATGAGTGACATGTACTATCTGTCTTAGTTAGGGCTTCTGTTGCTGTAAAGAGACCATTACCATGGCAACTCTTATAAAGGAAAACACTTACTTGGCTAGCTTATAGTGCAGACGTTTAGTTCATTATCATCATGACAGGATAGAAGGAGCTGAGAGTCTACATCTTGATCCACAAGCAGCAGAAGTGACTGTGTACAGTGCTGGGCCATATAAGACCTCAAAATGGGTCTCCATCTTGATACACAGTATTGCAGAGGCCAGAAGATGTGTGATGCCTAGTGCTAAAGTTATGGTAGTAGTGAGATGTCTGGCATGGGAGCTAGGTACAGAAATTCCATCTTCTGAAAGCAACTAGTGCTCTTAACTGTTGAGCAATCTCTCTAACCCTGTTTATAAACAGTTGTGTTTTTTAACATAGAAGTGTTTAGACAGATAATACTGCGTCTCTATTCCCTGTCAGTGGGCCAGATTGTTAACTTCTTGATGGCTCAAATTTATCATTCATAATATAGTGACATGGAATAAAATAGAATCTACTTAGGAAGTTTAGGAGAATCGCAGGAGCTTTGAATAGTATGTCCATGATAAATGTTAGATACTAATGTTACCTGCACTCTTCTTTAGTTACTAATGAGTAAATGGAAATTTAAAAAAATGGTGGCCTTAGTAATTGTTAAAATATACTTAATTTTTGATGCCATTTCTATAGCCTCAGATAATGGATACTTGATGTTTATATGTATTAGATTTTTCTCTTAAAAAGGGTTCACATTTGTGATTTGCAAACCTATTGTTCCATCTTGTTTATGAGCATAGCATGAGTGACCCTGTTCATTTTCTCTGTCAGTGAAGCAAATTCCGGTCCCATCTGACACTCTGCAGCAAGCTAAACCTGCAGTTTCTGCAACTGTGGTACAGTCTACCTCAGTATCCACCACCTCTTCTAGTGTAAAAGAACAGACTAAAGGAGGGGGAGGAGAAGAAAAGAAGGTAAAAGAAAAAGCTGAAAAGAAAGGTACTTTTAATTATTAATCTTGTTGACCTTTGACTGTTTTATCAGGCAATATTAATATTTATGGTGATAATAAAGGTATTGAAAAGAAAGTCCAAACTTTTAGGAGCTAAGATAAAATTAAGAACAGTCTGCCGTTAGAATATAGAAATTGAATCCCGAGGAATATGTGAATGTTGACAATTTTGACAGCGTAAAATGAGTTATGTTTTATAGAGGGATCAGCATAAATAAAAGCATCAAAGATAAGATGTAAGACTAAACTTGGATGTATATTTGGAACTGTGTTCCAAAGAAGTCAGATGTTAAAGTTGGCTTATAGCCATTTGGGACAAGCAGACAGTGACATCTAGTCGGCAGAACATCTGAACTGACGTGTGGATGTTAAGGAACTGATAAAATAGCATGGCAAAGAAGTCTCACAGTCTACTAGGCAGCCACACTGAAATACTGCAATCAGCCATACTGGTCCCTTTCCTTCAGGCTTCAGATCTATTTAACCAGCAAATTCTGTAATTCCTGTCCCCAGGTATATCTAAGCTTCAACTGTACTCTTGATTTGTAAGACCACATTTGTCTCAATCCTTAGGAGAGAAAAAGGAGAAGAAGCAGCAGTCAGCAGCAGCAAGTACTGACTCAAAGCCAATAGATGTTTCACGTCTGGATCTTCGCATTGGTTGCATTGTTACTGCCAAAAAGCATCCAGATGCAGACTCGCTGTATGTAGAAGAAGTAGATGTGGGAGAAGCAGCCCCAAGGACTGTCGTCAGTGGACTGGTGAATCACGTTCCTCTGGAGCAGGTGATCTTTCCTCCTAAAGTGACCACTGCTTACATACGTCATCTTAAGTGATTAAGTCATATGTGTTGCTGTAAATGATTAATAAGTGAATTTCAGG
This sequence comes from Arvicola amphibius, assembly GCF_903992535.2. NCBI lineage: Eukaryota > Metazoa > Chordata > Mammalia > Rodentia > Cricetidae > Arvicola > Arvicola amphibius. The sequence continues at coordinate 40,207,572 of NC_052060.1, read as the reverse complement.
GTGATTTGTTGGGAGTGAGAGCAATGGCTCTGGTTGGGAGCACTTACTGCTCTTAGAGAGGACCAGAGTTGGCTTTCCAGGACCCACGTAACAGCTCATAATCTGTAACTCCATTTCCAGGCTCTTCTGTACCCTTTTGACATTCATTCTCACCAGGAACATTCATCATAAACATACACCCATGCAACAGAACACTTATAAAAATAAATAAATATGAAAAAGATGAATTTTTAAGGTGAATTTCAAAAAAAAAAAATACATGAAATTACCCCAGACTTAGAGGCCTGAAAGATAAATTCAGTAGGACAGAAAATACACATCATTTCCCTCTTGTGTGTTCTGTGTTAATGTATGCGAGGGCAGTCTTGTGTGTGCCTTAGCATGAGCGTGGAGGTCAGAGGACAGTTGTGGCTGTGAGCCCTTGCCTTCCACCACTTTTGAGATAGATTCTCGTTTGCCACTGCATACACATGGAAGGACAGAGCCAGCACACTTTAGTTATCTTCCACGGTGTTTACAGTGTTATGTGGAAGAATGTGGAGCTGAGTTTTCCACCATTTCCTGCTTTCTTGAGGCAGAATCAACGATTCTTAGTATCTACTCTACAAAGCAGTGACTCGCTATGTACTTTCAACCTTGGGGTGGTGGTCAGAGCTGAGTAGGCGGTCAGCTGTAGTTGGGATTTATCTTGCAGTGTTTGTAGTGTTGGATGGTTAAGATGACAGTGGATTATGTATAGTGGATTATGCCCTCGTAGAACAAGAAAGATGCTATTATTTCTACCTACCGTATAGTTTCTTTTATCTATCCTGCTGGTACTGTGAGGTTTTATCTCTAATCTGGATTGTCGTGTACTACTTTTTATAGCACTACCAAAACATGGTACAATTCTAACCTGTCATGTAGAACGGAAGGACTTAATCTTCGCTTCACTTTCACACACTAATTCCTTTAGAATTTTAGTGCCTAATTATCTGAGACAGTGAAGACTGATACTGATTACTTCATGAAAGAATTAGTTATGAGGAGGAAGTCATATTTTGAAATTTCAACATTTCCCCGTTGTAATTTTGACACTTAGTAATGTGATTTTGTCATAGCATAGCTACACTCTCAGTCTGTATTCAGATGCTAATTATACTCCAATAAAAGCAGAGCTGAGCATTCGGGATATGTAAAAATAATTACAGTATATTTTATGCACAATGTTCTTCCATGGCAGCCGTTTTAAAATTTGATTCATATTCTATGATGCCACCCTTCAAAACAGTGCTTTCTAATTGCCAGGTTTCTGCCCAGATACTCTTCAGCTCTTCTCAATAATTTATTTTCTTTATTTTCTTCCTCCACTTTTAAATACCACATTTTTGAAAAATTGAAAGTTCATTTTAAATCCATGTAATAGCAGCAGAAAGAATCGGGGCAGCATTCAGTTTGGTCTTTTTAGATGTCTCTGTAAGTGATTTGAATCGTCTGCTGATTGTGTTTGTTCCTGATGCTTTTGAGCTATAGCAAAGACTGTAGGCTCAACATTAAGATGGTTCTATCTGTTTATATGTTACTTGGCTGTTTTACCCTGGAAAAATTCATATCATTCGTTCATATTTCTAGATACAAATATATATTTGACACCTAGTGTGTACCAAACACTGTTTCATGAAAAAGATCAGCAGCAAATTACAGTAGGTCAATAGATTTCCTCCTTTAACATCTGACATCTCTGTATCATTAAAGTTAGATTCTTAAGAATCCTAGAAAAAAAGAACCAGTTCATATAGCTTCACGTAAGGGTTTCTTCTGCTCTCAGAAGTTATGGATTTTTATAGCTATTGAGTGAGGCTGTTTATATAGACATCTCTTTAAACCACAGATTCAGCACAGTCCCAGTAAGCATTCTGTAAGGCAGGACACTCAATCCATAAAAGTGCTGGCACCCATCTGTCTATTTTTCTGAAGAAAGTGACTACAGTTACTGTTCGATCTGAAAAGACTGCATCTAACTAATTCACATACTATTCTTATATAGATTTGACTTTTATAAATTGTTAGAATGTGATACTTTCAAGTGCTGAACAAGGTATTATCCGTGAAGAATATATTCATCAAGTAATGTTTTAGTTGTTGGATCTAGAAATAAATTTGCTCCTAATTTGCCATTTTTTATCTATGATACATCTTTTAATTTTTCCCTGACACAGGAGGCTTGTGTGCCTTTTGTTTTAATTAAGCCTGTAGAGGATGGGCATAATTGTGAGGATGTTAAAGACGTTTCGACTCTAGAAGATTGACAGAATTTCTTTTTAGCGCTATAGCAAATTATGGATGTAGCCCCAGATGTGCACTGTGATGTGTACAGTGCTTGAGTTATTGAACTGTTAGTTCATTTTAAGAATGGCTGGGGATGCTGCTGAGACGGGGAGCACCAGCCAAGTCTGTACATATCTATGCTTAGTCTCCAGAACTAAAAAAAGGAAAGGTTTTTACTGAAGCCCCAGGTTTGGTTCCCAGTCCCCTATGGAGACTCTTGACCCTCTCCAACTCTAGTTCAAGAGATTTGATACCCTTCTCTGGTATCCACAGATACCAGGCACAGAACTGTTTGCAAGCAAAATACCTATATACTTTTGGAAAAAAACAAAATTTCTGTATATATTTGAAAAAAAAAAGATTTCTACTGTTGTATTCATGCCTTGCCAATTTGAGGGATTTTCTTTTCATGTTTATGCAAGATATCAGTCTTCATTTTTTATACAAGATTTCATGGTTAAAAATATTTTAACTACACAAAGACAAAGTTACATCCACAAAGATAACACATTTAATAAGTAGAGTGTCAGTGTGCCTAGAGTATCCTAAACATGATTATATCTTTAGTCATCTTTTTGTTCTGCACAGATGCAAAATCGGATGGTGGTTTTACTTTGTAATCTGAAGCCTGCAAAAATGCGGGGAGTACTGTCTCAAGCAATGGTAATGTGTGCTAGTTCACCAGAGAAAGTGGAAATTCTGGCACCTCCCAATGGGTCTGTTCCTGGAGACAGAATTACTTTTGATGCTTTCCCTGGTAAGTATTAATAATTATTTAAATAGATTGGGAATAAGTTTATAAAGTGATGTTTATAAAGCTTAGAGGTTAAAACCGGTCCTATGTGTGTATCAGAAGGATTTTCAGGAAGTTTGCTTATAATAGCACAGTGAGCATAACAACCATCTTGCTGTCCATAAAGTCACACATTACATGAAATACTACAAAGATTCTGTCCTATGTAATTGCTCATAGTCATACCCACAGAATAATATGACATGGATGTGAATCAAATTAATGTGCTCAAAAATCACTTAAACTATAGATGATAACACAAAGACTAGTAATGGAAAGTAAAGTTCCATTTTAATTGGTTTTTTTCTTTAGTATAAATGTTCCTGAGACAGCTGTAGTGTAATAATACTGGAAAAAACATTATTTTCTTGTCTTGCTTTTAGTACATTTTGAGATTGTATCTATGGCGTCCCCTTTGTAATTGAATGTTTCTCTCTGGCCCACCAATTCCCAATACCCAGCAGCCACATCCCAAATTATCACATAGAGTCTTATATTAATTATAAATGTTCAGCCAATAGCTCCGGCTTATTACTAACTAGCACTTACAGTTTAAAGTTAATCCATATTCCTTACTTATGCTCTGCCATGTGGCGGTACCTTTATTAGCATGGCATGTTCATCTCCTGCTTCCTCTGAGTCTGGCTGATGATTCCTTCCTCCGCCCTGCTACTTCCCATCATCCTTAGTTTAGTTACCCTGCCACTGCTTTCTGCTAGGCTACTGGCTAGTCAGCATTTTATTAAACCAACTCAAATGGCAAATCTCTACAGTGTACAAGAGGATTATTCCACAGCGCCCTTTTTCCTCACAGTCCATTGGCCATCCGTCCACAAGGTCAAAGGGATAGAATTGGAGACAGAGAACTTTATTGGATCTGTGATCACGGCAGAAATGGCTTTCCAGGAGCAGCTTTATCTTTATTCCAGATTTGAGGGGATATAGAGGGTGAGACAGAGGCTGGGGTGTCACCTAATATGCGTAAGGTGACCCTATGAAAATAGCTAGAGCATGCTGTGTGGACCGCAGGGGAGGAATGTTTGCAGGAAACTGTGTCAAGGGTCATCCTTGAGATAAGTCAGGCATCCAGGCCTAGAGACATCCTCCAGATGAGGCTAGGTTGAGAAAGCCCCCACTGGGAAGGAGCCCTCCATATTGTCAAACTCAGAAAGAGCTACCAGGCTATGGTAGACTGCAACCGCTGACCAGCAGGGCCCGTCGTCTATAAGCCAAGCCATCCCCCTGCCTTCTCATCCCTAGTGTTGGAGGAATTGCAGGCATGAGCCACCATGCCTTGCTTAAGCAATAGAACTTTGAAGCAGAAGAAAGAATGCCTGCCAGGTGTAGAAAATATCTATAAAAGCTAGAGGCAAGCCAGCAAATCTTATCTCAATAGGGGTGGTCTAGAGGAGAAAGCTACCCTGGCTGTTTTCTGTACACACTATCAATATCAATACTTGGGAAACCACCCAGTCCCTACCCCTAAGAAGGTTTTGCAGTCCATCTGAGCCTTTTCTGGGGAAGACTTTGGTGTTCTGTGGTACTGGGGCATTGGGGTCCTTGACATGGCTGTGCCCATGTGAGCAGACATATTCACCCAGGGCCTTTTTCACCCAGAGCTTCCTCTACTCCTCTATAAACCCTGCTCAAGGATTTGTCTTGAGCTCAGTAAATGAGAAGCCATGATAACCTATGCTTTGTGAATTTTTTTTTGAGAAAATTCCATTCTAGATGTTTTATTGAGGAAACATTGTTTTAAATTCTGAGAGCATAATTCCCTTCAGACCCACAATATTGGAGCACTCCTAAAAATCACCTACTTTGGAGTAAGCTGTCTATATATATATAAATTATATATATATATAAATTACATATAATTTATATGTTTAGGAATTAAATAAATTTGAATAAAACATCAAAATAATTTTTTCTTTTAAGATTTAGAATTCATTAAGAAAAACATAAATAATCCTGATTGACCTTTCCATATTAACAGTATCCTTATTTATTATTTGACGTTTAAGAATTAAACTGGATGGGATATGGTATGTGGTGTAATTCCAAGACTTGGAAGTCGTGAAAGACCTCCAGTGTGGGGAGACTCTCACTCAAGTCTCGGGATAACACGACACCCCCCCCTCCCCCCCAGTAACTCACGAGAGACCATCCTTGCTGCATCACACGAGGTTTAATGAGACGAACCAGTGCACTGGGGCCGAGACTCATAACTCATGCAGGGGAAGAGTTTGACCCCAGTGACCGGGAGAAGGAGTTTTTAAGGGAAGAAACCTCAGCCCAGTGATTCGAAAGGGGCAGGGAGGGTGTAGAAAATTCCGAAAATACCAGTGATGATCACAAGGGGGGAACTCCCTGCCTCTCAAGATTATTCTCAAGATTACAGCCTAACTTTATCTTCAGCTAGTTCCTGAAACACAGTAACTGAACCGGCTAATCCTAAATTTCTGATTCTTCTCTTGCTGGGGCGGGGGTTGGGGGGTGTGTGTTCTGGATTTATCCAGGTCTTTCAGTTACACCGTGAATTTGAAGCCAACCTAGGCTAAGGACTAGAAGAGGAAAAGAAAGAAAGAAAATTATTAAGGCTTGTTTTATTTCACTTCTTGACATTATGGAGTCAAATAATTAAAAGCAGAAGAAACGTACATTAACCCTCCTTTTTACAAATTTGAAAACTGGGGCCCAGTAAAATGTAGTGGCTAATTTATAAATCCTTACGCCTCTCTTGTTACCATAGTGACTTTTTTCATATCCTTATCTCGGAGTTACCAGGTGAATCACTTCAGCTTTCAAATCCGTTTTTGTCATCTGTTACTGAGATTCTCACTGACCTAGCATTTGGGGTGGTAACAGCCCAGCTGGATTTCGTGCTTTCACCATGTTCTCTGGATCTCTGTGTTGATTTAGCTGTGCGCTTCATGTTGCTCAGCGTGGTATTTTTTCCCCAATTTTCTCTTTGTTCATGAAGCACTTGAATGTTCTGGAAAAGTTCATATTCATTAAAGTTTAGTTTTAGAAAACTAAAACTAAACTTTAATGGTTTTATCACTTAGAATATGCTTAATCAGACTGAGCACTATCAAATAGCTGAGCAGATTTGGTCTGAGAACTCACCTTACATATGCTTCCATACCAATTACTGCTTCTCTAGCAGTAAATCTGATAAGTAACCACTTTGGAAGCAGAAGTTGGTAACTTTTCCAACGCATTCAAGGTCAATCAGGATTATTTATTATTTGAACACTTAAGAATTAAGCTGGATGGGATGTGGCATACCGTGTAATCCCAGGTCTTGGAAGGCAGACCATGAATTTGAGGCAACCTAGGCTAAGGATAAGAATGCCTGCCAAATGTAAAAAAACTATAAAAACGGGAGACTACTGAGATGACTGCTCATCTCGGTAAGAATGGCCCTAGGGGAGCAGGCTTCATGCCATAAATATCCTGGAGGAGAAAGCCTCTGTGGATATTTTCTGCACACACTGTCAATAGCCATACTTAGAAAACACCCCATCCCCTATTACAAAGCGAGAAACTCTCATAGAAGTTAGAGGATGCCAAATAATATGTATAGTAACAACTAAAACACTTCCCTTCCACCCAACAGTCATTAAAATCTAATTGAGGACAGCTATAAATTTTAGTCTTTAGATATACTAACTGGTCCCTGAGGCCCCGTGTAGAAATAATTTTAGGTCAGTTTCATAACCAGGAGACAAAAGTCATGGTAGGCTTGCTTTGGTTTTAGATTGGCTTGGATTCTTACTTTTCTGAGACTGCACTATTCATGGTCTAATAACAAATGGATATTTACTCCAAGGTTATGCTTATAAAAATTAATAATGAGCCTTTGCAGTAAAAATAATACTCATAAAGCATACATTTAACTTTCAGAATTATTTATTTTTAAAAATCAGTTATCTGTGCTCAATTTCTCTTCTCTAAAATCCATTTGACTCCGGTTTCCTTCGCTTCTAATTTCCCAGTATTGCTAGGGTTAAGGAGATCCCCCACTACTTGGTGGAACACCGTGGTTGTTTTGCAGGCTCCTTCTTAACTCACTGGGTCCAGACGCCATACTCTCTTAGTCCTCTTTCTCTTCTGGCAGCTCTTCTATCCATTGCTAGCTGTTCTTCTCTGAATTCTCACAGAGTACCTCAGACAAACATGCTATTGTCTAGGCATCATTCCATTTGTAGAGTACAGATGAAAAATATTCGGTGAATTCTGTCAACTATTGCTCTAGTTTTGGAGTGGTAGATGAACATTGCCTTTAACTTAAAATCACTAGCTACATTAGCCCCCACAAAGAGAGTCAGCCTGTCTTTAGAAGCTTTGAAGTCGGTGTTGATTTAACTATGAAAGCAGTAAATGACTTATTCTGATGTAATATTTGACCTACACTGAAAATCTGTTCATTAGTACAACCACCTACATCACTTACCATTAACTAGACCTCCTAGATTGCCTACTGTAACTTACGCATCAGTTTCTGTAGTTTCATCTTTAAAGTGGACACTGGTGTGTAAATCTGGGTCACTGCTTGATGAACACATTGTCATGTTGGCAATATCTTGGTGGAGGGGTGAGTCTCAGCCAGCACAGAAGCTTTGCTAAGTAGTCAGAAAATTTCCTCCGTTTTGTTATTTGCATACATTTATATGTGGGGAGGAAGGGGGGAAGGATGGAAGGAGAGAAGGAACAGAAACTGTTTCCAGTAATAAGATAGCCTGCTTCCCTGTCGGTAAGTAGAAGTTATTTGATCTGCTACTTGTCTTTAAACTTAGACCAGAGGTACTTCACTCCTTATTTGTCTCTGTTGGTTATAAAGCACACACTGTCATTTATTGCAAATAGAGGGATTAGGAGGCATTAGGAGTGATGTCCACTTATTCCAGGGCAGTTTGTTTCCTTTGTAAGCTACAGTGTGACATATCAGGAAGCCGGGTGCTGTCCCAGGGGTAGTAGGCTCTGATGTCATATCCTGCCTATGCCTACTGCTGGTATGACTGCATCTTCTCTCTCCTTCAGTTTCTCCCTGTGTTGTATATTGGAATCAAGATTGTTGTATATATTCAGGCAGTAACCTGTGTTCCTAGCATTTAGAAAGTACTCCTCCCGTATTCTTACTGCTCCTCATCAACTGCCCTTGCCAGCTGTAAAAGTCCAATCCATCTGAATGGGTTCCTGTCTTCCCAGACCTTCTTTACATGATGAAATGAATAGCTTACAGTTTTCTTTGATTTGGGTCTGGGGATTTAGCCTAAATGGAAACATACTTGCCTAATAGTCATAAAGCCTTCAATCCCCAGGGTATCTGACTTTTCTGGGTGTTGCTTATGTAACTTGCTGGTTTTTCTCTGAACAGGAGAGCCTGACAAGGAGCTGAACCCTAAGAAGAAGATCTGGGAGCAGATCCAGCCTGACCTGCACACCAATGCTGAGTGTGTGGCCACATACAAAGGGGCTCCTTTTGAGGTGAAGGGAAAGGGCGTTTGCAGGGCCCAAACCATGGCCAATAGTGGAATTAAATAAGTGTTCTGTTACTGAAAGACATTGAGAAACCTTGATAACAATAAAGAGGAGTATATTTGTCACTTACACATAGAATATGAGTTGCTTTTTTTGTGGACTTTTTCTTTTTCAAATCTTGCTTTAAGTTTGTTTTCTCAATATTTTGTCACAGCAACAGAAAACTGATTAGCAGAAACTTGGTGCCCAGAACTAGAGTCATTGCTGTGATTGTGTCTGTGGTCTGAAGCCTTTGGAGCTGGTTTGTCCGAGAGTTTGAAAGATGTGGTTATGTCACTTAGAGAAAGCCTGAAATGAAAAAGGAAGAAAAGAAAGGTGCTCCTGCTGGAACCTTAGAAGACCATAATCAGAATGCAAGCAGTAAAGACTGCTAGCCTGGTTTCAGACAGGAGCAGGAACTTTGGAGAAGGACTAAAGGCTATTCCTGTTACATCAGACAAAGAATTTGTTTCCATTCTGTTCAGGCCCTGAGATTTTGTGTGAAGCTGAGTTTAATGGTGAGAGACTAATGTGGAGAAATGTTCAGGCCAACATAGCATTCTGCATGAGGCCTGGGGATAGTTGGCTGGGTTTGCCTAGATTTACAGCAAAAATCATAAATAGAGCTCAGCTGCTAAAAGTAGAAGGATTTGAATAATTTTCATGTTGAACAGAAAAGAAAGTTGGTGCCATGGAAGATGTTACTGAAGAGATTCAGGCTATTGAAAGATGCTGAGAAGTAGGAAAGGTTCCTTGAGGGCATCTCTGAAGCTACTTGGAGGCCACCCATTGCAGACAGGAGGATGTCAAATATTAAACCCTTTTGAAAATAGAGCCTCTAGGAGCTTTCCTCTACAGAAACACCTAAGCCAGTACTTCTCAACCTGTGGGTCTCAACCCCTTTTGGTCAAATATCAGATATCCTGCATATCAGATTTTTATGTTATGATTCTTAACGATAACAAAAATTATAGCTATGAAGTAGCCTTGAAATAATTTTATGGTTGGGTGTCACCACATGAGGGACTTTATTAAAGGGTCGCAGCATTAGGAAGGTTGACGCCACCACATGAGAGACTTTATTAAAGGGTCGCAGCATTAGGAAGGTTGACAACTACTAACCTAAGCAGTTGTTATCCTCAGAATTTCTTTTATCCTGTTGAGCTGGCAAAGTACTTTGAGGCCATTGCAGCCATACAAGAGGTCCCATTGTCCCTTTGATGCTAATTTTGCACACATGCAGAATGCAAGGGTGGTAGGACCACAGAAGCCTTACAGTGGTGACTGTAAAAGGCTTGTGAGAAGAGGTACTACGTAGCAGGACCATGTTCTCACAGTGCGCATCCCTAAGAGGTCAATGAAGTGAAATATGTGGTGGAGACCCCAGGATGTTAGAGGTGACAGAATTGTGGAATGTCCACTGAGGAATCATGGAGGCAGCTCGAGAGCAACCCTGTTGGCTGCGACTGGAGAAGCTGTACAAGCACCATGGTGTTTACACCTATCCTATGCGCCCTGGAGGAACAGACCTGGTGAGCTCTGTCTCCCTCGGGAATTAAGAAATCCATATGCGATTTGCCTTTCAAATATGCCGGGTTTAGTCACACAAACACGCCTTATAATATTGCACTGTTACAAAGATTACAGTAGTCTCCTGTAAACAGACATCACACCAACTGGGGATATGTAGGGCCCACTGGTCAACCCCTCCTCCCAGGGTTCATTGAGGATAGCTTGCAGTTTCTGGCAAAACATTTGTTCCTGTGCTTACTCTGTCCACCCTGGTGGTTAGCTACAGGGGAGTTGTTTGCTCTTCTTGAGCCTGGGTGGGGGCGGATTTCCACTGTGCAGCAGTTAGGTATATAAGGCTTTCTCCAAGCTTGAATAAACAACATTTTGCATTCTCCACTAATGACCCACGTCTCATGTGTTCTCTAATCTCCAGATCCTTGCCCCACTCATGAACTGTCTCATAGCCAAGGCACTACAGGGATGGACAGGTAATATTGCAGACTTCCATTGGGAACCCTCACTGGTGAGGCCCATGTCTGCTGTGGCAGGATGGGAGGATGGCAGTGACAAGTGGCCGTGTGTGAACTTAGCAGCCATCTAAAAGGTTGAGGGAGCCAGAGTCACACAGTGATCAGTCTCTGTAGTCCCATTGCTGACAGTATCAGTGCAGAGGCCACTCCTGAGGCCACTCAAAAATTGCAATTTTTGTGTCATTTGGTGGGCCTTAGCTTTGTGAGCAACGCTCATGGCTTAAGAATTTTTGTCACTGCAATTGGAAGTTGGCTCATGTATGCAGTTTCTGTTATTTTCATGCTTTTTTGAAAGAGCCTGATCCTCATTTGCAATGGAAGACCTGAGGAAGGAAGAGGCTAAGACCATTGAACAACAGAGTAGAGCTAGAGGTATGCAAATCTCCCACTATCAACTTCTTGGAGAAGGAGATTATGCTAATATAGGAAGACGTCCTGGCTTAATGCCATGAAGCAGCTTTGAATGCTTGGGACAGAATTGAAGAAGTGGGAAATAAGGTTGAATTGTTTACTCATATTCTTTTGGAAGTTCTTACACTACTGTAATGGCATTTCAGTTGTATTTTAATAAAGACTGCCTGAAGATCTGAGACTAAAACAGTCCCACTGGTCAGCCTTACAGACCAGGTTATGGTAACACACACCTTTAATCCCGGTATCCACAATGACATGCACCTTTAATCCCAGTAGCCACACTAGTTGCCATAGAAATCGGGTGGTAGTGGTGCATGCCTTAATCCCAGTCCTAGAAAGGAATATAAAATGGGGGAGACAGCTCTCAGACACAGTCTCATTCTGAGATTTCAGGAGACAGGATTGCTATTTCAGACAGAGGTCGAAGTAAGAGCCAGTGGCTGGCTTTTTGCTTTTTGGTTCTTCAGGTTGAACCCCAACTTCTGACCCTGAGCTTTTATTAATTGTGCTTCACACTTCCTGATTATTTAGTTAATATTATGTCCTTCTTGGGTCTCTGAGGGAATTTAAGACTAGATAGTTATAATTTTCCTTGTTTACCAGATGCAAAAAATAAACTCATTAAAGAAGTGTAAAGTGTACAAGGTTGAGAGACACCAAAAGATAGTTTGGGCTGGTAATGCTGATAGAAAGTAAGTTATGTACAAGACTTTGAACTCACCAAGATAGGATGGAGAGTGGAATATTTTCTCTGAATTTGTCAAATGCAAATGGATTAAACAGTGTTGATATATTTTTGCCTGTGTATATTATATATAGATATTGTATATAGTTTTCTTAAATTAGTTATAGCCTTTTTAAATTTTAGACATAAAAGGGGAGTGTAGTGATATTTTGTTTGTGTTTTAACAAAGTCTTCCTGAAGATCAGAGTGCAGAACTAAGCCACTAGAGGCTAGGCAGTGGTGGCATACACCTTTAGTCCCATGATTTGGGAGACAGAGACAGATCTCTGTTAGTTCAAGACCACCTTGGGCTACGCAGAATTGATCCAGCCTGTAAGAGAAACAGAGCTCACATAAAGGTGATTCCACCACTTGGGATTCTATGCCTTTAAACTCAGAATTAGGAAGGTGGAGACAGGAGTGATAGGGCTGGTCAGGGAAGAGTATAAGGCAGGAGAAAAGAGTTCATTGTAGTCTGAGGAGCAGTCTTAAGCAGTCAGTGTAGCATGAATAATAAAAATTCAGACACAGATATTGGGGTTCAACCTGAAGAACAGAAAAGCAAAACAGCCAAGCCACTAGAGAGCTCTTACCTCTATGAAATCTTCAGACTGAAAGAAAGTTCCTGTCTCATTCCACTTTATATCCCTCTCTAGTGCTGGGATTAAAGGTATGTGATTCCAAGTGCTGGGATTACCTTTGTGTGGGCTGTTTTTCTTTTAGACAAATTCAGTCTTGTGTAGTCCAGAGTAGCCTTGAACACACAGAGATCCATCTGCCTCTTTATCCCGAGTCCTGGGATTAAAGGTGTGTGCCACCACTCCTTGGCCTGTATGGCTGCCCTGTGTGGCTGTTTTGTGTTCTGTTCTTCAGACATGCTTGCTTTATTAGAACCCAAATAATAACCACTATTAGTCAGTCTTAGGATGCAGTCAATCTGAGGATGGAGTCTGAGCCTGCAGTCTGAGGATTAGTAGAGACAGGATCTTATTAAGACCAATTAGAATTCATGCTGCAGGTAGGTTTTGATGTTTCAAAAACCCATGCCAGGCCCAGTGTCTTCCTCTCCTCCTATTACCAGCAGACCGGTAGCTCTCAGCTACCGCTCCAGAACTGTACCAGCCATCTTTCTAATAATGGTCATGGACTAACCCTCTGAATCTGTAAGCCAGCCCTAAGTTAAATGCCTTCCTTTCTAAGTTGCCTTGGTCATGGGATCTCTTCATATCGATAGAACAGTGATTAAGACAGAAGTTGGCACCTCGAGTTGCGCTTCACTGTGACAGGCCTGACCATGCTACTGTTTGGAGGACTTTAGGACTTTGAACTAGAAAAGCCACTGAAAGCTTTAAGTGGGACTTAATGGATCATCCTTTGGGTAAACAAGTCCAGCTCAAAAAGTTTCAAAGGGGAGCAATATTAATATTAGCAGCTGGGCTACAGACCATTCTTGCGATAGTTGGACAAAGAATGTGACTGCATGTTGCCCCTGTCGTAAAAATGTGCCTTGAACTAAATTGAAATGCTTTGGATTAAGGTTAATAGTAAAGAAGATTCCAAGACACCCTAGTATTGATTGTAGTATGGCTATTAGATCTTAAAGAGATACAAAGGAGCAAGTAGGGCAAATAGAAATAGTACACCTACAGTTTGAGAAGAAAAGGAACACTAGGAAATGTAATATTGGAGCCAAGTCCTGTGCTCAAGGAAATAAAGGGTTTTAAAAAAGACCCGATTCAAAATGGAATAAAAGGAGTAGTGCCCTCAGGGCAAAACCCCACCAGTTAAGCTTCCAATTTATGAAAAGGCATTAAAGGAAAACTTAAGCAGCAAAGGAAATCATCAACAACAAAGTATATGCAAATATATTTCAAGAAATTGGCCAGGTCTCACCTTCTGAAAGTAGAAGAAATTGTCAGCTTTGGCTGGCCATGTTGTTCTGGCTGTACAGTTAAGAAGCCTCTAGGAAATAGGTTATAGAATGTTCTTCCAAGGTTACAGAAAGCAGCCGAGTCCAGACATATGGCAGGGGAGTAGAAAGCCATTGTATGAAACTGTGAAGGTAAAGCCTGGTTTGCTTTGGAGACCCCAAGATGTTGAATATGGCAGTGCTGTGGGATACTTGCCAAGGAGAGCTGCTAACATGTGTGGAGCAGTCCAAGAGAAAGAAGTGCATTGCAGTCAGCAAAGTTGACTTTGGAGTTTTCCCTGCTGGGTTAGAGTCTTGTTTTGGTCCCTATTTTCTCAATTTTCTCCTTTTCCTCCGTTTTGGAATGGTAATGTATATTCTGTGCCATTGTGTGTTGGAAGTATTTGTCTGAACTTTGCTTTTGCTTTTATATGAGGTTACAGTTAAGAGATTGTCTTACTCTCAGAGGAGACTCTGGCTTTTAAACTATCTTAAGATGTGATAGATTCTGGGACTTTTGAAGTTGGAATGAGTGCATTTTGCATTATCATATAACTACAAGCCTGTGGGGACTAGGGAATGGAATGTGGTAGCTTGAATGAGAATGATCCCCATAGGTTCATTATTTAAGGCTTGGCCCTCAGTGGAACTACTTTGTGAAGGGTTAGGAGGTATGGCATTATTGGATGAGGTGTGGCATTGTTGGAGGGGGTGGGCTTTGAGGACTCAAAATCATATGCCAGGCCTACTCTCTCTCTCTCTCTCTCTCTCTCTCTCTCTCTCTCTCTCTCTCTCTCTCTCTCTCTCTCTTTCTCTCTCCCCCATCTCTCCCTCCCTCCCTCCCTCCCTCCCCCCCCTCTCTCTCTGCTGATGAGGATATAAAGCTCCAGCACCATGCCTGCCTGCTTCCTGCCACAATGGTCATAGACTGACTCTCTGAAACTATAAGGAAGTGTGCAATTAAATGCCTTCCTTTATAAGTTGCCTTGGTTATGGTATCTCTTCACAGCAATAGAACAATAACTAAGACAAAGGGTTATAGTTTAATGGTAATATATTGGTGTGTCAAGCTGACAAATGGTCAATTGGCCTGTTCATTTGTATGTCAATTTTTCACAGGCTCTAGGGAAAGGGAACCTCAAGAAAATGTGTCCATCTTATTGCCTATAGGCAAATCTGTAGGGCGTTTATCTATTAATGATTTATGTAGGACATCTCTCCCTAGTTTGATCAAACTAAAAATGTTTACTAGTTTCTTTTGGAATATTTTTTTCCAATTTCTTTTGAAAAGCAAGAGAGTGGGTTATGACCCAAAATGACATAGTCACTAGATTTAAGATGGATGGATGGATGGATGCATGGATGGATGGATGGATGGATGGATGAATGGATGGATGGATGGATGGAGAGATGACTTTTAAATAGGAATAGCCCCTTTGGGGTGTGCCCAATCATAGCTGATACTTAGGTGGTAACCTTAAGTTTTTCAACAGTGAGATGGAAAACTCATGTAGAGCTGCATTATCAGGTACCATGTCATTTGGAACGGGGTGGAACAGCTTGCTCACACTTGTTTCTTGTACTGTAGGGTTGTGGATTTTCTTCTGAGTAAGTCTTGGCAAGCATGATTCATAGGAGTTAACTCCAAAAGTATTTGGAAGGAAAACCTGGAACAATGAAATAATTACTGATTTGAAAGCAAGCCATCTGGATTTTCAGAGTGTGAGTTAATTAGGAATATTGTATTTTTCACCCTAATGTATTCCCTTGCTTGCATTTTCTCCTTTCATCCCCAGTTTCTGCTCCCCCTGCTCCTGACACACTCTATTCCCAGTTCTCTAGATCTCACATATAGTGTTCTTTTCACCATCGTCATTTCCTATCGGGTGAGCTATTGTCGTTAGCAACAAGAGCAAAACAAGCCCGAGGCTCAGGAATCGCAAGGAAAATGAATAATCCTCTTTGATGAGGGGTGGCTATTCTTCTTGCTCTCCCTCGCTGTACAGTGCCCACAGAGCTGTGAAGATAGCAGTTAATGTGTGCTCATCTGCCTTTGGGGCCTTTCTGGCAAGGCCACTCTGGACGAAGTATAGCATTTGTTTTTGTAAATTGCCTCATTAGAATATTATACATCTCCATAGAGAATGCTTTTGATATATTCATCCTTTAGCCCTGAGATTACATATTTGGCTGATACTAGTTCATTAAAACCCTCTCAGATTTTCACACCTGGGAAATTTGGAAAGAGCAGAGAAGAGTCATCCAAAATCAACATCACAACTGAATTTCTCTTTTCAAAGACTGATGAAAATGCAAACTAAAAGCCACTTTTAATAAGTTAACCAAAGAATAATTGTGGTTGAAATAGCTTCCTTCCATAACCTTCATTTGTTATATGAAAACATAACATTTTCTCCCTGAAGAAGCACATATTAAAAACAAAAAAAAATATTTAAAGCTTGTGGGAGGAACCTTATTTTTAAAATAAATTTGGAAGTAGCGATCCTTTTATCAGTGCTTGGCAGTCCTACTACCAGCTGTAGCTGTTGAAACAAACCAGGGAGGAAACGAAAATTGCTAAAAGAGATATTGTCACTCAAGCTCAGCCTTGAGAAATTGGAATGGAGACCATATGCTTCGTAGAAAAGGAATCCTCATTTTTAAACGAGGAGGTAGCCAGGGAGTCTTTATGCTGCCATGGATGGAAAATTCCTGCTTAATGGTCTCTGTTCTCCAGTGAAAGTCCCTTGAAAGGCAGAGATGGTCTGGCCCTTCTCCCAGTGTCCCAGGATGAGCACCGCTCATGCCCGTTAACCTACTAAGAGGTACAGGAAGGCTGATGTAGCTAAGTGAGAAGGCCTAGTGTGGAGGGTTAGTGTGTAAGTGAGTAATGGCGACTGATGTGACTTCTAGGGCTTTGTTTTCTCCCGGTATCTATCTCAGCTAAGGACAACTATTGTTTCCTAAAAAGGCCCTTCTCCTTTATTAATTTATTTTCATTTTTCCCTCTCATTTTTAGTTTGTTCTCTTATAGGAATGCTTGAAAAGCTTAGCCTTATGTGAAAGCAAAATATCATCTACCTAAAAGCTAGTGGACTGGTAAAAGGAGGTGTTCTTTAAGACAAAAGGCAGGGTATCCACAAACATGCTGCGGGAGCTGGACAGATGGCTCAGCAGTTAAGACACTTGGCTGCTCTTCCAGAGGTCTGGTCTTCAATTCCTACTGCCTATATGGCAGCTCACAACCTTCTGTAACTCCAGTCCCAGACAACCCAATACCCTCTTCTGACCTCTGAGGGTACTACATACGAGTCATGTACAAACATACATGCAAACAGATCATCCACACACATAAAATAGAAATAACATCTCAAAACAAAACTGTAATCGGAGACTGCTTGTTTGTTTCCCTGCTGTCCAGACCCGAATAATCACACAAAAACTATTAATTACAACAGTGCTTGGTCAATGGTTCAAGCGTATTCCTAGCTAACTCTTATCTCTTAAATTAACCAATTTCTATTCATTTCTGTTAATCAGTGTATCACCACAAGGCTGTGACCTACTGGTAAGGTTTTCTGGCATCTTTGTCCTTCAGTAGCTACATGGTATCTCCTTGGCTCTGCTTACACCCTCTCTATATCTCTGTTCAGATTTTCCACCTGACTTTACTCTGCTAAGTCATTGGTCAAAACAGCTTTATTCATTAACCAATAAAAGCAACACATATACAGAAGGACCTCCCACATCACAAAACAAAACAAAACAAAACAAAAATTAAAAAAAAAAACATGAAGCAAAGTTTCTGAAAAGAACTTCCTCTTCCACTGAAGCTTCAGTAAAGCAAAGTTGATTTACTGGTTAGAACTTGAGTGATGTGAAGAGGTTGAAATGTTTTAAATCCAGAGCCAAGTTGGGTCGCCTTTAGCCTACTTCAGAACCATTTACTTTCCTCCTCAGTACCAGACTTAACATCTTCATGACCAGGAGGTAAATCCTTTGGAATGTAGGAGCAAGCAGGTTCCTCCTTTGTAACCCACCAGTGGGCTAAGGTTGTCGGATAGATCTGAGGCCCACAGAAGATCTCCATGCCTTTCTGTAACCACCTCCCTGTTGCCTCCGCTCTCTCATCTGTTGGAGTCATTTTCTATTGCCATAAATACAACACAAAACCGTTATCACCTTGAAACATGGCATTTGAGGTATGAAACCTGCTCCTGGGCCATAGTCACTTCTAATTGGCTCCATAATTGAATATCTCTAAGGAATTTACTTTGAGATAGCAGTTATAATTCTTTGGCATCTACAATAACTTAAAAGGGACAGAAGGTCAAAAGAGGAATCACGTCAGAAATCGTTCATTGAGGTTTTATATCTAGAAAAACTAACCCAGTAAGTTTTAGAGCTGGTTGGTTTTGGGAGGTGATCACTAAGGTCCCCCAAAGGGCATGCACTGATCACTCTCTAGCCCCAGCTTCTCCAAAGCACCATCCTATGAACTCGGAAATTCAAGTACGCTATCCTATGAGCTTTAAAATGTTCAAAACCTTTCCAATCTAAAATTCAGCAAAAATTTGTTGTTATCCAGAGGAGGCTACCATCCAGACTGGACATCTGAAGATGTCCACAAAATTTGCAAAGAAAAGGCACTAATCAAAAAGGTGCCAGGACACCCAAGGACAGCCATCACAATGCCATTTGTTTTGCCTAGAGCTAATTCTTTTCACATGAGTTTCTTGTGAGTTGCAGTTATTTCCAAAAATGATTAAGTTTGTGGATAAATATATGAACTATCACCCGGAAAGAGCTCCACAGCTCAGCCTCAGGGAGAGACAGTACAGTGGTAAGGGTTCACTTCTGTGACTTGTAAGAGTCAGCTACCCTATTCCCGTGGACACATTCTTTTCCTACATTCCTTATGCTGATTACTATGAAGAGCCAGGACTGCTGAAACATGCAAGGATATGCTTGGGATTTAGCATTGAATATGCAGGCATGCAGGGTATGTTGGAAAAAACACTCACTAGAGACATTGAGGAATATGAAGACAAGGTAAAGATTTGAGTTTCTAGTATTGAGGAGTCACGTAGAGGGAAAAGGGGAAGAGTCAAATCAACAAAATCAAGTTATATTTGAAAATGCATAACAAAATTTAGTATTGTATATACTGATAAATAATTTTTTAAAAAAGATAATGATAAACTACCAGGGGTGTGCAGGTTAAGTGGTATAAGCTGACCCTTGAAACAGTGCACATGAGAAAGTCTTAGTTGCCTCCACAGAATTCAGTTATATGGGGAAAAAACATTCCTAAGCTGTCTTATGTGGGAGGATGGTAGAAGAGAAAAGTATAAGGAGGAGATGACGGTATCCTGCAGGTGCTAGTTCCACGGGGATGGAGTCGCCCTTAGGTGAAGGGATGACTAGTGGGATATTTCTTGGTTGAACAAATAGTTGTTACTCTGTTAACAAACAATGGTAGGAAATATGTACCTGATTCCTGTTATGCATATGATTTTCAGTAGAACTTCCAAAGCATCACAGATATAGTAACATTATCAAATTAGCAAAATGATAGGAAAGAGTGAGACAATATAAGAAATAACAGGACCATAAACAAATAACAAGGGCAAATGAGGGGAATCATCCTGTGTGCTTTAAGAAAGATGATTTAGTAACAATATTATTTGACAAAACACTCTTGTACCCAGGCTACAAAATAATTTGAGAGAAGTGTTAAAAAAATCAATCTAATAATATCAGGAAATCTTGTAAAAAACAAAAAATAATCCAGAAAACCTGAACTTCTGGATATGAGGAAATGTAGCAAATTTCAGAGTTTGGGAAATCCCTTATGTTTTTTCATGTAGCACAAGATAACAATATTGTAAGTTACTAGACTTTTCCTTTTTGTTCTTTATTAAAGCTGTTACATGTCACACAGACATGAAATGCATGCCCATCACTTTCACCCCACCTCTTCCCACAAATATCATTTCATTTTGTTGTTCTGACTTTGCCTCGACGGGACTGGACGAAGGGCCTTTGCAAGCTAGGCAAGCACTGCACTATTAGGCTACATGCTTAGTTTGTCTATGATATATTTCAAATTGACTAGAGAAGTACAAAATTCCCAACCATTAAAAATGACTGATAATTTAAAAGATCAAATGCTTATCATCCTGATTTTATCATTACATAGTATATAACATGCATTGGATTCCCACAATACACTATAAAGATGTACAAATGTTATGTATCAGTTAAGCACCCACTATCATTGGATCATTCTAGTGCCCTGTAATAAAGGCAAAGATACAATAAAATAATGGGAGAGAATTAAGGCTCAATCTCTGACACTCTCTTTAGCTGTCTACCTAACAAGTAGGAAGTTGATGGTTTATTTAATAATCACCATCTGTGCTAGAGTTCAAATAATAGTGAGCATAAAAGTAGCCTTTTGAGAACCGCTTCTGGAGAAAACCCATCAGTTATAATCCTGGCTCTAATGGAAATTACTACAGACTACCACAGTCAGAAAAATAAAAACGTAATTTAACTTTATGAAAACAGTTTATAAATTAGTGGCACTCTGGGAAGATTATCTGATCACATGTGAAGGTGGTATGATTCTGCCTTGGTGACAGGCTTGTCTCTTGATAACTAGAATTGTGTTCCTTTCATTATCATTGGTGTATTCAAACCACCCTGAAGATCACTCTTACGGAGCCAAATCACCTTGATACTTGATAGCAAAGCAAACAAATGACTGGACAGGCTCCTCCTTCCTCAGTCAAGACTGCACTTATAGTCAGCAACGGTAGCTAGCATAGGGATTTGCTGAAGAGCTTGCTCTGAGTTTTCCTTAATATTTCTAACCCAAAATAGAGCCACGAGGTCTCCCTAAAGCATAAAGGAAAGCCAGCACTGAGTCTCTGTCACATGCCAATTCATGTGATCATTGCAGTAACTACAGAGTATGTATTCCAAGAGAGGAAACATGCCCTGGCAAGGTCGTACAATTTCCGTCTCTTGTATCAAGTAAGTAATGAGGTTAATTTCTTTAAAATGAAGAAAATTTATTCATTTTAGCTTGTATATATAAATATAGTGAGGAGCTTATAAACTTCAAGAAATTTTGCTTCATTTTCACAAGATACATGCCCTATGAAATGACATCCAAACCAGTGAATAGCATTATTAAAATTTCTGAAGGCAACCCCACAGCATCCTTTTGCTCTCCTGATCTCCAGCATTTCTACCTCCGGAGTAGTTAAGTACCATTCATTTTGACTGTTTCTGACCCTTATATAAATGGATACTTCATGTCTGGCTTCTTTCTCTTGGCATTGTAGTCAAACAGTTGACTCTACTGTTAGAAATAACCACTTTCATTACTGTAGCACCTCTCTGTGTGAATATGCTACAATTTACACATCATTCTATTCATGAATATGTGGATAGTTTTCAGTTTTTAACTATTATGAATGGTGCCAGCATGAGCATTCTTATATATGCATCTTAATGCACAAAAGTTCACTTTCTGTTGGATAAATACTTATGACTATAATTCTGACGTCGTGAGATTTGTCACTGGTTTTTATTTAGAAGTTTCCAAAATAGCTATACAGCCATACAGGGAATTCACTATTCATGTGAAGAAAGGCAGATTTTAAAATCAGATTCCTGACCCTAATAGATACTTAGTACACTTTTCTTTTTGCTTAAGTTTTAGGTAAAACTGACAACATGATAATGATTTTCTTTTATAAATTCCATGATTGTTTCTAAGGTTTTAATTCTTTGTTCATTGCATGAGTTTCCTCTGTCATACAGGAAAGTATACCTCTGCTGAACAGAGCTTAGCAGATTCAGCAGCGCATCGGGAGCCTCACGCAAATACTCGTCTTCACTGATCCCCGCCTCTTCTATTTTTTCTGCATGGCTAAAAAGAACAGCAGTGTAATTCTTCCAAGAATCTCCCAGAAGTTCCTGAAAGAAAGAGAAGTTAAATGACTGTTTGCCTTGGACTTTATTCCTCAAAAATGAACAAAGCTGATATTAACGTCCAGTGTCATTAGCCAACAGATCCCTGTGTCTTGATATTTCTGAAAGCTGATCTATGTAATGGGAAGTGGCTGTGAGCTCAAGTGTTGTTCGCACATTGAGGAAGATGGATGGGGTTTCTGAACAACAACAAAAGGCTTTATTTGACTGTTTTACTTGCTGTTATAGTTGATACGCAAAGACTTCATCTTGCAGAGAATTTGGCTACACTGGATGTAGTATGGCCAGCACTCAGTGGTCGCTTATACTTACTCCACAACCAGATCCTGTGAGAAGCACTCAGTTCCTTTAATTTGTGCTACTTTGAGCAAGGCAACTGTTACAACATCTATTTTCTCTCTCTTTTTTTTATGTCATGTTATCACCACGAAAGTATCTACTAAGGGATTAAAATGACATAATCTGGCTATGCTCAGTTGATTAGCTAGATGACAAGTAACGGAAAAGCTAAGATCAAAATCCATTTGGTGAGTTGGAACAGCTACACAAGATTACTGCAACCCTCATGTTCCTCTTGCCACATGCCTGGAATCAAAGGCAATTCGTCAAATGGCTTCTTCTAATGTGCTTGAGAAGCACTGAAGAGTGTTGTCCCTTTGTTAAGTGATATGTACAAGTCGGTTGTGCAATAAATTCTTCGTTGATTAGGGAAAATTAGCTGATATGAAGCAGAAACCACGGCATGTGGCATATTGCTCATCCAATGCTCAAGGCATCTAGGAGTAACCATTTAGCTTTTGAATGTTTCCAAACTTACATGAAATCATAGCCAAGTGACAGTAAAGTAACATTCTCTTCCTTCTGTATGCTCCCATTACTGAAATATTTCCTCTTTATAGCACCTTTTTTAAAAATGTAAAATGTCTATGAAAAATAGGACAGAGATAGCAAGGACTTCTAGATGAAAGCAAACAGAAATAAATGAAGAATTTGTGGCAGATATTATGCTATGCTTTTTAAATGGGCAATCTCTTTTAGTCTCCTGCTGCCTCTCTCCCTCCCCTCCCTTTCTCTCCCATTCTGTGTTTTGTGAGACAGACTCTTACTCTGTCCCCAAGGCTGACCTCAAATATACCAACCTGGTGTTTGCCTCCCTTGTGCTGGGTTGGAGGCATGAACCACCATGCTTTGACACACGTTGCTTTTTGGTGTTCAACACAAATCTTTGCCCTAATACTATTACTATTCCTATTGAAAATTGGCACACTGAGCTACACATCAGTAATGTTTTCATTGAAACAGTCTGGAAAGCTAGGTCACAATGTATATAACAAATACGTGGTTGTGTTTATGGTGTAGTAAAATGAAGGGAAGGAGTATAGAAAAGAGGCAGTGAAGGAAGGAATTGGAGCAAGTAAGTCTAATTGGAAAATATGTATGAAAACTCTGAGGCAGGAATTTTAGAGATATTTATGACTGGATATTAATTCCAATTCCTGGAAACAGTCTGGCTGTTATCAGAGCCATTTATTTATACATATGTTACAGGAACTTAGCAGTGGCCTCTATGAAGGCTTGTTCTGTGTCTGCGTTGTCATCCCAGGGTCCGGCACACTGCGAACTCTCAGCAATATCTGATGAATATTTTGGAATTTGGATCCTCTTGATTGAGCCAAATAGCAGGCTTAGTTGTTTGTAGTGATGAGGGCTGGCTTGTTGGGGTTTCTGTCCTGCCTGGTACCCCACAGCTGGCAAGCCCCAAAGAAATCACACAGAGCGTCTGCATTAGATATAAACTGATTGGCCCATTAGCTCAGGCTTCTTATTAGCTCATATCATTTATATTAACCCATTATTCTGATCTATGTACCTTTCAGCCGGGCAGGTTACATCTTGCTTATCGGTGGTCTGGGCTGGAATGAGAGGAATGGGCTTCCTCCTTTCCAGCATTCTCTTGTTCTTATCGCCCCACCTCTACTTCCTATCTGGTTGACCCGCCTATACTTGCTACCTGGCCAATCAGCGTTTTATTAAAATACACGATTAACAGAATACAGACAATTCTCCCACATCAGTTGTTTAGTTTTGAGGGTTCAGAACTGAATTTTATTCTCAGGGACACAATCCTGTACTTCTGAGTTTTATAGCTTACTGTGGTAGATTTCTTACAGAAACTACCTGTTTGCTCTCACCTAATCAGAATTTGTCTATCTACACTGCAGAGTTACAGGTTCCTCTAAAACATCCTGGTTCAAGAAAACATGAGCCATCTTTTTAAAATCAGTGTGTGAGACAACACTATCTTAACAGCGAATACATGAGGATTATGCAAAGCAGGGCTTCATTGGTCACGTCTAGTGTCTTTTTAAATCCAAGTTCATTGAAAATCCTGTTTGTTCAACCACTGGAGATCACAGTTTTACCAACCTAAGTATCCATATGATGCCAACAACCCATGACATGACAAAGGATTTTCGTAGTACTCTGTAGTGCTTGCAGTGTATTGTACATATTTCCGGTAGAGAGGAGACGCATGCTGCAACGTGAATGAGCATTGATATTAGGGTTGAACTGTGTCCTCTCCCTAATTCATACGCCAACTCCTAATCCCCAGTCCCTCAGAATGTGACCTTATTTGGAAAGAGTGTCATAAAGATGTGATTAATCTAAGGAAAAGTCATTAGGTTAGCTCCTGGTCCAAAATTATTAATGTCCTTATAAAACAGAGAAATGTGAACAGATACACAAATATTAGGAAAAGGTCACGGACCCTGGAAATATTCATGTACAGGAGAAAATAATCCAGGAGAAGGCCTGGGACACATCATTTCCTCATGGCTCTCAGAAGTAACAGACCTTGCCAGTTCTTTGAATTCAGACTTCTGACCTCAAGAGCTAAGAGACAATAAATACCTGTTATTTGCCACAAAGGGATTAGCATGGGCCTGCAAGATGGCTCAGGGGATAAAAGTATTTACAGTCTGAGCCTGTATGTCTGAGTAATTCTAAAGGCTTGTTGGGAGAAAGCTTGTTGTCATCAAGAGGAGAACAGGCTCTCTGGCCTGGGTAGAAACACAGTGTCTCAGCTAGGCCAGGTCAAGGAACCACCCCTTGGCAGGTAGACTCACCTAAGCCATGATAAAGCAATCGGTGGAATACTTTTCTCTTTAATGCACTGCTGCACTTTTCCTTCCCAGAATTCCAGAATCCCAACTCACAGTGCGGTGCTTACCAGGCTGCGGTCATACTTCTTTTGGTCTCCTTTTAAAGCATGCTCTCCCTAACACTTTGAGCATCCCCAGCATTTGCGGGCTCTCTTGCTCTTTCTCGAAAGCCCCCCTCTCATCATTTGGCTGCTTTCCCACTGTGTGTCTGACTTCCACACTGTCTTGAAGGGCATGGCTCTTTTCCTTCCCTCCTCCATACTGCTCCTTCAAGTACCTGCTGAAATTCACAGCTTACCTGTTCTGATTGTTTTTTAAGTTCTAATAAAATTGTCCTTTAGCTTCTGCTTCAATCATTCTGAAATTATATTATGGAGACTAAGAACCCCAAGAAGGGACCTGGATTTCCCCTGTATCATCAGGCAACCGGGAAAGCACCCCCTCAAGTTCCAGTAACATGATGTCCCGAGTTAGATCCTTAGAACCCACACAAAATCCAATCCCAGTAGTCCTCTGACCTCATGCTGTGACCCTGTAATAGACACATACTCACAGCCTACTGATGATGATAGATAATACTAAAATTAAAATAGAATTAACATAATGCAGGAGTAGGGATTGTATGATATTGGACTTTATTTCTGCTTAGGTCCAGCTACTGATCCTTGATCATGCTCATATCTGAACATTTCTCACATTTAGCACCCCAGTGTACCATTCCTGTGCCACAGAAATTGTCATGATACTAAGATGTTTATGTACAAGTTAGGAAATAAATGGTGAGCCCTTGAGCACCACCAAACCCACCGTCCTCATGACTTTGGTTGGTATCTAGACCATTCTTGCCATTAAATATTTCTGAGTTATCATCATAATAAAAGTACATGCTAAAAACACTATTTTGTACAACCCTCTCTAGAGGTATATATCATAGCACAATGCTTTTCTTACTGAGTTCATATTTTAAAAAGTAAGTGGCATAATTCTCTTAGTTCCTGGTTTTCTGTAACAACATGCCTCCCCTTTTTTTCTTCAGGTGGTTCCTATACTCCAAAGTTATCTCGCCCAGGAGAGATGAGTGGAATCACTGAACACCTTGGCACTCACAAGCCCGCATGCTCAGTCACGGGGAAGACTGGTATTTTTTTTTTTTTAATGAAAGGATACTTAGCTCTTAAACTGAGAGAAAATGCACTTTTGAGTTACTACCCAAACCAGAAAATGATGACAATTTACTTTCTAATCTTTAGATTGGTCTTTGGCCAGAAAACAGTTGAATGTTTGAAAATAGTGTCTCTTGGTGATGATCATCTTGTCAGTGGCCGAGCATGTCCTCCGCGGACTCAGAAAATAAACAGTCGTGGTTGATCGATGTCTCAAAAGAAATCCGAGGGCAATATAAGTAAAAGTCATTTCTCTGGTGTTAATAATTTAAATATAGAACTAAGCCGAGTGGAAATGCTACGGCCACGGACTGTTTGGCTTCACAGTGCTCCCAGGTATGAGTCCATCTAGTCCTTTTGGGACAGCTAGTGAGAATATAAACTTTGTTTTCCAGGAATGGTTCATTTTCTCAGGACCTCACCAGCCCTGCCCCATTTGTTTGTGGTTGATGAAATCATAGCATCTGGACTTTTTAGGGGGGGGGGGGGAAACGTTAGAAAAAAAGCCAACAATTACATCAGCTGAGAAAAAAAATTATTCTGGAACAGGAGGATCACACGTCCATGTATGTGAGTGTACATGTGTGCGTGTGTGCGTGCTATTCCCTTACTCTCATTCCACTTTAAAGTGCTACATTTTCCTTCCCAGATAGTCAAAGCTAAAGGATAACACCTCAAGTCAGACTGAGGGAATATTCAACACTAGAAGGCATCTCTCCAGATCGCCTCATTTTAAACATGAGAGAGAGACTATTAAGGCCCTGTGATTTAAGTAGCTTGATGGTAAGTAGCTTAATGGAAGTCACATGATCACATTGTGATTATTGTCAGGCCTTGCAAAACCTTGAGAAAAGTTCCCTGACTGTCAGAGCCTTGACTAATAGTGATATAAAATGATAACACCCACAGCTAAACACTTACGGTGCCCTTACAAGCCAGTGTCTCAGTTAAAGGAGTTACTACTGCCAAGACCATGTTGCAACCCAAAGGAAGCCAGTTAAGTAGATCCTCTCATCACTTGTAACCAGGGAGGTTCAGAGAAGTTACTTACCCAGGGTCACAGTGAAAACAAGTAGCTAAGAAGGACCCTGGACACAGGTATGCATAACTTGCCCAGAAGCCATGTTCTTCAACTCTGTAATAAGCCAGCCCCTCTGTCATTCACTTGAAGGAGTGTTCATCAGTCATAACAGTACTGCTTTGCCATTTTCAGCGGCTCTCCCTTGTAAGGTGAGCTCAGGGCTAAACATGTCAGATTCACTAACACGATTCTGTAGAAGTCTTTAATATCAATCAGCATCCTTTGTGACTGAGACTCTAAAACCAAGAAAGGCTAGTAACATTAGGCTTGTGTTTGAGTACATTCTAACAGCTGACAAGGCTCTAAGATTGTCTAGTACATGCAGGCCCATCGCTGGTCTTTGTGCGCCTAGTCTAAATGAGCACCCACCAGCAACATCAACATTTGAGTGACTGATTCTAAGACAAAAAATATATTCTTGAAGCCTGCTTATTCACAATAATAATACTGCCCATGATTGTGCAAAAGAATATAGACTATATGTATCTCCTCCCCCTCCCCTTGTCCAAGACAAGATTTCTCTTTGTAGCCCTGGCTATCCTGGAACTGTTTCTGTAGACCAGGTTGGCCTTGAACTCACAGAGATCCTCCTGTCCCTGCTTCCGGAATGCTGGGATTAAAGGCCTGAGCAACCACTTCCTGGCTTACTGCACTGAGCTCTGAGAGTCTTGCGGAAGAAAGGGAAGAGGGATTGTACCAGCCAGGGGGTCATAATGGAGTAATCCACAGAGACAGCTGACCTGGGTTTGCAGGAGCTCATGGGTGCTGGACCAACAGTTAGGGAGCTTGAATGGGACCAACTTAGGCCCTCTTCCTGTGAGTGACAATGTAGCTTGGTCTCTTAAGAAGGCTTCTAACAGTGAGAGCAGGACCTCTGCCTGGTGCTTAGCTGGCTTTTGGTAACCTGGCTCCACCTCCATTTAAGGTTGGGAGCTCAGTCCTTCCTCAAATTGATGTGCCATGCTTTGTGCAAGCCCATGGGAGGCCTGTCCCTTTCTGAATGGAAATGGAGGAGGAGTGGATGGGGAAGAGGTGGTTGGGAAAGTGGCGGGGACAGGAGGAGGGATGGAAAACTGGTTGGTATGTAAAATAAATGGAAAAATGTTATTTAAATAAAATAAAACAAAAAAGAATATAGACTCTAGTCAGTTTATAGCTTCATCCCCTAGAATGACTTTGTCTCCCTCAGGCTGGCTCTTTATTGGAGAAGATTTATTTGTGGGTTTTCTTTTTAACATTCAAATAATATTCCCACTAACACACATTCCTTTCCATTTTGGAGGATACAACTCACTGACATCTCTAGTAGGGACCTAATATAAATAAAGAATAGGATCATTTGGAGGAATGCTTTAATCATCACAGTTGGCAGCCTATGAGAAATATTAAAGCAAAATATTAAAACACAAAGCAGGAGACAACGGAAAGGCACAGGAAAGATGAGGCCAGTCCTTCCATGCCAGGACTCCCTCCTTATCCAGAAAGGGAAAGGATAGTTCTTCATTCTCCTTGTTTATCAGCCAAGAAGGAAACAAAATCCAGGGAATGCCTGGAATCCATGAACCTTAACAGCCCCTTAAACAGCTGCTCTTGGTCTTGTCGAATAGCAAGACATCTGGCAGCTTCTGCTGATCTGGGAGCACATACAGCCAGCTGTCATGGGTATCTGCAGCACCTGCAGAAAGGAAGTCATAAGCTTCCAACTTGGCCTCAGAGACCATCAACAGAAGACCAAGAGGGACCGAAAACAAGTCTGCAACTGCTTCCAGCACTCACAGGCTACACTGAGGATTGATAAGTCTTGTTTGTTGATATTCAGAAAAAGGAGAAATTATTTATTCTAGAAAAAGCAAAACAAAATAAAACACAATCCGAGCTTTGCTTGTACCCATTTCCTGTTTGTCTTCCAATCCTGACATAGACAATGACTTAAGGGAGGCAGCTGTCGGAGAAAGCTATGCAGGTACCATTTCAAAAGACAAGACGTGAGTATGAATTAATTTGCTTTGTAGCAAAACAGTGTGTTATAATGTTCTGTTTACTAACACTAGAAGAATCTATTTTCAAAATGTATAGTCTTGAAATTCTTCTGGCCTCAGCATAGGGAAGCATTCTACCACAGCAAAGAATAGGAAGATATAGGAAGATGGTCAAGATGGCTTTTGAGAGATAGTTTCTGAATTTACTGAGTTTATGGGAAGCAGCCACAAGTGAACATTAAATATCTTCTTAAAATTATCCTGCTGTTTGGGTGCAGGTTTCCGGCTACTTGACTCCTATCAGAAATACTTTGAAATATAAGCTTTAATAGTGTGGGAAGCTATGTGGTTGCCTCAGATTTCCTATTGCATTTTAATTACAACCATCTTGTTTACTATTGACAGCATGACTTGAATCTTCAGGAGTTGGAAGATGAATGTTTTGCTCTGGTCACTCTATGTTTTTCACTACTACTCTCTTGTGATTACACACTTGGCTTTCCCCAGACTTTTACAATAAGTCATAACCACTGAGAAACAAAACGTGTGTCTATCATTTGGGTCACTCTTTTGTCTTTGCTAGTAAAAGGGGGGAAGTCCTTCGTCTGAACACAGTGACTAGGACAGCCCCTAGGGTGAACTCTCTCTAGAGGATCAAGAGCTTGATTCTCTAGAATGAAGCAGGCCAATGAATAATTTCTAGGAATTGTAAGTAACAGTATTCATAGGCCTTTTTCCTACACTTTTCCTAGTAATATTTATGTATACATCCTTTATTCCTCCAAAACCCTTCTCCTGACCTAGCTCCTTTGCTGGACTGTCTAATGAAGGAAGCCCTCCACTTAGCAACTAATGAGAAATGAACAAATAAACAGCTATAAACACATGCAGCATGTGTCATTTAGGGTCTGCCTAAAGTCTTTGTAGTTCATGGCTGGAATGGAGAATTTTCTATGGATTCTGTGGCAGGAAAACATGGAAAATTACAGATCTCTTTCTTGTATTTACTAAGTATGTATCTGCCATTTGGGTCAGTCTTCTGTCATTTCCTATTAAAGGGGGAAAGTCCTTCATCTGAACATCTGTCATAGCTGTGAAAAACAAGGCACCACAAGGAGAGTTAGATGTCTTTGCTTACCCAATATATAGCCTCTGGCCTGGCCCGAGATATTCTGTGTACTGTTGTCCCTCAGTGTCTATGGGGGAATGGCTCACTGCCTCAGCATTTAGCAAAACCTGTTTGTTTTCAAGCTAGTTATATAAAATGATGTAGTATTCACATAACCTATGCTCAGTACTCTTTATAGTACTCTACATGATATCTAGATTGTACTTAGTATAATTCTAACAGCACAATATAAGTACTGTCCTACATCATGTGTAGTCTTTCTGCAGCATTTGCCTTAATGCTAAGTCTTTCATCACTCTTCTTAGCCAGTACACTACTTTGGAGTTAGCACATTGTCATTTCTGACACTTATTTGCCTCTTCTAAATTATAAGCTTCCTGTACTTGGGCCTCCTGTCCCTGCAGGTGTTCCGCACTATGTGTGATAATCATCAGTGGAAAATATGCATTGTTGATAAATTATTACAAATTGTCCCCTTGATGTTGTGTGTTATGTTGGTATTTCAGTTGGTAATTTTGAACCCACCTTCTATATATATATATATATATTTATATACTCACATATGAAAGTGCAGATACACAAGTCTCACTCTTGAGATACTGTTTCAATAGTAATGGGAAAAAATCTGCATTTTTAACAAGTTACCCAGCTGATTCTGGTGCAGATAGTCTAAATAAAGTGATATTTTATTTGTGTTTTAGTAATAAGGCCTTCCTAAAGATCAGAGTATAGACCTAAACTACTAGAGCCCAGGGAGTGGTGACACAAACCTTTAATCCCAAGACTCAAGGCTACCCTGAGTTATATGATATTGTATCTGTCTAAAAAGAGAAATTTTAAACTCACACAAAGGTGATTCCAGTATTTGGGAGTCACATGCCTTTAATCTCAGCACTAGAGAGGTGGAGACAGGAGGGGTATAGCTGGGCAGAGAGAGGGATATAAAGTAGAAGGAGACAGAAGCTCATGGCAGTCTGAGGTTTGGTGGAGACCTTTGCAGTCTACAGTCACACTGAAGACAGGATTGACCCTTTGTTTGTCTGAGCCTTGGTAGAAGTAAGAACTCTCTAGTGGCTTGGTTGCTTTGCTTTTCTGATCTGAAGCTTGAACCCCAATATCTGTCTCTGGGTTTTTATTACTTATTATTTATGACTTATTACAATCTTACTCAAGTTCAAGGTTCTTAAGGATTTAAGGCTTAACTTCAGGAAATTAGTTTCTAGAAATTTCTGTCTATGATGACAGTGGTTCTTACCTTGTGGGTTGCAACCCCTTGGGTGTCTCTTGTCAGATATCCAGCATGTCATATATTTATATTACTATCCACAACAGTAGCAAAATTATAGTTATAAAGTAGCAATGACATAATTTTATGATTGGGAGTCACCACAACATGAGGAGTTGTATTAAAAGGTCACAGCATTAGGAAAGTTGAGAACCACGGTTCTAAAGGAAATTATAAAATAGAACTGGAAGAAAATCAAGTCACTTTTTACTGACTATTGATATATGATTAACACTTTGAAGTTCAAGTACCTTTTGAGCCAGTTTGTTCCTGGGCCTTGCCTCTGCAGAGAATGCTCCCAAGTAGGAAAAATGGTGCCAGTATGATTACATCTTTGTATTACCTGGATCAACTGGACTGGGTTTGATGCTTCCTGTCCAAAGAAAGGCACATCAGCTCTCTGGACCAGCAGAGCAAGATGGAGACCCTCTTGCCCAAAGTGATGTGCCAGGGCCTTCTTGACTTCCTGTTTTACATGTTTCATGCTCAGCTTGCTGTGTGGATACCCTGGAGTGTCCAACACCTGTATCTGTAGGGTTATTTCTTGTCCCCCTCGACGCATGAAGCTGTGGAGGTGACAACTGCGGCCCAGGCTGCACTCCGTGGTTACAGAACCTGGAGAGAGACTGCTGTAGAAGTCATCACTTCCCAAAAGGATATTCCCAGCCGAACTTTTTCCACTCTGCGTCCTGCCAAAGACAGCCAAATTGATGATCATCTGGTTGATGTCTGTCATAGCTGTGGGAAAACAAGGGAACCACAAAGAGAGTTTAGTATCTGTACTTACCCAATATATAGTCTCCAGCATGGCCTGGGATAATCTGTGTGCAGTTGCTCCTCAGTGTCTATGGGAGAATGACTCACCACACCAGAGTTTACCAAAACCTGTTTGTTCTCGTTGCTTATATAAAGAGATGCAGTATTCATATAACCTATGGATAGTACTCTTTATAATACTCTAGAAGATATCTAGATTATATTTTGTATAATTCTAATAGTACAGTGTAGTTACTGTCCTACTAGTGCTTGGGGGAACAATGACAAAGAAAAAGAGGATCTGTATATGACCAATACAGACATTTTTATCTGAATACTTTCAGCCTGTGATTGAGTGCATCTCCAGATGCAGCATCTATGGATGGAGAGCTCCCTGTTCTGCCTGTGATGTAGTTCCTCCTCCTCTGCAGTGACCTAAGCAGGTCCCTGTGCTCCACTACAGAAGCCACACAGACAGAGTGGAAATTGGAATAGCAATAACTGATAGTGGGGAAATAGAGAAAAACCAAATAGAAGTGAGGAATGTCTAAGGACAGGATAACTGCAGGAAAAGGGTGGGGGGAGAGAAGCCAAATCCCATGAAGATAAACTCACTTAAGGAGAACATTTTGATGCCTCCATGTAGTAGAAGAGAGAGTTCAGGATTGGGATCACTGAGTTCAGGAACCACTGGGGAAGATTTAAAATTCATTTCCTGTTGGAGAACTAGAAACACAACAGTGGAAAAAGAGGCCTTTTCAGCTACTTTCTTTTTCTCTTTTCTGAAATGGTCTTTTTGTTTTACTTATTTTTATATGCATAAATGTTTTGCTGGCATACATGTTTGTGTATCACATGTATGCCTGGTGCCTACACTGGCCAGAAAGATGGGTGTTGGATCCTTTGGAACTGGAATTAAGGATGGTTGAGAACTACCCGTATGGGTTCTGGGATTCAAACCACAGTCCTCTGGAAGAACAGCCAGTTCTCTTAACCACTGAACTATCTTTCCAGCATTCTCCCGCTCCTTTGGAGACAGGAGCCTCACTCTGTCTCTCAGGTTGGCAGGTTGGCCTGGAACTCACTATGCAGCTTGAACTGATCTCAGACTTATGGCTATTCACCTGAATTCATCTGTCTGGAGTGCATGGATTATAGGCATGAGCTACTACGTCCAGGTTCATTTGGTATTATGTTATCTTATCTAATGTTTAAAAAATCAGACTTGGAATTAAAAGTGATTCTAACATAGTTTCAAAGCACAGTTATTAGGAGAAAGAGAGATACTTATGAATGCAGTAAAGCCATGAGCACGAGTGTGTGTTTCTCAGAAGAGAATTACCTGCTTGGCATTTTAATAGTGTTGGCACCTGCCCATCTCCCCAGTCCCTGAATATATGAGTGCCTACTGCAGGTATTCCTCTTCCCTGTGTCCTGAATGCTGTTCTCCTAAAAAAACATACATGCTGCAAAAGATGGCTACTGCTTCTCCTTATGAAACATTGCTTTACAACCAGGAAACAGTCTAATGAAAAGGAGGGCTACTAGTAGTTTCTATTAGGAAATTAATTATTTCCTGTGTGGTTGACCATTACAAAGCACGGACTCTTGGATGAAACTCTCTAGTTCATGGAGGAAGCAGGAGAATTCCCATGGAAAGACCCTGTATGGTGCTGTCAGTTCTGCAGTGAATAAGCCTCAGAGATTTTTAAGGCCATTGGTCTTTTTCATTGACTGAGAAGCAAAACTACTGGCAAACTGTCAGATGACCTCAATTTGCTAAATCATAAATAAAGACACTTTAATAGGTAATAGGGATTATTTTCTTGTGATTTATAATTCTATTATATGGTGTTAAGTAGCCTACTTGTTCTCTAAGGTCCCTCACCCCAGTATTTCCCAGTTTTATCACACATACCTTCCAGGAGCCACACAGCAGAAGAAAAGGTCACAGGTTCCAATGGCCCCTGAAGTAGCTCTCAGTTCATGTAGCTCATTCATGTATGTCACCTGCACTGAGTTGCCATTAATTTCTCTCTAGTCCTGAATCCCATATCTACTACGTTTTAAAACCAGCTGTGTGCCGCTTACCTTTTCCAGTCCTGGAAACGTAGTCTTCACAGGCTTCCTTGGATCTGGTACAGTTTATTCTTTGAAATGAACTTTAGTCTCCTGGCTGCGTGGTGCCAGCAGGTGACTGATACTGCATTATTTTGCTTAGTTAATCTGTTACCAGACATCCTTTTTATAAGTGATTAGCTGTCTTCTATTCAGAGCCTACCGACGTTACCTGACAGGCCTAGAATTTTAGTAGATACTTCCCGAAAACTCTGTTTCTAGAATTAGACTCTTTGACTGAGTGTGTTTCTAATAAATAACAAAGTTCCTAGAATAAAAGTATAAAACATTCTCAGCCCAAGTTACAAGTTTTCTCTTTCAGTTGATAAATGCTACATCAATACGTCATAAAACATCAACAAACATATGTGTATAATAATTACACGGGCGGTGGTGGCGCACGCCTTTAATCCCAGCACTCGGGAGGCAGAGGCAGGCGGATCTCTGTGAGTTCGAGACCAGCCTGGTCTACAAGAGCTAGTTCCAGGACAGGCTCCAAAGCCACAGAGAAACCCTGTCTCGAAAAACCAAAAAAAATAAATAAATAAATAAATAAATAAATAATTACAGACTATGTAACAGTATTTAAATCACAAATTCAAAATCCTATAAGAAAAATTCTCTAGGTTATTTCCACATACTTGAAATGCATCATCTTAACCTGTTCAAATCTCCTGTGTGCTTTTTGAGATCATGCAATTTTCATCATCAGACAATCATCACTAAATATGATGACATATTCAAGGTGCACAATTAAGTGTTCACTCCCATTAAATAATTTTTCTTTAAAGTTAGTTTTGTTTTGATATTGAAAACTCAGATTTGATTTTCTCCACTTCTTAGTATACATACAGTCCATACTGTCCCAACCTCTTTCCCATCACATATAATTCTGGTTCACATATAATAAGCCCCATTCTGCTGACATTCTGGTGCTCTCTTACAGCTCCCAAGAAGTCTGTTGCGTAGTACTTCTGTGAAGGCAGTCTGGAGTTAGCTGGAACTTCTTTGTGTGGACGCGACAAGAAAGCTGGGGATGGGCTCTATCCTTCCTGAGAACATCAGCTGTCTGCAGTGAAGCAGAAAAGAGCTTCCCCCAGGTGGCAGTAGCAGCATGCTCCCTCAGAAGGAATTTTCATCCAGAATTTAATTTGCTTTCTCAAAGTGGAAATGGACATCCAACAGTCTACAGCAACATGTATTCATTGTAGGGTGGATTTATTTTCTTTTTTAAAGAATTGGAGCAAGCGGGCTGTTGTTCTGTGTTCTTTTATGGAAGGCAGCAAGCATACACAGACCCTAAGTTTTCAATTTCTCACCTTTGAGGTCATAGTTTAGGTCATTTGCTGAATGCAGCAGTCCAGTCGTCTGGTTACAAAAGGAAGAGGACAGTTCACGAGCATAATTGTACATGTCATTGGATCTGCAGAGTTTTAGACACATTGTCTAATGCAATATTGGTTTTGAGACAATTTCATGGATTTAAAGAGGGAACATTTACTAATATTAAACAAGCTAACAATTTGATCAATTTTCTTTCTGTTTTGAATCAGGGTACAATAAAATTATCTTTTACTGACTTTCCTAAATATGCCTTATTGAACTACAAATTAATTATCCTTAGTTAGTCAGTTTCAAGATTTGTGTTAGAAGGCAAAAATTAACTACGTTAGGTCAAAAAAGAAATTAAAGTGGATCCTGGGAAAATGAGGTTAAAAAAATCACAAAAAAGAAAAGCCAGCTCGTTAATGGTCAGATGGGAAGAGTCAAGAAAATGGAGTATAAACTAGGAGGATAAGGGTCTGTGGGCTAGGGATCAGAACTTCAGCATTATAGTCTGGTGGATTCTCCCAAACTGGAAACCAGAAAGAACCCAGGGACTATATCAGAGCAGAAATGTTCAACTTTCAGTCCTTTGTATTTCTGGGATGCAAAAACTACCCACTTTTATAGTTTCTTTATGCGATAGATTTTTATTTTTGTTTCAGTTTTGCTTTTTATTTCATTTTCTTGGTCAAAACAAGAAAATTTCAGGTCTATCTAAATAACCATCCAAGTTAGAGACAGAGGTATGACATCTGAATAGAAGGAAGTCAGAGGAAGGCGGGCTCGGCTGGAAGAATTCTAGTTTCCAGAAAGCTGTACGAATCAGTGAGGGGGATATTACTGTTTCCACAGTCCATGAAATCAGATGTTTTAAGATCAAAATATTTTAGCTGATGAATATTATATTTCAAAGTTACATATGTATATATTGCATATAGTCATATTTACACACATTCTCATATGCATACATAAGCATGTTTGTGTGTCTATGCACATATGAACAAAGCTTACAACTTGTCTACATATTCAGTAAAAATATCACATCTTTAATCAAATGAATTTTGTTATAAGTAGTTGTTGGCAGACAGCAGTTTGATTAATGAGTGAGCTTCCATTTTAATGAATCTTTATTTTCATTGGTTCAAATTTTGAACTCTTCTTTTTGATTATATTTCTTTTCATAATAAAGAAGACTCATAGAGGATAGACCAGATTTTCTGTGATGGCCTATGGCTTTAACCTAGGCAAGCCTTACACAAATTTGAACTTTCTCTCAGCTGACAAGAGGGTTGAGGTTGATGGTGACTCTGGTGACTCGGTCCAGGCTGGTTTTAGAGTAAGGATCCAGATCTCACCTCTCCTGAGACACTGAGCAGACAAATGATCTTAATTTGAATGCAGTTGGGGCAATGAAGAATGTCCAGGTTTGGACAGGACGATGGGAGCAAAGCCTTCAGTCTGAGGTGGGTTAGTTTTGTATGTTATAGTTTCCGACAGTCACACACCCATGCAGGAACAGTCAGGATGGTTCATATTTAGTCCTATTGTGTTTTTTTGTTTTGTACTTGTTTTTTTTTTATTCTGAATATTTGTACATTTCTCAAACTATAAAATTAGTATTTATTTTTCAAAGTATTGCACACAGAAAGGAAAATATTAAAATATAGGGAGGAAAGAATTACTTTTGAGTATTAATTTATAGAGATCATAAGATGTTGGCTCCTTCGGGGACATTTCTTGTTTCTAACTGTACCTTCTTTCTGTTTATTTCTCTTCTTTAAGAATCACTTTTTCAACAAAAAGTTTCAACAAAGGAAGCATCCTTGGCATGTGAAC
Source organism: Arvicola amphibius (assembly GCF_903992535.2). Lineage (NCBI taxonomy): Eukaryota > Metazoa > Chordata > Mammalia > Rodentia > Cricetidae > Arvicola > Arvicola amphibius. The sequence goes on along the minus strand of NC_052060.1, from coordinate 40,170,013 downwards.
TCTGTGGGGGGCAAAAGCAGTTGCTAGCGATCACTCAAGTTATACCTCTTTTTAATATGCTACTGCATTCAATTTTATAATATTCATAATTTTAGAAACTTAATTAACAATGAGATTGCTTTACAACATTGTATTTTTAATTTTATTTCATTTAATTAACATTTTAAAATGCATTTTACATACCAACCAGTTTCCCTGCCCTCCTCTCCTCCCATTCCTGATGTGGGACAATGGTCTTGTACCCTGTCACTTGTATTGTTTTAATAAAACACTGGTTGGCCAGTAGCCAGGCAGGAAGTATAGGTGGTGTAACCAGGCAGGAAATAATGGTGAAGCAATGAGAACAGGAGAATTCTGGGAAGAGGAAAGACTCAGTCTTCAGTCATAACCCAGACACAGAGGAAGCAAGATAAGAATGCTTGCTGATAAAAGGTACCAAGCCATGTGGAAAACACAGACAAGAATTATGGGTTAATATAAGAATTAGTTAATAAGAAAGCCTGAGCTAATGGACCAACCAGTTTCTAATTAATATAAGCCTCTGTGTGTTTCTTTGGGACTGAACAGATGTGGGACCAGGTAGGACAGAAACCTCTGTCAACACATTACATCCCCCTAATTCCCATCTAATCCCTCTTCATTCAGTCCTCTTCCTTCTCCATTCAAAGGGGGCAGGCCTCCCAAGGGCTTGAATAAAGTATGGCATATCAAGTGAGGTAGACCAAGCTCCTCCCCCAGGATTAAGGTTAGGCTAGGTAATTCTGCATGGGGAACAGGTTCCCAAAAGCCAGCTAAGTTCCAGGGACAGTTTTGTTCTCAATGGTAGGTCTCAAAACAGACCAAGCTACACAACTGTCACACACATGCAGAAGGCCTAGGTCAGTCCTATGCAGGCTTCCTAACTGTTGGTTCAGAGTCCATGTACTCCCACTAGCTCAGGTCAGCTGTTTCTGTAGGTTCCCCTGTCATGACCTTGAGCCCCACACCCACCTGAATCATACATTCCCTCCTCCCTTTCTTCAGGAGGACTCCTGGAGCTCTGCCTGGTGCTTGGCTGTGGATCACTACATCTGCTTCCATCAGATACTGGATGATTCTCTGATGGCAATTAGGGTAGTCACCAATCTGATTACAGTAGATGGCCAGTTCTGGCACCCTCTCCACTATTGATAGGAGTCTTAGCTGGGGTTCAGCCTTGTGGATTCCTGGGAGTTTTCTTGACATTATGTTTTCCCATAACTCCAAAGTTTCTGTAAGGCAAAGGATTCTGTCAATAGGCAGCCTACAGAATGGGTAAAGATCTTCACCAACTTCATACCTGACAGAGGGCTGATTTCCAAAATATATAAAGAACTCAAGAAACTAGACATTAAAACATGAAATGGTTCAATTAAAAACTGGGGTAAAGATCTAAACAGAGAATTCCCAACAGAAGAAATCTCAAATGACTGAAATACACTTAAAGAATTATTCAATATCCATAGTCATCAGGGAAATGCAAATCAAAATGACTCTGCGATACTATCTAACACCTGTCAGAATGGCTGAGATAAAAAACAGTGATGACAGCTTATGTTGAAGAGGATGTGGAGTAAGGGAAACCCTCCACCACTGTTGGTGGGAGCACAAACTTGTACAGCCACTTTGGAAATCAATATGGCGGTTTCTCAGAAAAATTGGAACCAATCTACCTCAAGATCCAGATATCCCAGTCTTGGGCATATATGCAAACGATGCTTAATCATACCACAAGAGCACTTTCTCAGCTATGTTCATAGCATCATTATTTGTAAAAGCCAGAACGTGGAAACAACCTAGATGCCCCTCAGCCTAGGAATGTGATACATTTAGCCAGTGGAGTATTTCTCAGCTGTAAAAAAGCAACGACCTCATGAAATTTTCAGGCAAATGGATGGAACTAGAAAACATAACTGTGAGTGAGAAAACCAAAACTCAGAAAGACAAACATGGTATGTACTCACTCATAAGTGGATATTAGGAGTAAAGTGCAGGATAACCATACTACAATCCACAGCCCCAGAGAGGTTCAATAACAAAGAGGGTCCTAAGAGGCATGCCTGGATTTCCCCTGGGAAGAGGAAACAGAAGAGCTTTCCTGGGTAAACTGGGTAGGGGTGGGGTGGTAGGGGTATGGAAACTTGAGGGAGCAGGTTGGGCAGGTTGGGGGTGGGATGGAGGGGGAGAGTAACACTGTCCTATTTTTAAAGTGCTTACAATTTTATATGTTTGTGGTGTATATGTGTGCATGCATGTAAATATCTACACGAAGGCCAAAACCTGGTGTTGCTTTCTACCTTTTCTTTGGAACAAAATCTCTTTTATTGAACCCGAGGCTCACCATTTCAGTTAGAAAAACTGACTAGCAATGCTGGTGATCCCCCATCTCTGTACCCGTGCCAGAGGGGTTGCAGGCATGCACCTACCATGTCTCACTTTTATGTGTGTGTTGGGGACCTGACTGGGTCTTCATGCTTAAACAGCAAACATTTTCCCCACTAAGCCATGTCTCTACTCCCTTCAACATTCTCTTTATCTTATATTTGTCATATTTTCTGTTCTGGAACATGCTACCTTCTTAAAACAAATTAGGAAAAATTCTCTCTTGTGTGGATCTTTGCAATAATCTATATTATGTATCCCCATAAGACTTGTAAAACTCCTGGGAAGACAGCTGAACAGAAACATGTAGATAACTTAAAATTCTACTGCAGTAATTTAATCCTTTTTGTGTACATGTTGGGGATTTGTGGTATATACCTATGTTACCCACATCTTAATTTTTTTAACGTTTAATCACCTTCATTTCTAAAAATAGTTTTCCATTTTTGTTCTGAAGTGACTAATGTGTTGAAGTTATGTTAATGTGCAGTGGAATTATGTGTACCTAACAAGGAATGCTTTCTTTCTGTGTAAACACAATTAACTATTGGGCCTTTAAAGTTTGAAATGGATTTCCAGGCAAAAACATAAATTAAATTTACAACCTGCTCCTTTATCGTGTGTGTGTGTACAACTTATCTTTGCATATAAAAAAAGTTTTCCCAATGACATCATGAAATTTACAGGCAAATGAAGGGAACTAGAAAAAAAAAATCCTGAGTGAGGTAATCCAGACCCAGAAAGTCAAACATGGTAGGTACTCACTCATAAGTGGATATTAGCTGTAAAGTACAACCCACAGACCCAGAGAGGGTAGGTAACAAGGAGGGTTCAAGGAGGTTACTCAGATCTCCCTGAGAAGGGGAAATAGGAAGAGATTTCGTGGGTAGACTGGGGCAGATGGGGATGGGAACTAGAGAAGGAGGGGGTTGTGGGAGAGAACTGAAAGGGCCACCTGGAAGGGGACATTTGAGGATGAGATAGAAACTTGATGCAAGAGAAATTCCTAGGAATCTGAGGACGACTCCAGCTAAGACTCCTAGCAATAGTGAGTAAGTAACCTGAACTGGTCATCTCCTGTGACCAGGCAAGACTTCCAGTAGAGGGATTAGGACACCAACCCAGACACATAACCTTTGACCTACAATTTGTCTTGCCTATAGGATGCTCTGGGATAATGATGGCACAGAGATTGTGGGAGTGACCAACCAATAACTGGCCCAGCCTGAGACCCCTGTCACGAGAGAGAGCGAGTGAGCCCACCCCTGACGCTGCCTGGAGTGCCAGGACCCAAAGACTGAGTGGTCCAGAGACCCAGGACAGAATCAAACATGTCTGGAGGAAAAAAAATGTCAATGTAATGATTCCTAATGATATTCTGCTATACTCATAGACTGGTGCCTAGCGCAGTTGTCCATCAGAAAGGCTTCATCCAGCAACGGAGGGAAACAGATGCAGAGACCCACAGCCAAACATTAGACTGAGCTCAGGGAATCCTGCTGCAGAGAGGGAGGAAGGATGGTAGGAGTCAGGGGGTGTAACACCTGTGTTACTCTCTATAGTACAGTTCGTGCTGCTATACCATTAGTGAGCTGGGCAAGGGCCTGGAGATTAAAGGAACATGCAAGACACGTGGGTCATTCATGAAGAGAGAATGCAGAATGCCCTTTATTCAAGATTAGAAAAAACCTTATATATCTTGATGGAGGATTCCCATTGGCTAATAAAGAAACTGCCTGGCCCATTTGATTGGCCAACATTTAGGTGGGTGGAGTAGACAGAACAGGAAGAAGGAAGTGAGGTAGATGGCTCAGTCAGATGCTACGCCTCTCCTAAGTTAGACAGACCACCGTGCCTCTCCTCAGAGAGAGAAGCCAGACGCGATGAAGCTCCAGCCCAAGATGGACGTAAGCTAGAAACTTCCCGGTAAGACACCACTTCGTGGTGCTACACAGATTATTAGATATGGGTTAATCAAGATGTGAGTAAGAGGCTGAAAATAATGGGCCAGGCAGTATTTAAAAGAATACAATTTGTGTGATGTTATTTCGAGGTATAAGCTAGACGGTGGCCGGGAGCTGGGCAGGATGAAAAGCAGGCCTGCCCGCAGCACCTCATTACAATATCTAACTGCTGCACAGTGGAAATCCCCCAGGCAGGTGGGAAGTTACCAGGCCCAAGAGTAAACAAAACCCCTAAGCTAACCACCAGTGGGGCAGAGGGAGCACAGGAACAAGCAGGATGTTTAGTCAGAAACTGGAACAAGATGTTTGGCCAGACACTGTACTCAAGATGAACCCCGGGAAGACCCGTAGCCTTGTGGGCCCTACAAGATGGGTCAAGGACATAACAAGAAAATGCATAGAATCAACTATCCTTAGCTCATAGGAGCTCACAGAAACTGGAAACTAGGGAGCCTGCATGGAATTAACCTAGACCCTCTGTGTATATGTATATGTGACAGTCTTTGGGGACTCCTAATAGTGGGAGTAGGGGTCCTTTTGCTGGCTTTTGAGACCCTACTCCTCCTACTAGGTGGCCTTGCCCAGTCTCAATACATGGGGAAGTGCTTAGTCTTACTACAGTGTGATATGCCATTTTTTGTTGATATCCACAGGAGGCCTGCCATTTTATGAATAGAAGTGGAGGAGAAGTGGCATGGGGGGGCGAGGTTGGGGGAGGGACTGGGAGGAGAGGAAAGAGGGGAAATTGCGGTTGGGATGTAAAATTAATAATTATTTAAAAATGTTTTTCTTTTGGGGCTTTTCCCCCGGTATTCTTTTGCAAGAACATGTTAAGCAGAATACTAAAGACCTATGGAGGTTTGTAAAGAGTTAACAGCTGTCTAAAGGTATTTTACATTTGACAATAGTGTGCTCTGCTTCTGTCTGGGGACCATCTTGTTGATCTCAGTTTTTATGATCATATAGACCCCCCAACCTACAAACGATTGCAGCAACAATAGTCATAATAATAATAAAAACAAACTTTATGGGGTAATGATCCCGAGGCAGACATGTGCTATGTGTGTTCTATAAGCAATTTTTTTTGCTTAGAATAACAAGTGTGTGTGTGTGTGTGTGTGTATGTGTGTGTGTGTGTGTGTGTGGTTAGTCACAATTGTTATTTCCAGATCAAGAACCTCAGAGTCAGGAAATGCCTCCTTCCCAAGTCACAGCTTAGCAGTAGAG